>NC_090935.1:1354218744-1354842338 GCF_040938575.1 Ambystoma mexicanum | reverse complement strand
CCAGAATAAGGACCAACTGTTATATATCTAAGCATCCATCGTCTTATCCTGTAGATATCATGTATGTATGTGTTTGTCTGTATATATATTACACAGCCACAGTAGTGGCTGTGTAGCTATGGTTAAGTTGCTGTTTCCATAGGAAGAGCACTTTTTGGGCGGCTTATAACTCCGCTCCCCTCGACGAATCTACACCAAACTTTGCAAAACAAGTTTATGGGGTTGCAAAGTTTGGTGATGTTTGGTCCAGGGGGGGAAAAGTTATAGGGAGGGTCCCAAAACGTCTTTCTTTCCATAGACTGAATGGGGGAAAACTTTGCGCATGCCTACAGGCCAAACCACTGGACGGATTTTTCACAAATTTGCGGCAGGGGCAGCGGCTTGGTCCCGAAAGCGTGCTTTTGTAAATTTGATGAAATTCCGTCCAATACTTTCCTTTAAAACGATCAAAGAGTATCCCCAGTCCCATTGAGCCCCAGAGGGCTCAATGGGACTGCGGAAGGCGCTAAGTACGGTACCGCAAATTGCGGTACCATACTTAGCACCAAGGTCCCTTTGCGGGTCCCTACTTTAACGGCTGGTCTCGACCAGCCATTCAGGTCGGGTCCCGCAAAGGGACCTCGTAGTAAGGCGCTAATGGGTTAACGGCGCTGCAGCCTTCTACGGCGCCGTTAACCCATTAGCGCCAGGGTCGTAATGAGGCCCAGTGAATAAAACCACCTGGCCTAGATTTTTCAGTGGACCAAAATAAGTGAGCCAGACATGTGATGGCATCCGTGATGTCATCAATGACATCATCTTTGATGTCCTAGGTGTTAGTCTTAGCAGTGCATGGTGGTGGCGCGAGTTATGGTTGCTTAGCTGACCATAACTGGCGAATTTCAGGGGTTTTTTGGTTTTACTTTGAACCATAATGTCGCATTTGTAAAGTTTTTTTGTGTGAATTGCACAGGTTTTTAGTAGTACAACTTAACCATAACGTCCCTCTAACAAAGTTTTTTTTAGTGAATCTATATATATATATACACACACACAACATCAAGAAAGTTATGATGGGTTTAAAAAGGCTTGGAAAAAAACCTTTCACCTGAAATGTGAAAATAGGAATGTCTTGAGCCAAGTTACACATTCCACAATGCCACCTAGTAGCCATCACTGGAAGTTCACACCTAGTTCTAAGCCACAACAGCAAGGCATTGTGGGTATGCAAAATAGATCAAATGCAAACCTTTTTCTCCGGGACATTGGGCCTCATTACAAGTCTGCCGGGTATAGTAACAATGGTACCGGTAAACTTGCCGGTACCGTTGTTACCATACTGGCAAACTACGGGTTCTTCTCGCCAGTGCCTTCCTGCTCGCCTGGACTGACCTGCCTGGCAGACCAGCACCCGCGAGCAGACCATTCTGAATGGGTGCATCTGGCCTGCCCATTCCCATTGAGCACTATGGGGCTCAATGGGAATGGTTTTTACCGGCACCCGGGAATGGGCAAATACCGGGTCTGGCAGGGCCGTAATGACCCGGTAATTGCCCATTCCCATGCGCCAGTAAAAAAACGACTCCAGCGGCAGCCATGCCGGTTTTACCGGCACGGCTACCACCAAAGTCGTAATGAGGCCCATTGTCTTTGTCTTTGTCTAGTTGTGCAGGCAGCCTTGCAAACGTCTGTCTTGAGTTGATTAAGCTATGCATAAAGTAGTACTGCCCCCTTAGACAAAGACAATTTCCTGGAGGAAAAAGCTTTGCATGTGAGCTACTTTGCTATCCAAAATTACAAGATTATAAATATTGTACTTCTATGGTGCATGCTGCAGCCATTGCCTATGTTCATGTATGATTAGATTCCTGTATTAACAACAACACTCCAATATGTTTTGTTTAGACGAGTACATTCTTTAATAGATTAAGTAGTTCATGATAGGTCTCCCCATTACCCCTGACATCTTGTTACCAACATTATAAACACAACCCCTTGTAGGGACTTTTCATCCAAATTTATTTCATATGTGATGTCATCAGTGATGTCATCAATGACATTTGTGATGACAACTTTTATGTCCTGGGTGTTAGTCTTGGCAGTGGACAGTGGTGGCACGAGTTATGTTTGCTTTGCTTACAATAACTTGCACATTTCTGGGGTTTTTTGGTTTTACTTGTAACCATAACGTCCCTTTAACAAAGTTTTTTCATTGAATTACATAGGTTTTTATTAGTGCAACTTAACCATAATGTTCCTTTAACAAAGTTTTTTCAATGAATTTCATGGGTTTTTACCAGTGCAAGCTAATTTCCTACAACTTACTAATATCATACTTACCCCAATATAGCAACATTTTTGACCAATTTACAAAGTTTCACCTTAAACTCTGCAATTTCCCTCTTCTAGCATCATTTTTAACACTTCTATACACTTTTCGCAACTTTTTCCACTGTTGTTGCATCCATCGATGTGACGTCATGGCTGACCTTCCGGAAACGTGTCATGTGACCACAGCTCCTACACCTATTCCTTCTCATTATTCATTAACAATCTAGTACACAGCACATACCTGGAGGAATATTAGCAAAACTGCTATTTATCTTAAAAATGGCATCAGCTATTGCCATCCCTGCTCCCCAAGAGCCACCACCACCAGCTGGAGGACCTACACAAACAGAAAAGGTCAGTACTTCCAAAGACAATGAAGAGGATCAAGAAGATGAGGTAGAGGAAGTGCCTGCCTCTAGCACCCAGAGAGAATCATGGGTGTGGCAGTTCTTTACCACTGTTGGGAATGTACCAAAGGCTAAAGCTACCAAAGTGAAATGCACTGAGTGCAATGTTGTATTCAGTTGCGGACTACCTGGACAGTACTCCTACGGGACCACCTCCATGCGCTGCCACACTAAATGGAACCACTTCAATGCTCTCAGAAAGGCTGTTCCTATTTTAGCAAGTAGAATGCTGTCTTCCTCCACCTCATCTTCTCAACCAATACTGTAACCACACAGCCTACCTCTGTGGGACACAAAATCCCACCAGCTACCTTGCAAGCAATAAAAGAGGCTGTTGATCCATATCTTTCGAAGACAACAGTCCTCTGTATATACTGCAACACACCACTCTGCAGGGGGGAGCAATTCCGAAGTGCTTTTGAAGCTGTAATCAACGAGCATGAAAAACACTGCCCCCTACCTTAGATGTAACACACATGCAATATCTTCCCCTGTCCTCCTGCCCCTCCATATTAGTGCTTGGTGCATCTTCCCTCATTTCCCTCCCCACTTACGTTCTAACCGCTCCTGCAAAAAATAAATAAAAAAAAACAATAAAAAGGTTCTTTTAGTAACCACCTTTCACAGTAAAAAAATAGAACTAAAAAATAAATCTTATAGATTCCATCTACTTTACATTTCTCAGTAAAGTACATAGGCTCAATAAGATTTTCCAACATTTCCATTAGCATTTTGTGTTATGCTCATGGGACTAATGTGGCGTTCATCCCCCGTTCAAAGGACTGGAATGGGGATAACGGCCCGCCAGCCCAAGTTATCAGCCCAAGAGAAGCGAGGGCAGATAACAAAGGCTCTGGACTGTTATCCCCCGTTCCAGCCCCTGTAATTAGGTATTAAAGCCATTAGCACCCCAGGTTGCCAAATCGGTAACCCGGGGTGATAAAAAAAAAGGATTTTTCTTCCTACACCGGGACGCGCGCAGCATCCCACTGTAGGAAGGAAAATCCTTTTCCAACATGGCCACCATGGAAACGGAAGGCGGGGCTCTATACAGAGCCCCACTTCCCTTTCCATGGCAGCCTGCAGAAAGTGAAGAGAGAACCCTGTGGTCATATTTCCACAAACACCCTTTTTTTTCTCCCTTTCAAACCTATACTAATTTTGAAAAACTTTACCACATAGCGAGTCCCTGGTGGACATGGCCACTTTATCCCCATTGGTCGTCCCTCGTGGTCATGGCCAGTAGCTAGATTGTCCGGGTCATGGCCTTATGTTATGACCCGGACAATCTGGCCACTGCCCATGTCCACAGGCTACACTTCAGTCCCCAAAGATACATATCACTATTTTTTTTACCTACATTATGACTCTTGTCAAAAAAATAAAACACGGACACATTTGCAAAACCATGCTTTCAGGACCTTGCTTTCAGGACCTTGCCAATGCTCCTTACACAAGTTTGGTGGAACTCCACCCATGTTTTATTTTTTCAAAAGTGTCAAAATGTACGTACATAGAATAGTCATATAACTTAGCCCCCACTTGACAAAATAGAAACTAAAGACCCCATAGATGTGGTTTGTGTCACCTCCTCACAAGAAAGAGAGAAACATTCTAAGAAAAGGAAATCTGTGATGAAAGGTGATGATAAAAAGGAATATTGTGTCAGTTCTTCAAACCCCCCAAACACCAGAATGTGTTTCAGTTGTGGCAGCTCCTCCCACTTAGCTAATAATCCCTTATGTCCAGCACACAACGCACAGTGTGATAAGTGTAGGAGGAAGGGGCACTTCGCAAAGTGTTGCCACAACACCATAGTAAAAAACATTGTCAAGGAAAATCATGGAAATACTGAGAATGATGGGTCAGAAGAGCACACTTCAGAGGAAGAATCCGCAGGTATCAGTTTGTGTGTAATCCGGATGTGCCAAATGGAACTGATGGTAAACCTCACTCTCTTGCTCTGATCAATGGTAACCCTGGTAAAATGCTCATTAATTCTGGCTCGGACTACACCATCATCAACAGGGAAACATGGCAGTCCACATTCTCAAATACGAGTCTTAAGCCATCACATATAAGGGCCAGTGCATATGGTGGCTCAAGAATTAAAATGCTGGGTTGTTTTCTTGCAACATCAAAATGCAAATGCAAATTAACTAAAAACAAGGTTTATGTTGCTGACTAAGGTGGTTGTCTCCTGGGATGGTACCAAAAATGGGACATGGGTTTGACCATCAATCCCAAAATTACAGGTTGTGTGTCCAACATATCTTCTACCCCAGAGTTTAATGCCCCTGATGTATTCAGAGAAGAGTTTGGTTGCCTTAAAAGGAGATGTCATACAATTAAATTGAAGAAGGGCTACAAACATGTAGCTGCTAAGGTAAGGTGTGTTCCAATTGCCCTTAGGGAAGAAGTCACTAAAGAAATTACCAGACTGAGAGAACATGACATCATAGAACCCGTACAAGCCTCTGAGTGGTGTTAACCCGTTGTTGTTGTTAGACAGCCAAATGGCAGTGCCCGCCTCTGTGTGGACCTTAGGGCAGTGAACAAGTGTGTGGCAGTTGACTGCTTCCCGCTTCCAAATATTGGGGAATTTGTCAGTATTACTTTAGGGACCAAAGTGTTTTCTACTCTTGACTTAGTGCCAGCCTATCACCAAATCAGATTACACCCATATTCTGGAAATCCCACCACATTTATTACACAAGATGGTACCTTTGAATTTAAAATAATGCCCTTTGGCCTAATATCGGCAGCTGCATTTTTTCAAATAATGATGAAGGAGGTCATTGGTGACACTCGAGGTGTGTTCTATTATCAATATGTTATCCTTGTCATGGGATCAACTGACAAAGACCATGATACCAAATTAAACACTGTTCTAAATAAATTAAGTGATGCAGGTCTCACCCTTTAAAAGGTCAAGTGTTGTTTTAGGACTTCACACATTGACTACCTGGGTCACTGGTTATCAGAAAAAGGAATTTCTCCTAGGGAGGGATTCGTCTCTCCCATACAACAATCCTCACCACCCAAGAACAAACAAGAAGTCATATCATTCTTAGGGGTAGTTGAGTATTACTCGAGATTTGTGAGGAACTTTTCAGACACATGTCTAAATATTAGGAATTTGTGTAAAAAGGGTCAAATAGTCTGAATTGAATTAAATAAAAAGAGCAATAGTGAATGCCCCATTTCTTACACCATTTGACACAAGCAAAGGCACTTACATAAGGGCTGATGCCAGTGGCACTGGTCTAGGTGCAGTTCTTCAAGCAGGATGACAGTATTATAGCTTTCGCTTCTCTGCCTTGAAGGAGGTAGAACAAAGGTACTAAGTAACTGAGAAAGAAGCTATGTCTGTAACATGGACAGTAAGAACATTCAAGACTTTCTTGTGGGGAAGAACATTCTCCATTATCACTGATCATAAGCCACTTATGGTAGTATTCATGTAAAAAGGTTTGGATGGAGTTTCAAGATGAATAATCAACTCGGTTACATCCATACAAGGTCATGACTTTGTCATTAAACGTGTTGCAGGTAAAGACAATGGGCCTCATTACACGGTAGGCGGTGGACCAAGGTGCTAAAAGCACCTTGGTTCATGCCGGTAAAATACCGGCACCGCCTTGGAGGAAAGGGGAATTACTGCCCTATTCCAAGGTTGGCGGGGCGGTAATTCCCCCTTCCCCCATTGCCCTTCCCCATTCCCATTTTTGCCCCATAGGGCATAATGGGAATGGGGAAGGTGCTAATTACGGTACCGCAAATTGCGGTACTGTAATTAGCACCCTGGTCCCTTTGCGGGTTGGTTTTTAACGCCTGCTAAAAAGCAGGCGTTAAAGTACTAACCCGCGAAGGGACCTCGTAGTAAGGCGGTAAGGGTTAACGGTCACCGGTACCATTACCGGTGACCGTTAACCCTTACCACCTTCCGTGTAATGAGGCCCAATGTCATAGCTGACTATCTAGATTCTCAGTCAACACGTGATGAGGATAGTGAGGACCCCGTTTTTTGGAGAATCTATATCTCAAGATGAATGGGAAAATGTCAGGCTGATGATCTGGAACTGAAAAAGGTAAGCAAGTTTATCCCCAACAACTGGTCGGGGTGGACACCTGATATTGGATTAGGAGCATTTCACAGGGTAAGAAACGAATTAACCATTGAAAATACTCAGATCCTTAGAGCAGGGCGAGTTACTCCTCCTACAAAAATGCAGAAGAAACCTTTACAATTGGTCCATGATAGCCACATGGGTATTTCCAGGACCAAAGGTATCCTACGCTCATATCATTGGTGGCCGGGTTTGGACTCTGAGGTCGAGGACATGGTAAAACATGGCATCAGATAAAGTACTCAGAACGTATGTTCAACCATTGAAATCCATAGAATTGCACAACATTCACTGGGAATATATTGCCTTAGATATTTTGGGTGCACTACAACCCAGGGAAGGGAGATAAAAAGTATGTGATTGTCATGGTTGATCGATATTCCAAGTTGGTTGAGGTACACTCTGTGTTTGAAGCTGATTCAAAGGCGGTAATAGATAGATGACATTTTTCAGAGAGAGGGCATGCCAAAGAAAATACTTACGGACAATGGGGTCCAGTTCACCTCCAGATTGATGAGAACATTTTTGGACAATTTGGAGGTTGAACATCATAAATCATCAATATTCACCGCTCCACAAATGGATTAGTGGAGAGATTGAATAGTACTTTGATGCAAAAGGTTCGAATGTCCATTCATGCGGGAAGAGATTGTGAAAATGACATAGAGAAATGTGCACTTACTTACAGGTTATCCACCCATGCCACTACAGGCTTAATTCCATTGGAAATATTGAGGAGAAGGTAAGCTGCCACTCATGTGTGTCCTCCATGGCCGGGGAGAATGAGATTCATTGAATGGAATGAGGAGGAACTCAGGGACAGAGTAAAAGAAAACAAGAGTGAGGCAGCAAAGAAAATATATGGTAACAAATGTAGCACTAGGCTGTCAAGGGTGGAACATGGTGACAAGTTGTGGGTTCGACATTCAGTGGGCGTACTTAAAGGTAAAAGCACAATCAGTGGTCCATTCACGGTGGACAAGGTTTAGGATGATGCGGTAGTTCTAAATGATGGTAGAACATGGAGCAAAAGCAGGATTGCTTTACGTCTGGGTCAGGTAAATTTGATTTCTTCTACGTAGAGGAAGGGAGGTATGTTATATATCTAAACACCCATAGGGCCTCATTAGACGGTAGGCGGTAACCATGGCGCTATTAGCGCCATGGTTGCCGCCAGTATTTTACCGTGTCCGCCATGGTGGATGGCGGAATTACCGCCCCATTACAAGGTGTAAGGGGGTGGTAATTCCCCATTCACCATGGCCCTTCCCCATTCCCATTTGAGCCCCCATAGGGCTCAATGGGGAAGGAGCAAATAACGGTACTGCTATTAGCAGTACCGTTATTTGCTCTGAAGTCCCTCAGTGGGTCCCTTCCTTCGTGCCGGTAATCCCTTAGCGCCATCCGTGTAATGAGGCCCATAGTCTTATTCTTTAGATACATACAATGTATATATGTATATGCAGTATAAGGGGTTATGTATTAATTCCCTTATACGGATATGTACATGAGTTGTAGTAAAAGGGCATCTTTCATAAGAGTATTTTCATGCTGTAAATAAAAACATTTTGATATCAATACCATAAAATGAGGTAAACATTTAATGTAACTGCAATAAATAAGCAAGTTGTGGTTCTTGTTTTAACTGCATTTGTAAACATGTTATGATCTTATGCCTCTTTTAAAATGTATATATGTCGTCATTCATTTGCCAAATCATAATAAACATGTTATGTGGTCTCCCTGGAGACATGGAACCCTCATACGGTTCCACAGTGCTGTATATATATGGACAGCACTCATTCTGTTGAGAGAGACATCCTATGACAGGAGGGCCTTCAGTTTATGAGAATAAATACTTACCGGAAGCTTCCCTTGGCTCCCGGGAGTTCTTCACTTCACTTAGACTTTCATCCTTCCGAAGTCAATAAATTGAGCACCACACAGTGGGTAATGATATCAACTGTTATTGTAGCACTTTGAAGCCCTTGGGTGAGCTAGCGCTATATAAAAACTGGTATTATTATTTATATTGACACATTACACCTAGAGTTAAGACAAGACACACAGCTTGTCTCCGGAGCCAGGGTCTGCAGTTGTGGGTCAATAGCCCACCTCTCTCTTGGTGAACCTTTACACATTAGGGAGATGGGCTGTCTCCAATCTGCCCTTCCTCCTATTACAGCAAATAGAGTTCTTTTTGGAGTTGGCCAGTGGAACCCGTCAGACCGGGCTATCAGCGTTAAAGGTGTATCACTCTTTCCTTCGGGGTGCACCTTCGGAGAGGCTCAATCCACTTCTCTTGCTGATTTCTCCCCCCCCCCCCCCAAGGTTCATAGGTGGTGTTTGAACAATTGTCTTTTGACATTTCAGTACCTATATATCGAAGTTGTGTGTGTTTCGAAAATAGGGGTCACACAATTTGAGTTTTGGGACCAGATAGCAGAGGTGCACTCGATTCTCTCCTGCTGGCTCTCCTATTCCTGTTCAAACACCTTCCCAATTGCATATTATCCTCAGAGTGATAAAAGGCTGAGTCGGGCAGTGCTGAAATCTGCCATAAAATGCAGCAGCAATACTTACCTTTCTGATTTGCCATTTGTTCATAACTCCCTGTTCACTATTATTTAACCCAATGTTTCCCAAGGTGTAGCATGCGAGGAAATGAAAGGATAAGTTAAACAAACCTGACATGCACACGGTTATACTATTTCCAACAAGAGCAGATTGCAATGGTAAATCACCCCACCTAACATTAGGACCGAGTCAGCTCTTTCTCCTTCTAAGGTGGATAAAATGTGTGACATTAAATTGGGAAAAAATAGAAACTAACAATACAGGACTCAGAGGCGGGAGGAATCCAGCATTAAGGAGCCAGGAGCTCGGGTGCAGTGAGACTGCAGTGTCAATAGACTGCCCATCCTCTTCCCCCGCTCCAACCCCATCTATTGCCCTGTCAGCATGGATCTCCTCTCCTTCCTTCACCTGTACCAGCTACCTTAGGACCATGGTTGCTGCACCCAGCTTCACGAGGCTCTTTGAGGAATCCAGACTTCGCCCTTTATCTTTCCTGCTCATCATTTCACTGTGAAGATCCCCCAGAAGGGTGTCAGCATCATTCTGAAACCAATGTTATGGAACGGGTGCAACACCAGGGAAAGAGTGCCAGGAGGTTGCAGTGGGGATTTACTTTTTGGCCTATGGCTTTGTGGACTGTATGAGAGGAATTTGAGGCTTGTGGGAGACCCTGGGGTAGACTTTGGGAGAAAGGGCCGGGGATTCTGATCCCTTCCTTAATTGCCTGGTACATTGCTGACAGGTGCTGTTTAATGCCCCAGCGGACATGCCCCATAAAGGCAATAGTCCCAGCTGGCCACTGAGCACGGGACCTGAACCCAGTAGGGTGAGTGTTGAAATTGTACTCAGCCTGCCAGCCTACATACTAAGGAAGTTGAAATGGATGCCTGTTGCCTTCATATCTCAAACAGCCATCTGAGTAAACCAAACGTACTTGCCTCCCATAAACCTTAGCACTTAGCTTATGGTAATTGTGACACACAGGACACCATGTATGCGAGGGAGAGAGAGAGAGAGAGAGAGAGAGAGGGGGGAGGGGTGGTGGGTGAGAGATACTCGAGATACTGACAGATTGCCAGTGGCAATGTGACAAGGGACCTTTCAGCAAAAGGCCAGTGGTAAAAGGACGTAAGGGCACCAGAGTGTAAAGGTCTTTTTCATGTATTTCTATGGCTTCAAATGTGCTCCTGATGAAAGAGGTCCCCTCTTCATGCCTTGCTATGCGATGCTTTGATTTTCTGTGTGAGGTTTTGGGTCAGCCCATGGAGGTCTCTGATTTCTACTCGTGCTAAACCGCTCAAATTCTGTGTTGCAGCACACAATAGCCATACAAATTAAGCCACCCACACATGGCAATTGACACCCCCTTTAACAAGGCAAGAAACATCACAACACTACACCTGTACAACCAACCTCATAACAAACCCCAGGCCAATACATCCTAGCACCACAGCAAAACAAGGCTCCCCTTCGGACAGATATGCCTCTGTGCTCAACAAGAAACACCTAAAGCTGACACTCATGGGGCGCTCAGGGAACTTCTGGTCTGCACTCATTAACACAACAGCCAATCCATCCTGCATGTCCCCCACTCCCACCGCTAACCTCGTACACCACCCCTCTCCCCCGTTTTCAGTTCTGCGAAATTGCCAAAGTGCTTGGCGACCATGCAAATGGAAGCAGAGTGCGATATTAATCCGAGTAACATAACATACCTGCTTCAAAAAGGTTGGTCAATTTCCGCCAGTGTATGTGATATAAATGATCACTACAGATCCAGAAGGGTAATAAAGAATCTTTAATTAAATTCATTAATTCTTGTCAAGAACGTATTCCATTATATGCAGAACCTTGATTTACTGCCCCCAATTGTTTTCTCCATCTGGTTATATCCAGCTTACATTCAATAAAATCAATTCAGATCTCAGTCTCTGTTGTTTTTCTAAACAAAAATAGTCCAATATTTAAATTGATACAGTTGTTGACCTTGGAGAGCTCTAACCTCTTGTAACTTTTAAACCTCAACATGTATTTCGCCACTGTGTCTCCAGGGGGTCATCAAGAGGTTTGCATTCTTAATATTACTTAAATTGTCCTTGATGTTAATTATTTTGCTAAACTCGTGTCGAGAGAAATATCGCTTCTAAACACCTCTTTTCTGGGTTGTATAATCTGTAAATGGGAAAGAAGACCAGTCCTTGTGTCCTAAACGCCGATCAGCATAAGGGTGGCTTAGTTTACCCATTCGGTAACAAGATGTTTTCCTTACCATTCATCTTTTGGAGACATATTTTGCAGATACCACACATTTGAATGATATTATTTTGTACATACAGTTCCAAATCCGAAAAGTTAAACCTTTCTGTACTTTCATCCATTGTGAGTTGCATATTATACTCATTCATGTTGAGGTACTTGACACATTGTATTAGGGATGGTTTATGTCCATCTCAAATCATAAGAATGTCATCAATAAAACGTCCCCAATACACTACATTCTTCTTCTCTGTAAATGCTATATCTGTGATAGATGCCTAGTAAAAAAAAAGATTTTGTTGCCCGACCCCCAGCCCCTCAGCCCACCAGAATTAGCTCCCCGGCCCCAGCACAAACATATGTGCACACACATTCACACAACATTCAGTTGCTCATTCAGACACGTACCTGTACATCATGCACTTGCGCATTCACACGCGCACCTGTCATCATACATTCACTCACTACACAAACATAAACTTTACATTATTTCTTACCTTCTGCCCCGGTCCTGATGCTTCTCTCTGTGGTGACTCCTGGAAGCAGTCTGGCTCCCACGTAGCACGAACAGGAACCAGGAAGCAAAGAGCGCTTCCTGGTTCCTGCACATGCATGCAGGAACCGATGCGTTCCATTCACAGTGCCCCAATCTGTTTGTATGTAGAGGGAGGCACAGGAGTGCCCCTGTGCTCATACAAACATGCAGTTCCCCAGCCTGCAACCCCAAAGCTGGGAAAGCAAAACACCTCCAGCCTCGCATAGTCCATTAGGCATGTGCACAAAAACCATGTTTCCCTTTGACAGTTTCAGCCAACCAAGAAGTGCTCCCTTAGCTGGGGGAACACTCAGTGCTTACACTGGGCTCGTTCGTCGACTCCTTCATAGTGGGCGAGGGTACTGGTGGGTCGGCGTCCCCTCGCCTATTATGGACGAGCCACCACTGTTCAAATTTGTCTGACTCTGCCCTACCACATTCACCTTTCAGAGATAGCAGGTTGTCCTGAAATCGTTTGCAGAAAAGTACCCAGGCAAGAGTCCATGCGTAAGAACAGATGCATGGATGAAAGACCAAAAATCAGGCAATCTTCCCACCATTTACATGCCATCGCTTTCATGGGAAGACCAAGAGGAATGAGGTCTACAGGTCTACAGGAGTTGAGAGATGTGTCCTGCTGAATCCAGGGACGCAGCAGAAGAAAATGAGTTGACAAACAGGAGGGATGGCAGCAAATACCGGGAGTCATTCAAAGAAGGAACAAGGCCACAGGTGACTGGCAAATGTCTGACATGGAATCACCGTTCAAGAGGGAGCGGTGGAAGGCCCATGAGCACAAGACTTTTACTTCTGACTGGGTGTGAAGAGTGAATCCATTGTGGTACCAGACACCAAAGAGAACCATAGAGAGGCAGAACAGAAGTCCTGTCAGAGAGAGGCGGCAACAGAGTATTCATAACTTGATGAAACCAGGAGGGATGGAAGGGCCTTACTGAAGTAAACATGAGAGGGCAACAATACAGTGGATGGAAGCGCTCACAACCCCAGTCTTCAAAATCAGTACTGACGAAGACCGGAGCAGCCTGATGCATTCAAGACGAGTCAGGGCCAGATTCTGAATGTGGTGTTAAGTACCGAAAAGGTCACAGAAAGCATTAGCACATTTTCGGTACTTAAGACCTATTCTGCAGGTGGTGCATTCTTCCGAAGTCGGAATGAATGTGCCACTTTCGGAATATGTGTGCTGATTTCTAGGAAGCGCTGAAAACCAACCTAGCAACCAGCACTTTTGGTATTTGGCATTGTACATGCCGATTCTTGTGGCACTCCTCCACTTTCAGAAGTGGCTTAAATTGGATATGTACAGCACCACTTTGGTATCGTTCTTGTGGAGGAGTGCCACATGAAGCAGCAATGTATGGTTGAAACTGTCATGGCATGGTTTGCTTTGATGGAACGGTGGCATGGAAAATGTTGTCTATGTTAATTGCTGCTATCTTTTCACTTTTCCAATAAAGAAATTATTCAACCATGAATTCATGCACAGTTGCAGAAGTTAAACATTCAAAGGATATATTACGGTTATTTATTTGAATAATTTGACAGCACACACACGTTGCCCAAAGAGGTAGATGGTGCCCTGTATAAAAAAATCCTAAACCGGTGATTCAATAACACCATAGCACCATGACAACAATGGAAACGTTAGGCATGCAGAACCGTAAGGACCTCGGAAGCACTTTCGTAAATTTACGATTTCCTCGTTATTTTACGAAAATGCTGCAGAGATTTTGCAATCTGCCTGTTCTTCAGAGAAACAGGCGGATTGCAGGCAGTGCACTGTAGTGCACAGCGACGACGCCTTGACCCACTTGAGAATAACCGTGGTGCTGGGCATCAAGAAAAGGTGCAGAGAAGCATGCTGTTTAGCATGCTCACTGCGCCTACATGAGAATCGGGCCCTCAGAGAAGAGAAAGACTAACCCAACAGACCGGGACGAAGTCATGTGCACTGATACAGACAAACCAGTGAACCAAGAGGGGGATTGAGCAAATCGTGAGTAAAGAGAAACCCATGCTCCACTCTGAGACAGCCAGTCCACTCACAGTGTTTCACATATAAGAAAGAAGGAAACGTTGATGTTGAGAGAATGATAGAGAATCCTGTGAGAAGAGTGCCACCAGAAATAGCATCTACTGCAAATTGGAATCCCGTATTGCTCCGTGAGTAGGATTTATTTATTTATTACAAACATTAGATATCGCCTTTATCAAAGCCACTGTACCATCTGAAGATGCTAGAGGTTCACAGACAGCCAGTGTGGGATCCCACCTGAAGCGGCTAAAGGTACACAGACAGCAAGTGTGAGATCCCATCTGAAGTGCTGGAGGTCCACAGACAGTCAGCGAGCCAGTGTGAGATCACATCTGAAGAGGCTAGAGGTGCACAGGCAGCAAATGTGAGATCCCACCTGAAGAGCTGCAGGTCCACGGTCAGCGAGCCAGTGTGAGATCGCATCTGAAGAGGCTAGAAGTGCACAGACAGCAAGTGTGAGATCCCACCTGAAGAGCCTAGAGGTACACATACAGCCAGTGTGAGATCACACCTGAAGAGCTGGAGGTCCACAGACAGTCAGAGTGCCAGTGTGAGATCACATCTGAAGAGGCTAGAGGTGCACAGACAGCAAGTGTGAGATCCCACCTGAAGAGCTGGAGGTCCACAGACAGTCAGAGAGCCAGTGTGAGATCACATCTGAAAAGGCTAGAGGTGCACAGACAGCAAGTGTGAGATCGCACCTGAAGAGCTGGAGGTCCACAGACAGTCAGAGAGCCAGTGTGAGATCACATCTGAAGAGGCTAGAGGTGCACAGACAGCAAGTGTGAGATCCCACCTGAAGAGCCTAGAGGTACTCATACAGCCAGTGTGAGATCACACCTGAAGATGCTAGAGGTACACAGACAGCCAGTGTGAGATCACACCCGAAGAGGCTACAGGTACACAGACAGACAGTGTGAGATCACACCTGAAGAGGCTAGAGGTGCACAGACAGAAAGTGTGAGATCCCACCTGAAAAGCTGGAGGTCCACAGACAGTCAGAGAGCCAGTGTGAGATCACACCTAAAGAGGCTAGAGGTACACAGACAGCCAGTGTGAGATCACACCTGAAGAGGCTAGAGGTACACAGACAGCCAGTGTGAGATCACACCTGAAGAGGCCACAGGTACACAGACAGACAGTGTGAGATCACACCTGAAGATGCTAGAGGTACGCAGACAGCCAGTGTGGGAACCCACCGGAAGCGGCTAGATGCACACAGACAGCAAGTGTGAGATCCCACCTGAAGAGGCTAGAGGTCCACAGACAGCCAGTGTGAGATCACACCTGAAGAGGCTAGAGGTACACAAACAGCCAGTGTGAGATCACATCTGAAGAGATTAGAGGCCCACAGACAGTCAGAGAGCCAGTGTGAGATCACATCTGAAGAGGCTAGAGGTCCACAGACAGCCAGTGTGAGATCACACCTGAAGAGGCTAGAGGTACACAGACGGCCAGTGTGAGATCACACCTCAAGAGGCTAGAGGTACACAGACAGCAAGTGTGAGATCCCACCTGAGGAGGCTAGAGGTGCACAGATGGTCAGAGAGCCAGTGTGAGATCACACCTGAAGAGGCTAGAGGTACACAGACAGCCAGTGTGAGAGCACACCTGAAGAGGCTAGAGGTACACAGACAGCCAGTGTGAGATCACATCTGAAGAGACTAGAGGCCCACAGACCGCCAGTGTGGGATTCCACCTTGAGTGGCTAGAGTTACACAGACAGCAAGTGTGAGATCCCACCCGAGGAGGCTAGAGGTCCACAGATGGTCAGAGAGCCAGTGTGAGATCACACCTGAAGAGGCTAGAGGTACACAGACAGCCAGTGTGAGATCACAACTGAAGAGGCTAGAGGTACAAAGACAGCCAGTGTGAGATCACACTTGAAGAGACTAGAGGCCCACAGACAGCCAGTGTGGAATCCCACCTTGAGCGGCTAGAGTTACACAGACAGCAAGTGTGAGATCCCACCTGAAGAGGCTAGAGGTCCACAGACAGTCAGAGAGCCAGTGGGAGATCACACCTGAAGAGGCTAGAGGTACACAGACAGCCAGTGTGAGATCACACCTGAAGAGGCTAGAGGTACACAAACAGCCAGTGTGAGATCACATCTGAAGAGATTAGAGGCCCACAGACAGTCAGAGAGCCAGTGTGAGATCACGTCTGAAGAGGCTAGAGGTCCACAGACAGCCAGTGTGAGATCACACCTGAAGAGGCTAGAGGTACACAGACAGCCAGTGTGAGATCACACCCGAAGAGGCTAGAGGTACACAGACAGCCAGTGTGAGATCACACCTCAAGAGGCTAGAGGTACACAGACAGCAAGTGTGAGATCCCACCTGAGGAGGCTAGAGGTGCACAGATGGTCAGAGAGCCAGTGTGAGATCACACCTGAAGAGGCTAGAGGTACACAGACAGCCAGTGTGAGAGCACACCTGAAGAGGCTAGAGGTACACAGACAGCCAGTGTGAGATCACATCTGAAGAGACTAGAGGCCCACAGACCGCCAGTGTGGGATCCCACCTTGAGTGGCTAGAGTTACACAGACAGCAAGTGTGAGATCCCACCCGAGGAGGCTAGAGGTCCACAGATGGTCAGAGAGCCAGTGTGAGATCACACCTGAAGAGGCTAGAGGTACACAGACAGCCAGTGTGAGATCACACCTGAAGAGGCTAGAGGTACACAGACAGCCAGTGTGAGATCACACTTGAAGAGACTAGAGGCCCACAGACAGCCAGTGTGGAATCCCACCTTGAGCGGATAGAGTTACACAGACAGCAAGTGTGAGATCCCACCTGAAGAGGCTAGAGGTCCACAGACAGTCAGAGAGCCAGTGGGAGATCACACCTGAAGAGGCTAGAGGTACACAGACAGCCAGTGTGAGATCACACCTGAAGAGACTAGAGGCCCACAGACAGCCAGTGTGGGATCCCACCTTGAGCAGCTCGAGTTACACATGCAGCAAGTGTGAGATCCCACCTGAAGAGACTAGAGGTCCACAGACGGTCAGAGAGCCAGTGGGAGATCACACCTGAAGAGACTAGAGGCCAACAGACAGCCAGTGTGGGATCCCACCTTGAGCAGCTCGAGTTACACATGCAGCAAGTGTGAGATCCCACCTGAAGAGGCTAGAGGTCCACAGATGGTCAGAGAGCCAGTGTGAGATCACACCTGAAGAGACTAGAGGTCCACGAACAGCCACTGTGGGATCTCACCTCGAGAGCCTAGAGTTACAAAGGCAGCAAGTGTTAGATCCCACCTGAAGAGGCTAGAGGTACACAGACAGTGTGAGATCACACCTGAAGAGGCTAGAGGTCCATTTACAGAGAGAGAGCCAGTGTGAGATTGCAGGCAAAGAGGCTAGAGTTACACAGACAGCCAGTGTGAGATCATATCTGAAGAGACTAGAGGTGCACAGACAGCCAGTGTGAGATCCCACCTGAAGAGGCTAGAGGTACACAGAGAGCCAGTGTGGGATCCCACCTTGAGCAGCTAGAGGTCCACAAACGGTCAGAGAGCCAGTGTGAGATCCCACCTGAGGAGGCTAGAGGTCCATAAACAGCCAGTGTGGGATTGTCATGAACTTGGGAAATTGGCGTGTATGGAGTAGATGGAAACACGGCCGCCATTAGACTGTGCCGTTACGCTGTTTTCTAGCGTGCCGCTGCAGTCTAGTCTTTTTCCAACATGGCCGCCACCGAGTTGTATTTCCCCCCTGGATTCGGCGGATCGGCGCGTTGCAAATTTTGGATTTCTCCTTGTTGTCCGCGCTCCTCATTATTTCCCTTGGCGGCAGTCCGCCCACGCTTTGCTTACAGTTTGTATCCTTCTCTCTCTGCTTCCCTTGCTAGCGTTACGCTTTGCAGTTTTATCTGCATTCCTCTCTTACTTCCCCAGCCCTATTTCCTTTGTTTTCTTCTGTTTCCCTGTCCTGTCTCTATTTAGCCAGAGTTCTTACTGATCCCCTTCTGTGTTGCCTTGGGGATCCCTGTTCTGTTCCATCTATTTATCCATTTATTACTTAATTTCTCTTTTTAGGATCCCTCTCGATCCTCAGTTGTTTTTCCTTTTTTTGTCTACGCTGTTTATACGGCTTGCTATTCATCTGAGACATTCATTGCCTTTACCGGCTTATTTGTGCCGTTGGACTCGAGAAGACCTGGGCGGTTTTTGTGCCTGAGGCTTTTTCCCCTACAACGCTCCGGCTGTTGCGGAGAGAGGTCTCTGGAGATTCCCTGGGTTGGGATCACGGTGGCTTCCTTCTGAGGCAGACCTTATCTGTACAAAAAAAAGAAGGCAGAAGCTCGGCGACCTCGAAGGAAGAAATTGGATTATTCATCTACTACCTCAGGTGAGGAGGAAGGGGGAGAAGGTGAACTCCGGTTTCTGAGTGAAGAAGAAGATATTACCGACCCACTTGATAGCATTACTGACAAACCTGATAGCTTGCAACGCCCGATTGAAGAGATGGCCACACCACAGCAGATTCCAGAGCTAGTGGCTGCGGTTCAAAACCTTAATCTTGAGGTTCAGACACTCAAAGCCGACAATGCCGCCATGCAGCAAAGAGTGGCTGCCAGAGAACAACCGTCTGCTGATCTCCCTCCTTTACCCCTGGTTTCAGGGAAGTTTGATGGCTCTGAACGGAAGGTAAAAGAATTCCTGGAGGCCTGTAACATCCATTTTGCCTTTAGGAAGGGCGACTTCGCTACAGATCATGCCATAGTGGGATTCATGATTACTCATATGTCAGGTAACGCCTTGGCATGGGTTACTCCATTAGTGTCCCAATCTGATCTGGTTCTGCCGGACTTTGGCGCCTTCAAAACCCTCTTGCAACAGACGTTCCTCCGGACAGAATGTGCCTTTGTAGCCAGTGAAGATCTGCAGGACATACGCCAAGGAAATTCTGACCTACTTACCTACATCTCAATCTTCAAGAAATTGGCTGCCGAGGCAGGATGGCAGGAACAGGCCCAATACACCATTTTTCACAGAGGATTGTGAGAAGAATTGAAAGATGAGCTCGCTCGGATCCCTCTACCCAAGACTTTCCCTGACCTCCTCACAGCGGTTCTGAGAATTGATTTCCGCCTGACGGAAAGAAAAAATGAAAAGAAGAAGAATCGCGGTTTGGTACTCCATCCCGAAGCAAACCCCTTACCTTCCTCACCTGCTACGATCCCCAATCCGAGACGAACCTATGCAAATTGGAACAATGCGGGCACCACTAACTCCAGAAGAGAGAAAAAGAAGAAGAGAGGGAAGCCTCTGCATGTACTGTGGTGCTTCCACTCACTTGCTGAGGGACTGTCCCGATGTTCCCCCTAGGAGACCGGGAAACAAACGCCCTCGATAGTTAATAGGACGGACTATCGAGGGGTGACTCCCAGTCCATACACAACTCTTTCTGTCACGTCCGCCAAGTCATCTGAGGATTCACATCTGATGGTCGTAGCAGTGAAACTGCAGTTCAGAGGGGAAGAGGTAGGCACACAAGCCCTCCTGGACTGTGGAGCTGCCGGGAACTTCCTGGACACCATGTGGGCAGACAAGGTGGGTCTAAAGAGAATCGCTAAGACGGAAGACCAAAAGGTGGAAGGGGTGGATGGAACACCTTTGTGTTACAGCCTTATTACTCATACCACTGAGGAAGTAAAGGTCTTCATCCAACAACACTCTGAAGTCATGAGCTTTGATATCATCCGTGCAGCTCACTTTCTGGTTATACAGGGAATAGGTTGGCTCAGAAGACACAATCCTAACATTGACTTGACTAACAATCTTTTGAGTTTTCACTCCAAACACTAAAGAGGAGTGTCTACCCGAGCCACTGTTTGAAACTGTAAAGGCTGTATGTTCTACCAAGACTAATGCAATTCATTGCATACCCAGTTATCTTTCCGAGTTTTCTGATGTTTTCAAGGAACAATCTCCCCTTCAACTGCCTCCACATCGACCCGAGGATTGCAGAATCGACCTAGTTCCACAAGCATTGGTTCCCCTTGGCAGAATGTACTCACTCTCAGTATCCGAAAAAGAGGTACTCAAGAAATATCTAGATGAAAACCTCGCCAATGGACTTATCAAACGATCTCGGTCCCCAGCAGGGGCCTCTTTGTTTTTCATTCCCAAAAGAAACACCAAAGAACTAAGGCCATGTATTGACTACAGGGGTTTAAACAAGCTAACCATTAAGGATCGGTACCCTATGCCCATCATTACGGAAGTATTGGAATCAGTCCTAGGCTCTGGGTGTTCACAAAGCTTGATCTCCGGAACGCTTATCACCTGCTCCATATTAGAGCAGGTGATGAATGGAAGACGGCCTTCCGCACCCCTTACAGTCTGTTTGAGTACCAGGCAATGCCGTTCGGGCTGGTCAACGCTCCTTACATTTTCCAACGGTTTATGGATCGGTTATTCTCAGATCTGTTGGGTCAAACCACGGTGGTATACCATGACGATATACTGGTCTTTTCACGCAAACGGGAGGATCATCAGCGTCATGTAAAAGAGGTATTACATCAACTTCAGTTACATCACCTACTGGCTAAACCCAAAAAATATGCCTTCTCACAGTCTTCAATATCCTATTTGGGGTTCATTCTATCCGACCAAGGAATCACCATGGATCCAAAGAAGGTAGACGCTATTCTGGCCTGGCCACCACCTTCTTCCGTTAAGGAGATCCAACGATTCCTTTGGAATTCCATTTGGAAATTGGATTATTCATCTACTACCTCAGGTGAGGAGGACGGGGAGAAGGTGAATTCCGGTTTCTGAGTGAAGAAGAAGATATTACCGAACCACTTGATAGCATTACTCACAAACCTGATAGGGATCCCACCTTGAGCGGCTAGAGGTCCACAAACGGTCAGAGAGGAAGTGTGAGATCCCACCTGAGGAGGCTAGAGGTCCACAAACGGTCAGAGAGCCAGTGTGAGATCACACCTGAAGAGGCTAGAGGTACATAGGCAGCCAGTGTGAGATCACACCTGAAGAGGCTAGAGGTACACAGACAGCCAGTGTGAGATCACACCTGAAGATACTATAGGTCCATAGAGAGCCAGTGTGAGATCACACCTGAAGAGGCTAGAGGTACACAGACAGCCAGTGTGAGATCACACCTGAAGAGGCTAGATGTCCACAGACAGCCAATGTGAGATCCCACATGAAGAGGGTGCAGGTACACAGACAGCCAGTGTGAGATCACACCTGAAGAGGCTAGGGGTCCATAGACAGTCAGAGAGCCAGTGTGAGATTGCAGCCAAACAGGCTAGAGTTACACAGGCAGCAAGTGTGGGATCCCACCTCCACCTGAAGAGCCTAAAGGTACACATACAGCCAGTGTGAGATAACATCTGAAGAGGCTAGAGGTACATAAGCAGCCAGTATGAGATCCCACCTGAAGGGGCTAGAGGTGCACAGAGAGCCAGTGTGAGCTAGCTTGTACTGCCATGGGGGGGGGGAGCTCGAGCCATTCATGCTCACTTAAGTCCCTACTACTAATGCAGCCATTTCACCTCATTTGGTGAAGGGCCATTTTGCAACAAAAAAATCAGAATTTCTAGTGGGGGTGCCGGGTAAGGGGATATTTTTAAGGAATTTTAGGGTAGTGGCGGGTGGTGCTTTGCATAAACAGGGGCACTGCACTATTACCGCTAGTTGGTAATAGCGCTATTTAGAAAGTAATTAATATAAAATGTAATTGGGACACAACGTTTAGAAGATGTACAAAACAGCAAACTTGACAAGCTTTTCCATGCCATGTGCCTCCCTCTGGAATGGCCTCCCTGCCCCTCTCAAACTTGAGCCGGACCACCTGATGTTCCGGAAGATGCTCAAAACCTTCCTTTTCTCCTGTGATTTCTCTCTGTCTCCCCTGCTGACCCACCTGTCTGCTGCACTGACTGGTTGCTTGGCTACCTCCAGAGTCCCACTGGGTACCAGGCTCCTCCATGATCAGTCTCCCATGTACTGCCCCCGGGACTACCATGCACTTAGGGGTTGTAACCGTAACCTCTACAGCCCACTGCCTCCTTGCACTTACCTGGCTGCACTCACTCAGACCAATGATGCCTGATTGCACTTCCACTTTCCCTGGCACTTCCCCTCTCCCTTCCCCCTGCACTTTCGTTCTCGCACTTGCACAGTCTGATTGACACAAGGCCTAGTAAGATCGCTTGTCTTGTCCTCCCTTTGTCCTCCCCCCTTACCTTGTCACGCCTAGAAACACTTATGTACAGGCGAGTTAAAAATGACATATCATATCATGTGTAAAACCAGGAGCCAGTCCAAGGTTTTCACGTCAGGGCCATTTGGCAGCTATAAACGAGCATCCTCGCAGTATAGAACTACAAGGAACCTATATAGCGATAAGTACATTTATAGATTCATATGCTCCTGCGCTGTACCTTACTGTTCCAGCAGAACAATGGTTAATTTAATCCACGTGTGTGTATCCCACAAAACAATGCAGTATAAAAAGCTTTATACTTGCCTCTATGTCGAATGGCATTGTGGCAATTTTTCTGAAGTGTAAGGGATAGTAACTGTTACTTGTAGTGTGCCGGACTGTACACACAAGTATAGACATTGGCCCCCAGGGATGGGGAGCCAGCCAATCAGCTTGCTCGGATTGTGGGTTGAATCCCAAGATCCAAGCCTGTGTTCCCAGCAACCTGAAGGCTGCTCACGCCCGCCTGCCATCTTCACCCACCCTCTCATTCCCTCCAGCCTACTCTCCCTTCCCTACGCACTGTTGCATGGCACCCCTGTAAGGGGCCATGGTATCTCCCAGTGTGTTTTGGTGTGGTGACATGTTTACCCATGTGACCAACTTAATAAAAGTTCAGAGCCGCTTCCGGCTCGGCAGTCTAACCATCATGAGGCTCCGGTGTCGTTCCTATGCACCATGCTGGTGATGCACCGTAGGCGCTGGGCCCAAGGACGGGGCCCAGCACGAGGACGGTGCCCCTGCTGGGCAACGCCATCCATGGGTGATCCAACGCCATGTGATCATGGCAAATGAAATGGCCCCGGCCTGGGTGCCCCCAGAGCCGGGGCCGCTGTGAGCCGAATGCCCCCGGCCACGTGTGGAGCTCCGGTGATCCAGAACGGGTGAGGTGACCCCCACCCACGAATCCATGGCGTGATCGCCGCACCAATGGAACCCCATTGGGTGACCCCGACATGAGTATGGGGGCTGCCCGGTGATCCGGAGCAGCTCCCCCAACACGCACTCTCCTACCCCACTTACCTTATTCCGCATTCAATGTCGCCATTGAAATGGAAGAGGGTCTCCTCATGGAACCCTGGCTTACATTTCTGTGGGGGCCATCTTAAGTAAGTATTTGTTTGAATGAACGGGGCACCACAAGAGCGTGTCCCGTTCATTCAAACAAAGTTATTGCTATCAGCCCCCCGGATTAAAAACCTGGGGTGGTAATGTGGACGGGGCCCATTGCGTTGGTGATGCAACTTAACTAGGAAACAGGGTCTCGAGTTGCTAGAACGCTGCCATATGCAACACATCCGAACATGCAAGGCAGTGCAACGCGTGCTCACAAAGCGAGCATCCTCCACCTCATTGTTAAGATGCACCGATAACAGGAGAACAGCATGTGCTTTTCATGTGACCGCTTCCCACCCTTGCACCCTGTCTTTTGGAGCGCAAATTGTGATCAGCCAAAGCAAACATCTTTAATAACAGAGGCAAAGAAAGATTGTGCATGTCATAAACGCACATTTAACACAACTATTTTCCTTCGTTTAGCAAACGTTGCTAAAATAAAATACTAATAAATAAAACGAATAAAAGTTGCGAATAAAGCGGGCTGCAGACGTCACGGACAGGCTCGTTACTGCCCAAGTGAACCAAGAGACCTCATAAAAACGTACAAGTAGCATTCAGCTGTTTTTGAGGACAGCAGAGGAGGATGCCAGAGCAGTGAATGTACAAAGATAGGCGATAAGTCATTGAGGGGTTAAGACGCCAAACAGCTGCCCACAATGAAG
Organism: Ambystoma mexicanum; assembly: GCF_040938575.1. NCBI lineage: Eukaryota > Metazoa > Chordata > Amphibia > Caudata > Ambystomatidae > Ambystoma > Ambystoma mexicanum. The sequence goes on along the minus strand of NC_090935.1, from coordinate 1,354,818,047 downwards.
CAGGCTAGCCCCACAGCGTAGCCACATAAAAAAAAAACATCTCCCTAAACGCAAGGGAGACTAGTTACAGAGTGTTACATTAATAACAACACAATCATGTTTCACTTATTGGCACCCACAAAAGGACTTGCACCTGAGACAAAAAGGCAGCGCGCCTTTAATGGAAGCTTAAGCAAATGTGCGCGCAACCTACACATGTGTAATAACCTGGGCATTTGTCCATTAGTTAGGCCATGTGTATCACCCATTTCTCATTCTTGCCAGCCCCTTTCCTTTCCCCTCTAGTAAGGTGCTGAATGAGACATTTTCTTTTGGTTTGGCGTAACAAGGCCGCAGATTTATTTTCACATATATATAACCACAGCAAACAGATCTTGAAAATAGTTCCAAAGATGTAGCGACTGCTCCTTGTCCTGCTTCCCCCTTTTTATCCATGTCCATTGCAGGCCCAACTCCCCCAAGACCTTCGAGTCTGAGAACCGCCTGCCCCTGCAGGTATTTGCGGACTGGGGGAGTGCCGTTTGTTGGGGGGAAGTTGAGCCCCAATTGCTACCGCCAGACACCCCCGCCGTCTAGGCTCCCAGGAGGCGCTGTCCAGACTGGGCGAAGCCCCTTCCGGTTTAGCAATGGCTCATTCGGAGTCTTTCTCTTCTCATTGGTCGCCACAACACCGCACTGTCGTCCTGCGACAACGACGTCCAGGCTCTGCCGTAGCTGTAGGGTGGGTGGGTGGGAAAACGAAATCCTCTCCTGGTTGACGGGCGCCCCGCTGCTGGAAGAGCTGCAAGTGCTCCTGTGCCGGGCGCCCGCTGCATATGAAGCCCTTGCTCCTCCCCTTTCCATTGTTGCCCTTCGCGGGCTAACTGTTGCGCTTGGTGCTCTTTTGGAACTCTTGCCGCCCTCTCCCCTGCCCCCGAGGGGGGAGGGGAGGTGAGAGAGCGGAAGGAGGAAGGCCCCTGCCCCGGTTATCGGGGTGCCTCTCCATTTTCTTTCTGTATTTCCGTCGTCACCTTCATAACCTGGGCATTTGTCCATTAGTTAGGCCATGTGTATCACCCATTTCTCATTCTTGCCAGCCCCTTTCCTTTCCCCTCTAGTAAGGTGCTGAATGAGACATTTTCTTTTGGTTTGGTGTAACAAGGCCGCAGATTTATTTTCACATATATACAACCACAGCAAACAGATCTTGAAAATAGTTCCAAAGATGTAGCGACTGCTCCTTGTCCTGCTTCCCCCTTTTTATCCATGTCCATTGCAGGCCCAACTCCCCCAAGACCTTCGAGTCTGAGAAGCGCCTGCCCCTGCAGGTATTTGCGGACTGGGGGAGCGCCGTTTGTTGGGGGGAAGCTGAGCCCCAATTGCTACCGCCAGACACCCCCGACGTTTAGGCTCCCAGGAGGCGCTGTCCAGACTGGGCGAAGCCCCTTCCGGTTTAGCAATGGCTCATTCAGAGTCTTTCTCTTCTCATTGGTCGCCACAACACCGCCATGCCAAAGGTGTGTTACCGCCCACCGTGGCTCCCCCTTTTCCTATTTTGTAGTTCTAGCAGTTCTGAGTACACCTTGCTGGCCAGTGCAACTCCGTCTATCCTCCTTTGACCAGGGATTTCACCTTTGCCGGTTGTGCCTGATCTAGGGATACTTCAGTCCCCTCCATCTTTTCCGTCATACCTTGACCTGCTCTCGCACAACCGGCTCCCGGTTTGACCACCGCTTTGAGGCCAACTGCCTCCCCTTTCTTCCAACCATCCCTTGGTAGACCCAACTCTCTGAACCCTCCGTGCCTGCTACCCCCCTGCCCCTGCAGGTGTTTCTGGGCTGAGAGAGCGCCATTTGTTCGAAGAAGCAGAGCCCTCGTTGCCACCACCAGACGCCCCTGCCTTTTTAGGCTCCCAAGGGGCGTTGGTCCGACTCCGTTCCTTGCATAGTCCAACCATCTCCTTCGTAGACACCACTCTCTCAACCCTCCATGCCTGATACCCACCTGCCCCTGCAGGTGTTTTGGACTGAGAGAGTGCAATTTGTTCGAGGAAGCAGAGCCCTCTCTGCCTCGACCAGACGCCCCTGCCGTTTTAGGCTCCCAAGAGGCGCTGGTCCGACTCCGTTCCTTGCCCAACCATCTCCTTCGTAGACACAACTCTCTCAACCCTCCGTTCCTGATACCACCCTGCCCCTGCAGGTGTTTTTGGGCTGAGAGAGCGCCATTTGTTCGAGGAAGCGGAGCCCTCGTTGCCACCACCAGATGCCCCTGCCGTTTCAGGCTCCCAAGGGGTGCTGGTCCGACTCTGTTCCTTGCCTTGTCCAACCATCTCCTTCGTAGACACGACTCTCTCAACCCTCCCTCCACCGTGCCTGATACCCCCCTGCCCTTGCAGGTGTTTTTTGGGCTGAGAGAACGCCATTTGTTCGAGGAAGCGGAGCCCACGTTGCCACACCAGAACGCCCCTGCCGTTTAAGCTCCCAAGAGGCGCTATTCTGACTCCCGAGTAGTGGAGTCTACACCTGCGGCTACTGTACATACTGACTTGTATTCTGGATCGAAACTTATCCCCCCTTTTACCTCCTACTACTGGTGTTATATTGTTTCAACTTAACTGACCCCCCCTGCACAAGCCCCAATAAATTGTGCTGTGTATTAGTATCCTTCGTGGCCACCTCTGCAGCCCAATAGATAGCCTGAGCCATCTCCCCCGCATCAGTGCCCTTGCAACTACCCGGCCATGCAGTGACAAGGGACCCCACCATGTCCCAAACCTGGACAAACTACCTTGTAGGGTATGCCCTCTTGTGCATCCACCTCGGTGGATCAGCCACTGACCTGAGTGCCCCAGCAACCTTCACCCCCTGGCCAATTTAGATATGTGTCCCATACCGGTGAACCTTAGAATCTGGCCAGATATGGCGGCCTACAGGGGTATCCATATACCTCCGTGCCCTTATTGCCTCCCCGGCCTGTTCTCCCATCCTCTCCCAACCTGCTTTATATCATTTGGAACGTTGGTATGAGGATAGGTTCTTTATAATGCGCTTAAAACCCCAAGGTTTCCAAGCGCTGACATGGGATCGAACTAGTGTTCCTCTGTGTCGTCTTGCCTCCAAGGCGAGCTTGCTCCCCCTGAGCTATCCTCCGGGGAGCAGCACCGCCTCTCTTAGCTATCGCTCCTGCGCTCTATTTACTCAAACTAAACCCGGGCCTTATTTCCATTCAGTGCCTTAACCATACTAAGCACAAGTGCCCCCATGAGCCCCCCCCTGCTGACTCCGGGCTCTGACCAACTGCCCACTTGCATCCATCCAGCCAATCCCAATGGAGCCACTGTGAGTGACCCGGTCCCCTCAACCATACCAGCGAGCACTGAGCCTATACCATACTGTGCATTGCCAATTGACCCTAAGCGAACCATCATAAGTGAAAAGCTAGCCATTTTTCGTCCCAAATGCACATCACACCTGCCTATACCGATGTAAGTAGTGAACTGGCCAGTTATATTACAACCGCAATATCTTTGGTGATCCCCTGAGCTACTGAAACATGTGAGGAGGGGCCACCCTTTCAGGCAAAATTGCGCCTTAAAAAACACTTGCGTACCGGTGCGTTACAACTGCCCTATCATAACATAAGGGGGCGACACGCCTGCCAGTACTACCCTAGCTCGCTGCTGCCACAGATCGAATAGTAAAATGCCTCATTGTTAACTTAAACTCGGTAATCCCTGGAGCTGCAAAGTTGCCCCTGAAACGACTTGTGTATAGGCATGTTACAGTTGCCCTATCCTAACCTAAGGTGTGGCATAAAGTTGAGCAACACTGCCCCTTCATACCTGCCCTGGATTGTGAATTCCCCCGCACTTTGCTATTACGTCCCTGCTAAACTTATTAGCCCACATTTGTGCCCATGTCGCACCATCATGTAACTCAGTCCTACCATCTTGCCTCGTGGTGCTCCCTGGTCGCTGGCTTGCATGCTTGCGACTAAGCGTGTTGGGTTTGGCCATGTTTCCCCCAAGACCCCCTTTGTACGTAAACGAAGCCTGACCCAGGATCCCCAAAATGACTGAAAACCTCCATCTTGCAACCGGACATGCGGCACGGCTTCCGACCGTGAGCGCCAACTTTAACATCGGCCGCAACAATCCCTGCGTGTGTAGCCCCCTGTGGTTGGGCAACAGCCACCTTAAATCTGTAAAGCTCCGTCACGGAGCAACCCCCCGTAACCGGGCCACCCAATCAAGATTAAATGGCAAACACTCCCTCTTCCTCCACTGCTGAAGAGAACAATTTCCCTGCAACATAGTTCAACCGCAAGCCAAGCCCATTACTTATAATACCTGTTTGTACACACCTGTTTAACCGCCCATTTACCATCTGCGTGGCTCCGCCACTACACACCCTTGTAGCCGGGCCACACAATCCAGCTTAATGGTGAACACTCATCTTCCCCCATAGCTGAAGAGAACAATTTCCATTCAGCCTCGAAACCATGCTCCTTCTCGGCACTACCTGTTTAGCACTAAAGTTTTCGCCTGTAGTTAACAAGACGTACGGTTCAGCACCGCCTCAGACCAGTCATTTATTTATCATTCATCATACAAATTGCCAACCAAGGGCTAACATAATACTTTAGCATTGCTTATTTTCCCCTGGTGAGTGGTGGCCATTTATCGACTTTGGAAGGGTGCATGGGTGAGCTTGGCCCTGCCGGGCTCCGAACCTGCGTCAGCAGGCTCTGCATAGATGTCAATGTGAGCGCTCTACTCGCTGTGCTACCAGACCAGCTGTTGTCCCTTCCATTTCAAGGTGAATCTGACATCGTACCCACAGGGGCAACTACCTTGATTGTAACGCCTTGCCCTTTCAGCCTTTACACGTGGTGAACCATCGTGTGCATACATAAAATCGTATTGGGATCGCCTCCACCACAAAACCTCTGTGTAATTATCTACCCCTATACATTTGCGTATTAAATGCCGCCGCTCATAACACCATGCGATGCCCACACTGGCTATAACCTTCGTACTTTTTTATCAATTCCTACTGTGACAACCGTACCTCAATTCGCAGGGTCAGCTGCATTGAACCTGCCCTTATCAATTCAGCACATGAGCAACACAGCCTACTTGCGGGACGGCGCCCACTTCCTTCCAATCCATACCATCTCTTGTCCTTATACCAGAAACCCTAGCGTCTGAATCGAATGCTGCCTCTCACGCAGCTCCCACAACTTGCGCACCAAAATGGCGTTTAACAGAACCGCCCCCGCTATGGTCAGACAAACGACCCACGGAACACGCCTTAAGACCGGCCTGTACCTTAAAACTGTAAATTTATATCCGGTATAGCACATTTGCATACCCACGTCTACATGCAGTCACAAACCCCCTCAACATGGCTGAATAAATCATTTAACCAAAAGGAATTAAAATACCCCCAGCCGTGCATTAGTGCTCGCGGCACTAGCGATCCACTATCTAACACTCCGCCTGGTGATACCACCGCCTGGGGGCCCCTCCAAGCACACTGAGTGGCACGCAAAAAACATCAGCCCTCGAATGCGGACCCAGGAACATAATCTCCCCGGCTGACCTTCATTATTTACACAGCGGGTTCCCCGCATGCCGCCACCGCCACACCTGTAGTTACAACACATGTCCGCTACTTTGGTTGCAAAATATTACAGCCCCCGACATGCCCAAAGCGACCCCATCCCGGCTACCATGTGCACCAAATGACTCCTCACGATCACAGGCTGGCCTCACTACACAGCAAGCAGATTTCGAAACCATTACTGCCCCAGAATGCCAGTCACAACGAAGGCAAGGCAAACCAATTGTCATTCAAAACATGCCCCCCGACCGTACATATGGATAATATGGATAACATTCTTGTTAGCCTTCCGCCACTTTGAAACTGCACGCCTGCCCTATGGTTTATGGCTCTCCCTACTCTGGCCGGCCCCCCCTCACTTACTCACTCTCTCCTTGACACCGCGACCAGACACTCCTTACCGACCGGACCCCCCCATGCTGGAACACTGGCCTTCTCTCTTACGAACGCTGGGCTTCCTCCATCACCAACACTGGCCTTCTCTTTCACGAACGCTGGGCTTTCTCCATCACCAACATCGCGAACCCTGGAACATCAGCAAAACTAAAACCTCCTCGGTGGGTAACGAAATCCTCTCCTGGTTGACGGGCGCCCGGCTGCTGGAAGAGCTGCAAGTGCTCCTGTGCCGGGCGCCCGCTGCATATGAAGCCCTTGCTCCTCCCCTTTCCATTGTTGCCCTTCGCGGGCTTACTGTTGCGCTTGGCGCTCTTTTGGAACTCTTGCCGCCCTCTCCCCTGCCCCCTAGGGGAGAGGGGGGGGCGAGAGAGCGGAAGGAGGAAGGCCCCTGCCCCGGTTATCGGGGTGCCTCCTCCATTTTCTTTCTGTATTTCCGTCGTCACCTTCATAGTCGTGTGTTTGTAGGCGCGTGTGAGAGAATTGTGGGCTCCCAGCTGTCCTACCAATTTAGCCCCTTAACCGCCAGGCTATTATGCAAGTATATGCAAAAAGGACGAGCATGCTCGTCCTTGGCACTTAAATGCTACATGCCAAGAAACGGACTCACACATAATTTCAAAGTTTTTCTTGGAAACATTTGTGAACACACTTAAGTTGCACGTTCTAGATCAGGTGCTCCTGTTGCATCCAGCGTTTGAAAGGGATTGGCAAGGCAGATGAATGTTTGGGCTGCGCAGCACACGCAGTGATATTTATTGTAGTTATTGGTCATCTATAAAGAACCAACTGCGGCCACAATCGCTTCCCTGCTCCTCCAAGGGAAGAAAAAGAGGACACAGGGGTATGATTGTGTTGCCAACCTTAGCAGCATTCAGATCAATAAGTGCAGGTGGGGGATAAGTGCTCATATCCCAAGAGCAGGGCAAGTGCAGTAGAGTCAGGATAAGGGAAGTGCAAGGAGGCATTGGGAGGATAAGTGCTAGCAGCCTAGCTCACATCTCCAGAGCATGGTCACAGCAAACAGGCCAGGGAAGGAAAGGTGCTGCCAACAGAGAAAGTGTAGTACTAAGGGCTCGGTGCAAGGGAGAGGCACAGCGGAGACCACATGGCATATATAATATTTTTTTTTATAACGCGCTTAATCCCGAAGAGGTTTCTAAGTGCGGATCCGGGATTTGAACCTGCGTTGCTCTGCGTCGCATTGCTTCCAAAGCGAACGCATTGCCACTGAGTTAATAAGAATGGGAATAATATGTTCTGGGGGTTAGGATGGGAGGAAGCAGCGGGGGAGCGCAGACTGGCTACGGAGGTCAGAGTATGAAAACAAGGAAATAATATGAGGCAGGGTAACCAAAAAGGAAACACACCAAACACAGGTTACAAAGGAACATACAAAGTACTTTATTTTATACTGAATCCAGTTACAAAAGAACAGAACAAAATTCAGATAGCTATCGACCCTCAGTACAACACAGCGTACTCCGGCGTGGTTCGGTGTGCTCAGTGAGTGCAAATATTCATTGAAACAGTCAGGCTTTTATACATTTCTCCAGCCTGTTGTCCAGCCTTTCTGCAGGTTAACCATTCCATAAATAAGTTACTGCTCTAGGGTCCCTTGCCAGGTCAAATCTAGTTCATCGTAGGTTTATACATTAACAAGAAGAAATGGTAATAATGTATGCTCTAGGCCTAACATTACAATGCGGGACTTAGTTCATACAATGTAGTTAAGCAGGTGTTCTCATTCAATTATAGATCAGTTTCGGTGATACAGGTAATCCATTGCACACAGGTCAGCAGAAGGACAAGGTCTCAGCTCATGACCCTAACAAGTGGCCTGCAGGCAAGTTAAACATTAGCTGTACAGAGGTCATGACAATCGAGTTCTGTTCTGAATAACATAGGCTACCATTTTAGCTCACATGGTGACTTTATAGAGCAAGAAAACCTAAAATGGCGGCTTGACCCAAAATGACAGTTTACATGGTTTCTAAGGTCAGGGCCTTGCAATGCGAGTTTATTCACATGTAGTTTATAAGCAGCTTATTAGCAGCTTGGCGTAGGCCAATATACATATATTCATAGCAATAGGAGGCACAATATAATTTCTAGTTTGACAAACCCTCCTTTTGGCCTATGCCAAGTGCTAAACTACTTCTGATCTCCCTGCAAATAACTCCATGTGTCATCGTCCATACACCCTGAATAGCTGTCAGAAATATGTATCGCCATTAGATCTTTTACTAAGATCTCTTTCAGTACATACTCCTTAGAGGTTTTATCCGGGGCATACACTTTATGTCCTATTGTACCTATCGCCTGAGCGCAACATCCCCCTAGCATTGAACATATACTTGGTAGACATTGGATACAACAACAAAGAAATAGCAGAATTCCCAAAATAATCAGCAAGACTGAAAGCACTTTCCAACCCCAAGACCGCAAGAAGTCCCAGAACCAAGCGCTAAGATCCCAATTTCCCTCGGGAACATGCACTTCTGAACTAAGAATGTGCAGATTCTGTATTGCCTTAAAAATTGTCGGCGAGGAATCTGGTACGGAAACACAGCAAGCGGACCCCACTAATTTGCATACTCCACCTCGTTCTGCCAGAATGACATCTAATGCCATCCGATTTTGGAGTGCTACCAATCTTGTTGCTTTTTGTTCTAGTGTCATATTGTAGAGTATGTCCGTGGTCCGGTTGATCGTTCTCTCCAGTACCCTTGCTAATCCCCTAATGTTCTCAGAGTTTATTATTTGTCCCCAAAAAGGCACAACTGATTTTGCTATATCTCCCAATACTTGCCCAGGGGTATCTCCATTCTTGTCCCGCCGTGGGCGAGCCTTAGAAACCTCCAATGTACTAGCTACAAATACCCCGGGTAACAGGATTCCTAAATAACAGGTTCCCTGCCAATCCTTGGGCAACCAGGGAAATGCTAAACTACCACAAACAAAATAAACAGGCCCCCCTACATACAGAGGCATGTTTTCTCCAGTCAAATTTACATACAACCATCAAAATCTCCCATTGGCCGAGTGCCATTTCTTTGTACACAAAAGGGGACCGAGTCAGGGTTATGATTTATAGAGTAAGAAGGAGGCACGGCGTCCTTATTGCCTATCGGAGCCATTTTAAAGGAAATTAAAGTTTGAAAAGGAAGAGACAGTTTATCAGACGGCCTAATAGAAGCGACATTAGGTTTACTTCTATTTGCAAAAAGCGAGCATCCCAGGGGAGTTAATTCACGTTTCTGGAAATCATTCAAATTAGTTCCATCAAAGTTCCCTGAGATGCTATCATTCCAACGGCCAAAGAATAGTGCTCTAAGAGAGGCATAGCAAGCAGTCGTTAAAGGTAAAGGGTGAATATACCATCCCAGTCCCTTGTTCCCATGTTGCGGTAAATGAGTGCAAATCCAACAATTACTCTTATTAAAAATGGCATGCGTTGCATTCATTACTATCATTAGAGTGTTATTATGATACTTTTGTCTATGTTGGGAGTCTCTAGGGGACAGAGTGTGAAGGTGTACAGAGGGAGTCAAAGCAGTCGGTACAATCTCGGTCGGTAGTAAAGGTTTTAGAGGATAGATTTCTTCAAAGTACCAAAGTCCTACAGCAGTAATTGCAAAAATAACAATTATCGTTATCAAAACACAGCAGAACGTTTTCGGGGCCCAGGCACATTGTTCATTGTCCAAGTTGGTCACCCCCTTATTCACAGGTCCAGTGCGGGGAGCAGCAGTGGAGGTGGCAGGCATTGTAGTTCCTCAATCGACGACCCCAATGTTCGTTGCTGGCGACGCTACGGTCGCGCGATATCTTAGTCCTTCCCAACCCTAGCCAGCAGAATCCCTTTTTTTCCCTTTTGTTCGACAGAAACTTTCTTATACAAAGGAAAACTTTCGATCACTTCTCTTTCTCAAATGCACGGAAAAACCCGTGCCGTAGTTCTATTTTCTTCGTCGAAGGTTGTACCTGGTGGTACCCAAGATTGTTTGGTCCGAAAATAAGGTGTCGTCACTTCCTGAGGGAAGCGACGTATCGGAGGCGATGGAAGTCGCAGAGCTTGAAACAGTATTTTCCAGAAGTGATTTTTCAAAAGAGTGCGGAGACGAAATGGACTGTTCCCCAAGCTCCACGGGCTCAGAGAAATTCTCCGACGCACTCACAGCGCTGTTTGCTACTCCAAGATCAGGGACTGTAGCATCAGCGAGGGGTTCTGCTTCTTCTGTAACGTGTGGCGTCGGGTGAGGAAGTTTCTTGACATGCGTCGCATGGATCCAGTGTTTCTTTCCAGCCCCCCGCACTGCTGTCCGAGTGACCAACAGCACCTGGTAGGGTCCCTTCCAACGAGGAGCGAGACAGGAAGACCTTTCGTAAGCCTTCACTAGGACCCAACTTCCAGGCTGTATATCGTGTCCTGGGCCCGTGAACCGTACAGGTAAAGCTGAAAACACCTGGTGATAAATGAAATACAGGTTTTTAGTTAACTGGTTACAGTAGTCGAAGAGAAGTACATTTGTCTACATCGCGCAATGCGCAGCTTTTAGGCAAACCCCAAATATTAGCAGGTCTCCCCATTACCACCTCAAAGGGAGAGAGCCCAGTCTTAGTTTGAGGGGTTGTCCGCATTGAAAGTAACACGATCGGTAAGGCGTCCGGCCATTTTAGTTTGGTGCCGGCACACGTCTTAGCGAGCTTGTTTTTTATGATACCATTGTGTCTTTCCATTAATCCGGCGCTCTGAGCATGTCTGGCCGAATGGAATCGTTTGTCAATTTGCAATGCCGTATATATCTGTAGAATTACAGCAGCGATAAAATGCGGACCATTATCCGACCAGATAACTCTCGGCAAACCGAACCGTGGGAAGAATTCCTTTAACATGGTCTTTGCAGTGGTCATGGCTGTAGCGTCTTTAACAGGGAAAGCCTCGACCCACTTACTAAAGGCGCAAATGACCACAAGGACATATTTTAGATTGTTACATCGCTCCATTTCAATAAAGTCAAAGTGGATCACTTCAAACGGGACAGAAGGAGGCCCAAAGCTACCTCTTGGAGTTGCTGTCCCCTTTCCCACATTGTGTTGTAGGCAAATCATGCAATTTTGGACATAATGCTGGGCAATTTTTGAAATCTTATCATTTACCCAGACTTTCTCTAACATTCTCGTGATCTGTTGAGCGCACACATGTGTGGGACCGTGTGCCATGGTAACCATCATTACTATATAGGAATTAGGAAGCAACCATTTACCTTCAACCATGTCCACCCAACACCCATCATCATCGAGTTTCCCCAAGCCCTCAGCCCACCTCTTGGATTCTTCTAATGTGGCATCGGCTTGGATATCCCGTACAGACCCAACACCCTCATCCATTGCATAGGCATCTACAGTCTCCCTTGAAACATACATCTCCGTGAAGAGATCAGAGGCAGTTTGTCTAGCTATTTGATCAGCGAAAGCATTCCCTTTCCCTACATCATCTATAATCTTGCGATGTGCTGCGCACTTAATGATTGCTAACTGACTAGGGAGCGCAAGCGCTGAAAGCAATTGTACTATCAGGGAGCCATGTTGGATCGTGGTGCCATGCGAAGTTAAAAACCCTCTCTCTGACCAAAGTCTCCCAAAGTTGTGAGCCACCCCAAAGGCATAATGGCTATCAGTATATATGTTTACTGTTAGCCCTTCGGAAAGCTCACAAGCTCGAGTCAATGCTATAATCTCTGCGGCCTGCGCAGAGTTATGCGTAATTCTCTTGGTCTCCACAACCGTACTCAATGTAGTGACTGCATAAGCAGCTGTGGATGTACCATCCAGTAGTTTGAAGCAGGAGCCATCACAAAACAGCTCCCCTTGTGGGTTATCCAAAGGAGTGTCCCTCAAATCAACTCTGCCTTTTGTATCTTGTTCAGTAGTATACAGGCAGTCATGTGACTCTTCGTCACCGCAAACAGTATTTTGCGGGAAAGGTAGGAGTTCAGCCGGATTAAGAACGCAGCACCTCCTAATTTGAATGTGGGGAGCAAACAAGATTAATTCATATCTTGTCAGTCGTGCGGAAGTGAGGTGTTGCGTTTGGGTTTTGTTCAATAGAATATCTACAGAGTGAGGCACCATCAGGGTTAAATCATGGCTAGGACCATTCCCTCACTCTGTTTTACAGACGCAGCAGCAGCAGCGACAGCGCGCAAACATCTTGGCAAAGCGCATGCAACAGGATCAAGGGCGGAAGAGTAGTAAGCGCATGGCCTATTCTTACCTCCATGTTCCTGCGTTAATACAGCCAAAGCACATCCATCACATTCATGCACAAACAACACAAAGGCCTTCTCATAGTTCGGTGTGCCCAAAACTGGCGCCGAACATAATGCAGTCTTGAGCAACTCGAATGATTGTTGATGCTCCGTATTCCATGGCAATGGCGAAGAAATACCCTTCTTCGTCAAGGCCAACATCGGTTTTATCACTAGTGAGAAGTTTGGGATCCATAACCTACAGTAAGAAGCCATACCTATCAAGGCTCTAACTTCCTTTTGTGTATTTGGGACAGACATGCCAGAAATGTGTTTTATTCTTTCAGGTGTCAATCTTCTTCCCTCCTTTGACAGGAGATAGCCTAAATAGGCGACCTCCTGGCAACAATATTGAAACGTTTTGAGCGAAGCTTTGTGACCATGCTTAGCTAGATGGATGAGCAACAACACAGTGCCATCTTTACAAGAGCTCTCAGAGTCAGCGGCTAAAAGCAAATCATCAACATATTGAAGCAACGTACAAGTAGGGGGCAATCCAAGGGTATCAAGCTGCTCTTTCAAAGCCCTACTATAAATACTAGGACTCTCAGTATAACCTTGAGTTGCACGAGTAAATGTGAATGAGCGTCCCCCTAAGGGGAACGCGAACAAGTATCTACTATCCTCATGTATAGGAATACTGAAGAAAGCATTCTTTAGGTCCACAACACTGAAGTGAGTAGCCGTAGCTGGAATCATGGTTAATATTGTTGTCACATCAGGCACAATTGGAAATTGCGGAGCGACGACTTTATTAATGGCACGTAAATCAATTATAAAACGAAATGGAATTGCATTATCACCTTTTTTGTACACGGGTAAAATCGGACTATTGCACAAACTTCCTGCAATCTCCTCAATCACCCCACGATGCACAAAATCGGAAACAATGCTCTTCAAAGCTCGCTCGCCTTCAACTGAGATCTTATACTGTGGAATACGGGGCAGCTTAATTCCATGTTTCAAAACTATTTTAACAGGCTCAATCTGCAAAACACCGACATCATTGTCATCAACTGCCCACAAACACTCTGGTACATTACTGAATTCTGACGGCAAAGGTCTAGTCAAGAATTGCGAAACAGAACATTGCTGTGGTGAAATCGTCAAACGCACTCCATCAGAAGAACAATGAATTACCGCATTTAATTCCTTCAACAGATTCAACCCCAGCAAATTCTCTCCACAATTTGAAGTCAAGAGAAATGGACAGTGGTCCGTAAAGGGACCCAAAGAAATAGGTACCGGTGAAGAAACCGGACAAACAACTGGTGTGCCAGAAAACCCTACAGAAACATTGGTTTGCCCTGACAGTGGAATGTTTGGAACCCGAGAATGAGTGTCTATCAAAAATTGATGTTTCCTATTTCCCACTACCATTTCAACGTAGGGACCTTTCTGATTAACGGGAATAGGTGTAGGTTCCAAACCCTGCTTCGGGCAATCCTAACGAAACAAAATATCATCAAAAGGAAGCTCTTCAGATAGATATGCAGCAGAAGGATGATCAAATATGTTTCTAGTATCCACACTCGAAGTCTGATTATCCTGTGAAAAAGGTTGTTGGGGATCCTGCGAAAACTGGCCTCTACCAGGGCCCCCTACACCCGGGCGACCTCTGGATCGTCTACCCATATTTCCAAATGAGTTATTCGACCTCTGTCGAAGGACGGGGCATTGTGCACGCCAATGACCCTCCTGGCGACAATAGGCACACTGGTTAATATTCACAGGACCCAAGGGCACATTCCCTTGTGGAACATACTGACCTCTAATCTGCGAACTACCCCCTCTGGGGCCTCTAACAATTTGCTGTAACAATACTTTTGTCTTCAAATCACCTTTTCTCTTCTCGACTCTATCTTTTTCATTATTGACACGGTTCTTGTAGTACTGAGCCATGTGCAGTACTTCTGATTGGGATTTCGCCTGCCAAGTGCTCTCAAAAGACATAATTTGTGACTGGATGTCAGGCAGCAATCCACGTACAAATTTGTCCACAAATAATCTTTTCCCAGACTCTGTGCCTAAGTCTTGTCCACTGAAATCCGAGAATACCTGTTCGAACCGATTAAAGAACTCGGTAGCACCCTCAGATTTTCCTTGGACACAGGCCGTAAGCTTGTCCCAAATAATTCTCTTTTCGGGGATTATAGTTTTCAGTTTTGCAATGATTCTGTCAGGCAAAGTTAGTATCACCTGAGGTGGTCTCTCACCAGCTGGCCTTTCCCCATCAAGCCTAACTATGTTAGCCCATGCATCTCCCAACCCTGGTACATCGTCTATAGTTCTAACTTGTTTCCACAAATCTACAGGCAGGAGTACAGGGAATAACAAATCAATGTCGCCTAGGGTAAACACTGAGGACTGCAAAACGGACTCTATCTCTTTATAGAACCCTGTCGGATTTTTCCTAATGTCAGGAATAGTTTGTCTAATAGTATTCACTTCCTGTCGTGAAAACGGGACGTGAACAAACTGCGATACATAATGTGCAGGAATGTCCACAGCAGGTGTACCTGCTGCAGCATTAGCAGGAATCTCAACCTTTGGGACAAATGTCGGAGGAACCTCTCTCATAGGCAACTGAGATGTAGGCAACTCCGAACGCTTACTAAGCAACAGAGCTAAGTCGAGCGCTAAAGCAGTTGAAGAAGTGTCAAGTGAAAAAGCTCTCTTATAAATGCTCAATAACTCTGTGGGACAACTAACCTTTCTCTTTAAACATTCATCCTGCAGGTACTCTACCATTACCTGTATCACTTTCCTCTGCATTTCTAGCGTATATTGACTGTATGTGTCATATACCTCAACTGGAGTTATCGATATGTCTGAAATCCATCTAATCGCATCTTTTGCACAAATTCGCGTCTCCTCAGATGTCGATTTACGACACAGAAGAAATCGTTTCTGTACATACATACTTTCTTCTTCGTCATCCTCATTCCGTAACCTTTCCAACTCCTCTCTATACTCAAATATCCTCTCAACATGCTCATGTACCTTCTCCACAGTGTCTCTTGAAAACGCTAAAGTATTCAGGTCCCTCAACCCTTGTGGGAGGTCTGCATTATTTAATTTACCCCACATTACCATAACTGAATCCCTAAACCTTCAATGAAAACATTTTTCTCAGGAAAATTATCCATATTAGAAAGTGTGGCAAGAACATTAGCTCGATCATCTCTCTCCATACAATGCTTAGCCCATGCAAACAAATCCTGTTTCTTTTCTGTAGGAACAGTATTACGAGTAACAATCCTCGACCCCGCACCCTGATCAACTACAAGCGGTACAGAACTACTTGGGAGTGAGGGTGCAGGCAAATTCAATGGAGGTACTATTACTGGTGCAATGGGAAGAGGCAGAGGAGCAGGTGGAGGAACAACAACCGGAGGAATAGGAACAACAGGTTGAGCAGGAAGAGCAGGAATAACAGCAGGAAGAGGTACAGCAGGAGGAAGAGGAACATACGGAGGTGGTGCAGAGGCACCAGGCCGTCATCCATTTAACAATTTGTCGATAAACTCATCAGAAACATGAAGATCTTTAGAAGGATAGAATTTCTGAATACCGAGTGAGAAAGCCCTGTCCATATTCCTAACCGACTCAGACTGTTTGCCCTGATCATATAACAACGCCTTTTCAGCATTTGTTTTATGACGGCGCACATGTTTTTCCCTACTTTTAAGCTGCTGCAACGCTTCTCTTTTCCAATTTTGCAAAACATCAAATGCTGCAGGTCTGGCCTTCTTTTTTAACAAGACTGACTCTAAATATTCAATACGAGGGATCTCAAAACTACCATTGACTGGCCACTGAAGTTCGGAGGCATGTCTGGTTTGTCTGTGCCAAATTTTATTAAATACTACACTTCCAATGCCATGCTTACAGTACATAGTACATGCCGGTGACCCCTCCTGTGGTGCCGGACGGCTAAATTCCAAAGATTGTCTATCGCTGCAGAATAATGCCCTAAAGCAGCTAGACAATTTCCCAGGCATTTCTCAAATACTCTGTGTTACCTGGTCAATAATTGTGTCTGCAGATACAATGCGCCAAATTCAAATTGTCAGGGTTGAATTAAGAGTCGGGTAACGACTCACCTGACCAAACCTAAGGAGGACCGATCGGTTTACAAAGGACTTACCTAACTAATTTTACCTTGTGTATGGTGATTTCGGCAAATCTGCCCGCCTCAAAAAATTGACCCTCGTCAAGATGCCGTCTCAGACCACACAGCTATCGTCCAGGGAACGGATCGTGCAGCGCTGTTGAGGTGTCGCGTCTCGTTCAGTCGGGCCCTTATGTCACACCGTCCGATCCCGGTCCGATAGCGTGCGTCAACCTTCAATAATCCGGCATCAATCTTGAGGGTCCCTATTCCGGGCGCCAACTGTGAAAACAAGGAAATAATATGAGGCAGGGTAACCAAAAAGGAAACACACCAAACACAGGTTACAAAGGAACATACAAAGTACTTTATTTTATACTGAATCCAGTTACAAAAAAACAGAACAAAATTCAGATAGCTATCGACCCTCAGTACAACACAGCGAACTCCGGCGTGCTCAATGAGTGCAAATATTCATTGAAACAGTCAGGCTTTTATACATTTCTCCAGCCTGTTGTCCAGCCTTTCTGCAGGTTAACCATTCCATAAATAAGTTACTGCTCTAGGGTCCCTTGCCAGGTCAAATCTAGTTCATCTTAGGTTTATACATTAACAAGAAGAAATGGTAATAATGTATGCTCTAGGCCTAACATTACAATGCGGGACTTAGTTTATACAATGTAGTTAAGCAGGTGTTCTCATTCAATTATAGATCAGTTTCGGTGATACAGGTAATCCATTGCACACAGGTCAGCAGAAGGACAAGGTCTCAGCTCATGACCCTAACAAGTGGCCTGCAGGCAAGTTATACATTAGCTGTACAGAGGTCATGACAATCGAGTTCTGGTCTGAATAACATAGGCTACCATTTTAGCTCACATGGTGACTTTACAGAGCAAGAAAACCTAAAATGGCGGCTTGACCCAAAATGACAGTTTACATGGTTTCTAAGGTCAGGACCTTGCAATGCGAGTTTATTCACATGTAGTTTATAAGCAGCTTGTTAGCAGCTTGGCCTAGGCCAATATACATATATTCATAGCAATAGGAGGCACGATATAATTTCTAGTTTGACAAGAGTAGGCCGTGGGTATTGACAGTGAGATCAGGATTCACTCTTAAGACCAAATTCATTTGTACAATGTTGCGAGAGAAAACAGGCAGAGCTCCTTTAAGGCAAAGGGGCACAGGAGGATGGGAGGGAGCGGGAAGAGGGAGAAAGGGGAGGAGCGAAGGGGGAAAGGAAATGGCAGTTGTTGTATGGAGGAATAAAGGGAAGGTTGCCTGCGACACGGCTCTTGCGTTGTTATTTGAGAGTGCCTGCTACGGCCTACACCAGGCTAACAACTGGCGACAAAGCCATCGTTCACCCACGGTGTGCAGCAGACAGGACTGTGTGCCCAGCAGTGTTGAGGCGGGACGGACGTGCCCAGCAGTAAGGCGATGGGCCGAGCGCACCCAGCAGAGACCGAACCCAGCAGAGAGGATACAGCTACCCATTGGGCGAACGTCGCCCAGCAGTGAGGGGGGACGTATCCCTGCAGTAGGTGGGCCAGTGAGCCCAGCAGCAAGAACAGCACCCAGCGTGGAAGTGGGTCAACAGTGGAGCGGAGAGGACCCAGCAGAGTGACGGGCAGAAGCCACACTGCAGTGGAGTCAGCGGAAGAGGAGCCACACGTGAAGACGGCCTGGCGGAAGGGAGGGCACGGTGAGCCCAGTAGAGCAGCGCCCAGCAACCCTAGAAGGAAGAGCAGCCCAGCACCCACAAGTGGAGGGACCCGTAGCATTGGTGAGCCCAGCAGAAGCGGAGACCTGGAAACCCACAGACCAGATGTCCGTGACCCACGTCGCAGTAAAGGAGGGACCTGGCGAGCAAAGGAGGCGACGGAGGGCCCAGCTGCAGAGAGCCCAGCTGCAGCGAACCGCACCGGAGGCACAGCGGAAGCAGAGAGCCAGCAAGCACGTCAGAAGGACGGTAAGGAAGACCGTAGCCCCTCCACCTACCCGCGGGAGTAAGGGATTACACGCAGCCCGCAGCGCAGGCCGGGGAGAGCAAAGCCCGCCCCTCGAGGATCTACAGTAAACTGCAAAAGAAAAAAACAAAAGGGAAACGACCTCCAGGAACACAAAGAAACCAACAGCATACAAAGCACGCAGGGCAATAAGGCCACGCAACCAGACATCAACAGTCTACAACAGGCCCCAGACCAGCTCACAGGAGCACTAAGGTCACTCAACTGCGACACTACCTGCCCACAACAGAAGCCTTAGACCAGAACACTGCAGGCCCGCCATAGAGAAATACATCGATCACCAGCACAGCTACAACGGGGTAAGGCCCAAATACAGATCGCCCATTAACACTACAACGGGGCAAGGCCCAAATACAGAACGTCCATTAACACAGATACTGCCAATAAACACTGATCAACGGCACGCCATAAGACCGCCCACAGTGATAACAACGAATAACAAGGCGCCAACGGCCCACTGCGCAGGCCCAACAAAGTAGTCTACATGAGGCACAGCCAAAGAGCAGCATCACAGCACCTGCCCAAAGACCTCCTATCTAATCAAACATAGAACGGGCACTGGTGACCTGTCTACCCGTGCCTGGGTGCGAGATGCACCAGCACGCCATGCAACTCAAGACCACACACTCACGACGCTGCTGGAAGCACAGAAATAAAGCAGAGCAGAGAAACTCCAGAGAGAGCCACCATACAAGCCCATCAAAATGGTTGACCAGGCGCAGGTGACTTCCGATGCAGGAGCATGGACCCTGGCAGAGTTAGGTCCCACATCACACACCAGCCTCATGTGACAGCCCAACCCATTTACACTGAACCCACATCATGACCAAGGACAAAGATGGGAGAAATGGGTTGAAGAATTCGAGGACTTCATAGGGGCGATAGGGAGTCAAGACCACCTAACAAAATGAACATGTTCACCAAGCTGGCAGGAAGGGAAATTAAAGGCATAATAAAGATGATCCCGGCACAAGAAAGAACCACATACCAGTGTCTCCAGCGGCAATCAACAGCAAGCTCATAATAAACCCCAACAGGGACTATGAACGATATGCATTCAACCAATGCACCCAACTCTCTCATGAATCCATAGGGGAATTTGTCATCCGCCTACAAAGAAGAATACTATGCTGTGACTTTGCCAACTTTAATGATGACAAAACAATCCGCCTGAGGATCAACGAAGGGTGCACCTCATCACTGTTTAGAAAGTACCTTCTAAAAAAGCCCCTATCCCTACAAGAAACCCTTGACCTCGCACGTGTCTATGAAAGGGTCGACGGCCAAGCAGTAGCCATCGAGAACCCCAAAAGGTCTGACACCATTGCAGCCATGTCCTCAGGGCTTCCAGGGTACGCCAGAAATCCCGGATTCCCAAGGAGACAAGGATTTAAAAGCCTGCAACAAATCCCACAGAGCGACAGACAATGCTACAGGTGTGGATTTGAATACCCTGACAGAGGCCCATGCCCCGCCATCAGACAAAGATGCATGCGCTGCGGTCAGGAAAATAATTTTCAGGCCATGTGCAGAGAGAAACTACCAGACACCAGCACATATTGACCACCGCCGCCCCCAGGCCCGGTGAAGCTCACAGACCAAGTAAGAGAACCCAATGACCGACGGACCTTTGAGAGAGTCCCGAACTTCCCGCCCATGACAACGGGCTGCCCGGGAGTGATCAGGGCCATGGTAGACCTCTACGTTGACCCGCATAGGCGCCAATACGAGATGTACAACTACCAACCTCACGTCGAATTGCTACACTACCAGACCGGCCGGAAACAAACATACTCAAATGGTTACCCACTGGCTCTGGATCCAGACATTTACACGCCCCTCACTACCAGCCACGTGCGTGACCCCTATGAGAACCCACCGCCACAGGAATTATCAGAAGCGGAGGAAGATCTGCACCTCATGCACGACAGGTACGACGGAGAATATGTGAGACTTCTCAGCACTTCATCAGATGACACAATTGCACCCAAAGTAGCTGTCCAAATAGGAGACACACAGAACCAATTTGTCGTGGACACAGGGGCAACCGTTAATGTCATGAATGAGCGGCTATACCTCACCATAGCAGCCACATACCCACTGTGCAAATCCCACGCTCACATCTTCCAGTGGGGCGCAACCCAACCGCTGCAGTCGAAAGGACAGTTCCTCTGTGACTTATCCCACAGAGGTTGCAGAGTCGCCACAGCCATTCACGTCATACAGAGCCCCTCCATAGGACGATGCCTCCTCAGCTATCAAACAGCCCTCGCCCTTATCAACATCAACTATGACCATTCAGAAGTAATACAAGGATTTCTGCTGAGCACACAAATGGTGTAATCCATAACCCACCAACCACTGGACATTGACAGCCTCATAACCGCCTTTCCCAAACTCTTTGAAGGAGTGGGTATGCTAAAAAACAATGTCATCAGCCTACACATAGACCCGACTATTACACTGGTACCACAACACCCTCGCAGAGTTGGGTTCCATCTTCAAGCACAAGTATCGAAAGAATTGCAGCTGCTTCTACAAAATGATATCATCGATAGAGTAGAAGGTCCCACACCTTGGGTATCTCCCCTAGTAGTTGTCCCAAAAGACTATGGACGGCTACACCTGTGTGTTGACATGCGCATCCCGAACACAGCCATCTAAAGGGAGAGACACCCG
This sequence comes from Ambystoma mexicanum, assembly GCF_040938575.1. Taxonomy (NCBI): domain Eukaryota; kingdom Metazoa; phylum Chordata; class Amphibia; order Caudata; family Ambystomatidae; genus Ambystoma; species Ambystoma mexicanum. Next base: position 1,354,796,911 of record NC_090935.1, on the reverse strand, counting down.
GGACCCAGCATCGAGGACATGTTTGTGAGGCTGAATCAGGCCACCCGTTTTTCAAAGTTAGACCTAAACCAGCGATACCACCAACTCATCATAGACCCTGCCACCAGACCCATCACCATCTTCGCCACCCATGAAGGGCAATTCCGATACAAATGCCTCAACTTCGGAATCTCCTCGGCTGCCGAGATCTTCCAGGAGACAATACAGAAACTGATATCCGCGTTGGTCAATGCCCTCAGTTACAGTGACGATATTCCCATCTTCGGAACTAATCAAGAACAACATGACAAGGCGCTCACAGCGGTGGGCAACATCCTCCACACCGCCGGGCTAACGCTGAATGGCCCCAAGTACGAGGTCAACAAAACCAGCCTACGCTTCTTCGAAGGCGTCACAGCCGACCCCGAGAAAATCAAAGCCATTACCAACCTACATGCCCCCACCAATGTCACAGAACTAAGATCATTGCTAGCGATGGTGGGGTACTGTGCTCGTTACCTCCCAAACTATGCCACCATCACAGACCCCCTACTCAAAAAGGATTCACTGTTTGACTGGGACAAGTCTTGTCAAGCAGCTTTTCGCGACATCAAAGAAAAACCAGCCAACCACCAGCAACTTGCGTACTCAACCCAGACTGGGACACTGACATCATGATCGACGCCAGCCCGGTTGGCCTGGGTGCCATCCTGGCCCAATCCAACCCCAGGGATAACCGCCGGCACAACATCATTGCATATGCCAGCAGAGCTCTATCGCACACCGAAAGACCCTACTCTCAAGCGGAACGAGAGAGCCTGGCGGCCGTATGGGCCTGTGAAAAATGTCACCATTTCGTCATAGGGAGAAGGTTCACCCTCATCACCGACCACCAGGAGCTGCTGCCGCTATTCCGCTATTCGGCAACCCCAAAACAAAGATGCTCCCGGCATCGAGAGATGGGGCATCAGGCTCCAGAAATACAACTACAGGATCATTCACAAACTGGGGGGGATGCCAAACTGGCAGACTACCTGTCTCGCGCCCGGAAGGGAAAATTGAAAACACACTGGCACACAAGGCCGAGGACTACATTTCGTACCAGTCCACAAACGTCCTCCCCCCCACAACCAACTCAGAAACGTTTGCCTCCCGGAGCACAGCGGACCCCATCATACAGTCAGCGATATGCCTCACCACTGAGAACAAGTGGAAACATCTCAACAAGGAACACTTTACAGGAGGGGAGGTTGACTGGAATGACCTGGCACGACTAGCCAAGGTACAATTGGAAGTTGCGACAACAGACCAGGGCACACTACTAAAAGGCAACAGACTAGTGCCCCCAAAAGCCTCCGGAAAGCGCTAGTAATGATAGCCCATGAAGGACACAGAGGAGTCGAAATCACTAAGAAAATCTTAAGAAACCAAGTGTGGTTTCCATACATAGACATCATCATGGAAGATGTGCTAGCCCACTGTGAACCCCGCCAGAAAACAGCGCCAAACACAAACCCAAACCTACTGCTGCTAGTACCCCTACCAGAAAGGCTGTGACAAAGAATAGCCATGGACTTCTACGGCCCCCTGAGGAAAGAGGACACCTGTTGGTTGCAATTGACGAATATTCCTGTTTTCCCCTCATCAAACACGTATCGTCGACATCATTCTACCATGTAGCCCCAGTGATAGACGAACTGTTTAGTGAATGAGGAATCCCTGCCACAGTGAAAACTGTCAATGTCCCACCATTCCAAGGCCATGAGTTTCGGAAGCTTGCCGATCACCTCGGCTTCCGCCATCAAAAGATCACACCGCTGTGGCCCCAAGCCTATGGCATGGTGGAAAGATTTATGGCCACGATCAAGCAAACCAGACAAAAGGTGGTGCTAGACCAGATGCTACAACCACAAGCAACATGTCAAATGCTACGCAGCTACAGGAATGCACCACATAAGGCGACAAGGCGGACGCCCACGGAACTCATGGTGAGCTACAGACCACGTACCCACCTCCCACAAGTGGAGGACTACAGCCCTGAGCAAGAAGCCGAGTTCCGAGAGAGGGACGAGGAGAGGAAGAGAAAAGCCAAGGAATGGGCAGACCGGAAGAGAAGAGCCAAAGGACAACAGCTCGAGGTTGGGGAAACCATCCTAGTACGGCAAAAACAACAGCGGAAGATGGACTCCCGATACGACCCTGAGCCCTTCCTAGTCACGGCCATCAAAGGACCGATGGTAACGGCCACCGGAGAACAAGGCGACATAACAAGGAATGCGTCCGTCTTCCGGAAGCTCTACATAGACGATCCCGAACCAAGAGAAGAAACAGTGATTGAATCAGAGGAAGAAGACACCGTGATGCCACAGGTCGAAACGTCAGGCGGAACCAGGGAGTCACCTGGAAGACCCCAGCGGGCCACACAGAGACCTCAACGGCTGATCGAACAAATGTAACCCACGGGCTTCCTCGCTAAGTGCGGGGGAGGTGTTGCGAGAGAAAACAGGCAGAGCCCCTTTAAGGCAAAGGGGCACAGGACGATGGGAGGGAGCGGGAAGAGGGAGGAAGGGGAGGAGCGAAGGGGGAAAGGAAACAGCAGTTGTTGTATGGAGGAATAAAGGGAAGGTTGTCTGATGTCTCAGCTCTTGCGTTATTATTTGAGAGTGTGTGGTACAGCCCACACCAGGCTAACATACACAGAACCAAAGGTGTTTATTCTCCATTTTTATAGCCTGCTGTAAGTCATCCCAAAGGAGGGCACCCACTGAGTATAGGGTTCTCGTAGAAGCCAACAGCTGAGCGCAGTGTGGGACTGTTTCTCTCAGATCGGCGGCTCCAGCCCTCTCACAAATAATGTCAGGGGGCTGCTGGGAAGAACAGATTGAGGGTTCTGCGCTCAGCTTTCTCTGCTTTCTTAAACCAGTCCGGTGCACGATTCGAAGGAATACAGTGGTGGACGGTATCCATTCACTTTTTGTTCAGATGGCAGAGAATGCCCTGCTGGGGGGATTATTTAAAAGAAAATAATACTTTGCTGCATTTAATTTAATTAGCAATGTAAAATGAACTGTGTCGCTTCTGGGATGCAAAAACCCAGTATTCAAATCTGATGCCAGAGGAAGGAAGGTCTGTCCATAATCCCTGACATGCCTCATGTTGGCATTTTGCTTGACAGGGACACGTTTTGATAGAGATTGTTAGCAGGGACGTCATTTCAGCAAAATGCCTGGGGTAGCGGAAGTGACATTACACGACCCTTGACCTCTGATAACATCACAGGAAGTGATATCATTTGAGCCCACCCCAAAGTGACATCACGGGAAGCGATGGAACATGACCTTTTACCCCTTGACAGCATTGTTCCTAAGTACACTACGAAAAATATGGTTAAGCTATCACTGAAATGTGATATACATTTCATACAACAATGGATCACCATATGTATTGTTAATATCAGTGTCTATAGGCCCATATTACCAAATTATTGTGAATGCAACTCAAGCAGATGTCCTAGGCCAAGTGATAATTATGTGTTATTATATAACACTTACGCCTAAGCACTTTAAATAGAACACATATACATACAATACCAACCAACCTGTGTTGGTACTCATTGATCAACCTCAGAAGGATGAAAGGCTGAGTTGGCCTTGCCGAGATTCGAACCTGCAACCTGCAAATCACACACACATTGCAGCAGCGAGCGCTCAACCCACTGAGCTATCTTACCAGCTATAACTGTCTGACCGACAACAGTAAAATGAACAATTTCATGTCTGAATGTTCTCAAAGTCAGAAAAGAAATGACACTCTGTAGTGGATACCATTAAACCGGTAACTGAGATTTAGCAGCAGGCCAGTCCATCCGCAGGTCTGGTGCAAAGTTGGCCACATGTCAAGCCTTCATGGATCTACTTTTCAGGCTTCAGAGGTTGGCAACATACATACCATTGGGAGGGTTCATAACACTGTATTAAAGAATGTATATTAGCACGCAAATGCAGCACACTCACACACCATACCGTACTTTTGGCACTCTTTCCCCGATACATGCAAACAAACATCCTGAACAGCATGCCAGGAAAGATAGACACATTACAACAAAGCATTAATTGTGGCATAATGAAATCAAGGGCCACTTTATTTGCTATGGTCAAACAATTTAACAGTATACAGAAACTTTTAGGCACAATGATTTTATCAAGTGACCGAGAACACGAGATAGAATGCCATGTGATGATCGAAACAGAGACAACAGCAGATAAAAACATTATATAACTGCAACTTGCGAAAAGCAAAATACATCTGAAATGGAGGCTTATTCTACTCTAAATGCTTTTTGGAAGTTTTTGTCTGCATTGTAAATTTGAGGTGTTTAAGAACAGACTAAATCAGTGACTCACCCCCTGAAGTGTGCCTGAAATAAATCTTTAATGAGTCTAGCAAGACTGACTGGTTAGGTCACCAATTCTTCTTTTGCATCTAAGAAACATATCCTGTTTAAAGAATATTGTGGTTTTTACTTGGCTTATACCCCTTATTCGTTAGCTCAGTGGCAACATGCTCGTCTTGGAAGCAAGACAACGCAGCCCAACACAGGTTCGAATACAGGGCCAGTGCTTAGAAGCCTCTATAGCACGTTATAAATAACCAACTATACATACATTAATAGGACAGGAGCAGAGCCCTATATTTCTCTTAAAGTTGGTAGATTTAGGGGTGTGGCCACAGGAAGGTGGAAGGAATACTGTGAGGTGGGAAGAATCCTGGAAGGGGGGAAGAATCCTGAGAGCGGATAGCAGCAAGGTCAGGGACCTCCTGCTCCGCGAGCGGATAGCAGCAAGGTCAGGGACCTCCTGCTCCGCGAGCGGATAGCAGCAAGGTCAGGGACCTCCTGCTCCGCGAGCGGATAGCAGCAAGGTCAGGGACCTCCTGCTCCGCTTTGTATCCAGGGAATGAAGAAGGCAGTAGGCCAGGAACAGAGCTCTATATTCCTCCCAAGTGTCTTTCCGAATGGAAGAAAGTGCACTTGATAAATAAGCATTTGAGTTTAATAAGTCCAAGCAGTTCAATGGCAGATAACACTAGGATCCTGGCTTTCTTGGCTCTCAGGGTGCTGTGAGTGACAATTCAGGGGACCCTGTAACAAGACAAGTCCTTTTCTTGTGCTTTCAAACATGAGGGAGGCTGGCACACAACCACAGGGGTCCTTCAACATGGTGAGGTCTTGGGTACCGCTGTGGGTGTGCAGTAGACCTGGTGCATTCCAAGTGCCAGATGGAATTACTAATAAACGATCTCAGGACCAAATAACCGGACAGACTCAAAGAATATGGCAAAATACTACTTTATTATCAGCTCAAATAAAGTAGGGAAACCTGGTGAACAAACAGATGGCAGCTCACTCACTCTCATCTACATTTTGATTACACAAAGGCTTTATACCAAGATGTACCTCAGCTATGACGTCATCCTACGTGGCAAAAAGTAAAAACCTATCAAAAGGAGGGATTGGTTAAGGGAATATATATATATATATATAAATATATATATATATACCTATACTTTGTTTAGGTGTTAGTAACACAATTGGCTGCTCCCTATCTAGTGGGCATGCCTTGAACTACCTTATACTATGTATAAAATAGATTAATAGCAGAATAACAGCAGCAGATTGGCTTCTGCAATAAAGTATGGTACACTGCTACATAGGCCCTCATGATTGGTTGGCATTCTCTCCCAACCTTGGACATTCGGTTTGTTAGCAGCAGGTAAGCAAAATGAAACCCAGGTGCGGGGAACACCATCAGACCACTGCCCATTTGGTCAATTAGCCTACCATATCTCATCAGTTAGGCCCTAAAACAGTTAGGCATCTTGTCTGTAGTTGACCTTGCTGACTGTTCTTTTCCTTGAGACTTTTAAGGGAGTGTAGGTACATCGCTATCTTCAGTTCGAGATTAATGAATAGGCCTTGTTTTCGAGTCTTGCACCACATGTGAGGAGACCACGATTTTGTCCATTTCGACCTTTTATTTAGTGCTACTTAATTCAATTAAGCTGGGTGCTATTACTCCTCTTGGCCTCTGGAGACTTAGTTGCTCCGTCTTGCATATGCTTTCTGCATCTTTAATTGTTCAATACTTGACACATGCAAATGTTTTCTCCTTCACTTGATCTAAGAGAAATGTGTCATGGGTGTGTAGCTTATCCTCTTTGACTCCCATTGTGCCTTGCAGTTGCCTCTTGATGTGGCATCCTTGATCCCAAGCTAAACAGATATGCTTTGTTCTTCGCACAAAGCTGTTTTTCCAGCGCCTGTCATCTCTGCAGTTCTGGTCTCTCTTTTCAAGGATTCTTGCTTAATATTTATACAGAGTTGATGTCCATCTTTTCATCATCGCCGCTTTACTCGCGTTATAGTTTCTCCTGCAGCAATCTTCCATTTGGCTCATCTACCTTGCGTTTCTGCATATATACATTTGCTAATTCTCTTCTTATCTTTTTAGTTTATACGATTTTTTCGTACTTGCATACATGTTTCTCTTGTTACTTCAGTTACATCTTCATTCATTAAGATGCATTGCTCCCAACGCCTGTCACCAACTTGGTAAGATCAAAATTCCACGTGTTCGGGCCCCCAGCTACAAAGACTTCCACATAGACACATGGATGTGCATGGGGAGTCTTAGATGGCGTCGCCATTTTAACAAAGAAATCGAAGGACCAGCAAACAGCACTCTGCCTGCCTGCCCTTTGGCTACACCCTGCTTCAAGAGACTTGGAAGCCCCCAGCCGGGAAGCGCAGCCGGCCGACACACAAGGCCAAGATATAAGTCCGCCTTCTGCCTCAGCCTGCCTTTCCACGAGTTCGAGCCCCTCAGGAAAAGCAGACCCCCTGCTACAAAGACTTCCCCATAGACACATGGATGTGCATGGGGAGTCTAAGATGGCCACCGCCATTTTAAAAAAGAAACCGAAGGACCAACAAGCTGCACTCTGCCTGCCAGCCCATTGGCTACACCCTGCTTCAAGAGTCCTGGAAGCCCCCAGCTGTGAGGCACAGCTGGCCGACACGCAAGGCTGGCATATAAAGCTGCCTTCTGCCTCTGCCTGCGATTCCACCCTGCTTCAAGAGACCTGGAGGGCCTCAGCCAGGAGGCGCAGCCGGCCGACACGTAAGGCCAGCATGTAAGGCCGCCTTCTACATAAGCCTTCCTCGGCCTGGGACGCTGATCGCAAACTCCCACCCTTAATAAGTCATCTGATGCCTGCCGGAGAAAGCATTACTCGGAAGATAAGGCTCATCCCTATCCTGTGGTTAGGACTGCACAGTCGGATAAGCCCACGCCAGATCCCCATACATTAACACTTACGGTCATCCGCCTCTCTGCTACGCCTAATATCCTCCAACCTGCACCCACCCCCTTTCTCACACCCTTTGCTATATCCGCCTGACCCGTCCACTCAAACGCTAACCATGACACCATGACACAGTACCCCCTGATCACCTTGCTAGATCGCACCCTGCTACTGGTGCCACTACTGTCTCAAGACGACTGCCCACTCACATCACCCTCGTTCCCATACGCATGTGTCCGAGCCAAATTCCCATCCATCATCTCAAACGAGCAAGTATACAAAGCCCCACAACCCTTCTACGCATCCATGCCCCCTTGGTCCGCCAAAGGAACAATAAACTGCGCTTCCGAATGCAACTCACACACTACAGCAGCATAATCCGTGCTGCTCCCAAGGTGTTCGGCTGCACACACTTATCAACGAAGTGTCCCATAGAATCTAGCAGCCTTAATTGCCAAGAAAATGCCCTCACTCCTCATTCGCCAGCTCATCGGTCCTCTGATCACTCCTTGGATCGCACATACCGTGTGCTCCAACCTCCAGAAAGCTGACTCACTCTCCTACAAGAAATCCAGCGCATAGAACTTGCATGCATCTCCACAAAACTCTCAGAATGCAGCATCTACCCTCACCAAGACCGGCATTAATGCCAACTCGCACTGCGCATAGCTGCCCTGCCTACAAAGGCTACACCTAACTTCAATAGTGTTCCTTCCTCCTGAGATATCTATGCAACAAACAATGCTGTCTCCAAAATTCTGGCTGCACAAACACTACTTATTTGCTCTAGCCATACTAATGCTGCACAAAATGATACCATTGCAACTCCTGCTATTACATCCTTACACAATGCTTTTGGCCCCATTTGTGCAGCCAATGTAGGTGATGCAAGTATGTTGTGTGTGGCGAGCGCACCAGTTCCTGCTAACGCTGCCCTCTCTTGCAGTGTTGCTGCCTCTACACTACCAAAACCACCCCCACTAAGTCCAAACAGCCCTCTATCACTCATCTGCCCCTTAAGGTGACTGACAACCATAACCATGCTGCTTGCCCCAGCCAACCTACCCACACCCGACTATCCTCAACTTGGGCGCTTACAACTCAGCAGACAGCTCATGTAAATCCTCAAGCCTGATTCTCAACCTACCCTTGGTCAAAGCATGGTCCCTACCTTAGACATCCACAACCTCTTGACAGTGAAATACCTTGATACCCTCGCCGTCACAGAAACCTGGCTACACACAGCATCAGGCCCGGCCCTATCCCTCGCCACCCCTCCTGGTTACACCACCTTCAGGAGTTACAGACTGGACTCCAAAGGCGGGGCAGTTGCTCTTCTCGCAAAACACCACCTGAGCATGGGGCAACTCAGCACTTCACTCAACAATAACTGTGACATCCTCACCCTTAAATTGACCACCTCCCCTAACAACACTATCACAACACACCTTGTCTACCACCCACCTGGCCCTATCTTAACATTTGAAGAGAACCTACTTCTTACCCTAGGAAATAACTATAAGCCTTCCTCGCAAGTGATCCTCCTCTGGGACATAAATCTAGGTCTGAACAACCTTGCAGATCTGTCTGCCACCTCATTTGCTAACTCCTTAACTACACTAGACTTCAGCCAGTGCACCCTGAACCCAACGCATACTAAAGGGTGCTCCCTAGACTGCCTAGCAGACCTCAATTGCCACATCTCAATCACATCCAACACCCCCTGCCCATGATCAGACTACCACATCATCACTTTCACTATACCTCTTGAGCATGCCAAGCCCCTCTCCAAGATGCTACCACCATCCTTGGCCCGCAGCTCCCGAAAACGAATCAAAGGCAGTCTACTACGACTCATCAATGCCCTAAAACCTGAAATCCTGGACACCTCAAACCATGACTGCCTCATGGATCGCTATAATGAAACACTGATCAGTGCAATCGACACTTTTGCGCCCTTGACTCCCAAAAAAGCAAAACCTGTAGCCCACATCAATTCCTGATACACTGAGGAAATTACCGTTCTTAAAACAACAAAAAAGAATTGCTGAAGCCGCCTGGATATGCAGCCCTACCACTGCCCTTAAACTAAAATTCTCAATCCTCTCCAAGCAGTAAAAAAAAAACATCATCCAAGCAAAAGCTAGCACCTTGAACACTAGAATAGCCAATGCTAACTCGGACACCAGAGAACTATTTGCCATCCTCAAGGAGCTTGAATCCCTGATTCGCCTAGCATCCACAGTGAGCAAAGACCTAGGCTGGTGCAATAGCATTCAGAATGCTATGCTGCTTAAAATTGACACACTCCAGAAAGAAATGCTAGCCAAACAACTTAGCCTCAACCACTCAGGCCAGGACACCAAGGCCACCAGAGACCCACTATTCAACTTCAACAAAATCACCACTCAAGACACTTTAGGCATCACAAAAACCTTAGACCATTGAGATGCAAAGGCGATGTCTGCCCGGCACCCCTTATCAAGTATTGGATTGAAGCACTAGCTCTGTTCTTCACGGACATCATTAACTCCTCCTTCTGATCTTGCCGGGTACCTTGGAGCCGCAAAGAGGCTTGGGTCCTACACCTCCTGAAAAAACTGTCACTTGACCCAACTCTACACAACACCAACTGATCCATCACTACAGGTCCTTTCCCCTTAAAAATAATTCATAGAGTAGCATACGTTCAAATTTAAAAAATCACTTAGAAACAAACCATAACCTAGGAACTCGCCAAACAGCCTTCCGCCCAGGGCATGGCACTGAGTCAGCGCTCCGTGACCTGAAGAGCCAGATGAACGAGATTAGAGATGAGGGGAACCCTGCCCTACTGTTCCTCCTAGACCTCTCTGCGGCCTTTGGCCTAGTCAACCACAATATATTGTGCCACCACCTCACCTCAGCAGCTGCTTTCTCCCCAGAAGTGGCATCTTGGATCGCCTCCTTTCTTGATGGAAGAGTAATGAGAGTCTTCTCGGACAATGCCAGTGCTGCACCTTCCACTATCAACTGTGGAGTACCTCAAGGGTCATGTGTCTCACCTACCCTCTACAATATTTTCACGAAGCCTCTTTTCAACCTCCTGGATTCCCTTGGCATAGCGTACACAAATTATGCAGACAACACGCAAATTCTCCTACCCCTCTCTGGCATCTTAACCAAAGATTCCACCACTATCAATTCCACATATACCACTATCCAAGCCTGGATGGCAAACAATAGCCTTTGCCTCAACAATGTAAAACCGAACTACTCATCGTTGGGCCCTCGGGCATGCTAAAAAAAACTGCACCCTAAATATGAATCATTTAACATTGATGGCAGAATGATGCCAGTCTCACCAGTGGTAAAAACTCTTGGAGTATACCTAGATACCACACTAGCCTTAACTTGCCAACTAAGCACCATATCCTCCGCATCAGCCTATTCAACCAAACTCCTAAACAGTGCCAGACTCTTCCTCTCAACTGAAAGTTACTTGACGATCACCCGTGCAGTTGTGGGTGCCAGGCTCGACTACTGTAATGCATTTTTAGCAGGTACCTCAGCCCACAACATACAAAAACTCCAGATCATACAAAACAATGCCCTACGTGCTGCCTTGAACATACCCAAGTCAGAACACATATCAGCTACCCATAGAGAAGTACACTGGCTTCCCACCCGAGAAAGAATCTCTTTCAAGATACTCTCAAGCACCCACAGATGCATCTCCAACTCAGCCCCGCCCTACCTGGTGCACAAGTTCACCAAAACCCATTCAACCAGGCCCACCAGAACCCCCTACACGCACCGATTGGTTCAAACCAAGCGCAAGCGCTCCAAAGCAGGTGGGTCAAGTTTCCCAGTCATTGCTGCCACACAATGAAACTCCCTCCCTCATCCACTAAGGGTGGAGGAATCTTACTGGTCTTTCTGCAAAGCCTTTAAAACGTGGCTGATTAACTAACTTGCTTAAGCTCTGAATCCAACAACTGTATGACATACCCGATGTGAAGGGGTGGGAGAGGGTTGCCACCTCTGCTGTCAACATGCTATGTATTTTGCCTCTGGGCCACATGTAACTAGTTCCTTTCAGCGCCCTGATGCATGTGGGTTTGTGTGAGCTATAGAAATTAAATTAATTAATTAATTATTCGTATATCGTTTCAGTGCGTCCTCGTGTCTTCTCTTCATGATGTCACTTTGGTCTGATTTCACTTATAGCTCTTATATGTCCAGTGGTGTATGCAGACATCCTTCCATCACATCAGTGTGAGGTTACATTTGATACGGTCTCTCGTGTCTTCGATGCAGTATTGGGACGATACCTGGTGTCATGCATAGTGCTCTCCTGCTGTTCCTCCAGTATGACGGAGGTGAGGAGGCAGTCACTAGAGATGATGTGTACATCTGCCTCTCTACATTCCCCCCTCTGGTCGAGTACTCAACCACCTCCTCAATCTTCTTCACCTTTTCTCCACACTTTGGTTTCTTCAGAATCCATATCTTTGTCACCCCACTCAGGTCACCTGCATTCTTTATGTGCTCATCCAAACTCCAGGTCACATGGTAACCCTTCCCAGTTGGTTGGCAGAAGACCCAACATCCTACATAGTTTTTATGATCCTTAGGGTAATAAAACTTTGTTCCTAGGGGTACAAGAGGACTTCCTTTCAGGTGCTCATGTGTGGTGCTTTCAGTCTGTACGTGCTCACCAGTCTCAGCATTCACATTGATCATTATCTTCCTCCCAATAGCTTTCTTTGCCATCTTCTTACATTCGCCTATGATTATTATTACACGACAGAATCCTAGCAATACTAACAAAAGTATTGCTCTAAGCACTTTGAAAGCATTTGCCAACCAGGTTGGAACCCAAGAAAACAGGGATGAGAACCAGTCATCCTCTATATGCTCGTCTACTTCTTCCTCCATCTTCATATGCAGGATCAACAGCATAGTTATTGCTTCTGTCAGGATTCCATTTTCCCCATCATGAGTAGGAGGGTATGTGCAACAGGAAGGCCTGATCTTGGGGCACACCCTGCCTCCATTGCTGTTATTAAGTCCAACACATAACTGTTCTGGAGGGTCATGAGTCTGATGGTCCTTATTTCTTCTCGAATCACATAAAATCCTTTTATTGTCAAATTCATTGTTTGTGACAGCTCCCATCTGGTTATTTGTAACCAATTGGCATTCACTTGCAGTCTGAATTCCTAGCATTAATATTGCTGTAAATATCACAGCTATTTTACTAAATAGATTATGCTCAGCTGGAATGTCATCATAGGCTTTTATTGATTTTGCTGAGAAAAATTCTCTCTCTTCAGCTGAAGAAGGTTAAGCAACCTATTCTTTCTTTGGTGTGCATTCATCCTCGGACAGTCTTCAATATGGAGATCACTTTGGGGAATCACCAATGCAAGAACATGTATGACCATTGTAGAGCATATTCCTCCCTAATTGTTTAGGCAGCTGCATATAAACTCTGGATCCACAGGCCGAATAATGGTCAATTAGCATGGCCGTTCCTCCATTCATTCCTGGTACGTCAATTATCTGCTTACATTCCTTGTTTTCTCCAATTTTAGCCAAACCCCTGTTCCTGAAGCACACTGTGGCATTTTTCATTGGTAGAATGGATACAGGTCCTGCTTCATTTTGGACCCCTGTTAATAACTTTACATACTTGGACCATGATTTCAGACATTCATCGTTCACTATTTGCATGATCTGTACCGGTGCTGTCATCAATAAGTGTGCACTACAGGGTAACATTCCGTCTTCTCATCCTGTGCTAGTTGCTACTCTTCCATAGACTAATATCTGAGGTCCTTCCCAGCACCCTGGTAATCCTGGCATTTCCTATGCCTCTGCACAACCCAGTCTCTTTTGTTCGACAATCCTTATCTGGTCTCCAGTCATACCACTAAGGGAATACATTAGCATTCTACTTATTCAGGCTGTTTAGTTTCTTCATTTGCTGCATAGTAATGTATTCATCTTCATATGTAAATGTCTTCCTCGACCTCCATTTTAGTGTTGCCCATTTTCCTTCAAATTGTCCCCTTGATGTGCACGCTGCTAGATAACTGAGGGACCTCACATCATGCATAGGTATTTTGCTTGCAAGAAGTGTTCTGGCTGTGCTCATGCCATAAGGGATGAGAGAACACACATAGCAGCTTTCATCTGGCAATCTCCTTCCCACCCCCTTCATGTGCTGATACCACATGTTATTCTTTAAATGGGCTGAAATATCAAGATATGCATTTATATCCTCATGATCATCTCCAGCATCTCTCTTAAATCAGGTAATTTGTTTAGAAATATCAGAGAAAATATTACTTGTGCTTTTGTTTGGGATAAAAAGAGATGTCTCATTGCTCAATACTTCATCTGCATTATTAATCATTATTTGACAAAATGCCATAATAAGTAAGAAAAGACAAACCATTGTACAAAATGAGGTTACAAGAAGTATTCCAAAGAAACATATCGATCTTCTTGCTGGCAGTGATTCTCTTATAACTTGGAAAACTCCCATTCTTTAATTCAACACTTTTTTTATATCAGATATTGTAAAATGATTGGGTAACATAAAGTGTTGTGTGCGCTTCTTCTTTGTGTTTAATCACCAAAACATTGGGCCTCATTACGAGTCCGGCGGTAAACGAGGTGGTAAAACCGCCTGGTTACCGCCGGACTCGTATTACCATTCTGCCTCCGTGACTCCCGGAAATAACAGGGCATTACGACCCTGGTGTCCCGGGAATTCTGGAAGCAGAATTCGGTTAATCCCCATTCCCATTGCGTCCCATAGGACTCAATGGGTATGGGGAAGTGGAAACACCGGCACCATCTCGTGATGGTGCTGGTGTTTCCACGTCCGCCTGCAGGCGGGTGGTGTTAAACCCGCCAGGTCAGACCTGGCAGGAACATCACCTCCCGCCTGCAGGAGTCGGGATCGGGCGGTCCGGAATTAACAGTGGCGGCGGGTTTACCGCCACTGTTAATTCCGGACCGCCCGACCTGTAATGAGGCCCATTGTCTCTTTTGTCTATCTAGAATAGTTCTGAAACTGCTGCAAAAGTTGTTCATCGTTTCCCCTTAAATTTGGAAATTTTTAAAGGTTCTAACTGTCTTTATTTCGATAAGCCTTTGTTTGGCTCTTGGTAGCCGATCCCGTCATCATCCATGGAGCTTCTTCTCTTGCTTCATTCACTGTCAACAGGTGCAGGAGGGGCTAGAGTCTCTCCTTTGTACAGCTTTATCTCATTCAGATGCAGCCAGGCTCTTCTTCCTATAAGTCTTACTGTGGTGGGAGTGATGTCCTCTACTAGGTACGGTCCTTCAAAGCAGGGCTTGTTCCAAGTACGTACAAAGCTTCTTACAAGCACTTGGTACCGTGGGTACAAACTAGGGTGTTTTAGCAAGTCACTGGGATTAATTGTTTGGCTGTCTTCTTCAATCTTCTTTGACACCCCCCTGTGATTTTTGATCTGTTGTGAAATAAAAGAAACACTAGCGTTCATCTCTGTTAAATATTCATAAGCCAGGCTGATTCCTAAGTGCAAATAATGCAAGGGGTAGGCAATATAGACATCCCTTCTTCAAAGTTATCTTGATCTTAGCTATCCTTTCTTTAAGGAGTCCATTTAATCTCTCACAAATACCATTCACCTGTGGGTGATAGGCAGATGAAAATGTGTACTTTATGCCTAATAAAAGAGTGACTTGTTCAAATAGCTCATTTACAAAATGTGGCCCATTATCAGACCGCAGGATTTCACACACACCCCATCTCGGAAACACCTCACATATGATAAACTTTTCAGCACATGTGGCATCGGGGTGTGTACATTGACCTGCCCCATATCATCTGGAAAAGGGGCATACTACCACTAACATATACCTGTAAAAATTACATGTTTGCAACATATCCACATAATCTATATGTAGATGCTAAAAAGGACCATTAGGTCTAGGGATTGCTCCTCTTGCTGTTCTCAGAGTGTACCCTGCTGTGAACTTCTGTCATACAATGCAGTTCACAATAAACTGTGGCACGTGTTGTAATACATTTATTGAGAACCAGTCTTCTGCGATCATTGCAGCAAGATTCTCTCTAGTTGTGTGTGTGGGCTAGTTAAGCAGCTCCAGCGCCACCTTCAATAATGCTAGAGGCTTTTAAGTGCTATCATGTCTCCATATATCCTCAGTGGGGATAAAGAACACCCCTGTCACTTACATAAGTCATGCTCTTCTGGAGGTGCTTGACCTTGTAACTCAATTAGCTGTACAATGGATTACATATTAAAACATTCCTTTACCATCATACATCGCTATGACATTTGCTTAACACTTTCGACTTCAAAATCAGAAATGTTTCAGAAATATGCTGCCCTTTTTGCTTCAACATCTGCAGCTTTGCTACTGTGAAAAATCATGTTTGCCTTCTTAGTATGGCTTCACATTTCACCATGGCAATAGTCAATCGTAGCTTTAGTGCTTTAATGAGTTTACTCAATAGGGACGCATATTGCACTGGAGTGCCGTCTGTGTGGAGGAAGCCCCCCCTTTTCCAGTGTGACAATCCTGCGTGTACGGTTGACATCATATAGGTGGAGTCAGAGTACACTGTCACTTCCTCATCCTCATATCTCTGCAGTGCAGCAATAAGCGCAGCTAGTTCAGCAGCCTGTGCTGAATAATGTGAAGGCAGTCTCGCACTTGTCACTCCTTCAAATTCACCACTAGTGATTAGCTTCACTACTGCCGTTCTTGTATGCCTTTCTCCCGTCATTTGGTAAATCTTTGAAGAACTGTGAATGAATAGGATTTCTCCCCCCGCCCCCACCCTCTCTGAGAGCATTTTCTCTAACATGGGGGAATATCTTCATAAAATTCAGTATACGTTGTGCAGTCATGTACACAGTCCTCCTTCCCCACTGGTTCTGCTATAAATGTTGCTAGATTCACTACTCTACCTCTAACAGTTTTGATCCCTGGGTTCGGAATAATTACCTCATATCCTGATGCTCTTTGTGTAGTCTGTGTGCTTTTGGTCTTCTCTAAAATGGCAAATAAGGAATGCTCAACAAATAACGTAATTGAGCACCCCATGGTAATACTTACAGCATTTTCAATCACAAAAGTAGCAGCAGCTAACGCCTGTTCACAAGGAGAATGTCCTTTCATTACTGGGTCTAAAATCTCACTATAATAGGCTAATGGTTTATGTCCATGTCATAATGACTTCTGCATGAGGACTGCTGTCATTACTTCTCCATTTGAGTGTGAGAATAGATAGAACTCTTCATTATAGTCTGGAATTCCTAACACAGGGGCTGTACAAATCGGCCTTTTTAATTCTTCAAATCCTTCAGTCATCTCATCTGTCCATGTTATCTTACTTTTGCCTAACTGGGAGCTTTAGTGCTTTAATGAGTTTAGCCAATAGGGACGCATATTGCACTGGAGTGCCGTCTGTACGGAGGAAGCCCCTTTTAAAAGTGGTCGAATATATGTACCATATTCAAAAACCCAGGACCTGCAATAATTACATAGGCCCAGAAATTGTTGTATTTCCCTCACTGTCTTTGGTGTTGGAGTTTTCATGATTGCTTCTGCTCTCTCAGGTGTCACTTTTCTCCCTTTTCTCCATTCTTGAGAGATTAGCTGTCCTATGTACAGGACCTCTTCCAGACAATATTGTAATTTCTCTTTGTCTACCTTATATCCTTTCTCTTCTGATATGGTCATTAGTTGAACCGTGTCATTTCTGCACTTTTCTTCTGTCTCTCTACAAACTAATATATCATCTAAGTACTGAATTATTGTGCTCTTGAGTCATACATTGCCCAGGTCCATCAGGAGGACCCTATTAAAGATCAAGGGGGACTCACAGTACCCCTGAGGTAGTCTTGTGTGTTTCAAGTGCTGGTTTCTATGAAGGAGTATTGAGAAAAAGGTGTTCCTTAAGTCTATTACTGTAAAATACTTAGCTGTGGCTGGAATATTGGATAATATCGTAGCTGGATTTGGAACCAAAGGTAACTCTGTTTTAACTATATTGTTTAGGTAACTGTAAGGAACTCATGGTGGCAACATTAAAGACACATACAAGTGATCACATTTCAAGGGTGTTAATTAAAACTGCAAATGTAGGGTGGAAAAACACCTAACCTAAACCTGAATTTAAGATGAGAGCAAGCGTTGACCATCAAATGAAAAACAAGGCTGTCCTCATGGCATCTTGTCAAAGTAAAAAGGCCCATACTAAAATAAACTGTTGCCAAATCCTTACAACTAATTATAGAAAGAGTGTGGGATAGGGTTTTCAATAAAGACAGAAGTGTTCACAAATAATAAGTCCGGATGTGATTGCCAGGGGTCTCCCTTCCCCATATCTTCAGAACGGGACTTGGTAGGTGTTCTGAGCACAGCACACACTCGAGCGTTCCCAGCACGAGCAAACAGCGTTCCCAGCACGAGCCAACAGTTCCGCTCCAGCTATCAGGTTCTTCCAATGGTTAAAGTCTCTTTTCAATAAAAATCTCTTGGCTTCATGGGCCTGATAGTCAACAAACAAAAACAAACCGTCTGTTCCACGTATGGTTTTGGGTAACAGCTTCACCCCTGTGTTACGCTCTTCCAGGTGCAGACCCCTCACAGTTGTACTTGTACAAATTACCCAATTAAACAGTTCCTTTCATACGGTAGTTAGGGTGATGACATTCCATCCCTGGATCACCCTCCTTTGGATTCTGACCCCTTTTCAGTTGCCAACTTCCCTCCTTCGGGTTCACTTCTGTCAACACAATGTTCATGGGACTTCAGATTTCATCCTCTCTTGTTAGCATCCCTCCACTGGGTTCACTCTTGCCAACCTTTAACAGTTGTTTTTGCCATGCAGTATTTGTTTCCTTTTGTTTCCCAATCATCTGCCGGTCAAAGAGTTTCAAATGTACAGAGGATTTGACAAGACGCCCATATGACCACTTTCCCCCCCTTCCGTCTTTTCCTAAGGCCTTCTGGTTACCGTAGTTCAACAGTAGGGTAATCGCCTAGTGTTTCTCAAGTGAAAGCCCACGTGGTGTTTGATTCTGTAATGCTGGCTTTCCCCTTTCCTTATATCAATAGTTCTTTGTTCATTCATTCAATTAGCCACTTGCTACTTTCATTCAACACAGTTCGGTTTCTTTATCGACTCTCCCCTCAGCTCACCGGCTGTGATGAAATGCTTTTCTTTCTAGTTTGTAGAGTCAAGGATGGTACTATTGGGCCATATGTCTCTCCTCAGCATGGCTGTAGGAGGAGGAGGCGCCCGGGTACCGTTAACATCTGCTGCAACACACGCTGGCTATTGTCCACGGTCTTACAATTCCTTCTCTTGAGACTTCACGGATCTCTGTCAATAAGGGCAAGGTCACTTCTCCCCTTGGTATCCTCTCGACTTGCGCTGTCTTTCGCCTTCTCTTGAACTGCCATGCTGAGTAAGCTCTCACGTTGTGCGGTTTACTTTGCTCGCAGTGTGCTGTCATACTCCACATTTTATCCCTGTGGGGAAGGGAAAGGACCATCAGGTGTGTGTGATTCTGGTCAATTGCCTGAGTTTGCCTGACCCTTGTATTGGGACATGCCAGATAAACGGCTCTGGTGTTAGTCCATTGTCTGTTGTGTTGTGTGAAAATGTTGGTGTCGGAAAAGGGGTGGGGGCAGTGTTTTGGAATATCCTACGTGGTAGGATGGGGAAAGGTTTTTAAAGAAAGGGAATACTGCATGTTACCCGTCGGTGTCCCACTCCCACTCCCAAGGACCCCTATCCAGGTGATCCTCCGCACTGCTCCACCCCCAGGAACTGGATTCAAAAGCGATGGCCATGCCCTGGCCACCTGAATGAACGATCCCAGGGGACTAGACAGGGAGACACCTTCAGGTTTCTCACATACCTTTTCTCCATGCGATGTAGCCACATTTGTTTCACAGGGGAACTGGGAAAGAAAATCTACATTTCCTTAATCTTTTTCTTTTCGGTGTTCCACCGTGAAAGAATAGGGTTGTAGGTCTAGAAACCATTAAATGACCCAAGGGTTGCAATCTTTACATTGGCTAATCCAAACTAGGCGTGAGTGGTCATGACAAGTGTGAACTTTCATCCTAATAGGTAGTACCTGAGATGGATAATAGCCCATTTGATGGCCAGGTCCTCTAGTTCTACCACAGAATCATTTTTTTCACGTGGGAATAACTTGTGACTGGTATATAATATGGGGTGTTCTAGTCCGTCGCAAATTTGGGACAGGACGGCTCCTAGCCCTGTAAGGGAGGCCTCCGTCTGTAACACAAACTCTTTTGAGAAGTTGACTACCTTTAGGATTGGATTCTGACATAAAGTTTGTTTCAGAATGTTATAGCATATCTCATCTTCGTCATTCCAATGAAGTTTCTGGGGTTCTGCATGTTTAAGTTTATCGGTTAGCCAAGCTGTTTTGTCTGAAACGTTGGGGATAAACCTACGGTAATACCCTATTAATCCAAGGAAAGCTCTAAGGTCTCTTTTGGTTTTAGGGGTTGGTGTATTTAAGACAGCTTTTACTTTTTCATGTTGGGGTTGTACATTCCCATTCCCTACGAAGATATTTTACAGCTGATTGGGCCAATAGTCACTTAGCTGGATTAGCAGGTAGGCCAGCGTTTCTGAGGACTTTCCTGATGGTCTAAAGGTGGAAGAGGTGGTCCTCCCATGTCTTACTATAAATGACGATATCGTCAATATAGGCTCCACAGAAATCTGAGCAGGGCTGTAGGATCCTCTCCATGAGGTGTTGAAAAGTGGCTGGTGCACCATGTAGGCCGAAGGGGAGGACTTTAAACTGGACTGGTCCTAAAGGTGTTGAGAATGTGTTTGTTTCCTTATCTGGCCCATATACGGGAACTTGCCAGTACCCTTTGGTTAATTCTAGGGTGGATAAATAGGTGGTTGTTCTGAGTTTATCAATTAGGTCATTGATGCGTGGCATGGGATAGGCATTGAAGACCGAGGTGGCATTGACTTGACGGAAGTCTATGCAGAAACTCCAGGAACTGTCAGGTGGAGTGACTAACATGATAGGAGAGGACCATGGACTTGAGGAGAGCTCAATGATATTGGCTTTCAACATTTTGTTGACTTCCTCAATCACTATCTGTTTATGGGCTTCTGGTAGGCGATATGGCTTTAGATGAACCACTTTACCTTTAGGTGTTCTGATATAATGGTATGTACATTTTACTCTTCCTGGTTTCGCTGTTTATACATCTGGAAATGAGATCACTACATCTTTTAGATCGTCTTGCTGTTGGACTGACAACTCAGGAGGAATTAAGTCATAGTTGTCTATGTCCTCAGGAACCAGGCGGGAGAGTACCTTGGCATGGTTGGCTGATGGGTTCTCCTTCCATTCTTTCAAGAGGTGTATATGGTATAAGTGGACTTTCTGTTTTATGTCTAGGTGGGCTATTTTATACGTGCAGGTTCCCATCCGTTCTATTATCTCATAAGGTCCATGCCACTTGGAGACAAATTTGTTTTCTGAGGTGGGCAAGGGGACCAGTACTTTCTGTCCTATGGAGAATGATCGTAAATCTACTTTAAAAAAATCATAAATGGCCTTTTGTTGACTCTGAGCCTTCCCCATATGAGTACAAACCAAGTCTTGGACCATTTTCATGTGTTCTCACATTTGAGTGGCGGTTTGTGAGATTGGAATGGGGGCCTCCTCTCGTTCTTCCGAAGTTTCTCGGTGCATGTCCAAGACATCCCTGGGTTCTCTCCCATAGAGCAATTCAAAGGGAGAGAAACCTGTGGCAGCTTGGGGGTTTTTCCTTATGGCGAATAATGCCCATGGGATCGTCCTTGTCTACTAATTTCTGTAAAATTAGTTTTACGGTCTTATTGAATCTTTCTGCCTGGCCATCGGTTTGTGGATGGTACACAGAAGTTTGCAGGGTAGTGATGTGGAGTAGATTTGACTTCAGCCATAAGCTTACTCATAAAATGTGAAACTTGGTCTGTTAGTATTTCTTTGGGAAAGCCAACCCCGGAGAAATATGGTAGAAGATACTTTAGGATCTGCTGGGTAGTGTTATTTTGCATTGGGAATGCCTCAGGATATCCGGTTGCATAGTCTATGATCACTATGACATATTTATTGCCGTCATACACCGCCCTTGGAAGTGCTGGCAGAGCTGGAAATACACATAACATGGTTTCATCTTGTTCCGTGTTGACGGTCTAGTGTTCCTGCAAGATGGCCGCCGACACCTAACACTGGGAGGAATCCTCTTCCTCTTTGCATTGTATTTGTCTCTTTGGTTCACGCTGCTGGTTCCTGTTAGCTCAGTGTTCCAGCGTTTCCTTTTGCCTGTCGTTATTCCACTTGTGCTTTCTACCTTCCTTCCAATTATTCACGTTCGGGTGACACTCTCTTAAGGTAATCTTTCGCTGAGTTTCTCTCTTCCTTGTTCACGATTCTGACTTTTCTTGCGGTTGCGGGCTTTTTCCGCATCGGGTTCCATCTAGCTTTCGGTTTCGTTTCTGCAGACATTCTTTGCTATTTTCCCACTTGCCGCTTTGGTTCTGTTTCTTCCTTGTTTTCTTTCTTCCTGCTTCCTGCTAGTTTTCTACCTACCTTCTTTAGCCATTCTAGCTTCTAATCGTTCACTCTTCCTTTCTGACCTTTTGCTCCTTGCTTTCTTAGACCCTCATACGTTAGCATCTGATTATTTCCCCTGTATCTTTATGTCTAGAGAGTCTAATACTTGCTATTTCTTTCTGTTCTGTTTCAGAAGCATTCTTTCTTTCTATCCTGTTCTGTATATTATTCTGCACTGACTTTCTACTACTGCAGTCAGAAACCGTTGTATTGGTTCCTAGATAGCAGTACACAATTAGTACCTTTTTGAGTCCAGTGACCGTATTCCTTGCTCCAGCGCTTGGACTTTCTCTCAGAAGTCATCTTCTACCTATCCAACGTTTAATTGACTCAAAGCTCCATCTTACCCTTTGGGTAACCACCCAGACACTTCTGAACCAATACCAGCCAGAATAAGGATTACAGACCAGATCATGTTACATCTTCAATCAGGGTTTTTTGTGCCAAAGGCTTTTTCCCTTGTTTTGGGAGCTTGTGCCTGTGTTTTAAATTGTTCTAAATGCCCTCCAGTAAGATGGGAATGCGCGATCTCTAACACAACCTTTCAATGACTCTTGGGTATTACTAGTTGTGTTTTTACCAAACCTTCGGTGGAGGTTTCTCTCCTGTAAAGTAACCCTAATTTTAAGAAGAAAAAGGGACTGCCCTTTTCTTTGCCTTCCTCTTCCGGAATTGCTTGTAAAAAAAAGCTTCAGCGAGGGCTGAATCATTTCGCTGGGCCAGGTCAGGATAGATGGTAGGTTTGTCTCCCTTCCTTTCTTCGATGTTAAGAGATTTATTCCCCAAAGCCCAAGTTACCTCTCTCTGTTTAATCTGGTTCACTTTCTTTAAATTGCGGGAATAAAGCTCTTTCCAAAATTCCCTGAGCAATCTGATCTCCTCGACATACCTCAAAAGGGATTCTCCATGATTCTGTAAGAGAACCCCTTCACGTCTCCCCTGAAGTCGGGATCAATAACAGCTGCTAAGACATCTATCCCGATGGAAGGGTTAGAGACTCTGTGCCTAAGTTTTTGAAATTGTAGGGTTCCCCAATTTGTTTTAATTGAGTCACATCCCACTCTGACACCATATGTAAGGAACTCGTGGTGGCAACAGTAAAGACTGACACAAGTGATCACAGTTCAAGGGTGTTTATTAAACTGTAAATGTAGGGTGGAAAAAATGCCTAACCTAGCCCTAAATCTAAGATGCGAGCAAGCGTCGACCATCAAATGAAAAATAAGGCTATTCTTGTGGCATCTTGTCAAAGTAAAAAGGCCTATACAAAAAAATAAATATTGCCAAATCCTTACAACTAACAACTAATTATAGAAAGAGTGTGGGATGGGGTTTTCAATAAAGAAAGAAGTGTTCACAAATAAGTTTGCCAGGGGTCTCCCTTCCCCGCATTTTCAGCCCGGGACAAGGTGGGTCTCCTGAGCACAGCACCCACTCAAGCTTTCCCAGCACGAACAGACAGTTCCGATCCAGCTATCAGGTTCTTCCGATGGTTAAAGTCCCTTTTCAATAAAAAGTCTCTTGCCTCCGAGGGCCTGATAGTTAAACAAACAAACACAAAAGTTCTGTTCCACGTATGGTTTTGGGTGACGGGTTCACCCCTGGGTCCTGGTTTTCTGGGCGCAGGCCCCTCACAGTCATACTTACGGTAGTTAAGGTGATGACTAACCACCCCTGGATCACCCTCCTTTGGGTTCGGACCCCTTTTCAGTTGCTAACTTCCCTCCTTCGGGTTCACTTCTGTCAACACAATGTTCATGGGATTTCAGATTTCGTCCCTTCTTGTTAGTATCCCTCCACTGGGTTCACTCTTGCCAACCTTTAACAGTTCTTTTTACCATGCAGGATTTATTTCCCTTTGTTTCCCAATCATCTGCCGGTCAAAGACTTTCGCCTGTACGGAGGATTTGACTAGATCCCTATATGACCCCGTTGACCCCCTTCTGCATTTTCCTAGGGCCTTCTGGTTATTGTTGTTCAACAGCAGGGTAATCGGCTAGCGTTTCTGAAGTGTGATGTCCATTGTCTTTCGTGTTGTGCAAAAGTGTTGGTATCGGAAAACGGGGGGCAGCATTTTGGAATATCTTACATGGTAGGATGGGGAAGAGGTGTTTAAAGAGGGGGATACTGTGTCTCACCAGTCGGTGTCCCACTCCCACTCCCCAGGAGCCCCCCCATCCAGGCGATCCTCCCTCACTGGCCACCCCCAGGATCTGGTTCCAGAAGCGATGGCTGTGTCCTGGCCACCTGGATGACAGATCCCTGGGGACTAGACAGGGAGACACCTTCAGGTTTCTCACAGGACGGAGATCCTGAATACATCTCCACAACCTCCTGTGCACTAGGACCCCAACCGGCCCATAAAGCTGGTGGTTGCCCAATAGCACTTTAAGATGAGTAGCAGGACCCGTGAGATGGATGAGGATGCAGATTAATATTCTTGCTTCAAATCAATAATGACAACTCAATAGTTTGGCAAAGGGAGTCTGTTTAATGACAAGTACAAAAAACGAGGAGTTCATGAACATCAGCAATCGCTCGATCTTCCTTCTTGCTTCACAACTCGGACGAACGTCATAAAAAACACATCTTTTATAGTAAAAACTCATCATCACTGACGTATAATGCTTAAAATGTTGCATGCAATTCTATTGGTTATAGGAAAGTGACTTTAACATAGGTACTATATCTGTATATGGTAACAAAGTGGGGGGATTGGATATACAGTGTCAGGTGGGGCATCTGAGCCATTCCTTCAAAATGGCTGCCGTAGACGTCACTAAAAGTACGTCTCATTGGCTCTATTAACTATAGGACCCTAGATTACTTGGTTCACTATGATTGGGTTGGCATCAACCCCACTCATACTTTACCACCAGCCTAGCAGCGTGCAGAATAGCCGGCCAGATGCAGGGAGCTTGTCCGCTCCCCCAGTCTCCCTCCAATTATTGCAACAATCAATCATTACTTCAGTGGTCATGTGTCAATTATTTCTTTGTATCTAAGCCTCGAGACTGCTTCTTGGTCTGGAAAAGTGAAGGTGCCTGGGTGTGGCACAATTCCATGCATAGGTGTGAAAGTTTCATCCCTTCTGCTGGCTCGGACACGTGATTCTGACACCGTGAAAATCGTCTTATTCTCCATGTAATTCGTGTATTTGATTTAATTTTGTCAGCCATCTGCCTGCTGTGGCTTATCTTGACCTTTCAGAATAAGATACTCTGTTCTTCTCTTTATTAAATGTATCTACTGTTGGCCTGCTTCAGCTGGTACGACCTTGGCTTCTTGGCATGACTTGCCTTCTTCTGAGTTTCTGTATGTCCTTAACTCTCGATTTTCTGCTGTGTAGCTCTCCTTGTGAGACCTTAAGTAACCTTTGGTCAGTTCTGCTCTTGTGTATAGTGGAGATGTACTTATATACATTTCTTTTCTTGAGGTAGGTATGTATAGGTGGCGTTTGCCACACTATATTTTACTATTAAGCTATAGCAAGCCTCACGATTTTCTTAGCTTCTTGTGGTTCCTTGCATATGCACACGTGTAAGCTGGCTGAATATCTGCATCACGCTCATAGCATAAGCATCTAACATTTGACATTGTTATTTCGCTTTAAACTCAGGATGTCACTTATCCATGGTGTTTTGTCTCTTTTCATCATTCATAGATCATCATGTCTTTTATATGTGAATCAGTCTGGGTTCTTGTGACGTTACCATTCGTCTTCTTTTTGGATTTTTTTGGCTTCTTCCGGTATTGCATTCTGACAATCATCATTTTGTTTCACTTGTCAATATGGTTTTCTCAATGGGTACCTTATTGTCCAAGGTTTCTTAGGTGCGGGTACTTCAATAGGTGCTGTCAGTCTGATAGGTACTGGACAGAGCCCCACTGCGGCTCTCTGTTGGTTTATTTGCTCATCATATGTCACATATTTCAGCGTGAATGTTCCTGGTACTTCAAAATGGGTGGTGGGGTGTGAATTGTGGTTGGGACCTCCTCTACACTCCCCCCTCTGGGCGATTCATCGACCATTTTCACTTCTTCTTTTGTATCCATCTTTCCTGCTTCCTCTGTATTCACTTTCACTTCTTCTTCTGGATCCATCTTTACTTCGTCTTCTGGGTCCACATATGAAGGTCTGAAGAAATGTCTCTTTGGAGTCCATATTTTTATGACTCCCTTCAAGCTTCCTGCTGTTCTCACGTGCTCGTCCTTATTTCATGTCATAAGTTGACATTGTCCATTTGGAGTGCAATAGATCCATCTGCCCACATAGTTACTGTGTTTCCTTGGATACAGAAACTTGGTTCCTTCTGGTGCATGAATGCTAGCTTTCACAAAGTTTCTTATTTCTTCATCAGTCAAGTCTTTGGGCTTCCATCCTGGTTCAATATCGATCATGATCTTCATCCCTATAGCCTTTTTCGCAGTTTTCTGGCACTCAGAGATTATTATCTTGATAACACAGAATCTGAGTAATATCATCGCTAGTAGGGCTCCTAGGAACTTGAATGCATCTGCAATCCATTGTGAAACCCAGGAAAATAGTGATCCAAACCAGCTGTCGTCGTCTACTTCATCAGCTTCATCGATCATCTGATTCTGTAATTCCGTCAACATACCTATGGCTTCTGTTAACATTCCATTTTCTTCATCGTGAGATGGTATAAATGTGCAACATGATTCTCCAATATTTGCACAAACTCCTTCATCCATAGCTGTGATCATGTCAAGGACATACCTGTTTTGTGGAGTTGTTAGTCGAATTGCCCTCAGTTCTTCTCTGATTGCATTAAATCCTTTTATGGTTGTGTTCATGGTCTGCAGTAACTCCGATCTGGTTATCTGCAACCATTTAGTATTTGCGCAAACTTGAATTCTCGGCCTGAAAATTATCGTGAACACTGAAGACGTCTGACTGAACAGTCTATGTTCATAAGGGATAGCATCAAAAGCTTTTGTGGATTTGGCAGAAAAGTAATTCTCTTGCTTGATTCGGCTCATCAGTTCCACAGATTTCCTTTTCCTCAGGTGAGCACCTGCTTTTAGGAAACTGTCAATATTCAGATAACTTTTTGGGATTACTAGTGCTGGAACATGGACGTTTACTATTGTGCATATACCTCCCCAGTTTCTTGGCAGTCTGATATATGCTTTGGATCCACAAGCCCAATACTGATTCATGATCTCTGCATTACCGTTTACCATTCCTGGAGCGTCAAAGACTCATCCACAGTTCTGATTCTCTCCCATTTTTCTTGTAACATTGTTTCTGAAGCACGGTTTCGGATTCTCCAATGGCACTATCTGTAGGGGCCCTCCTCTGTCTTCGACCCATGTCAACAGTTTAGCAAGTTTTGGCCATAATGGCTTGCATCCATTTCGCACTATGTTGATGGTGGGCTCGTAGTGACCGAAGACCATCCATGCCCTGCATATCACTACTCCTTTCTCCCATCAGTCTGGTGAAAGCACTGTTCCCCAAATTTGCATTTGGCCTCTGTTTTTCCACTTTTGAGCCTCTTCTGTCATCTTCCCTTGAAAGTTTAGTTTGTGATTTGCTTCTCTTCTGATTTCTGCCCCTTTAACTCCAGGATTCTCGTATCTGATCACAATGTGTTCTGTTTTCCCATTGTTTCTTGTCCTTATGTCCTGGACATAATCATCTTCATTTGGATCAGTTGCTTCAGTTGCCCATTTCAGTTAGGCATCACTTCCCATGAACTGGCCTCTGGTTGTGCACATTGCTACGTGTGATAGACAGTGTGCTTTCTGGACATTGATTTCCACAGCTACGAAGATCTTTGACTTCCCTGTGCTGTAAGTAGGAGTACACAAACAAAGCATTCCCCCTCTGAATTCCATCGTCCAACTTCTTTCAGGTGTTGGTACCATATGTTATTTCCCAAGTGTGCTGTGCTGTCCAAGTAATCGTTTAGTTCATTGTCATCTCCTTGTATGCTCCTCCTTATTCTGAAGGTTTTCATGTAGTTTGCTATCATCACATCCTTAATTCCATCCATGTTACTTCTTCTCATTGGAGCATTCTCAAGTACCTCAATCCATGGTTTAGGTCTCTTCATATGTACTAATGGAGTAGGTGGCAATCCTTTCCTTCTCCTCTTGCATCCTTTTTATCTTGGTTATAAATGTGCATATCCACTCTGCTAGAGGCCCAGTATATGGCTGTAGTGTAGAACTTGTACTTGTCCCTTTCACTGGAACATGTGTGCTTATTGATGCTGTCTCTGTTGGTTTATTCTCCACCTCCTTTTGTCTCTTTAAAAGTTCAGCTTTTCCCATTTGTCTTTTTACTTCATTTGTAGTACAACTTCTCCTATCAGGCAGTCTATTCTACTCCCATGCTTTGGATTGTTGTTCTGCGGTTATTGACTCTAGATCTGGTGTAAGAATACTCACTGTTTGTGCATGTGTATTTTCCATTAACCTTTTCTCATGCTTGCTCTGCCGACCCTGTCTCTGGCTTTTCAATTTGTTTGTTACCAAATGTGTGTGCTTGTCATTGCTAATCACATCCATTTCAAGCTCACTCACCCCTTTGTCCAGGAACTGGAAGGACTATAAAACGTCTGGGTACTTTTGTGGGTGTCATGCTTACATCATTAGGTGGGTGCACTGAAATTGGAACACTTTGTGCACCAATAAAAAATGCAGT
Source organism: Ambystoma mexicanum (assembly GCF_040938575.1). Lineage (NCBI taxonomy): Eukaryota > Metazoa > Chordata > Amphibia > Caudata > Ambystomatidae > Ambystoma > Ambystoma mexicanum. Next base: position 1,354,768,207 of record NC_090935.1, on the reverse strand, counting down.
TCGAATTGTCAGTGACAGTTGAAAAATGATAAATACAATACATAGGTACATTATGCCTCAGTAGGTTAGGCGGCAACACTTAGTTCTGGAGCAGTATGAGCGCCTTTCCTCTTGAGGGATGACAACATTACTCCTTAGGTGGCCTATCTCTATCATTTTAAGGAAAGAAAACTAACTTTTAATACATTCTATGCAACAATATCTCTGGATTCTGATGTCTTTGCTTGTCGGTTGCAGGTACTGGAACAATTGTCCTCCTTTGCCTGGACACTGGATTGTCTTATTGTCTCTGGATACAGTTCTCTTTTCTGTAGTCGCAGTTTAGGCAGCACGTTTGGCAAGTCCTTCTTTTACTGTACGTGTTCAAAATACACAAGCTCCCAATCTGTTCCTCTTATCTGTCTCACTACGGACGACATGTCGTATCCTTGGCAGTATAAACAAGAGTGAAGTCTCTGGCAACACTTTCTCGATCTGTGCCTCGGCAGAAAGTTTTACAGTCTCCTTCAGAAATTCTGATGATGGTTAGACAGTTCAACCTGCATCATAATATCATGCAGGAGCATGCTCATCTGCGTAGAGTTTGCTGGGTCTCTGATGAAAGTGAGGACATCAACACCGGCAGGCCTCCCCATGAGTTCTGGAAAGTCCTCAATTAGGCGAAAGAAGACATTGCTTTCCAATATGCTGTCTTCTGGTGACATGGACATTGGTCTTGTCCTTGTTGCACTGTGGGCAGATTCTGGGATTTCGGTGAGCTTCAAGAGCAACTTGGATTATTATTCCATTTAGGATTATGCCCAAAAGTTCTGTGTTTGCAGGATCTCGGAAGAATGTCAAGATGTCAGTTTGTCTCCCAACAAGATCTGGGCAGTCTTCAATTAAGCGAAAGAACAGTATGCTAACAAGCCCATTCGCTACTTCTTCTGCTTGGGACATTTGTTTTTTACTGTGTACTCCGGAAGCAGGAGGAACTGCTCAGCGATCACGGTGAGCAACCTCCTTATTGTCTTTTCGTTTTCATTGTCTTGAAGAAATTCAGTGATGCTAGTAAGGGGTATGACCTCAGGACTAGGTCAAAATATTTCAGAACGTCTTTTGTGATGTCGCTACTGTGGGACATCATAAGTGAGTCCAAATAATGCTTTCTGTTTAGAACAAGTCCAGATATTGTATTTTCTTCCAATTTGTGTGTCCGCGATCAAAATTTGGCATATGCTTTTCTTATCAAGGCTTCAACATGCCTCAGTTCAAAGTTCAAAGTCAACAGAATAGGTTGTGGCTTGTAAGTGCAATTCTCTTCTTCACCCTGCAACTAGGATGCACAGAGTGTCCGTATTTTTATGTCCTTATCCCCTTTTTTGCTCAGAGGAAATGTCCAATCTTAAGCCACAATTTGCATCAGAGTTTCTCATATTTGTTTTGCTGGTTATGCGTCCATCTTCCTCGTCATGGATCTCGTCTGCACGTGGTGCGGTTCTTCCCTGTTGTCTGTAGTCTCTATGCATTGGGGTCTGGGCAGGGGGCCTTCTCCGATGTATGGTTTGATATCACCCAGAAAGAGCCAAGCTCTTCTTCCTTCTAGCTTGACTGCAGAGGGAGTAGCGTTCTGCACTCTGAATGGACCGTTGAAACTTGGCTCGTCCCACTTTTTTCTCATGTGGTTTCTCACCAGGACCGTGTCTCCAATAAAGATTGGTGGTAGACGTAGTCCTTGAATTGGGCCGGGCAGCTGTCCTGAAATTACAGTAAGACAAGATGTCATGCAATTCAAATGATTTTGCATTTCAGACCCTAAGATTTCTCCTGTTGGCTGGGTATCACACCTAACTCTAGCTCTAGGTGTCAGTGGAGTATGCATCCTTCTGCCTGTTGCTATTTCATGCGGCATAAGATGATGGTCAGAACCAGGCTGGTTTCTGAGTGTGTACAGTGCCTATGGAAGGCAGTGTAGCCATCCCTTTTTTAGAGTAAGCTTCAACTTGGCTATCCTTTCCTTTAACAAGCCATTGAGCTTCTCACATATTCCATTACCTTGCGGGTGATATGCCGATGAGAACTTGTTCTTTATACCAAGCAGCAAGCTGATCTGCTCAAAAACTGCATTAACAAAGTGAGGACTATTATCTGACCTCATGACTTCACATACTCCCCACCTGGGAAATACCTCTCTCACCAGAAAGTTGGCCTCACAGGTAGAGTCTGGGTGTGTGCATGGACATGCTCCTATCCATCTAGAGAATGGACACACCACAACAATTAGGTACCTGTACTCCTTACATACTTGAATGATATCGACATAATCAACATGCAAGTGCTGAAAAGGTCCATTAGGCCATGGGATGACTCCTCTTAGTTTGTGCCCAGCCGTGAACTGTTGGTAGATTATACAGTTCATCATAAAAAATGCAACATGCTCCGCTAAGTTCGGTATGAACCAGTCTTCAGCGAGCGTTGCTGCTAGATTCTCTTTTGTCATATGTGCTGGATAATGAAATTGCTCCATTGCTATCTTCAATATGGCTATAGGTTTCACCAGTTTACCAGTGCTGTCTTGTCGCCACAAGCTTTCGGAGGGGTTTAAAGAACACCCTCGCCGCTTCCAGAGGTTTTTTTCCTCCTGTGGTGCTTCCCTTGGAGTTCCATTAACTGGGTCTGCCTGATGTTACTATGACTGTCAGGTTCACTTCGTGCAACAATCACTCTCTCATGCACATCGGTTGTTTCCACATCCATTACAACTTCGTCTTTGATAGACACACGCTTGGCTTCTGTGTCTGCTGCTCGATTTCCACTAGAGATCAAATCTGTCCCTTTCGTGTGGGCAGTGCATTTTACGACCGCTGTGCTCACTGGGAGCTGTAGTGCCTTAATGCGCCTTTCCAATAGGGCTGTGTGTTGCAGAGCGCAAAGCCTGCGTGCATCGTTGATGTCACATATGCGGAGTCACTGTACACCGTCACCTCCTGGTCTTTGTGATTCTCAATGGCGACTATCAATGCCAATAATTCTGCAGCCTGTGCTGAATAATAAGATGGTAATCGTGCACTAATGAGTACTCAAAATTCTCCATTTGCCGTGTGCTTTATCACAGCGGCGCCTGTATATCTTTGCCCATCATTTTGATTGATTCTCGAAGAACCATCAACGAAGACAATTTCTCCTTCTGCCAGTGCATTTTCTTTCACTCTGGGAATCTCATCATATCATTTTTCATAATTCGCACAGTCATGGATCGGTTCTCCTTCAGTGACTGGCTCTGCTATGAACATAACTGGGTTCACTATTTTGCATCAAACTATCTTAATCAATGGATTTGATATGATCACTTCATAAGCAGAAGCTCTCCGAGATGTCAATGTGCCCTTTGGTTGCTCTAGAACGGCAAATAGTGCGTGCTCGACAAACAACGTCATTGAGCATCCCATCACAATGGTTGTAGCCTTCTCTATGGCGAACGCTGCGGCAGCTAAACTCTGTTCGCAAGGGAAATTACCTCTCATCACTGGTCCAAATTCCCACTGTTAGTATGCCAGGGGCTTGTACCCCAATGTGATCCTGTGTGTGAGTACTGCTGTCATAACACTGCCATTCGTGTGTGAAAACAGGTAGAATTCCTCTGCATAATTGGGAATCCCTAAAACTGGTGCAGTGGAAATGGCTTTCTTGAGTTCAATAAAGCCTTCTTCCATGGTCTCAGACCATTCAATTTTTTCTTTCATTCCCTGTGCCCTCTTCAGGGCTTGCAACAAGGGCTTAGTGTATGAGCTATAGTGGAAGACCCATGCCCTGACATAATTGCAAAGTCCTAAAAAAATCTGCATCTGTTTTATTGTGTGGGGCTTGGCTGTGTTCAATATGGCCTCAGCCCTTTCAGGGGTAACCTTTTTCCCCTCATGCGAGATCAGCTGGCATATGTACAGCACTTCTTGTTGACAATATTGTAACTTTTCTTTGTCAACTTTATATCCTTTCTCAGTCAATATGATCAATAGCTGAACAGAATCGTGTCTGCATCTCTCCTCTGTTTTGCTTCAAATTAAGATGTCATCCACATATTTTAAGACAACACTCTCTAATAAAATATTGCTTAAGTCCATCTGCAGGACTCTGTTAAAAATCGAAGGAGACTCACAGTACCTCTGGGGTAACCTCGTGCTTTTCAGACGCATCTGTCTGAATGTAAATGATGTCAGATCTTGTGAGTCTTTGTGCAATGGGATTTAGAAAAAAGCATTTTTCAAGTCAATCACCGTGAAATATTGAGCCTCAACAGGTATATTACATAAGATTGTGGCTGGGTTAGGGACGAGAGGGAACTTTGCCTCTACAATATCATTTATCGGGCGTAAATCTTGAATTAGTCTCCACGACCCTCCCTTTGATTTTTTAATCGGATGAACCGCGGTGTTGCATGATGTCTCTGACAACACTAAGATGCCCTGCTCCATCATAGCAGAAATTGTCTTGAAAATCCCTCCATCTGCTTCCCTAGACATGAGATATTGTCGTGCTTTTGGCAAAATTGCTCCTGGTTTCAATTTAATCCTCACTTCTCCAATTCCCTTCAATAAGCCGACGTCATAGGGGCCTGTGGTCCACACTGAGACAGGCACCGGGGCCATGTCGTCATAAAAATATTCGAGACGGTTCTGTGCCAGCGACATTCTCTGGGGCACCTTTCTTTTGATCATCCTCACCCAAAAAATGAGATTTACCTCAACTGTTGTTTCCTCAACATCCTTTTGCTCGTCAAACAGATCGTCATCAGTGACGTCAGTCAATCTGTACCCTTCCTCAATGGCGATTACTGTGCACCATTGTCTGCCTTCATCATCGCAACCATCGATCAGTACCATTTTCCCTCGCACTATGGCTGTGTATATTGCCAAGGGAACTACTTGTCCCTTTTCTTCGTGCATAGGCATTCTTGGCCTAAATAGAAATTCATCTGGGGTACTCATTGTTTTTTCTGTGAGGCCTGGTAGCCCTGCCATTAGTATGTGTAACCCATACGCGAATATTTCTGGTTCCAAAGGGACAGCTCCTATACCTGTTTGTCCCGCGTATGCTCTGATCATTTCACAGACGTTTAAATAATGCATTCCTGGAGCAGAACAGACTATGCCCTTCTCCGTAAACGAGATTGTCATGTTTAACTTTGTCATTAAGTCTCAGCCCAATATATTTACTGGGGTCTGCCTTGAATATAGCAATGGCACCTTCCTTTCACAATCGCCTATAGAGACTGGAAGTTCATTTGTAAAAGGAACACGACTTGTTGCTCCTGTGAAGCCCTGTGTAGCCGGACAAGGAAAACTTGCCTTCATGTATACACGAGCGTGTTGCACCCGTGTCAACTAAGAAGGAATATTCTTTATCCCTTATACAGACATCTACCCTTGGTTCCTCATGAGGGTCTGGTTTCACTGATAGGATAGAACACACCAGGTTTCCCAGTGAGCTGTCCTAGTCCATATATTACCTTGTCCCATGCTGCGTGAGTGGACTTCCTCCATCACCAGTGTTGGCTCTCATTCCAGAGTTCAATGCCTGTCCTGCACTTGATGTCTGTGACAGTTGCATCGTCAACTGTTGAGACTGTCCTTGTGGAAAAATTATCAAGTTCTGAGGTTGCAAGCTTTGCTGTGCTCCTGGCGTTTGCTGTTGCACCGTGTGATTCTGTGCAACTCCATTTCCACCCTGCTGTAAAAACACAGGTGGAGTCACCATTCCTCTTCTGATTCCTTGGTCTGTTTGCATCATGCCTTGACTTCTGCATGTGCACGCTAGATGCCCTGTCATCCCACACGCGCAACATATTGGCGGTGGTCTGATTAATTGCCCATTTGCCATATCTTGATTGCCACTTTGCATGTTTTGAAAACCTCCCTGATTACATTGGAAACCTCCCTGATTACTGTGCCATACTCTTCCTCGAAACCCTCTCCCTCTGGGGTAAAACCCATTAATGCCCTGATTAACCTGCTGTTGATTATTGACCTGCTGTATGTTTGATCCGTCTGTGCTAGTTATCACTGCCCCTTCAATGGCATATTTTGACAATTTCTTCTGCACTAACTTTGCCTCTTCAGCTTTCGTGCAGTCTCTTACTTGCGAAGTCTGCGATAGTGAGCTATGGGCCATTGTATCTCAGACCATGGCTTTGCCTCAATTGCTACCAATTTCTTGAGCTGCTCCTCTACCTGATCTGGCAGCCCTTGGCATAGTATGTGATACAACACGGGTATAGATTTCCCCCAAGATTCTCTCGTTTCCAGCTCCCATGCGTCTTGGAAATTCTGAATGTAAATCAAAGTATCTTCTGACTCCTTCATTTTGCGGGTCATTATAGCTCCCTTGTCAGACGTATCTGGGTATAGCAATCGTAAGGCTTTCCATACCGCGGCTCTGTAATTGTTAAACTGAGCTCCATTGTGTGCAGTGTTGACTGTAGTCGTGCCAGGGTAACCTCTACGTGTCCACACATCATCAGCTCGATCACCAAGTATGGCGATTAAAAGACCCTTAATATCCCCTATGGCCAACGTGTTCCCTCTTGTCATTTTTTCCAGCTCATGTATTCATTTTCTGGCTCCCGATGTTACCATTGGAAGCTTGTTTTTCAGATTTTCTCGGTCCATGTGTGGCCATGGAATATACTGTGGCCTCGTTCCTCCTTTTCGAGCAACGAGAATTGTAATACATGGCAGCCTTTTTCCTCTCTCATCATTTTTCTATCCACTGCAGGGGTGATAGTCCTGCATCGCTGTCTACCTGGCAATGTCCTTAGTCGGCTCACATAGGGTGGTGGAGACACCCCCCTCTGACCGTAAGATGCTGCTTCATGTCGGTCTGACTGTGAGGCTGACTCTGATGCCTTAGGTGCAGACTCGGTAGAGTGTGACCATCTTATCCCTTTTCCTCCGGAGAAGCGTTTTTTGCGTCTTCCCTCTTCTTCCTTTTCCTCATAATCCTCTCTTTCTGCATCTGATATTGTCTGTGCCCAACTTGTGTAACTCCTCTCATCTTCCTCTTTTCTGTTTAGTGTCAACCTATCTAGGGACAGCGCTCTATTTCTACTACTTTGTGAGGCGTCCTCAGCTTCATACAACTGAGTGCTGTCAAGGCGCTTATCCTCCCCTCTCCCTTGGGGTACTTGTTTTAGCCCCATTTCACCATATATTCTATCAATCGTCTCTCCAATGTTTCTGGTGTTGAAGTCATCTTCGAGATTTGCCCTAGACATGCCTGGTACTGAATCGTACTGAGGAAATCATTCTTCTATGTCTTCCCATTCTACTACTGGATCGTCTTTTTATTCTCTTCGCCCTTATCTTTTGCTCTTCTTCCTCTGTTCTGCGTTGTTCCTGCCTATTCTGATCATTAGTTGCTCTTGGCTTATGATCGCATTTCCTTTCTTGCTCTTCGCGATACAGCTTTTCTCGTCTCTGTCTATCTTTTTTCCTGATCCTTTCATCTCTCAATCCTTTTTCCTTTTCTTTCTCTTTTCTTTGTGAATCGTCTGGCTCTCCCTTTTCTCTCACATCCTCAATGCCTTTAGTATCAAGTTTCAATCTAATCTGACCTCCCATCCATTTGTTGTGTGAATGCCATCTCATCAGTTCTGTCCTCATCTCCTTTCCATCTTTTTCCCTCTCTATTCGTATCTAGAGATGTACTTGCTTGTGCCTGATCTCCTTCTTCTTTCTCGCGCCTCTCCTTGTCCCTCGGGACTTTGGAGGTGATATCTCTGTCTCAGTCTTTGTCTGGGTTTTCGTCACTGCTTTGCGTAAGTGACTCATATGCTGGGTTGCTATATCCCGTGGCTGCTTTAAGTTCTCTTCATGGATATAATCCTTCATCTTTACTGGCTTCGCTTTCACCCCCTCTGTGCATATGTTAAGTATCCAATCTACAGGTGGCTCCTCCTCCTTATCCTCTTGGTACATCTTCCAAAGCTCTAAACTAGCTAGGCATTTGTCTAACTTTTTCCCAGTATATGTGGCATGCAAATATGTTGTCATGTGTTGCTGGACTGCTTTAGATAGCGATCCACCCTGAGGCCATGGCATAAACTTTTTGCGGGCGGTTCCTTTGACCCATTCTGCACTGTACTTTTTCAGCTTCGGTGCATATTTCGGCAACTGTTTGCACAAATGTATTAGCAGTGTAATATCTTCCATACTTAAAATTATTTATCTTCTCCTCACACAACACTTTGTCACGTTTTAAACAAAAGCACCAATCCCATTTTTCACAAAAATTATTATTTCCATAACAACCATCAATTCACATTATACAGTATCTTAGTTAAACAATTGCGTAATTTTCGCGCTAATTCTTCTGAAAATTTCACATTTTTTATGACGTCAGAGGAAAAGAAAAAAAAAAACATAAGACAGACTTGACAGACTAGACAGACTCCAGCCGGCTACATAAATCTCCTGCCTCTATGATTTACTCCAACAAGGAGTGTAAGCCCATTCCTTTCGAAAATGTCTTTAACCGTTTCAGTCTCCTATTGCTCTATCTTTTCAGGACTTTGACTTCAGGCTTCTTCTAACCGCTATATTAAAGCGTAGGTATTTAGGCGTATCCTCTCTCTGCTCAGGTATCCTCCTGGTATCCTCTCTCTAGCTCAGATATCCTCCCGGTATCCTCTATGCTTTGCTCGGTCACCCTCGAGGTCAATATTACCTTCCCCTTATCATTCTACTCCTGACTTTATTTTTTGTCCCACCTCCTTTCCGTTACCTTCCCGTACATGTTCTAAGGCATGCAACTTTTTGCCAAAGTATGTAGTCTTTTTCACTCACCATTCACATGTTTTTCCTCTCTGGATTCTCGGGATCACAGCCTTCGTCACCGCCTCTCCTTCTTTTCTTCCGGAAGGCTGCTCGTAGAAGCGGGAAGGGATTTGTGGGTGAAAACATGGGTTCCTTCAGACCTCAACTGCAGATTTTATAATTTACTCCAGCCACTATCTACGGGGAGCTTCTCGGTCTACTTAGCCGGATGGCAAAGGACTTGTGATATTGCCGAGGACCTAGAGTTACTTATGTCAACGGTCAATGGGTATCTTCTCTAATCGATAGTCGATAAACCATCCTCTCTCTGCTACCAAGTGTGCACTAGGACCCCAACCGGCCCATAAAGCTGGGGGTTGCCCAACAGCACTTTAAGATGAGTAGCAGCAACCGTGAGATGGATGGGGATGCAGATTAATTCTCTTGCATCAAATCAATAATGACAACTCAATAGTTTGACAAAGGGAGTCCGTTTAATGACAAGTACAAATAAATGGGGAGTTCATGACCATCAGCAATCGCTCAATCTTATTTCTCTCGTCACAACTCTGATGAACTTCATAAAAAACACATCTTTTATACTGAAAACTTGTCATCACTGACGTGTAACCCTTAAAATGTTGCATGCAATTCTGTTGGTTATAGGAAAGTAACTTTAATATAGGTACTATATCTGTATATGATAACGAAGTGAGGGGATTGGATAAACAGTGTCAGGTGGGGCATCTGAGCCCTTCCTTCAAAATGGCTGCCGTAGACGTCACTAAAAGTATGACGTCTCATTGGCTCTATTAACTATAGGACCCTAGATTACTTGCTTCACTATGATTGGGCTGGCATCAACCCCACTCATACTTTTTCACCAGCCTAGCAGCGTGCAGAATAGCCGGCCAGATGCAGGGAGTTTGTCCGCTCCCCCAGTCTCCCTCCAATTATTGCAACAAGCAAGCATCACTTCAGTGGTCATGTGTCAATTATTTCTTTGCATTTTAGCCTCGAGACTGCTTCTTGGTCTGGAAAAGGGAAGGCGCCTGGGCATTGCACAATTCCATGCATAGGTGTGAAAGTTTCATCCCTTCTGCTGGCTCGGTCACGTGATTCCGACACTGTGAAAGTCGTCTTATTCTCCATGTAATTCGTGTATTTGATTAAAATTCGTCAGCCATCTGCCTCCTGTGGCGGATCTTGACCTTTCAGAATAGAATACTCTGTTCTTCTCTTTATTAAATGTATCTACTGTTGGCCTGCTTCAGCTGGTATAACCTTGGCTTCTTGGCACGACTTGCCTTCATCTGAGTTTCTGTCTGTCCTTAACTCTCGATTTTCTGCTGTGAAGCTCTCCTCGTGAGACCTTAAGTAACCTTTGGTCAGTTCTGCTCTTGTGTATAGTGGAGGTATACTTATATACAGTTCTTATCTTGAGGTAGGTATGTATAGGTGGTGCTTGCCGCACTGTATTTTACTATTAAGCTTTAGCAAGCCTCACGATTTTCTTAGCTTCTTGCGGTTCCTTGCATATGTACACGTGTAAGCTGGCTGAATATCTGCATCACGCTCATGGCATAAGCATCCAACATTTGACATTGTTATTTCGCTTTAAACTCAGGATGTCACTTATCCATGGTGTTTTGTCTCTTTTCATCATTCAAAGATCGTCACATCTTTTATATGTGAGTCAGTCGGGTTCTTGTGACGTCACCATTTGTCTTCTTTTAGGATTTTCTTGGCTTCTTCCGGTATTGCATTTTGACAATCGTCATTTTGTTTCACTTATCGATATAGTTTTCTCAATTGGTACCTTATTGTCCAAGGTTTCTTAGGTGCAGGTACTTCAATAGGTGCTGTCAGTCTGATAGGTACTGGACAGAGCCCCACTGTGGCTCTCTGCTGGTTTATTTGCTAATCATACCTCACATATTTCAGCGTGAATGTGCCTGGTACTTCAAAATGGGCGGTGGGGATGCAAATCGTAGTTGGGACCTCCTCTACACCCCCTGTTGATTTCTTCACTGGTTACACAGCTGTATTACATGGGGATTCTGATGGCACCAATATTCCCTGATGTACTAAAGTGGAAATGGTTTCAAATATAGCTTCATCTGCTTCTTTGGACATGGGGTACTGCTTTGCTTGTGGTAAAATTGCTAACATGGATTCCATTACATGCATATAATATATCCCTGGGTTGTAACACACTATCCCTTTGTCAGTGAAAGATATCGTTATGTTTAATTTTGTCATCAAGTCATGGCCTAATATGTTAACTGGTGTCTGCCGAGAATACAATAGTGGCATAGACACATCATGTTCTCCTATAGAAATGGGTAGTTCGCCAGTAAAAGGAACTAAACTCATAGCCTCAGAGAATCCCTGCCCATTTATGGCAATGCCAGACATTGACTATTTCCCCTCCCGAACACAGGAACAAGTCGCTCCAGTATCTACAAGAAATTAAAATGTCTTGCATCCTTTCGTTACCCTGACCCTAGGTTCCTCGTGGGGGTTGGTGTCACTGATAGTACTGAACACATCAGGTCACCCTGTGAGCTTTCCTTTTGTGGATATAAATTAATCCCTGTACCCATGAAAGGATTTCCTCCTATCACAGTCACACTCCCTATCCTGGGTGTGGATGCTTGTGGGACTCCAGTATTCGCATTCCATTGTGGCACCATTGCTTGTTGTGTCTGTACTTGGTGTGCTTGCATAGACGTGTGCGCTGTGGCTGCCCTTGTGGCGACTGTGCTTGCAGTGGAACTTGATTTATTTGCAGCAAATGTGTCTGATTCTGGGTGTGATCTTGGGCATAATATTCTTGCGGTTCTGTATTGTTGTCTGGAGAATTGCCCATGCCCCATCTTGGAGCTTGGCAATTCTTTTGCATGCCCCATCTACTTCTAGAAACACTTGTGTACAGGTGCGTTATAGATGCCATATCATATCATATCATCCACATTCGGGCCACATGTCCTATCCCCCCACAATTACAGCACTGCTGTGGCTGTCCTCCATTAAATCCTTCTCCTTCTTGAGGGTTTTGAAATCCACCTTGTCCTCCTCTATGTCCATTCCCCCTACCTCGTGGCCAAACATGTCACCCACTTTGGTCTATGGGATACCCTATGTTGATGACTGCGCTAGCTGTACCCCTGGTGTTGTCACACCTTCACTACTGGTCAGTACTGCTCCTTGTATGGCAAATTTTGACAATTATTTCTGAACCAACTTTGCTTTCTCCTGCTTTCTGCTTTCTGACTTCTTGTAATTCTTTTCCTGTAGCAATCGACAATGATGTATAATAGTCAACTGTATTTCTGGCCATGGCTTTGCTTCCATCCCTACCTGTTTCTTCATCTACAGTTGCACTGGCTCAGGCAGTCCTTGACATAAAATATGATACCATAATGCTTCTGCTCTATCCCACGATTCTCGCCAATGCTTTGAATCTCTTGAATAAAGGCAACAGGTTCTTCGTCCTCACCAATTTTCCTTGTCATAATCGCACCCATGTCTGATGTGTCAGGATATTGTACTCTGAGTGCCCTCTAGACGTCGGTTCTGCAATTATTAAATGGTGCTCCACCGTATGTCATATTTTGTGCTGTTGCACCCGCATACCCTGCTCATCTCCAAATATCATCAGCTCTCTCCCTTAGAATGGCTGCTAGCATGCCTTTTATATTGCCCACTGCTAACGTCATTCCCGCAGTCATTCTTTCTAAATCATACATCAATTTTCCCGGCCTGCAGTCAAACTAGGTAATTTACATTTCAAATTACCTTTGTCCATTTGTGGCCAGGGTATATATTATGATCATCCTCCCCTTTCTCTAATAATGGAAATTGTGTAAATCCTGATCCACAATTATACCTACGTACACTTCTAGTCTTCCAGGTGAGTCTCATTTCGCCTGTTCATTTACGTCCTGGCAACAACCTTAATCTGCTTAGATAAGGTCAGGATATATCCCCTGCACTGTACGACCATGCATGTGGTTGTTCAGTATATGGTGTTGGTTCTGGTGTTTTTTCTTTGGGATTTTCAAAATTTGACCATTTTACCCCTCTTTCTATGCTTGGGTCTATCGAAAAACTACATGCGCCCTCTCTTCCCACTCTTTTCGTTTTCCTTGCTTCCTTCACCTGACATCATTATACCCCAACTGGTATGGCTATCATCCCTTTTCTCATCATCAAGATCTAATCTACTTAAAGACAGCGTTCTATGCTTGTCCGTTATTACGTCATCCAATATGCCTTTTGTTTCTTTTGGTGGAGATCCTTTGATATTCCCTTTGCTTTTGTAAAAATCTTTATCCTTCATTTGCCTATATAAATCCCCAGTCCGTTTCCCTATGTCTTCTGCCTCATGCTCATCAGCCCAGGTCTGTATTCTCGGTATCCCTTGCAGCTCTGTTACTCACCGACTGGAACCAACTGGGAGCCAAGTGGAAACAGAGCTGAATCCTGGTCTGGTCAGCTTGATTGAAGAGCCTGGGTTATTCCTTAACCCAGGCCTCCTCAACTGATGGAACTCTTTCTCTGGATGCACCCCTCTGCTGATAGCAATAGTAACCAGACAGAGGAGTGGATCGAATGAAAAAGTGTGGAGAGCACAGCGCTATTACCCAAGCTGTAAAGGAAAAATAGACAGTGGTTAATGAGAGTCAGAATCTCAGTATACAACAACCCAGCAAGCTCACTAATTACCCTGAATGAAGGACGTGAGGATCAACTGGATAGAAGAACACTTGGTCTGGGGTCAGGAGCCTAGATATGAAGAATAAGGTACGGTGAGTATATGGACCCTAGCTACCAGCAGTATGAAGAGAAACAGGATTGCTCTTACCATGTGGAAATGACAGGGAACTGGATATGGGAATCCGTTGGGTAGAGGAAGCAAAAACTAATGGGATAAAATAAAAAAATGTAAAAATATTTAGTAGGGTAGACTCACCCGGGGGGCATGAGTGTCGTTCTAGTGTTGGGATGGTGCGCTACCGAAGAAACAGCAGAGCGTCAGGAAAGTGCACAATATTTCCGGTTGCAACGAGGAGGCAATGAGACAAGCAGAAAGAAAGTAATCTGGGAGAGAGAGGAAGTCCATATTGGCGGCAGACAAGAGGCAGTCCGTAAGCAGGCACAGGTCAGTACACATCAAGGCAGGCAAGTACACAGCGGCAGAGGAGAGGCAGTCCGAAAGCAGGCAAAGGTCGGTACACAGCGAGGCAGACAAGTACACATCGGCAGGCAAGAGGCAGTCTGTAAGCAGGCACAGGTCATAACTGGGAAATTCAAAGCAGCTTCAACAATAGGCAGAACGAGGTCTGGGAAAAAAACAGGCCGAATTCATCAGGAGGAATAACATAGAGATTAGAAACACAAGCTGTCGGAATGAGCAAAGTCAATCAGAAGCAGCGATAACCTGGTAAGAGCGCCTCTTATGAGTACGTTGGTGGCGTTTCCTCATAAGCACAACATCTCATGCCACCACGTGACCGCTTCGTATGACGCGGCGCGAGTACCTGGAGTAATGCCTTGCAGGGCTCATGGGGGCTGAAGCCCGTCTCCAGGGCAACCACCAACGCCACAAGAACGGGGCAGCCGGATTATGACGGCGTGCTGTAACAGGAGCTTTTGGGGTAGGGCGCCGTGCCAAGAAAGGGAACGGGAACCGGGAACCATAACAAGCTCCCAGCGGGGCTGTTGTGTTCCCCTCTCTTCTTCCCATCGTTCTCGTGCTTCGATTGGCACTATGCATCTATTAAACAAGTAATCTATTTCATCATCCCTTTGTCCCCTACTCCTTCTCATTTCTGCTTCCCTTCTTCTCATCTCCCTTTTCTCTTCTTCCTCTCACCTTCCATCTCGCCTTCTTTGCAACCTATGTTATTTCAATATCTGGTTTTCTATTTCATCACATTTCTTCTCCTCTAGTCTCTCTATCTCTTTTTTTTGTTCCTCATATCTTCTTCGTTATTCCTTTCACTTCCTCTCTTTTTCTTTCTCCTCTTTGCATGCTCTCTCTCGTTCCTTTATCCTTCTATTCCTGTTCCTCTCTTTCTCTAACATCATTCATGCCCTGACCGTCCAACTTAAGTAATATCTGTCCTCGCATCCACTCATTCTGCACTATTGTCACTTCCTTGACTTTGTCATTCCATTCTTTTTGTCTGTTAGCTTCTTCCTCTATCTGTCTGTCCCTCCCTTCATCATGCCATTTATATTCATCGCGTATTGACATATATTTGTGGTCTTTAATCTTTCTTTCTTCCATGTTGTCCTCACTGTTATAAGCGGGGGGCTCGAATTTCGGATTAACATACCCTGCTGCTGCCTTTAACTCCTTTAAAGGATAGGATCCCTGTTTCTCAGTATCTGCGCTCTTGTTTTCAGAAGGAGAAAGAAGAGCCGAGGGCGTTAAATCCTCCCGTTTATGCAGATTAAGCATCTACTCCTTTTCGGGCAGGTCTTCCTTCTCGCTCTAAAACATTTTCCATAACTCTAAAATGGCTAACCTTTTCTGTAACTTCTTCCGCGTATATGCAGCATGTAAGTATGTTGTCATGTTTTGCAATACGGTTCTTGATAATGAACCTTCTTGAGGCCAAGGCATATACATTTTGTCAGGCATGCCTTCTACCCTTTAAGAATGCTACTTCCCACTGTTGGGTGTGTATCATGGTAGTGTCTTACACCGGTGGAGTAGGGGTGTCTCCCACATGATGACAGTCGTTTTAGACTGTCAATACATTCCGGACCTTTTATTATTTCATTACTTCAATCACATATATGAGAATAAACATTTTGGGCAAGCACATCAATGGCCGCCCATTAAAAATACACATTTTTAAACCAGTTTTAGAAGCAATTATGTTCTCTTTATTCCTTTGTTTATAGTCCTATCGATTCTTGCTATTCTGCTGTTCTATTACTAACACTCTTAAGAATCTTCTTTTATTTATTACTTTTTCTCAACTTGTATCCTTCTCTGATTGACATCAATCACTTGATTTTAGAGTCTAATAACCAGTTAAATTATTACTATTGATTTAGGCCTCATAGTTTAAACACAATAAATGTTTTACGCTGGCATGTTTGCAACCCCAAACAAATGTGCACTTTTTATTTACTCTAATCCCTCCTTTAATTACTCTAGTATATGTATCTCATCTCAAGTTTAACCCATTTTGGAGTTTGGGATGCATTCTTCATCTCAGCCTTGCCTCAGGTACCCCTAAAAAATATACCCCACTTGGAGTTTAATGCGTGTCCTTCCATCCCCTTGGAACCAGGAATCAATCTCTCTCTCTCTCTCTCTCTCTCTCTCTCTCTCTCTCTCTCTCTCTCTCTCTCTCTCTCTCTTAACCCAAATCCTGTTACTGTATATATATATTTATACTTATAATACAAGCCCCTCCCCTTTCTTTTGCCACTTTCGATGCTCTACTTCCATCCGTTACTCAGCTCGAGTCCCTTGGTATCGACTCTACCCCAATCTACCAGTTCGCCTTCTGTCCGTGGGGCACCTGCGGGGACCAGACAGGAATTTTGTCAAAGGGGCACCTGCCAACGGACTCTTTTTCACACATGTGTCTTTTCTCCGTTCTCCACAGGAAGCTCAGCAATCTTCTGGCTATTGGTGCAAGACATAAAAAATCAGAGAGTCTGGATCTGGGCCCTGGAGACTGGATCAAAACCATCTGCACTGCTACCAAAATGTGCAGTAGCAACTGGAGCATTCCAAGTGCCAGATGGAATTACCAATAAACATTCTCAGACTCAAATAACCGGACAGACTCAAAGAATATAGCAAAGTACTAATTTATTATCAGCTCAAATAAAGTAGGAGATCCTGGTGTACAAACAGATTTCAGCTCACGCACTCTCATCTACATTTAGATTACACAAAGGCTTTATACCTTGATGTACCTCAGCTATGATGTCATCCTACGTGGCAAACAGTAAAAACCTATCAGGAGGGATTGGTTAAGGGAACATATATAACTATACTTTGATTAGGTGTTAGTAACATGATGGGCTGCTCCCTATCCACTGGACATGTCTTGAACTACCTTTTACTAAGTTTAGTACAGATTATTAGCAGAATAACAGCAGCAGTTTGGCTTCTGCAACAACGTATGGTACACTGCTACATAGGCCCTCATGATTGGTTGGCATTCTATCCCAGCCTTGAACATTTGGCTTGTTAGCAACACGTAAGTAAAAGAAAACCCAGGTGCGGTGAACCACATCAGACCACTGCCCAATTGGTCAATTAGCCTACCATCTCTCAGTTAGGCCCTAAGACAAGGCTTCTTCTCTGTAATTGACCTTGCTGACTGTTCTCTTCATTGGGACTTTTAAGGGAGTGTAGGTACATCGCTATCTTCAGTTGGTGCTTAATGAATAGGCCTTGTTTTTGAGTCTTGCACCACGTGTGAGGAGACCACAATTCTGTCCATTTCGACCTTTTATTTAGTGCTATGTAATTCAGTTAAGCTGGTTCTATTACTCCTCTTGGCCTCTGGAGACTTGGTTGCTCTGTCTTGCATATGCTTTCTGCATCTTTAATTGTTCAATACTTGGCACTTGTAAATGTTTTCTCCTTCACTTAATATAAGAGAAATATGTTATGCATATGTAGCTTATGCTCTTTGACTCCCCTTGTGCCTTGCAGTTGCCTTTTGATGTGGCATCCTTGATCTCAAGCCAAACAGATATTCTTTGTTCTTCGCACAAAGCAATTTTTCCAGCGCCTGTCAGCTCTACAGTTCTGGTCTCTCTGTTCAAGACTTCTTGCTTAATATTTATACAGAGTCGACGTCCATCTTTTCATCATGGCCAATTTACTCACGTTATATTTTCTCCTGCAGCTTGCTTCTTTATAGCTTATCTACCTTGTGTTTCTGCATATATACATTTGCTAATTCTCTTCTTACTTATCTTCTTAGTGTATACGATTTTTGTTACTTCAGATATATCTTCATTCTTTAAGTATTCGTATATCATTTCAGTGCGTCGTAGTGTCTTCCCTTCATGACATTACTTTACTCTGGTCTGATTTCACATATAGCTCTTCTGTGTCCAGTTGTGTATGCAGACATCCTTCCACCCACCACATCAGTGTGAGGGTACATTTAATATGGTTGTCAGAGTGCATAACTTCTCTCATATCTTCGATGCAGTGTTGGGACAATACCTGGTGTCACACACAGTGCTTTCCTGCTGCTCTTCCAGTATGACGGAGGTGAGGGGGCGGGCACTGGAGATGACGTGTACATCTGCCTCTCTACAGGGCAATCAGAGAGGCAGATCTTGCTCCAGCAGCAGGTCACTCCTCAATTGCTGTGAGTCCCACTCCAGGGACATGGGACAAGTTGGCAGGTGATTGGACTAAAGCTAGCCTTTAGGGGTACAGTCAGTGTTCTTGAAAGACGTGGACTTTTCTCTTTTGACATCACATCCAAAGTGATTTGTGCTAGAGGAAGTGGGGGGTCGGTGGGACAGAAAGAAGAGGCAGAGAGAAACAAGATGGTGGAATCCTCCCTCAACTGTACATAGCTCTCCCTGTGTACACTAACCCAGCCCCTTCCCTTCTCATTAGGATCAAGATATGCTGCACCCTGGTGTGAGGCCAAGCCTTTTCTGAATATGTTTGTCCTTGAATTACTGTTCCTAGGCCAGCCTCCTGTGGAGTGGCTGTCCATGGGAAAAGGTCTTACCTGCAATAAGAAAGTAACAAAGAGAAACAATACCCCCAGGCTACATTCTTGCTGGTAGGGCAAGGTCCAGCCTGTCTGAGGAGAATACACATAACCAGGGGCGCTGATTACGTGAGTGTTCTGGGCCCAAGCACCCCCTTGCAAAAGGCTATTTTCGTGAAGCCCTATACTTATAATGGTACTTTTACTTTAGCTGTCAGCCCCTGGGTCCCCACGGGAAAACCAAAAGTCTATGCCCTTGCACATAAACTTTCGGCCGCTGAACTGGGCCTACATGACTGACACTTGTGTGATATCAATTTGGATGTGGCTGCATTGATTATGAGAAGTGCCATGCCCTATCGCAGGCATGGTTTATATTTAGAGTTTACCCTGCCACCAGGGGTACATATCTTAAATGCCACCTCTTTGATTCAGGGACTTTGGTTGTCACTTCAGCTGTCAAGAGGGTACCTGTCACATTAACCTGCTCTGTGTCACTGTATGGCAGGCAGTGCAATCAGGCTATTGATGCAGCAGTGCACAGGTATACACTATGCTTTTGCCATGGAGTTCATCCCTTTCAGAGTTGGAATTACCTGCATTATTTCATTAAATTAATACAAATCAAGGAATCCAGAGCTCCTTACCCCTTGCCAAATTGCAATCCGTTGCAAACAACTGGTCACGTGCACACACCCCCTCATCCTGATCAATGCTTCCTCAGCAGTCACCCAAACCACAGAGATCACCAACCTCATCTCCTAAAACAACCGTCATCACTGAAACATTATTTATGTATGTATTTATTTCATTTGTATAGCACACCAAGCCCAGGGGCATCAAGGCACTGTTACAAAACCAGTTACACATACAAAAGTTGATCATCGGGATAAGAGTTCAAGGAACATTGTGTGCATCCACCATATGTAGTTATGCAAATAGCCATATTTTTAGTGACCTCCTGAAGGCCCAGTAAGATTTCTCTGCTCCCAGGGAAGGGGGGGGGGGCGAGTTCCACTGTTTTTCCCCCAGCTTTGGCTCATAGTTCGTTTGCAGTAGTTTGTTGTTGTGAGCTGCTCTGTGGGGTCCTTTAGCCTGATGTCTGACGATTTCCTGAATCTGCGGCAGAGTTGGATAGACATCTGTGCATGATGGATAGTTACTTGAAGATAACGTACTGTCTGATTGGGAGCCAGTGGGCATTATTCCTGGCGGCAAAGATATGCTTGCGTCTTGGGGTGTTGAGCGCTGCTCGAATGGCATTGTTCTGGAACACCTGTAGCTGTGCAATGTTCTGGCAAGAAGTGCCAGCAAATAGAGCATTGCAGTAAAGCAGTCTTGATCGTATGATTGCACGAGCAATAAAGAGACAACTGTGCTGGGAGAGGAAGGACGTGGTGGCATTAATCAATGTAGTAGTGTGTGCCAATGAAGAGGCAATGGCATTTACTTGACGCGTGAGCAAGAGTGTGGCGTCAAGGTACATGCCAAGGAATTTCACTGATCACGAGACAAGAGTTTGGATGCCATCAGTGCAGAAGGATGTGTATTGTGGATTCAGATTCTTAATCACAGCGTGAGGCCCCACCAAGAGGAGCTCTGTCTTTTCGTCATTAAGACAGAGGCGGTGAGTGGCCATGCAGGCCTGTATTGTGGCATAGACATTGTTTAGAGAGAGGGTGTCTTCTATATAGTTGCCATACAGAGGTAGGAGAATTTGTGTGTCAACAGCATAGTTTGTGTAGGATATGCCAATGGAGTCAAGTAGGTCGAAGGGGTGTCTGGTGAATTTGTTGTAGAGGGTCAGAGATGCACAAGATCCTTGGGGGACTCCACAGGGTATGGGGGCAGGTGGGACTCTGTGGTTTTCTGCAAACACTCTCATGGATCTGCCTTGGAGGAAGGAATCCACCCATCCAGTGGCTTTAGGCAAGAAGTGTGCTGCGGTAGTGAGGTGTTGGCAGAGGATCTGGGGATCCACCAGATCAAAGGCATCTGAGAGATCCAGGAGAAGGAGGAGGGCAGATTTCCCATGATCTCTGATCTCGTCAAGTTGGTTTTTCAGATCAAGCAGGGCAGATTCCGTGCCATGGCCAGTTCAGAAGCTGGACTGTTGTGTACCCAGGATGTGATGGTTTTCCAGGAATTGTTGGATCTGTATGTATGCATCACTGTTCAGAAATGTTAAGAGGAAGGGACAGTGGTAATCAGCTGGAATCTGTTGGGGGCTGCAGGATTGAGTGAGGGCTTTTTAATCAGAGAGAGTACGCAAGATTCTTTGAGGTTGGCTGGGTCTTGGCCAGAGTAGAATGAGGCATTAATGAATATTGGGATGAATGGGATCAGTTAATCGCTGCAGTCCTTAATAACAGATGCAGGGCGGATGTCGCCTTTGCAAGTGGAGGGTTTTAGGTTCTTTAGGATGGAGGTTGCCCCAGTCTCGGAGATGGTGCTAAAGTGAAACAGCGGGGGGTTGGTTGGTCTTGTGTGTAGTCACTGGGCGGTGGGAGGACATAGGTATAACATCGGATTGGAGTAGGGATAGCTTGTGGAGGATTTATTTGTGTAAGAATCATGGTTCACTCTGTCCTCGCTCGTGTTTTTTTACATCCTCCTACCCTCAGCTATTGCATCCAACCTACTGACTACCCATGAATGGCAGCAGTGGAGCGGCAATCAGCCACACAAGGGATTGGCCATGCTCCCTCTCACTCTTTCCCAGAGCTAGCTCATTTGAATCACTCCCCTGCTGGTTCCCTTCATCACACAAGGAATCCATCACCTTCTACCTGTGCCAAATTAGCACACACTAGCAATATTTTTCTCCGAGTTTTGATCTTCTCTGAGTCTCATGTCAAAAACCACACACGAAGCACGCTATTTGCTCTAACCAGATCCATGAACCTTAACCAATTTGTACACTCCACCAAAAACAACAAAGGCAACATCCAAGGCCCAGTCTTTATATCATTCCCCCTCAACTCCTGCACAGAATCTATTCCACTCAACTGGTCTGACCACGCCACCATCCCACTGTCGATCACCCACTCGACCATGGCTCACAAAGTTCAGGCTAAACGATACCTCACATAGCACCCCTCATTCAAAAACCTTCCAGGTCAATGAACTAGTAGTCAGGTTTGCAGACTTCCCAGCTACAGAGAACGCCTAGGATCTCCTATAAGTATTCAAAACTCTACTATGAAGCTGGTAGACACTCACGCCCCCAT
The DNA here is from genome assembly GCF_040938575.1 of Ambystoma mexicanum. Taxonomy (NCBI): domain Eukaryota; kingdom Metazoa; phylum Chordata; class Amphibia; order Caudata; family Ambystomatidae; genus Ambystoma; species Ambystoma mexicanum. Next base: position 1,354,746,460 of record NC_090935.1, on the reverse strand, counting down.
GAAAACCAGCCGCGTTAAGACCAAGCCATTCGCCCCTTAGAACACTGCTGAGCTTGCCTCCAACAAACGCTCAATCAGGCCCTTTGAAAAACTGTGGTGCAAAAACCGTAACCCCAGAGAGTTCACCCCCCTAAAGTCTCTCTGCACCAACCACTGGATTCTAATCACTGAGGCTGAAGCTACTAACTACTCCTCCACCATTGTGGCAGCCTCTAATAGGAGCAAAGCCCTCTTCAAAGTAGTAAAGAATTGTACCAAGCTCTCACCCGACCCTGTGGTGTCATAAACTCAGGAAAAATATTACAGAATCAACACATTTTCAATTCACAAAATCCAACAGATCATCGAATCAACCTCTCTCTGCGTTAAACCACCACTGCACCACAGCAAATACATTGCTCCCCTGTACCGAATGTTCTCCTTTCTCTCCCCTGGACCTCCTACAAACACTTTCCTCCCTCAAGCCTACCTCCTTCTCATCCAGGGCTCCATATTCACAGGCCCAGCGCTCAACGCACACCTAAGCATCATTAATGCCAGCCTCATTGATGGGTCTTTCCTGGAAAACCCTCAAGACTGGGATCATACAATCTGTTTTGAAAGAACGGGCCCGAGACACCGAAGATCTGGCCAACTATTGTCCGTAACCTTCCATTTATCGGCAACATCTTGGAAAAAGGAGCCACTACACAACTACTCACCAGAATCGAACAACTCCTACACGACTAGCAGTGGGAGGTCCGCCCTAAGTGCAATCAGATCACAGATAAAGAAGACTCTGGACTCCTCGTCCTCCTGGACTGCATTTGCTGCCTTTAGAAAGTATTTGCTAGTGACTTCATATGGAAGTTGTACAGAACAAAGACATTCAAAATTGTTACAAAGAAATTGACCAAACTGGTCCAGTCAGATTTTTGCAGACACAACATGTAGACGGGCCTATGAACTACACAAGACCCGTAGTCGTTCTTCAGGGCTCCCCCAAATCTTCAGTATCCAAATATGTGTTGTACATAATAGTTGGCAGCTTTTTAATGATTAATGGGTGAGCACTAAATAGTGCATAAGAACGATTTTACTGTATGTCCTCCATAATGCACATTGATTTTCACCGCTAACACCAGGAAAGCATTGCCTCCACTACTGTCTGAGAAAGAGACCCTGGGAGTGTTGATTGCCAAACTGAGATGTTTGCAGTGTTCTAAAATAACACACTTATGGTTGTAACCATCACATTTCCTTCTTCTCTGTGTTTCACATACTTTGTCTCTGCAAGTGTCAGCCCGAGGAAGGGGCTTATGGTCCCTTTGAAAGGATGTGTTGTTAGCAAAAGCCTTCATAAATCTTGTTTGTGTGACCTGCTCTGCTGTGCCTGACTTGGTCTTGTGGATTAAGTGCTGGTTTCCTTGTGCCTTGAGCAGCCACATAATTGTGGTTTTTAATGTTCTCTCTGCTTTGAACTTTAGTTTGTCTGGATCCGCGCCAAGGAGCCTCCAATCTCTCACAGTCTACACTGTTGACGTCTGAGTGAGGTGCCGCTGCTGGCTTCTTGGAACAGCAGGACAGGATGTGCCCTATTCGAACCTAAGTAACCGCGCGTTAAGAGTTGAATGCGGAAAGGATCAGCACAGGCTGTCTGCAAAATTCCCTTAGTGGGGGCGCGTAGCATTAGAGAACATCCGGGCACCATACAGAAATGAACGTTTATCTGTGTAAACACGGCCAGGGAAATGTAGCCTTCCGACCGCCATTCAGATGAAGGTTGTCTTTTCTCTAAGCACTGTAAAAGCACGTCTTAAAACGTCAATGAGAAGACGCCGACTGGTACCCTGCTCAGTTCAAGGACTAGGGCAGTGGGGCAGTACACAGACATTAATGGGAATATCACATCACTTCCCGTTCTGCTCTCTCCCCGCAGCAGGGGGTGGGCTCTCGGCACTGATAAGGCTGATCTGAAATACACAGTCCTGGCATGATGTAATGTAATGTCTTGTGTATCACACTTCTGCCAAGTCGCCTGGAGGCAACACGGTTAAATAAATCCAATATATAGGGCCTCATTACGACCCAGGCGGTAAGTTACCGCCTGGGTCGTACCTTTACCACCATGGCGTAAACTACGTTTACGCCATGGTGGTTGGCGGACTTACCGCCCCATTCCGAGTTTGGCGGGGCGGTAAGTCCCCAATCCCCATTTACCCTTCCCCATTCCCATTTTTGCCCCATAGGGCATAATGGGAGTGGGGAAGGCGTTAATTACGCCACCGTAAATTACGGTGGCGTAATTAACTCCATGGTCCCTTAGCGCCATGGATTTTAACACCTGCTAAAAGCAGGTGTTAAATCCGCCATGGCGCTAAGGGACCTCGTACTCAGGCGGTAAGGGTCGGCGCTGTTTACGGCGCCGTAAACCCCTTACCGCCTGAGTTGTAATGAGGCCCATAGTGTGGCGGTCGCAGTACTGTAGTTAATAATGTGCATAGCTAGTTCCATGGGAAACCCCAAAATTGAAGTGCAAATTACTTTTGACGGATGTAGCTGATATTTGGCAACATGTTTTTGACATCTCCCAAACCCATACCCCCCCTGCCCCCGCACCCCAGGGCCGGCCTTAAGGGCAGCAGCGCCCTGGGCGAATTGGCGCCCCCCCTCGCCCATCGCGCCCCCTAGTTAACAGGGGGCGGGGCAGAAGGGGGAGGGGCCAGGAGGGGCCACTTTTTTTTTACCCTCCTCGCTCCAGCGAGGAGGTTAAATAGGGCACGTTAGCACCCCATTGCCAGGGCCATCTTAAGCACTTTTGGGGCCTCGGGCACTGACATCTTTGGGGCCCCCTCCACCAAACCAAATGAATTAAGGGATCAAGAATAATGATCTCACCCCCCACCCGTTGCGCTCACAACCTATAGGTTGATGTGCTGTCTCGCAGCATAATAAGCATGTTTACTCCCTTTAAGTCCCCTTACCTTCTTCATTTTTGCTCTAATCAGAATGATCAGCAAGTAGCATTTGAAGACCACCATTAGCAGTCTACGAATAGGTGACTGCTCTAGTGCATACAGGATAATTGTTATGAATAACATCCAGGAAGCTGTTCAGCCTGTAGTATTAATGCAGGACAGTCTGTAAAAGTCACATGTCACCCATAATAGACAGAGAACTCACATTAGCTGCCTCACAGAATGCAAAAGTGCTCATGCATGGACCGAGGAGATCAATCGGAAGGAAGGAGAACGCTACACATACCATAGCATGGATAGTGGATGCAGATTAGAAGCTACCAGGAAGGTGGCTTTATCCAGACAGATTGAGATTAGAAGTGGGATATGGTTTTCAAATAGTTTTGCCATTAGATATCAAAGGAACAAATGCCTGTGGTGTGCGATATAAATATGCTCACTATTAAAGTAGAAGCAACCCTATAGCCAGTGAAACCATGAATAAGTCTTTTATGAAGATCATACCATGAGAAGGAAATCACTCTGAAAGGCTGACAATTTTGAAAGGTTTAGGGGCTGGCAATATAAGATTAAATGAGATGTCCAGGATCACACATTTGTTAAGGGCTGAAGGGCTGAAGCTGGGATTTGTGCCAACACTGCAATTTCTGCATTTGAACACTTTCCTTCCAGTTCTTACCATTAACTAAAACAATCTCATTTTATAAAACGGACTTGGAATGTACACAAATCACATTACCAAACATGACCAATTTTAACAAAATATAATAGAAGGGTTCTATGCAAAATGGGAATGGTTCTAGCTTCATCCTCTCCATCATCAAGGGAAGTATATAAGTACCAGCATACCAATCAATGTGATTTAACAAATGTAATCTGAGTTTGTATTTTAAAGCTTAAAATACTTCCAAAACAATGGCTTGTGACATTTTAATTTATAAACGTGCATAAAAACCTATGACTTTTACCAAAAAGCTAACAGTTTTTTGTGTCAAACAAGCAGACCTTGAAATATGCTTGCCTAAGGCCTGCAACATCTGGTCCGCTCTCTTCTGACTACCAACCCTTCCACCTAAATGGCCTACATAAGAAGAAAGATAAAGTAATGGGCTAAACGATACCAGCAGCATGCAAGAAGGCAAACCTCACAGAAGACAGCACAGTAATGCAAGATATATTAGATGATTTGACCGGGATCACTGTATCCACTGTTGGCAAATCCAGGATACAAGCATGAACGCTGTTGTTCCAGAGTCTTGAATTTGGATACTTATTCACCTCTTGGACTAACAGTTCATGCCATCGTTGGAGGCGATTGCCTAGGTTTTAAAACACCCCATGTGAATAAACCAATTTCTAGACCTTCACCATACGGATGATATGTTAGTTTTTATAGCAACACCTATCTGATGCAGGTACATTGCAAATAATAGCAGATGTTGTTCTGCAAAACCAAGCACATATACAGGCCATTTTATAAACTTCAGACATAGGAAAAGCTCAGCCAGCCTTGCTGGAATATGATATTCTAATTTTGCATATGAAACACATATCTCTGCAATGGGTGCTTCACACACTGAGCTAACTTCTGAACCATTGTCACACTCATTTTATCAATATGCATTTCACTGTTGCCTATTGCACATGATCAACATAATTCCCACAATAAGGAAAGAATGCCACAGAGTTGTTCCGTTAGGAACACACAAACTATGTATACCACAGTGAACACAGAAAGCAATACATGATGAATTGATCAAGGCAGAATGTACTTGTCAAAACAGAAAGGCAATGGGTTTAAGGACTCAGCAGCACCCCATAAAATATCTTGATGTGTGCTATTTAAGACTGGTTAACAATGTAATATTGCTTCTTCAGATCAGGCAGCTTTTTTGGGGGCCCCCTCCAAGGTGGGTGCCCTGGGCAAGTGCACCTTTTGCCCTCCCATAAAGACGTCTCTGCCCATTGCCATTGAATAAGCCTGCCGCCGCGGGTTCATTCAATGACAATGAGACGCCTGCCACGCCTTCTGCCTCCGTGAAAAAGTCGGAATTTCAGTGCAGGGCAAAAGACGCTGGATGGAATTGGACCAAATAAGAAACAACTTGGGCACGAAGCGATGACTCGATTTCCGGGAGGAGTCTGGGGTTATTCCATCCAGTCATTTTTAAAATATTTGACTGGGAAGGGGTTGCACCCTTCTGCCAAAATGATGGCTGTATTTTTCCCATGTTGCTTTCCGGCAGAGGCTTTTCAGAAATGAAAAATCTGCCATTTCTTTTTTGTTCGATGCAAGTGATTATCGCGATAATTACCACAATTATGCAAAAACGAAAGGTGTAGGTGGAAAAAGGGATGACATCACATCAGGCTAGAAGTGGCTATGGGGAAAGAGGACATAATGTTAAGTTGGGGGGTGGTCTGGGGAGTCAGTCAGGGCTCAAACGTTTTCGCATTTCTGCAGTAATACCCTGATAATTACTGCGGCAATAACTGGGCGAACAAATGCGTCACAGATAAAACTGCCGTTATCGCGATAATTATAATTCATTAATTATAATTGTTATTTATAATGCACTTAATTCCCGGGGACCAGTTTCTAAGCGCGGAGCTGGGAACGGAAACTGAGGGACAAAATATAAATGGAGGGGACATCTGTTGTGATCAAACCTACTGGGTAGGGGGAAATGGGTCTTATTGCCAGTGGCCCTGGCCAGTAGGTCCCAAATAAACCTACATGTGCAACATATCCTGCCGTAGGCCAGGACGAGTGGGGTTGAAAGAAACCTAGTGCTCCCTGGCCAGGGGCAAAGCCATGGTTAGTGGGCCCCAACATAACATATAGGGCCTCATTACGACCCAGGCGGTAATCTTCCATCATTACCGCCATGGCGTAATGAGCGTTTACGCCGTGGGCCGATGGCGTTAAGAGCGCCACATTACGACCCATCGCGCACGAGCATTACGCCATGGCGGTAATGCAATTAACGCCATGGCGGAAAAGGCCCCTACCGGCATCGGAAAGCGAGCAAGGTGCACTTCCGCCACCGTAAGTAGCGGCCACCGTAATTAGCGGCCACCGTAATTAGCGGCCACCGTAATTTGCGGTGGCCATAAAAAGCAGGACCGGAAATAGCGTCATCGCGCCGGAACGGGAAACAGCATGTCGGCCATCTTTAAAAACACAATCCATTGCCATCCTACCGAACAACACCAGATCCAACCCTGACACCTGTCCCAACCAATCACCCACCCATCCAACTACCCAAAAATGCCTAAAGCTGTTAAGAAGGCATGTGACCGCCAGCGCCAGGAAAGATTCAGCCGGGAGGAACTCTGCATGCTTGCGGAGACCCTGCAAGACAACGCAGCTGTCGTTTTCTCCCCTGAAATGACCAGGACAGCGATAGGGAAAAAGAAGGCCATCTGGGCCCTGGTGGCCGAGCGCGTCAGCGCGGTGGGGACCGTACCCCGCACCCCACAGCAGTGCAGGAAGCGCTGGGACGACCTCCGCATACTGGTCAGAGCGGTCATCTCTGCGAACCGCAACCTTGCAATCGGTACCGGTGGAGGGTCGGAATCCCCACTAAAACTCCAACCGTGGGAGGAGATTTGTGCAACCACGATTGGCATGGAAGCCATTGAAGGCGTCGGAGGGATGGAAAGGGGAGCTCAGACATCAGGCGATGAAGGTAGGTGCCTCAAACAAGACATGCCATGTCACTGCAGTCCATTCATGTGTAGCACAAGGTTGCCCTAGAGTGTAAATGCAACACATTTCCACACTGCCCATAGCCACATGCGAGCACCACCCTGTATACACTGCTGGCACCCGCATACCTGCATCCACATTCCACACTAAAAGGAGACAACCTGCATGGCCCTGCCTGAAATCTGCCTCATCTACTGACCAGAATAATGTCCATCATTGTCATTCCAAAGTCCGCAGACCCATCAATAACGCCCTCCCTCCTTTGCTCCACCACAGGCACAGATTCACACCCCGAGGACCAGGACACCCCTGCGACGAAGAGAGCCAAGAAGGCCAATTATACCGTCCCCGCACCCTCGACCTCAGCTGCAGTGAGGCAGACCCCACAACAAGCAGGACCCACTGCAAGCATACCGGACGTCCCACCGGCAAGCACCCCTGTAGTCAGCAGGCCAGCAGCAGCTGCTCCACCTCTACCAAAATTGCCTGCCACAGAAGGCACCGGGTCAGCGGCCAGCAGCAACATGGGTGAGACAGCTGCAATAGCTGCATGTTCAGACTCAGACATTGAGGAGCAGGAAGTCAGAAGCCCCACTAACCTACTACATTCCCCCTGTTTGTCAGACGCCAGCCCCCATGAGGATCACACACAGGGGCACACAGAGGTAGAGGAGTGGCCTTCTACCCCATGCCCAGTGCTCAGTCCACAGGAGGGGAGCAGCCCCTCCATCACACCACCAGCACTGGCCATGGGCCAGCAGGGGCAGCAGTCCCTCGAGGACATCACAGAACGGCAGCAACAACTGTCCACGATGCTGGCTGAGCATGCCGCGGAATGTGTGGGGGCTAGGGCAACCATTGAAAAGGCCACGGAGACCCTAAGGGCCGAAGTTGCGCAGAGCACTGCCACCCTGAGGGATGCCATGCAGGCCATGTCCAGGGACATCTGTGCTGAACTTGCCGGCTTGCGTCGTGTGCTCACTGAGCTCACCCACACCCTACAGGACGTGCATGCACGGGGGCAGGCAGGGACATCCTCCACTGCCAGTTCTGCACAGAGCAGCCCCGTCCGACGTTCCGGACGTAACCTGCGCTCCACAGCCAGGGGTGCCCCGGGGGCCGGGAGAGGGGGCTTGTAACATCCTGTGCCCACTGTCACAGGCATCTGTTGACACCTACATGGGGCGTGTTGGGGTATGCCGGGGGGCAGGGGGGAGGGGGTGTGTTGGGGTGTGCAGGGGGGAGGGGGGATGGGTGTGTTGGGGTGTGCAGGGGGGAGGGGGGAGGGGGTTTGTTGGGTGTGCAGGGGGGAGGGGGGAGGGGAAGTGTCACGACGTTTCATAGTTTAAATACACTTTTTTCTTTGCCAAAATGAAATGTGTGGACATGTTCATTGCGTATGTGTGCTTTATTGGTGTACAGTCCACAGTGTGCATGTCCCAGAGACACACAGTGCCCCAAGTGCAGTCTCCATGTGATTCACACCAGCCGTGTGTGCTAGAAGCAGTGGTCGATGATACTTTGGCGCATTGCACGCCCCTCCTGTGCGTCGCCTCCTCCATGGGGTGCCGCCCTATCTGCACCCTCCTCATCCTCATCGTCAGTTGGTTGCAGTTCTGCGTCAGGGGGCAGGGGCACATTCCGTCTGACGCACATATTGTGTAGCATGACACATGCCATGACGATCTTTGCCACCTTCTCATGGTGGTACAGGAGTGCCCCACCAGACCTGCTGAGGCTTCGGAACCGTGCCTTCAATAGGCCGAATGTCTGCTCTATGACCACACAAGTACGTGTATGTGCACGGTTGAAGTCCTCCTCGTGCTGGTTATGCGGGTTACGGACTGGTGTAAGGAGCCACCTCTTCAGGGGATAGCCTGCATCACCTGTATGTAGGCGAGAATGTATGTGTCAGTCATATCGTCTGATCAAGAACATGATGTGCCAACATGGCTTGCATCCAACTGTTACTTTGGCTCACTTCTACATGCACTAATTGATTCACACAATGCAACCAGTATATGCTCATGGCTCCCATGGCCTGTTTTGCATGCCATCACCCAATGTATGCAGAGGGGTTGAGTGCATTGTGAGTGCCCATCCTGTCTCCGTTCTCTGTGTTACTCACAGCCAGGTGGAGTATGCATCATTCCCCCCCCCCCTTTCAGCCAGGTGGAGTATGCATCATTCCCCCCCCTTTCAGCCAGGTGGAGTATGCATCATTCCCCCCCCTTTCAGCCAGGTGGAGTATGCATCGGTACGTCATTCACCTGCCCACTTCCATGACATTGGACTCACCGAGTAGCCAGGATCTTGGGCCTGCATGTCGCTCCATGTAGCGTGGTATTGTGGAGTTCCTCAGGACCATAGAATCATGGGTTGATCCGGGGAATCGGGCACAACAATGTGTGATGATCTTGTTGGAGTCAAAGACCATTTGCACGTTGATTGAGGGGAACTGTTTCCGGTTGCGGTACGGTACCTCCAAGGCACGTGGAACCACCAATTCCACATGGGTGCAGTCGATGGCACCAATGCAACCGGGTATGCCGGCTAGTGCATGGAAACCCACTTTGGTGTTTGCAATGTCCTGGGCAGTCCGTGGTAATGAGATGTGGTCGTCTGTGTGCTTGAAGAGGGCATCAAGCACTTGGATGAGTGTTCGTGAGAATAATGGTTGTGAAATGCCATGCAAGTGCCCCACTGTGTGCTGGTAGGTGCCTGTGGCCAGGAAGTGGAGTACAGACACTACCTTCAGTAGGGGGGGTGGCGGTTGGAGTTTCTATCATGCTGACAATGTCGTTGTGTATCATGTCTACGATGGCGGTGATGGTGTCCCGGTCCAAACGGTACAGGGTGTGGATCTGCTCAGCAGTGAGGTTGAATGGATTGGCTCTGATGCGTGGGATTGGGGGCTGCCTGCGTGGTGGCACTGGCTGTGCTGGTGGGGCTTGCTGGGCCTGCCTTGCCCTCCTTCTCCTCATGCGTCTCCTCTGTGCTGCCTGTTGTTGTTGTTGCTGTTGTAGCACATGCATTGCTATCAGGTCCTCCAGCCCCAACATTGCTAGTCGTATTGGTATCATTGTGGAGTGTGACTGGGTGTGGGAAGAGGTGGGGTGTGCTCTTTTTGTACTTCCTGAGTCTGTATTGCCTTCACCTGTGCTGTTTCTGTGCACCTGTGGCAGCTGCATTCACTTTACATGGCCCTTTACGGTTGGTTCGCGATGGCGTAATTAGCACCATGGCGGTAAGGTACTTAACGGGCTGGGTGATGGCGTTAGGTGCATGTCCGCTTGGGTCGGCATTTGCGTACCTTTCCGCCATGGCGCTAAGTACGGTGTGGCCGGTCGCGTGCGCGCACCCTTAGCGCAGTTAGCGGCAGCGTTAACTACGATGCCGCTAATGGCATCGTAGTTAACGGTCACGGGTCATGATCGGACCTGGCGGAAAACGATGGCGGTAACCATTTACCGCCATCGTTTTTCACTTAGCGCCAGGGTCGTAATGAGGCCCATAGGCTTTAAAGAAACCTATTGCTGCAACAGGCACACCGAAGGCCATGGCTAGTGGCCCTTGAATAAACTATGCTATTTCAAAACCCTTGAACGTATACTAGGCCGATGCCAGTCGTCCGATAATTAAGGCGAAAGCTAAGCTCCATTGACTTTGAGAAAATTCTCTTGCTAATAACTTTTGACTCATTTGACATATCTGTATGACATTTTCGGAAGGCACTTTCCAGCCCAGGGCCCCCACAACTGAAAGTTTAGGTGCCAATTCGACTAACAGTTTTAAAGGTACAATGGAAGAAAAAGGGGCATGTTTTAGTTTTTGCCCTGGGTTTTCCATAGAGAGAAAAGGAGCATTCATTGAACAGACACAACCTAAACCACGGGATGGATTTGCCTCAAATATGTTTCAAAGTGGAGCAAAGCAGTGCAGATCTGCCTAGTGTTAGTTTGGTGGAAATCCGACTAGTGGTTTCTTCAGAATTTGGAGGAGAGCAGGGTGACCCAGGCACCAACATTTTTTCTATGTCGTCCCCCATGGTGCATTGCAGCAAGAGAGGCTTTTCAGAAATGAAAAGTCCCATTTTCTTTTTCAACAATGTGAGGCTTTCTTGTGAGTGTTCTCGCAAGAATGTGAAATTGCAACATGCTTAAAATGAAATCAGGAGGGAGGGCAGGGGGTCTTTGCCATTCTGGATGAATGTAGGGAATCTTGAACAGTAGCAATTGCGAGTATGAGGGTTTGTGGTGGCCGAGGGATAGTATTTCTTTTATTTGTTTAGTCTTTTTTTCACAAGAATGGTTATGTTCTCACTGGAATTTAGTTTGCTTTTTGCAGTGCCACATGGGATGAAGACTGTGGTTGAAATGATATTAGGAGGGGCCCTTGGAGTAGTTTCCGCCAGGGGAATACAGGGGAAAAAAAAGGAATGTAAAGTCTGGCTGAGGCTTGGAATGATGTTTTCTTTGTTTTTTTTAATCATCTAGCCAGTTTCAATGTGAAAATCATTGCAGTCTTATGAGAACATACCACAGTCATTCTTGCCGTAAAATCTTGCAGTAAAGTCTCACAGTAAATTATTGCAGTAAAATATTGTGGGAATATCTCACATGAAATTCTCATTGTAAAATCTCACTCTAATATCTTGCAGTAAATTCTCACAGGAAAGCAGGGGGAGATCAAAATCAAAGCCTTTTCAAAACGTATGCGAAAAGATACCAAATATCACAGGCAATCTCATCGCAATCCCTCATCACAAAGTGCCAATGGTGCGCGCTTAGAACCTAACTGATGATATTGAATATGTCATCTGTGACGATATGAAAAGAATACAAATGTAGCATAATAAAACCCTTGAAATTCAGTGAAAAATCTTTAGTAGCAGTGACATTAAGGTGATGATGTGGCACAAAGAAAACTTTAAAATTCAGCAAGTGTTCAAAGTAACGCCACCTTAACCCGGAGTGGCCTTTTGTGCAACCGAGGAGCACGCTGATGACATCACAGATACCATCACTAATGGCATCACTCGTTAGATCCTCAATGGAAACTAGACCACACTGATGACACCACAAAGTATATCGCAGGAAACTATCCATTAGAGGAAAAAAGACTCTTTGTGGGTCTGCTGGTAACCGTGCTGGTATTACCGGTGGGTTGCTGCCGGACCGTACATATTTACCAGTGCCTGACTTGCCGGTAACCACAGAGGATTACAACCCCAGCGGTCCGAAACATCAGGCGCCGGTAAATTGTAATTCCCCATTCCCGTAGAGTCCAATAGGACTCAGGATTGGGGAACACGGAAGCACCGGCACCGTTGTTAAGGATGCCTGCCGGTGCTTCCGTGACGATCTGCTTACCATTGCCACTGTGCCCGGCAGACTTGTAGTATGCCGGTCCGGAAACAACGGTGCCTGTAAGCTTAGCGGCACCGTTGTTTCCGGACTGGCATGCTTGTAATGAGGCCCACTATTTCAAGGACTTTGTATGTCTATGGATAGCAGGAATTGCAGGGCCCCCCTCCTCTCCATTTTTCACAGAGTTCTTAGACATAGGGCTTGAGGAAAACTCATGCTAATTGTATAGACGTTAAAATTAGAAAATGACCGCAAAAATAAAATGTTGCTATTTGGTGCTGGCTGCTGAAGACAAGAATGGTGATTGAAATGGTCCTTAAGCTCCTTAAAAAAAACCTAAAAAAAAGCTTTTGATACCTTGTAAATTTCACTGTAATTTGATAGAATTTAGTTCAGAAAGCTATGCATACATTTGTGAGTGTGGATAAGTTGGTATGCTCAAACGTTTATAAATTACAGCATTATTCGGGGAGTCGATGTTTACATTTTAAGTATTGTTTTCGAGAAAATGAACTCTGAAAATGTGAAGTGCATTGCAATGAGCAATGAATGTATTTGAACTGTAATGCGCATGGGCCCAATGTCAGAATATGAGGCTTTATTTCGTAACATTTTTTTATTTTAAAGTACAGGACTGGGTTTGAACTAACTAAAACTGGGGTTATCCGTTGCAAAATGATGTTCACTCCACATTCCAGCACTTTAAATTCTTTTCGTCTTATTGTATAGATGCCTTTACTTCCAAACTTCCCATCCTATCTACATTTGCTGCTAATTACTGTTAGGTCCAGAGAGAGCACAGCTGCTGCTCTTCAAAGTAAGTGCGTAGAACAGGAAGTGCGTGGCCTTGATGCTAGCAGTGTATATGCAATGCGGAAATGGTTTCCTTAGGTCTAAGATGTAAAAGGTCAGGCCGGGCTAGGCAAACGACCACCATTTCCTATGTAGGAAAAAGTGCTTAGGGTCTCATTACAAGTTTGCAGGAGAAAGGTGGCAGTAATTTAAGGTGGCAGTAATTTCCTTACTGCCACTTTTCCTGCACCGCCAAATTATAGTTTTGGCGGAATTACCACCGTCGGAATTATCGAGCAGTAATTCCGCCAAAAATCCCCAGTGGAGTCCTACGAACTCCACAAACGGGGACTAACTCCACCATACCACCACTTGTAATCCATGGTAAACCCACAGGACCAAGTGGCAGTAATGGTAAACGATTTTGGTGATAATTCGGAGGAATGAGCTCTGAATTATTGCCAAACTCGTGATGAGGTCCTTAGTGTCACAAAGCCAGCACTGCTCAAAGCGGCAAGCTTTGTGCACACCAGGTCCTAGGCTGCAATGTACAAAGGAGGAATTCCCCTTCCAAACAAAACATTTTCGAAAACAGATTGGGGAGCCTGGCTGCGGTGAGGTTGGCCACATGAGGACAGATCCTCTGTCCAGGCCCCACTACTGTTGGTCTTGAAATACCCTGAAGAAGTGTCTGCAAACCACTTCATAGTGGGGGAGAGGGCTTCTTCCAACTTCCAGAAAAAATAAAAGGGTCTGAAAAAAGTAACAGGACCCCTAGGGATACCAAAACCCAGCCCCCTAGAATTCAGCCTAAATGAAATCTATGAGAATATTGACCAACCACTGGCTCATCACGGCCACCCTTCTTCTTCATCAACACCTTTTGCTCGATCCACCGCAACATCCCACTCAATGAAGCAGCAATAAGCACGTCAACCTATCTTCTCGATCTACCTAAATACTTACACGCACCCACTGTTCTCCCCTTTTATTCTTCCCCCTTCCTCAGTTTCCCTTTCACCACCGCAGACCCAGGTGCGGGCCCAGTATGCACCCTGGACCAATCTGGTTGCCGGGAGACCACTACAGTGCTACGTGGCGCAGCACCAATTACTATGTACTTTCAGGCCAATCCAAATGTTGGTGATGGCAGATCCTCTCTGGGATTCTGGATGGGAGGCTTGATTCACTGGAAACATACAGCACCGCTTCATAGAGATGTACCAGGCTTGAAAAACACTCCATCCCTGGAGGACCCCTTTTAACAGGGACACGTAAGGATTTGAGGGGTCCTTGAAAATGTAGAGCTTGAGGACAGAGAACCTCAGCTACTGAACATGCTGGAGGACAGCCTGGCCTCCAGCTGCCTCGTGATCCCAAAAGTGAATGTTGGGGAAAGAACACCCCTCACAATGTCCACCCAGACAGAGTACATTTCAATTTTTTAGACTCTCCAGGAGGGATGGAAGCTTACGGTAGATTCCGAGTCAGCGTGCACGCGCATTCCGGCATGCCGGAAACGGCAGCACTGGCATGCCGGTAACGGCTCCTAAACCCCTGATACCAGCATCCTCAATGTCGCAGACACCGACTCCGGCACCGGAAACAACATCATCGCGCCGGAACTGGAAATACACCAGCGGCCATTATAAAAACACAATCCTTGCAATCCTCATTGTGCAGGAGTGTTACTGTATAACCAAGTACTCACAGACCTTGAGGAACATGTCAGCTAGGCAAGCAGCCCTCCGTCACTGCAAACCACACTTCAGCGAACAGGAACTTAACATGCTGGCAGACACACTTATGGAGCATGCTGATGTGGTGTTCTGTGCTGATCTGCGGCACCCAGCACAACTAAGAAAGAAGGCCATTTGGGAGGATGTGGCTCGCAAAGTCTCAGCGGAGGGGACAACACCACGGACGGTCCAGGATTGTAGGAAGAGATGGGACGACTTCCCTCTCCGTGTCCGCAACCTCCTTGCTGCAGATCACAGCCAGGGGCTGGCCACAGGAGGTGGTGTGCCATCCCCCATCAAACTGCATGCGTGGGAGAAGACCTGCAGCACCGTCCTCCACATGGAAAGCATAGAGGGAGTTGGAGATGTGGAGACGGGAGCAGCGACTTCTGATGATGCCGGTGAGTGTCCGTAACCGTAATCCCAAAGTCACATCACACACCTTGTATCCCCAATGGCAATGATCAAGTCCAAATGTCAAGTAGGTGGCACAAGATCCCTGCTGCCATTCCATCCACCGACTACCTCCTTCCACACAAGTACAATGTACATGGCAGGAAAACAAGAAACAAACCCCATTGACACACCCCACATGTCCCCTGTATTGCCCACACAGGTACCATCTGCATGCACACAGACACACATCACTGTCCAACTGCTGCCGTCACCTCTGTGCCACCACATGGCCAAAGCCACCTCATGTCAAGATGCACACATCAATGACACCAGTCGCACACTTGTCGCACCCACCATCTCCGTTCCTGCAGAGTCAACTTCAACGCAGCAATGTCCACAAGTGAAACACATCCATTTCACAATCAAACTCTACATGTCACACAGCCCCTGTGGCATGGCCACAACACCCAACCCACTAGACACTAGTACCCCAGCCAACAGACACTTAGCACTACATTGCCGCACCACGAAGATGCTCCCACACTGCATCCCCCACACATGTGTGCACCATGCCATGCCCTCCACCATTTCCATGACAATGCACATGCCTCTGAATGTACTAGCATTGATGTGTGTCAGATGGATTCACACCCATTATTGATGCCCTGCCCTGCCTCACTGTCCCCTACAGGCACATCATCTGACAGTGAGGGTGATCACGCCACCACACCCAGGTCCACTGCAACACGTTGCTGATGCAGCAAATCCACCACCTCTAGCCAAGAGCAAAGCACCTCCACTGCAAGGCCAGAGTGTGCCACAAAATCTTCCACACAGCCCCCCCACCACCAAGAAACACCTTCTGCCCAGCAGCCCCAGCACCCACCAACACCTGCTGCCCGCCCAGCAGCTCCGCCAGCCACCAACACCTACTGCCCAGCAGCCCCAGCAGACCCCAACACCAGCTACCCAGAAGCCCCAGCAGCCACCAACACCTGTGGACAAGCAGTCCCGGCAGTCTACAACACCTGCGGCCAAGGTGATGGTGTCCCTGTCCAGCCGGTACATGGTGTGGATCTGAGCAGGGGTTAGATTGAATGGGCTGGCCTTAGGCGAGGGATTGGTGGCTGCCTGCGGGGTACAACTGCCTGCACAATGGGTATCTGCTGGCCCTCCTTCTCCTCTTGCGCCTCCGCTGCATACTCTGGCTCATTGCCTCCTCAAAGAGTAGCTGCGCAGGCATGTCCTCCAGCTCCACTACTGCTAGTGCTAATGGTAGCATTGTGGATTTGGGAGGGGTGTGGTGTGTGGGAGTGCTCCTTTTGTGCTGTGCCAGACTCTATTGCCTCCACCTGTGCTGATTGTGTGCACCAGTGGCAGGTTTCTGCCCACCAGATTCCTATTAACGGGTCCCTGCCAATACCGGTGGCACCAGCATCGTGACTCGGAATACTCCAGTCCGGTAAAGGATGCCGGTACAGTGATACCGGCATCGATTTTACCGGACCGGCAACCTTGTAATGACGCCCAATGTCTGTGAGACTAGTATCATTATTTGCATCTTTTTGTACCTGCCACACTCCCAACCATGTTCCCAACCCACACCTTGTGCTCTCCAGTTCCTCCTGCAGTGGTTAAAGTGGGTGTCCAGTCAAATGGTCGAAAATAAAAGATCGAATGACCATTTGATCGACAGTCAAATGGTGGAAAAAAAAGGTCGAATTTTTTATTTATTTATTTATATATCTTTTTAAAGTTTTGGTTGGTTAAAAAATATTTGTAATAAAGAAAAAGGGGGGTGAGAGGGGGAACCCCCCCATAAAAAAGTTTTTTTAAAAAAAATACAAAATCGACCATTTTTTTTAGACCATTTGACTGTCGATCAAATGGCATTCGATCCTTTGGTTTTCGACCAAATGACTGGTAACCGTTAAAGTGGTTAGCGCATTTTTATTACACCACTATGGGGTTTACAACTCTAATTAAGTCATTAACTCTCAGAATACTGCTTTGAAAAAACACTGACAGGCTCTTCGAGTCCAATGTTTGATGACAAGGCTTGATTAAAGAGAGCTCAAAGAGTTTGGACTTGTGTGTAAAGAACGGTAATGAATGACAAGAAGAACAGGGTTGAAGGGGGTACGAACATTACGTTGTGCAAGGGCTCTGGCTCCTAAAGAGAGAATTGAGGATACCCACGGATAGGTCATGATATCGGATGTGACATGGTTTTGTAGTCAGAGTCAGATTGGCCCCTCGGCCTTTCGGCCCGTAGCCAGGCCGAAATCGTCCCTGGGGACTGGGGGCCGGTTTCTAGCCATGCCTGGGCCTGTTTGGAAGAAAAAAAAATAGAAAAAAATAATATTTGTTTTTACATTTTTTTTTTCTTTTTCAAAAAGCCTTTCATCCTTCTTAGGTCAATAAATGAGTACCAACACAGCTTGGGTGATATTGTAGTATATTTGTTCTATAAAAAAAGAGCTTAAGCGTAAGTGCTATACAAAAACGTATAATCATTTGGCCTTGGACGTCTGCTTGCATTCACAGTAATTTAGTGTACTTAGGAACAATGCTATTTGATGCCACTTCCTGTTGATTCATTGCTTCCCGGGATGTCACTTTGGGGTGGGGTCAAATGATGGTGATGTGAGGCGAGGGGTGGGCCACTTTTCTTTGGGTGACCGGGCCTATTTCCTGTCCCAGTCCGACCCTGTTTGAAGTGCCAACAGTGT
This sequence comes from Ambystoma mexicanum, assembly GCF_040938575.1. Classification (NCBI taxonomy): domain Eukaryota; kingdom Metazoa; phylum Chordata; class Amphibia; order Caudata; family Ambystomatidae; genus Ambystoma; species Ambystoma mexicanum. The sequence goes on along the minus strand of NC_090935.1, from coordinate 1,354,728,763 downwards.
TGTACTTCTCAGCCCTGATGCTCCCTGTGAATTATTCGAAGCGGAACAACAGAGGAGACCAAGTGCTAACAATTCCATTCACTGCCAGGTTACTGCTCCTCACCATCCAGCAGTTGCTGCCCTGCTCTTTAAGCCAAGTGCTACACGTTTGAGGAATCCACACTCCAACTACCTTTTCTACTCCTTGTTTAATCTTGAAGAACCCTCTGCAGTCAGGGCTCAGGTGGAGGGTAAACGCCAGTGGACAGCATCCGCCCACTTTTATCTGAGGGCAGAGACTGCCCCCTCCCCCTGGGTATGTGTGAAATTCAAAACATTGGCTGTCTTTTTTTGTTTTGTTGCGGCAATCCTGGTCGCCAGGTTCACAGGCCATGCACTTCACAGCTGTACCATACAACCTGACAAATAATAATAATTTGGCATTTATATAGCGCTACGAACCGTCGGGTATCGGAGCACTGCTTATTATTACCCATGGTGCCGGGATTCGAACCTGCGATAGCAGGCTCTGCATGGATGTCAAAGCGAGCGTTCTACTTGCTGTGTTATCTGACCGGCTTGATGAAGAATAGCAAACCACTAAAGGTGAAATGTCACATTTCGTGGCTGCAAGTTCCAGAGAAAACATTTGTATTGATTCTTGGAGTTTAAAACATGCACACCAGATAACGTTTTCAGAACACTATTAGAGGAAAATATCCTCTCAGGTTTATTGTGTATGTTGATGTTATGAAAGGCAAGAAATGTGGTAAGCGCCAACTGTTGATTTTCCCCCATTTCATGTGCACTGTGAAATGCATTATTGATTGTCCTCATGAAGCGCTCGACTTCCTACTTGGTATCGTGCCTGCATGGACTTATTCTGTGGTGAGTTGTGTCGTAACTTGTAGGAAGTCTCCAAAGTCCTAACTCTGAAAGCTGGGGCATTGTCAGAAATGACTGACTGCAGCAAGTCATAAATAGCAAATATGTCCTTCAAAACGGGGATGACCCCCTATGCTGTCAGGGATGGTAAGAACTTCACTTCAGGGTAACAGGAAAATTCAAGAATCATGTGTACATACTGTTAGGTTAGTGTGGTGCCAAACCATGCTTAGGGCCTGCCACGGGACCTGGCCCTCGGTGGCCATTCTATCAGTAGGGGCAGGGTGTCATTGCAAAGGCCTGGCACCATTTGAGCGTGCAAGATATTCATTCGCCACCCTATCGAGGTTCGGGAACCATACTCTTCCCCCATCAGCCTTGCTTTTATTTTGCTTACTCCTTAGTGACCAGTATAAGCCAAGTGGATCACCCGCTGTATAAGATCGGGGGATGTATGACCAGTCTTGAGTTGACAAGTATGACACCATCTGCACATAATGACAGCTCATCTTCCACCCTCCCCAAGAGGCCTTGTAGGAATGATTGGTCCTCTGCGTACAGTGAGTACATTCTGCCAGGAGGATTTTCCATTCACTAGACTGTAACTGGGCTACCACCACTTGCATGACTTTGTGAAGCCCAGCTGAATTAGCTATTTCCTGTAGCAACATAGTTTTAGGGATGGAAGCACTGGTCAACATGCAGACATGAAAGGTCACTCTGTAATCTTGAAGTTTAAGTAACGAGCTCGCTAGTCGGATGGGAGCTTGTGCTGCTGAACAGACTATGATATGCAGGAGGGGCTTGTGGTCCATGACTAACTACTGTGACTGATTCAACAAATATCAAGTGGCTGAAAGCGGCAACAAAACCACAGGATCGCCTGTGCCTCCCTCTCTATTTGGGAATACCTTTCTTCGGTGGGGGTGAGCACTTTGGTCGCATAGGCTAGGAGCCATCTGACACCCTGCAGTTGTATGAGCACCAATTCTAGCATCGGCAATGATTAGGGATTCCTGTTTTAGGGGTTTCTTTTTTTAAACTTTCGGGCGTGTTTTTCCAGTGATTTCAAAAACTTTCAAAATCTGTGTTTATCAGTGTTTCTCTCATTTGCCCCTTTCAAAAAATCACAGATAACTGTTTTTTTTCCAGTGTTGACACAGACATATTCATTTATTTATTTATTTACTGTGTGGATAACTAGGGTAATATCTCTCAGTGCAAGATGTTATAAATGCTTTCATGTTAGTCCAGTAATGTTTAACATTTCTACAAGTCAAAAGGATTGTTGTAAATCAGGCAATACTTATTCAGGGACTCTTTGCCCATCCTTGTGCTTTCTTTTCTTCCCATAAATACTTTGATTTGTGAAAACGACCCTTCCACATTGGCAATGGACACAGCAAGGCCTAAATATCCAACACACAAAGTAATAAATCCAGCCACTGTTGGCGCTTTCCCACCCAATACTCAGGTACCTAGAGATTCAGATTCTCAGGCACAGGCTCTGCCAAAGAGGCAGCAAACTGGGTGGACACAGTCTCAGTGTCATTCAAATGGTGACATATAAATGCATACCTTTCAAAGTCTGGGCTAAATACTTTTTGGTGGAAGGTATCAAGTACTTGCATGGCATACCACAAAGAGGCTTTGCTCACTGCGAATTACATGGTGGCTGATGGGATGTTTCTACACAGCATTGCTTGCAAGTTTTCATGCATTGCTGAATAGAATATCCGAAAATTCTCTTCAACAGTCCTTTGTTCAACAGTCCTTTGTTTTCCAAGCGGCAGACATTCCAGTAGTGCACATGTTATAGGGCCAAAGTCACTGAAAGTGTCACCCCGCTTTCTTTCAAATAAGAGTTTGACCTCCACACCAATTACATTGTACATTGGTAAATACATGTGTTTTCAGATTCCATCCTCTTCAGTATATCAACTACAGCGGTCATGTTCTGTCGGAAAAATCGAAGTCCACAGTAAACTGTACTTTTCTTCTCCTCACTGTCCTCACATTTCTTGCCTGAGGCCACATCACTAAGGAGAAAATCTGTAAAAGGTCGCCAATAGTATGGCGGAGATCCAGTATCTCCATCTCCTCACATTCCAGCCGGTGTAGTGGAAACGAGGCTAGATACTGTTCGAGTTCTGCTGCTGTAACTTGATCTGTGTTTGTGTAGAGCGCAGAGTAGAACTCAGTGAACACCTAATTTAGAATCCCTTCCGTGTGAAAGACTTCTTTATGCTAATGACCTGGTCCTCCTGGACCAGACAGCCATCGGTAAACAAAGGCGGTTGACTGCATTAGCACCCTGATGGGGGGAGCCAGCCAATCAGGTGGCTAGGAACGCGGGCTGAATCCAGCAATCTCATCCCATGTTACAAGCCGCCTGATGGCCAGTTCCCCCGTGTCATCTTCCCCCCACCCTCTGACACTTTTTAAAAAAAGATATTTTTTATTATGATCCCCAACTTACCTCATTTCGGCCGCTGCAGTCGCTCCTTCCTCTCGGTTCCTAAAGGCCACCATGGAAAGGGAAGAGGGGCTTTGTACAGAGCCTTGCCTTCCCTTTCCATGGAGTTCATCATTGAATAGATTTTTCGTTCCACGAACGGGACGCTACAAGGTCGCTTAGCTTGGGCCTATAACTCAGGCTGCCGGGCCATTAACCCCCATTCCAACCCTTGGAATGGGTGCTTAACGCCACATTACAATCATATGCTCAAACCAATTACCTTTCGATTAATACAGACACAATGAAGGTAATGGTGGTGAATGCTTCTATGAAAAGGTCTGTTAAAAAATTCAGAGGGTTTCTTAATGCAGGTTCCTTGGAGGTGGTCCCATTGTTTACTTATTTGGGTTTCACATTAGTATAGGGACTAAGTAACTCCAAGGTTTGGTCTGTGTTAAGGCATAAGGTCATAAGTTTAGCAGCCCAGGCCAAGTTAATCAACAAGAGATTTGGAAGATTGTCTGCTATTCCCTTAGTTAAATTATATAAATGGAAAGTAGTCCCAATGTTAACATACAGAGCCGAAACCCTGCCTTGTTCTTTGCGATTTCCTTGGCATCCGTTGGAGGGTTTGTCTTGGCATATAGCGGTATTTTTACCTCAATGTGTCCTTGCACCTGTTTTACGGAATACATTGGGTCTATTGCCTTTATCTGCCTACTTTCAGGGGAGGGTGCCTTGTTTGAATGTTTAAACAAATAAATACTTAATTCGAAAGATACAAAACTGTGTTTGTGGGTCAAAAGTAATGTAACCATTTTCGGGGACATAGGGCCTCATTAAAACTATGGAGATAGCCATGCTGCTTTTAGCGGCATGGCTACCCCCATACCGGTACCGGGTCCGGGTTCCCTGATTGGGGAAATACCGGCCATTCTGACCTTGGAGGGCCCGGTATTTCCCCATTCAAGGAACCCGGACCCGGTACATCCCCATTCCCATTTGAGCCCCCATAGAGCTCAATGGGAATGGGGAGGATGCTAACAACGGGCCTGTTAATGAGGGGCCCGTTGTTAGCATCCTGGTCTGCTCACGGGACCCGCTAAGGAAGCCTGGTTTTACCTGGTTTTACCAGGCGTCCTTAGCGGGACCCGCAAACAGACCTCGTAATGAGGCCATAGTGGGTTAACGGCGCTGGCAGCTCTACTGGCGCCGTTACCCCCCCCCCCACCGCCAGGGTCGTAATGAGCCCCATTGACTCATCCAGTAACTCCTTGCTTGATAATCCTGGAGCAATAAAAAGGAAATGATGGCATGGAGATTGGGTTAAACTATTGAAGACGGCACAAATTATAAATTGCTTCACCATGTTATTGCTGAAGTAAAAACTTTGAATACTCTCCCTTCTTATCTTAAAACGTTTCCCAGGGAACGGATGAGACATCCGTTTTTACATTTTTGTTTAAGTTTGATGCCCACAAAAGAGATTTTGGGCACTTGTTCTGGCCTTACAAGAAATCTTTGAATATGTCGCTTACGTGAAGTCTGTGACATCGAAGCCTTGAAGCAAACTATGGTGGACTGCTGAGCTTTAGTACTTCTTAGGAAACAGATCTTTGAACCTTATTTAAAAGATACCCGAGTTATGTCCTCTGCGGACTGATGGAGTACTTTGATTATGGGCAGTCAGACTTCCTTGTCATTAGCGGTTTTAAGATTTTTAACCACAATGTTTCCCTAGATTTTGGAGGGTGTGAATAAATAATTAAATGTTTAATCCAATTGTAATTATGTCATATGGGACAATCTTAATAGTATTTAATCAATAGTAAACATATTTTATCTGATTGTTAATGGCAATATTGTATTACTATATTACACCAAATCTAATGTTCGTTTTATGAAATGTGTGTCTTAAGAATTAGATTTTAATTTTATATTACATAAGTATGAATTATAATGTGTTGTGAATGTCTTTTTTATATTTGTTGTTGCTGTATGTGAAAGGTTCTTTTAGATCCAAACACGTTAAAAATATATTTATTGTATTTTTAATTTATTTGAAGAACATGGATGTCAATTTAGATCAGAAATGACTAACAATAATAAATGTGCAGGTGCTGGAGGTATTTCCATGAAGGGTGCCTATATAATTGCAGAAAGTTAAGAACAAATGGTGAGCCCATTTATGAGGGTATAAAATACCAGGGACATATCAAATGAAACAGAAAAAAATATAGAACAAGAAAATAGGGAAAAGACTCCTATTATGGAGAAAATGTATAATGTCCAGGGAAAATGATCTATATGTATGTGCTGGAAATGCATCTTCATGTATGTTTATGAACAAATTGCACACCGAGGGGGAAAATGTGCTCAGGAATTTGGGCATAGCACGCTGTACTTTGATCCACAAACCTAATAAGATCAAACAAATTATAAGGGGAAATGACTGGTTAGATGCTTTAAGTACAGTGTCCAATTCGAAGTTGTACAATCAGTCATATTGTCCTTGGAAAGTCTTCACTGCAATAGAAGGGTATTTGTGTAACTACCCTTCCAAACGTATTCGGAATGATTTTATGCGTTCTAGAATTAATGTAATGTTGACCAATCAAATTAGGCATATACGAAAGAAAACAGAGGAAGGTTGGAAATGGTGTTGTTTTTGTGAAAAAGAGGGCGTGGTGGAAACTCTCCAACATATTTTGCTCGTTTGTCCTGCTTCTTTACGGCAGCGAATTGCGTATTTTGCACAATTTGTGAACTCAACTGCTTCTGTTAACAGAGAGGGGCTTTGGTAAAGAATGATGAACGAAAACTCAGTCATTCTAACCATACGTGTAACTGCTTTTCTGAAAAATATCTGTGATCTCTGTTAATGTGATGGTTTGTGCTTAAGGATTCCTAGTGGTGTTTTTAATCTATACCTATATTTTAGATGTGTAATGTATTGAAATCTTTCGTCGTTTATTAATGGTTTTCCATGAGATCTTTGTATAATTTAATGTGAACTTTTTTTACCGGTATTTTATGCAAAATGTTTTGCTTCTTTTGTATTGTAAAGTTTTAAAACAAACCAAAACAATTAAATAAATAAATAAATAAATAAATAAATAAATAAATAAAGAAGAAGAAACAGATGACTTACAAAGGTAACATTAATGTCAGGGGGCAAGTGCTTCAAACTAAATAGGAGTATCGTTTAAATATACAAAATGGCATTATTAAGTCTCACTAGAAGCAGTGGTGTGGCCAGGTAGGGAGGATATGGGGAAGGGGAAATTACCTCTTTAGCAAGAACTTTAGAAAACAATACACTTAACCATAAATAGCAGTACAATTCCTTTGGACAATCAAAGTTGTCTCACCAAGTAATCATGGAAAAGATCAGTAATAGGAAGTGTTTTTGTCGTTGCCAGTCAGGTTTTGTTTTGCGAAAGTAGCAATTGGTGTGCAACCTAATTCGCATTGCTGCAAAATGGATCCATGTCACCAGTGAGAACTTTGGCCAGTCCTTGCACATTGTGAGTACCAGGACTTCTATGTGAGAAAGGATATTACAGGCCCCAGAATGCAAAGCTAAACGGTGGGGCTATTTGAAGGAGGCACTGATGACACAGGTTTACTTTGCAGCAATGTGAGTTAGAACGCTCACAAATTACTACAATCATAAACTTAAGCACAACAGTATCTGAAACATGTAAAGATTAGAAAGACAATTGCAATGCACAACTAACATCCCACAATCAACTTCAATAGGCTTTCGTATCAGTCAAAGAAGAAGTACCTGCAGGATCTTCAGCGTGCGCTAAGGAGGAGTGTTACGTTTAGATGCACTATTACAGAGCGTTCATTTCCTGAGGCTCGCAGAGCGGCGTGTTTTGGCATTCTCTTGTGTCACTCAGGCAGGGGCGAACTGGCAAGGGGGGGCAAAGGGACAATTACCCCCCCCCCCAGGCTGGCTGCGCTGTTGACCCATGGACCAGAGCTATAAAATGTTAAATAAATAATTGAAAATGACAAAATCCTTCAGAATCTAGCCTGCCACAAAAGAGCTGAGTGCTGCAAAGCCTTGTCAGATTTTGTGTAAATGGGGCGAAGCATTCGTCTTGATTTAAGCAATTTTGTGGATGTGCCGGGGGCCTGCACATGGGCCTCCACACAGAGTGAGAGGGAGAGGAGTCCGGACTGCAGGAGCATGTTAATAACGCCCACAGGAAACGTATTTGTTTAAATAACAGATTCTGTGACCCTGGATGGTTAAGTTGGCACTAATATCCAAGATTGGATCAGTAGAATGGGATGACACTAACTAAATTTTAATACATTTCAAATTTTATTCAATAAACTCATCACAAGAAAAAATTCATCTAAATATCATAAAAGTCAATAAAAAACCATTTCATACCAACAATCATGGCCACATACAAAACTCATTTGAACATTCACACACTAAGAACACCGAAGGTGTTTAGTACATCGATAGGCTTTGGAAATATGATTATACCAATTCTTTTCAATTAACACATTGAACAATGACCCAGTCCCTAATATCAGGTGTCGTTGTGTATCCGATGCCAGATTTGGTCAGATATCTCTCACAGAAAAGCGTCGACACGTGTTTCGGTCGGAGACCTTCTTCAGGACGTAGGGCTAAGAGAGAATACTCTGCCCTATTCTCAACAGGTATAGGCCCGTAATAGATCTAAAAATAATGATAAAAACAAAGTGTCATCCCTATTTCTTAAAAACAGTGACTAATAATGTCACAATGTGCTAGAGATCAATCAGCACAAGCATCCCTACCCCGCCCAAGTTCCAATTCAAGGGCAGGTGGACTGGATGGCGGAAATGAATCCTCCACTGGAATCAGTGCAAATACTGTACCTATGGAACCAACACAAACACACACCTCAGTATCCACTTATAACCATGCATCATATACAGTGAAAATTAAAAACACTTACAAGCACACTTACCGTGGTGCAGCTCGGAAATCCTCCCCAAAATGTGGCAACCAAGCGCTCACTCTCAGACCCACGTAACATTAGTCGGATCTTCCCAGCAGTTCTCTCTGCTTCCGGGAGTTGAAATATGCAGCAGACTTTCCAAGAAAGTGCAACTTGGGAGCAGAAGAAAAGCTGTGTCCTCTCGCTGCCTCTCACTCTGCATTGTTCAAATGCAGACCCCATAGCCACAATTATCAGCAAGACCCCAAGCACGGCTTCCTGTCATGTCTGGCAGAGGGTGACTGGCAAATCAAGGAGGTCTACTGTCTAACTGTAAGCCAGGGCAAGGAATGGGCTTTTTGTGCTGTGGAATTAAAGGGCATGAGTGGCAAGGAATTGGTGTATGAGCGATGTGGGCAAGGGAATGAGGGGCATGTAAAGTAAGGGAGGGGGTGTGGGTCAATAGTTAAAGGAGGGAGCAAAAGAGAAGAGAGGTCTGAAAGTTAATTATAAGAAACAGGGGCCATTGAGAATTAGGTGCAAGGGAAGAGCACCAGAGGGTGATTGGTAAGGAAAATAGGGTGAATGGGAAAGGGGTACACATCTTGACTGTTGCTGAGATGTAAGCCTGACCTGCATGCCACTGCACCCGATTGTGGGACTGCTTCTCTCCCTTTCCTTTTCTAAATGATGCATACTTGCTTTATGAACATATCTTTCAATGAGTAGTTCTCTTATATTTTTCAGGTTGCTTTAGCATGTGACTTGGTGCTTTGAAAGTACACACAATTGCAAACTAAGATTATCATTATAGAAGGTTTTCATTATAAATATAATCTTAGTGTGTTACTCAGATATACTTGCCTCGGGATGCAGATGATTAATAGGCTTCATGTGGATACATTTGTGCATTGAAAACCAGATGTATTGAACAGTATACTAGTTTAGGACTTAAATAACAATTTTTCAGAGAGTACTTATTTGTTTCTAATAGTGTAGTTGGAATAGGAGAAGATTAAGCCTCCCCTGCTTTCTAAATTGGAAACTGTGGAAGACAGTGCCCACCTTCCACACTTCATACATTATGCGAGCCTGATCAGATCACTTTTCATCACTGTGCCGTATTTGTATATGCAGAGAAAGCCTCAGTAATATGGTTATATACTCTATAGTGTTACTCTATATGTATGTTACGCATACTGGTGAGGAGGCATGTTATGGTTGTGGGGGTTGGGTACACAGGGTGCAGGTATGGGTTTTGTGTTGTGGTCTGAGGAGACAGGAAGACATGCGTGGGTCATTTTGGCATAGAGCAAACCCAAACCCCCTTGTTCAGCAATCGCTCTGCCACTTCTTTACATTGTTCTAAAACTACGGATAGGATCGAAGGAGATGTAGCCTGTTATCAAATTACAAACTGTAACACATTGAAACTGGGCTCAAATCCCAGCTTTCCCATGACACTATCGCAGGTAAATTATTTTACTATGTTTGGTAAATGGGAGAATCTACAGGGGTAAGAAAACACAAACATTACTTTCCTTTAATGAGACATTTTTCAGTTATATCAATAATGCCTACTATATACAGATGAGAATATGTGGGGGGGGGATTGGTATTGAATTGACTTGTTCTAGAAGCTGGGGGCCGCTGCACTGTGGGTTTGAACCATTGCACTTTGGGCCAGAAAAGTCAACTTTCCCCCCATGTGTGTCAGGCGAGGCGAATGAGGTTAACCCCATCACCTGTTGCAGACAAGAAAGGCTTGCATGCCAAGGCACGAAGAGAGGCACGCCATACTGAGGCAGGGAAGGCATGGCTTTATTTCAGCGGCTCAGATTACAATGTACAATCTGTGTAATCCTCACATGTCGTTTTACAGTAAAGATCAATGGGGTTTCTGTCCAATAGCAGGTCCCAAGACGGATGTATGTGCCAACTAAAGCTGGGGATTTGCCACCAAAAGAACATAAAATGCAAACATAAAACAAAACATATAAATGCAAACATTCCCAGAATGCACCATGGGGAATAATCTCTTGCTTGAAAGGGAAAATGTATATAACAGGATTATAGGAAAATTCACACGCCGGTGGGTGGTGCCCTGGTTGCAAGGGTTATTTTTCTATGTGCCACGCTTTTAAATAGACGAACTTTAGTGGACACACCGTAGTGAAAGAGCTATGCTTCAGTTGATTAAGTAAGGGATGGCTACATCTACAGTAATCAAAAATTACATTTACTATTCATGTGTGGGTGGAGAAAACGAAGGTATTAGTTATCATTTTGAAAAATAAATAAAAACCTATAGAATGCTCAAATAGCCTCCAATAGTTTCACACACACGGGATACTTCACTCAGAAATGAATCTTGTGGCATGTTGTGGTGGGTGAAGGTTACTCGGAGACGACTCCACCCTGAGAATTCAAGGGCACAACAGTGTGTGTTTTTGGTTGAGAGGCGTCTACTGAGCGGTTTGAATCACAAGACTGCTTCAAGGCGAGAGCCGAGGGCTAGTGGGACACACTAACAACTAACAATTCTATTTCTTAACGTTATTTATTTTTAAGAGTTTTTTTTTAATATAGGCCTCAAAACAGGGTGCTTTGGATACAGGAGAAGGCAGGAAGGGGCCTTCACAACCAGTCTATATGGTGGCTTTTGTATATCCCTTCTGACAGGCTGCAGTGATGTTAGGTTGCAAGCCACTGGTCTAACATCACTGAGTCAAGGGTAACTGGAAGTTAGTGCTCAGGCGATGTGGTCTGAGAATCATGCACAAAGATGATTCAGGCAGTGTGACCTAACCACAAAATGTGTGACACACAAGTATGGCTCTAAGGATCTCTGTTACATGAATAGTATCAGCAATGTTTTGTTCTGCATGCTTCTGGACAAGGTCTCGGCAGTATTGAACCCGGTGCACTTCTTGGCTCTCAAACACAGCCTCAACGATACAGAACCCATATCCTTATTCATAATCCTTTCCAGAGATATAGTGCCCTGCTCACTTTGTCAGGGGCATAGTGCCCACCTACCTCCTTGTAAGCTCTCTGGACTACAGTGGCCAGCTACCGTACATCAGAGATACAGGACCCAATTACCTCCCTGCTACCTCCCACAGAGTGGCCAGCAAACTTCTTTCACGGATTTAGTGCCCAGCTCACTTATTGTTATTTTACATGGATATGGTGCCCAGTTCACTTATTGTTATTTTACATGGATTTAGTGCCCAGCTCACTTATTGTTATTTTACATGGATATAGTGCCCAGCTCACTTATTGTTATTTTACATGGATATGGTGCCCAGCTCACTTATTGTTATTTTACATGGATATGGTGCCGAGCTCACTTATTGTTATTTTACATGGATATGGTGCCCAGCTCACTCATTGTTATTTTACATGGATATGGTGCCCAGCTCACTTATTTTTATTTTACATGGATATAGTGCCCAGCTCACTTATTGTTATTTTACATGGATATGGTGCCCAGCTCACTTATTGTTATTTTACATGGATTTAGTGCCCATCTCACTTATTGTTATTTTACATGGATATGGTGCCCAGCTCACTTATTGTTATTTTACATGGATATGGTGCCCAGCTCACTTATTGTTATTTTACATGGATTTAGTGCCCATCTCACTTATTGTTATTTTACATGGATATGGTGCCCAGCTCACTTATTGTTATTTTACATGGATATGGTGCCCAGCTCACTTATTGTTATTTTACATGGATATAGTGCCCATCTCTCTTGGATCCGGGATATTGTAAGGCATATCGGCCAATTTATGGTCTCTTCACCAAGTGGGCACCACCGATCTAGCAACCCCTAGTACAGAGTTCCACCCGACGATTCTGGGACAATGACCAGCTCGGGTTTTATGATGAAAACTCAAATTTCTTTCAATAAAACAAAGTCAAAGTTGGTCCCCTTAATGTATGCAGAGGAAGTCACTGCAAGCCATCAGATATACTTTACATGTCCTTAAATACCCTAGTTAAACTTGGCCTGTCTGTAAAAATATTGCTTCATATAATACACACATTCAGTCACAAAATAGCATAATAAAAATGTTTCTAACAATGCTAATCCTGAATAATAGTGGATTCATTTGAGCCATACATGTTCATAAAGTTATTAACATTTATATTATTTTAATTTTTAATCAGAGTCGGACATTTTGAGTTTGACTGCTTAGGTAGAGAATTATCTCACAATCGCAGCACACTCTTGGACTTGCGTGTAACTGGCATGGTTTCAGAGTTATCTTGAAAATCATGATTAAATACAAGTGTTAAGTCTATTTAAATGGTGCGTTTATCTCACATGCAAAGTTCCTACCTTATTTTTGTTTCCAGGCCACCTCTAAGCGGCTCTCAATTGCATGCTCAGAATGCCGCTTATAGGTCAGTATAAAAGCTATTTTCAGTTGAACCTTTACCTCAAATCAGCTTCAATCAATGGATAACCCGTCCAACACATCTTATTTTCTCCAGTATCAAAAACAAGTAATAGTACCAGAGAAATGTTGCATTGAAAAATTACATTTATATACATATCTTTACATCACGTTGCCCCCGGTGTCAATGTGGGGTTGTGAATTTCTCATCTATGTGCAAGTTATTTAAATCCAGGCTAAAATGAATTGCATCAGAATTCTGCAGGTTTGGATCTGAAAAGTCGTGCTATCAAATTAGAGCACGGAGCATGACCACTCACCTAACATGGGAATGACATTAGGATGACTAACTTCTTTTATACAATGACTTTCACAGATCGACCACTATTAAGCATTTCTCATTAGGCTATTATGCGGGGCCCTCGCACCACAGCCCAATGCCGACTATATATATGAAAACTCTTAGGGTACTGTTTAAATATCACTTATACAATTTTACACTGTCAGCGCTGGGAAGAGGTCCCTATGTTACAAACCACACACAACACAGAAAAAGCATTTTGGCATTTATTTACAGGCCAGAGCCCTTAGCTTCAAATACCATGAAAAAGGATATAACTTGCACTATCAACTACAATACCCTACTTTAATTCTATCAATAATGTTTTATGAGCCGCTGGGCTCTGTGTGCAGACATGCTCTTTTCTACATTAAGTCAAATTTCACTAGGCCTTCATGTAGTGAAAGACACAGTGCATTTCTTCCACTATAATATTAAGGTATTCTATTTGGCAAAAGCGCCCTTTAGTGGCAACCTCCACCCCTTATTTCCTTGCACCCCATAGATTTGGCAAGGTAATGATTCTAGGAGAATTATCGAATTACATTTGGGGATTGTTATGCTCACAATTTCAATTGAAATTAAATTTGAACGTGAAGAATCTGTTGAAAACTCTCAATTGTGAAAAATTGGAAAGAATACTGATACCTATTGATAAAATTGTATATTAAGGAGAGGATTGATCAATGGTCTATGCGCAGTGGTTGAACCAATACCTTGTCTGTTAGTGTAGGATAATGTTCACCAGAAAAGAAAGAAGTGCTCACAAAATGATAAGTCAGTTTGTTTTTAGCACAGGACAAGGCAAGACAAGGCCGGACAAGGCAGGACTCTCGCGCACACCACACTCCTGGGCTTCTCCAGCACAAGCTCACAGTTTGTTTCCAAAATATCAGAGCATTCTGTTGCCAAGCCTCTTTTACACCAAGGCTCTTGCCTCAGAGGGCCTGATATGCTATAAACAACAAAACAAAGGTTCCTTTCAGTAATCTTCCAGTCGGGTCAGTTCCCTTCACCCACGGATACCCCTCAGACGGGCTCTGATTCTTTTGCAATGTTGGCCTCCCTCACTCGGGTTCACTACAGCCTTTCCTTCAAGATATCAGCAACTAGTAACATTCAATATTCTCAATCTCTTTTTAAACAACCGTTCATTGTGGACATCCCTCAGCTGAGTTCACACTTGTCGACACAATGGGCCTCATTACGACCCAGGCGGTAAGGGGTTTACGGCAGCGTAAACAGCGCCGACCCTTACCGCCTGATTACGAGGTCCCTTAGCGCCATGGAGCTTTTAACACCTGCTTTTAGCAGGTGTTAAAATCCATGGCGCTAAGGGACCATGGAGTTAATTACGCCACCGTAATTTACGGTGGCGTAATTAACGCCTTCCCCACTCCCATTATGCCCTATGGGGCAAAAATGGGAATGGGGAAGGGTAAATGGGGATTGGGGACTTACCGCCCCGCCAAGGTCGGAATGGGGCGGTAAGTCCGCCAACCACCATGGCGTAAACGTAGTTTACGCCATGGTGGTAAAGTCACGGCCCAGGCGGTAACTTACCGCCTGGGTCGTAATGAGGCCCAATGTTTATGGGCTGTTACGTTTTGCTCTCATTCGCGGGCTTCCCTCAGCCAGGTTCACATTTGCCAGTTTAACACAGTTCACTTAGTTGTAACACCTTGCAGGATTCACTTCTCTTAGCTTTTTCTAGCCCCCAGTCAGGCTTTCTCTAAGCCCCAGTCAGGCTTTCTCTTAGCCCCCAGTCAGGCTTTCTCTTAGCCCCCAGTCAGGCTTCACACATTCACTGTTCGCACTGTGTTTCCCTCAGCCGGGCGCAAATGCCTGTTTCACAATTGCAAAACTTTGGTAATGGGTTAAGGATATTCGATTGTACAAGGGATTTTGGCTTCACCCTTGTATGACCACCTTCACTCTCTATGCCAGCCTTTTCAATGGCCTCTTGGGACCATAATGTTCACAAGAAAAGGGAACCAGCCAGAGTCATTCGAATGAGCACCCACGTGGTGCCAGACCACTCTGCAGCTGGTCTTTCCCTGGGCTTTAAAAGTTCAGTAGCACACAAGTTCTTTGTTCATATCATGTTGCCGTTTGCAACCTTCGTTCAACACCGTCCGGTTTGGTATGGTATGGTAATGTTTATTTGTAAAGCATCTATATACAAAGCAAGTGTTTCAAAGCGTTCAAGGAGGGGGGAAACAAATGGGAAAAACAACAGTCATTCTGAGCCCTTGAATTTCTGAATGATACAAATCTGCACAGGCAGAGTAAGTGCATATAATACAATTAACAGTGTAGATAACAGCAAATAGGTCTGATGATGATTCTGCAGTTTTTACAAGTGCGTTGAGGCGCCACCATGCAAGGAGGAGGGAACAAGGGAAGACAGATGGACGCATCTTGAAAGCATGGTACGTCCAGATCGTGCAAGTGCACAGACGGTACAGGAGAGGGAAGGGGGGAT
Source organism: Ambystoma mexicanum (assembly GCF_040938575.1). Classification (NCBI taxonomy): domain Eukaryota; kingdom Metazoa; phylum Chordata; class Amphibia; order Caudata; family Ambystomatidae; genus Ambystoma; species Ambystoma mexicanum. Next base: position 1,354,713,255 of record NC_090935.1, on the reverse strand, counting down.
GGAGGACAAGTGCAAGGGGGTCAGGGGGTGCAAGTGCAGCCAGTCAGTAAGAAGGTGGGAGATGCTACTCTCATGGGTCATTTACCAAGTGCAGTAATGATGAGGCAAGTGCAAGGCCCGGAGGCAAGTGTGAGAGGACTGGCGAGTGTGCCAGGGACCTGTGAGCCTCTGAGGTACACCGGGGGGCCAGTCAGCAAGCTGTGTGGAAAAGGAGGGAGAGAGGGATAGAGCGGAGAGAGTGGTTAGCAGGTTAGAGGGAGAGAGAAGGAAGAGGAGAAAAGGAATGGTTTAAGGAGTTTCTGGAACTTAAGGAGATCAGGTTCAAAACAAAGTGCGGCAGGGAGGCTATTCCATAGGGAGGCCCCTACTGAGGATAAAGATCTCCCACCAAATCTCTGCTTGGAAAACCGGCTGACTTACAAAAGGTTGTAGGTAGATGAGCGGAGGGCCCTGGAAGGACAGTATTTAGGTAGGCATTGTTGCATATAGGTAGGTCCCAGGCCCCAGAAAGCCTTGTCGACAATGCAGAGGGTCTTAAACTTGATCCTTGCAGCCATGGGGAGTCAGTGCAGGGATTTCAGCATCAGAGAGATGCGGTCCCTGGGCTTGAGGCCAAGGATACATTTGCGGTTCTGTTCTGGATGAGTTGCAGAGGGCAAAAAGCAGGGGCAGAGAGGTTGAGAAAGAGGCTGTTGCAGTAGTCCAGCCTTGAGAGAACCAGAGCTCTGGAGACGGTGAGCCACTGGGGGAAGTTGAGAAAAGGAAGAGTACCTCTGAGGAGGTGCAGCTGGTAGTTGTACTTTTTAAAGATGTGCGAAATGTGAGTGGAGAAGGAGAGAGTGGAGTCAAAGATGACCCCAAGGTTTTTTTGCCTTGCAGGTGGGTGCGGGTGCAGGGCCAAGGGAGGCCGGCCAGAATGTGAGTGAGAAAGAGGGAGCAGGAGTCCCAATGAGAACAATCTCAGTCTTACTGGTGTTGAGGCAGAGGTTGTTTGCAGCACACCATGACTGAATTGCAGACAGACCGTCAGATATGTGTGAGGTAGAGGTGGTGAATGAGGGTAGCCTGAAGGGGAGCTATGTGTCATCCGCATAATACTGGAAGGTAGAGATTAAAGTGGGAATCACACATGCCAGGGCAGCCATGTAGATGTGGAAAAACCAGGGGGATAGGTTAGAACCCTGGAGAACACCACAGGTTGAAAGAGTGGTAGTAGAGAGAAAAGACCCAAGTTCCACCTGGGATAGGCGGTTGGAAAGGAAGGAGGTCAACCACGCCAGAGCATGACCTGTGATTCCCAGGTTGTCTCAGGATGTTGTGATTTACTGTGTCAAAGGCAGAGGAGAGGTCAAGAAAAGAATGAGAACAGAGGGGGTGTTCGTGTCAAGATTTAAGACAAGGTCTTCACTGCTGTTCAGAAGAGCAGTTTCCGTACCTCTAGATGCTCGAAAGCCAGACTGATGGTTGTGAAGGCAACAAACAGAGTGAGTGTGGAGGGTGAGCAGAGAGATTGCCAGCTCTTCTAGGAGTTTGCCCAGGAAAGGGGTGATAGAGATGGGGCGGTAGTTTTTCCGGAATGGGTGAGTCAGCAGAGGGTTTCTTAAGCAGAGGGTGCACAAGCTAGTGCTTAAGAGAAGTTGGGAAAACTCTTGAGGCAAAAGATAGATTGCAGAGATCACCCAAGGCTGGAGCCAGAGAGTCAGTGTTGTCATTAATGGTTTTGGAGGGGCCTGGGTCCACCTGTTTGGATGAAGCCTTCATAGACCGGACTTGTGTGGCGACCTCATCAGATGTGATGCAGGGTCGGACTGGGACAAGAAATAGGCCCGGATACCAAAAAAAAAGTGTCCTACCCCTTGCCTCAAAAAAGTGGCCCACCCCTCACCTCATGATCCTTGACCTCTGATGACATCACCGGAAGTGATATCAATTAACCCCACCCCAAAGCGACATCCCGGGAAGCAATGAAACACGACTTTTCACCCCTTGACAAAACAGGAAGTGGCATAAAATTGCATTCTTCCTAAGTACACTACGAAAAATATGGTTATGATTTCACTAATGTGATATACATTTCATACAAGAATGGATCACCTTATGTATCATTAATATCATATTGTCAAATTACTGTGAATGCAAGCAGGCTTCTAAGGCCAAATGATAATATGTTATTGTATAGCACTTACGCTTAAGCTCTTTTTTATAGAACAAATATGCATACAATAACACCCAACCTGTGTTGGTACTCATTTATCGACCTAAGAAGGATGAAAGGCTGAGATGGCCTTGCTGGGATTCGAACCTGCAGATCACACACACATCGCAGCAGTGAGCGCTCAACACACTGAGCTATCATATCGGCTATAGTAAAATGGGCAATTATTCTGTAGTGGATACCATTAAACTGGTAACTGAGATTTAACAGCAGACCAATTAAGCTCATCTGCAGGTCTGGTGGAAAGTTGGCCGCATGTCAAGCCTGCATGCATCTACTTTCAGGCTTCAGAGGTTGGCAAAATACGGAAAGTAGCGCACTCACAGGACATCCATACTCTGAGCACTCGTTACCTCACACATGCAAACAAACATCCTGAACAGCATGCCAGGTAGATGAGAAAGATAGACACATTACAACAAAGCATTCATTGTGGCACAATGAAGTCAATGGCCACCTGATGTGCTATGGTTAAATATATCTACACTGTACAGAAGCTTTTAGGCACAAGGATTGTGATGATCGTAACAGAGACAACGGCACAAAAAAACATGCTATTACTGCAACTTGCAAAAGGCAAAATACATAGTCCGAAATGGATGTGTATTCTACTCTAAAACTGGTCGTTTATCACTAATACATATTTATCACTAATACAACAGCACAGCCACCCCAGGGGGCACAGTGTCCCCTGGAGTGGCAGCACAGTGACAGCCGCCGGCCTGGCAGCAACCCCAGCCCCTCAACTGCGCATGCTGCAGCAGCACGTGAATGATGCATGCATCATAATTTATGATGCACACATCATGCATGCAAATCAATCATCAAAGCAAGGTAACATATGTTACCTTGCATTGATGAATTATGCCATTACATGTGTTTTTTTTCTTTTCAAAAATGTAAAAAAAAATCACATTTTTTTTTCTTCAATTCTTTGTTTTTTTAGCAAACCGACCTAGGCGTGGGCAGAAACCAGTCCGCACTCAGCAGGGACTATTTCGGCATGGCCACGGGCCGAGGGGCCAATCCAACCCTGGTGATGGGAGTGAGAGAAGAGAGGAGAAGTGGTGGAGGGGCAAACGGAGGCTCCAGAGGTGTTTGTGTGTGATGTGGTGTGGAAGTGAGAGAGGAAGGGATGTCTTGGGTTTTTGCATTGAAGTGTGCAGCCAGGGCTTAGCAAAGGTCCTGGGTGGGTGTGACAGAAGAGGAGGCTGCTGCAGGATTGGCCAGTTCCTTGCAAACTTTTAAAAATGTGGCTGTGCAGTTTGATGCCGCAGAGATGCAGGCTTGAATGAAGGGTCTTTTCTTGGTGTGGATGCAGACAATATTGCCTTTTAAGGAGCTAGTTTGTCAGAGGGTCCACCTGACGCATTCCATTTCCTCTCAGCTGCCCTACACTTGTGTTTAATGGCAGCCAGGTCATAGTTGTACCTAGAGTTGCACTTTTTGGATGGCTTCAGTCAGACCCTCACAACAGGGGCAAGAGTATCAAGGGTGTTAGAGATAGAGAGATTGAAGTTAGCGAGGGCTGTGTTAGAGTGAAAGTCAGCTGTAGGACTAGGAGGTGAAGAGTAGGTGGAGGCAAAGGCAGCCGCTGTCACTCTTTTCATGGGTCTGGTGAATTTGAAACCGAGTGGCCACACCGGGTGTGTTGGTGCAAGGGGAGAAGAGAGCGTCAAGTAAGAAGCGAGAAGAGAGTGGTCCGTCCAAGAGAGAGAGGTAGTGAGAGGGATAGAGAGAGGGATGTCAGTGGAGATGAGAGCATCCAAAGTATGGCCCGCTGTGTGCGTGGAGCCAGAGGGTAAGGTAGAGAGGGAGAGAGAATCACATAGGTTGCGGAAAGGTCCTGAGGAGTCAGGAGAGTCCAGGTGGATGTTGAGGTTACCCAGCAGGAGGAGTTGAGAGGAGGAGGAGAGTAGAGAGGAAGCCAGGTCCACCCATTCTGAGAGGAAGAGAGTGGAATGTCCTTGTGGCCGATAGAAGGTGATCATAAGGAGAGAAGATTTAGGAAAGAGTGAGAGCCTGCAGACTAGCCACTCGAAGGGTGAGTGGGCCTGGGTGGGGATGATGGACACAGGTATCCATTCTGGGAAGATCAACGCTACACCCCCTCCTGATCTCTTGGACCAGGGTACAGAGAGGATCTAGTATCCTTCAGGGAGGAGTCTGTCAAAGCCTGTGACAGAGCTGTCCTTGAACCATGGCTCTGTGATGGCGAGCACATCAAGAACCATGCGTTCAAGGAGGCTGCAGATGTCAGACCGTTTGACAGCAGAGCAGGAATTAAATGTGGCAATATGGAGCAGCTTGCCATCTTTGAAGGTCTTGCATGGGGGGGCTCAGGGGACAGTGGTCTCCCCCGAGGGTGACAAGAGAGCCAGAGGGATAGTGGAGGACGGTGGAGGAGCCAAGGCTGACAAGGGAGCCAGGTCAGAGAGGCCAGGCAAGGGCACCTGTGCAGAGGAGGAGGAAGGCATAGTAGGCAAGGGACCCTGTGCGGAGGAGGAAGAAGGCATAGTAGGCAAGGGAGCCTGAGCGGAGGAGGAGGAGGAAGGCACAGTGGGCAAGGGGGAGCCTGTGCAGAGGATGAGGAAGGTGGTTCTCTCTCCGACTCACCGGCTGTCCTGAACTCCTTGTTGTTTCTTGTCTCTGGAGTCAAGGACGGTACCAAGTTAGCAAGCGTGTCTCCCTGCCTCGGTAATCAGCACGGGAGGGTTCCGTGCACTGTTGACATCTGTTACACCACACGTCAGCTGTAGTTCCTGGCCTTATGATTCCTTTCCCTGAGGCTTTGCAGGTCTGGGTCAAAAAGGGCAAGGGCACCTCCCTCCTTGTTGGCCTTTCAGGTCTCGCTGCCTTTCTTCTCTGTTTGAACTGCCGCCCTGGAATAGCTGACTCCTAGAGTGTTTGGCCTTGCTCAAAGTGTGCTGTGCTTTTTATCTCTGTGGGGAAGGGAAAGGGCCATCAGGTGTGTGCAGTTGTTGTTAATTGCCTGACTCTGCATGACCCCTGTGTTGCGATATGTCAGGTAAACGGCTCTGGTATTAGTCCATTGTCTTTCACGGTGTAAAAAAGTGTTTGTATCGGAAAGGGCGATAGAGCTTCTACATACCCTACGGGGTAGGATGGGGAAAAGGTGTTATAAGGGAAGGGGTACCTCATCTCACCCATTGGTATCCCACTTCCACTCCCTGAAGAGCCACCATCAAGGTGATCCTCCCCCACTGGTTCACTCCCAGGAACTGGATCCAATAGCGATGGCCGTGTCCTGGCCACCTGGATGACAGATCTCTGGGGACTAGCGGGTGAGACACCTTCAGGTTTCTCACAGAGGCATGGTAGGGAAAGGACAGGTGCAAGTGTGCACAGCGGAAGGAGAGGAGCATGCAACAGGTACAACACAGAGAAAGTAAAGAAAAGGAAGGTGGAAGTGTGCACAACAAAGTGAAAGGAAAACAGATTGGTGAAAGGGGTGCTGGAAGCACCTGAAGATAAAAAGTACAAAGGAAAGCAAGTGTAAAAATAAAGAGAGGGGCACAGGATCAGAGTGGTCGCTTAGGAAGAGCAAAGAGCCTCGCATTTTCGAAAGCCTCTCATTGTACCCCCATGAAAGGATTGCATGTGCGAGAAACTTTATATAAGGAAAAGGTACATCCTGACATGTTGAACTGGTGTTTAAAACTGAAAGGGGCCTAAGTTTGGAGAAGGGAACCCTGAGAGGCCTAACAAAGAAAGCAAAGTGAATTTTGATAAAACTGAATTTGCGGTGGAAGCTGAAAGGGGCCTGAGCTTGGGGAAGGGAACCCAGAGAGGCCCAACCAAGTTGGAAACATATTGGTTTTTTATGTGGTTTTGAAAGTATTGAAGCTTGGGGAAGGAAACACTGAGAAGCTTCAAAAGGAACTGTGTTATATTTCTTTTGTGGTGTTTAGAACTTGAACAAGTAGAAGCGTGTGGAAGGGAACACCAAGGAACTCAAAGACACTGAAGGTATTTGAAACCACTGTAAGGGCTCTGTGGAGAAGGTCCTATGAACATTCCTTTTAGATTTAACTCATTTTTGGGACATTGACCAAACTACACCTGGTGAGAAGACCACCTGAATCCAATTTTGGTTTCCAATTTTCTATTGAACCACTATTTTCATCTTTAAAGACTTCCAATCTCATTTTTTGCAAGCATATGTTCAGACACAGACAGACTTTTATTTTTGACCATAAGACAGCGACGGCCATTAGAAACATCAGTTAAGTTAACCATCCCTTTCGAGTTAGGGCCAATCAGGCATTACACCAACCCAGGAACCTAAGTAAATACAGGTTTTAAAACAAACACCTTTGACTTTGTGTCTCTATTGATACCATGCCTGTCTCACAGTGTGCAGAACTAATGGTGGGCTGGAATAGGGGATGGAGGAGAAGTCTGTGGGAGGAGCAGGATGTGAGAACATCGTAAGCATGGGCAGGATGGGGGTGCGGGTATTTTGGGAGTGGTGTATGCGGGGGTGTATGTGGGGGCATCGGTGGGGGGTCAGGATGAAACGTCAATAAAATGGTGGGCGGCAGACGAGGAAGAGAGCATATGTGCGGGAGCACAAGGAGTTCCGGGGGCATATGGCAAGAAACAAAAGATGGTGCCATGTGGGTAACCACCTCTACAAGATGAAGATGAAATTAAATGAAATGTAAACATAAAGGGAGAGAGGGATGCAAATGCATCCTGCACAACAGGAGCACAGTATGAAGAGTGCAGATTTCAGGTTGGCAGCAGACGGGGTCCTGCACAAAGTGAGACATGGAAAGCAAACATTGCACAATGATAACATAAAACCTCCGTAACTAGAGATATAGTCGACTAATAAAACATAGATTAAAAGAATAAAGAGTAAAAAATATCGGTTTTGGTATGAATGTCGAAATGAAGGTGTGAAGGTTGAATTACAGGTGAGAGTTTTGGTTGTAAAAAAAGTATAATTAGATTTTAGTTAAAAATAGCATAAATGGGAGGGGAAAAAAGAGGGTTCTCAGGTAGAAGCGGTCACAGGAGTACGGGGTATCCCCCGTAAAATGTATTTATAAGGAAAGTGTAGGTAGAATGTAATTAGGGTTAGTGAAATGACATTAAACAAGTGAAATGACACGAAACAACCAATGGGTTAGCGAAATAACATTAAACCAGAAATTGAATTAGTGGAAGGACCACTAGTTGGCACTCTCAGACTACAGATACAAAATGTATGTAGATATAAGGCTTGGTGAAAAAGGTAAAAGGTTTCGTTATATATCTATTTCGATGGTATCCCTGTGTTAAAATCACATCTAAGTAAGACCTCATGTACAGCTGTGGAGCAGCACTCAAGGAGAGGAAATAATTAGCATTATCACCATTGGTGTATAGTTCATGATTCAGGAAGGGAGAGTGGAATAGGAGTGGGACTCTGTGAATCCCATCCTTGACCACCTTCAGGTTGCTTATGGGTCTGGACTGAAGGTCTTTCCGTTTACAGAGAGTGCCTCCTAGCCTTAGGATGTGGTAAGGAGTAACTTCATAACAACAGAATAGTTGTAGGTCCTCTGAAGCTTAGTCGAGCATCCTGTTCACAGTACACTGCAGTGATCTAAGTGTGCCACTGCAGCAGCGAGGATCACAGTGATTTTTGTGCAGAATGAGAGTAGGGGAAGAATTCACCTTAAAAGACACAAGTGGCAGAAGGCACTTTTGTTGATCAAATTTATTTGATAGATGAAAGACAAGGTTGCATTGAGTATGACCTCTAGATTTTGCATTTCCTGGAAAGATTGTGGTGGTAAATGCAAAGGCTGCGGTTTTTTAAAACAAATAAGCAATTATTCAGTCAATCAGGACTTGCAAAAGGACATTAGATTCATTGAGGGAGAGTTTTTGCTTCATCAAACCCTCCACCTTATAACAATTTCACAATTGCAAAAAATACCACGAAACTAGCCGTTTTAAAAAAAAACAGCAAAAGAGCAGTTTTTGCAAAAACTGCATTTTCTTAAAGAAAAAACATCATGGAGGGCATCCAGTGAATTACTCCAACTGATTGCTACTGGAAATCAAGACCATTATAACACTCCGGAAACCAGTTGAAAAACTAAACTGATAAATCATTCTGGGCCTCATTACAAGTACAATGGTGCAGTACAGCAGTAACTTGGCTGCAATTTCATTACTGCCGGTTTACCGCACTGCCATACTACAGGTTTGACAGTGAGCTGGAGGATTTTTCTCCAGCAAATGTCTGGAGGAATTACAGACCATAGTAATTCTGCCAAAATCCCCACAGAGTCCTTTGGACTCCAAATAATGGGGACCTTTACCACCAGTTTAATCGTAGTTGCATTTTCCATGTTTTGTTCTCTTAATGTCTTGAAGCAGTGCAATACCCGCGGGTTGAACTGTTGCCAACATACTTTTTTGATGAAAGTATAATTGGATATTTCATGTCGTTACAGAAGGTGCTTCGATTTTAGGAGTGCTCTTGCGGGTGACGGAATTTTGAGCTGTCAACCTTTGAATATACTTATTTTTGGATTCTTATCTACGATTTGCAGCAGGTATTTTTCCTATTAGTCCCTTTTTGAACTAAAGTGAGTCATGTAAGAGGATGCTTCCTCTCATATGGGTGTACTGATGGTTTTTCAACTGTTCCCCACAGACCTGTTCATCATGGACTAACGTTCGAGTGGTTACGAAAAATTATGAAAAATTGCTGAATTGAATAACACGCTTTTGGGAGTCTGAGTTCCTTGGAGATCTTACAGGTACTCAGCTCTTTTAGACATGTATGTATGAGTTATGGGTTGAGTAACAATTGATGAGGATTTGCTTCTAGATTGTGTTATGTCTGTAGTTTCTACTTTCCTAAATTCCTTTGTTGACATATGTACCAAATAGACAAATACTGTCCTGATTAAAAAGGTTAGGCAAACTTATCAATCAATGGATCGCATTGGATGAAGTAGTATTTGATGGCACTTCTCTTTCTGAAATTGACTTTTGGTTCAAGGGTGAACTGTTAGACGCTTGATCTTTTCTGTCTTATTGACGGCTGGTGGCTCCTTCACACTGCTTTGGTATTTTCCTTTTCAGTTGGTGAAGGTAGTAATTTGTTTACTTAGTGGTATCTCTGGGAACTTAAGGTTTACCGTCTCTTTGTTTTACAGGTTTTATGACATCCGTTGGTGCATGTTTTTGGGAACCCTACCGCACGATGTGGAAGGAATTTTAAAGAATCAGAATTGTTTCCCCTGAAGAAAGTTCAGCCACTAAAGGGCCTAGAGAACTGAAACATGTTACATGTCAGGAATATGTGGTTTAGTGAAACATTTGTTTTGTGATGTTGTAATGTTTTGCCATTTTGTGTCTATGTATTGATTTAATGTTGGAAGTTTTATGAAAAAATAGTGATTTATATGTATTAGATATAATTAAGTATTGTGTGAGTTTAGGGTCTATATAAAATTATTTACAAAAATGTATTAGTATTAATAAATTATATATTTTTTGATTAACTTTGTTATGTATTGTACTATATCTATTTTTTCAAGATATAAGTACCGGACCATCACCTAGAGAGGTATAACTGTTCCTAGAGGATACCAGGATTTGTTCAATTATTTATTATTTACCTATCTCTTTTAGATTTGACTACCACCACTTGTAATCCAGCAATAAATCTCCTGCACCAAGGAGTGATAGCAGTAATTTTGCATGCCAGTATTACGGCAAATTTACCTCCGTAATGCCACAAAACCTGTAATGAGGCCCACTGAGTGTCTTCTAAGTTTTTAACCAGCAGGATTATATCATGTCAATATCCCAAAACACACATGTAAAAACAATATATTTATTCAATGCAACAATTTAGAGTGTGAATCTACAAAAATAAATTACCTATGCATATTTACAAACAATTAAGAAACACATCAAGACACATTTTTTTACTCAGCCACATATGGGGCCTCATTACAACCCTGGCGTTGGACCATGGTGCTGTTAGCACCATGGTCCATGCCGGATTCCGCCATGGTGGATGGCGGATTTACCGCCCCATTCCAAGGTTGGCGGGGCGGTAAATCCCCATTCACCATGGCCCCTTCCCCATTCCCATTTTTGGCCCATAGGGCTCAATGGGAATGGGGAAGGCGCTAATTATGGCACCGTAAATTACGGTGCCGTAATTAGCACCAAGGTCCCTTAGCGGGTTGGACTTTAACGCCTGCAAAAAGCAGGCGTTAAAGTGTGAATCGGGCATTAAGGGTTTAACGGCGCCGCAGCCTTTTACGGCGCCGTTAACCCCTTAACGCCAGGGTTGTAATGAGGCCCACGCTGTCAATATGTCACAACCGTGGGTTAGCTTGAGAGAAATATCAACATGCATTCATTTGTAGAAAAAACATTGGGGGTCATTACGAGGTTGGAGGTAAGTAACAGTCCTTGCCAGCATGGAACAAATACCGTGTCCATGTAGTAAAGATCCCGCTAATAGAGGGCTATTACGAGTTTGTGTGCACGAGCTTATCGCCATGCTGGTAACGACGTTACCGGCATGCCGATAAATTGCCTCATTTATTAAACAGCCACAAGTGCTTACAATGACAGCAGTTGTGGCCGTTTAGTACATGAGGTAATGTATTCTTCACTGGCAACAAAAAAAGGAGCAGCCAAATTCACAAAGGACATCTGAATTGGTGCATTTTATATGCACCAATTCAGATGCCCTTTGTCACTCCTTTGTGCATTTGCGCAAATCATGGGTTGTTCCTGTGCATTTAAAAGCACATCCCTAATTCACAAACAGGTTGCACTTTTAAATGCGCAGAAAACTAAGGCAAGCACTTGCGCCTGTTTGGACTAGGCCCATGGGCTGCACATTGCATGGCAGGCGACAGGGTCTACTCCCCTTATCCATGACCGTAATCTTGAAAGCGGCAGGAATGGATTAACTGCGCAGCTCAGAGAACAAGGGATGACCATTTGTCCATTGGGTGTGTTAAGTCCAGTGATGTGCCAGATAAGTGTAATGATTGAATGTAAAGTTATGCACTGCTAGGGTCTCCATGTTTAGAGCGATATCTCGAGTTCCTCCTTTGAGAAGAAAGAAAATGAAATCCTCTTGTTAGGTGTTTTTCTGTTGATGTTTACCTGTTGACTTGATGTTTTTAATGTTGCAGGTAGTGCTGTAGTTGACGTTAGCCCCTTCCTCTCTGGGGCACTGTGTAAGGGCTGTCAGAGTTTGCTCGGGACCGTATTGCTCAATTACGAACCTAGGGCCTCCACTGGATTGGTCAGGTAGCCTCTCTTGTGCACCACTTTTAATGCAGGTGATTGCAATCTACACTTCCTCTTTTTTTACTGTGTGCTTTGTGTTGGCTAGACTATCCTGCCAGGTGTTCTGAAGTGTTATAGTAGTAGGGTAGCAGATGGATGACTGGTGAGTCAAGGGCTCCTGCCTGGGTTAGTTCAGAATGTCTGGTTGGCTGATCTGGCTGCTGGTTGTAGGGCTTGGATTGTGTAGGGCTGTGGAAAGAGAGGCAGCTGGTCTGTGGCCTAACACACTAACAGCTAAAGACCAAGTAAGAATACAAGGTCACACAACAGCTCTAAAAAAGGCCCCAGATCCGGGCATTCAGTCAAGACATTCAAAAATATAGTTCTTATCAAGGTATCACAGGAGTACTTCAAGGTTGGTAAATAATAAAGATGAGGTTGTTAGTTGATTTTCATATAGTATTTTATCCGAAGGATAAAGCTGTCACTAATATTTCCTTAGTGAGGGAGCATTTGCCGCAACCCATATATATTTCAGACTAAAGCCAATGCATTTCTGAACATTTTTCCTTCATCAGGGCAAGTCTATGTAATTCAACATTGAAAAAATAATATGCCGATTATAATACACACAATACAAACAGTGATATAAATAATGAAAACATACCGATCAGTAGCAAGTCCACACATGTTCATGAAATAGAGAAAAACAAAAACAAAAATGTAACATAGTAAGTGGATTAATGGAAACCAAATACAAAATGAGAATCAGAACAAAAACTGTTTTTACCTTGGAAGATTTGTATGGGAGCTGACAAGCGTTAAAGCTGCCTCCTGTGGGCAACACCACTTTGGACGAGGATATGCCTAATGAATTCTGTCTGTTGACCTTTCTTTACTCTTCATGACTGCGCATATTTGTACCAGCCTTGCCTATGCACTAATTTTCAACAAAGTGCATCCTGCTAAAATTTGTATCTTGTATTTTGTATTTTTTTTTGTTTTCTGCTTTACTTCCAATATTCTGCTTTACATCCACACTTGCCTATTTATTTCATCACCTATGTTCATCATACTTGAGTGTTTTTTCTATTTCTATGAAAATCTCTACATTTTAGGTTCTACCTAAATTTGATTTTTAGGATGCATTTCACCCTAGCATGCCTCTAAATTGGTTAATTTGTGTAATGTTGCAGGCCCACACCTGTAATGCAGCGTGATCCGCGAGCACCGGCCACTTAATGGCGCTCGTGAGTCACGTGTATTATAACACGAGCGGTCGTCCAGGCAACCGCCTAAACACTGCTCAGTGGAATCTAAGCTCCGCGGCTACACGCAGGAGCTTTTCTGTGCTCCAGATGCGTTAAGGTATACGACTTTCTCGCCGCGATTTTCGCTAGCATTTCCATTTCACTCTGCCTTTATCACAGATCCTATCAGACACGCTGACATTCTGAACCCAACTTTTTTTCCAAACAGATTTCACTCTGAAACACGTACGTGTTATCATTACTGCTGCCTATTGCATGCCGCACCGCTGCACCCTACTGTGGGCAGCTTTAACGCTGTCAGCTCCCATACAAATCTTCCAAGGTAAAACCAGTTCTTGTTCTGATTCTCATTTTGTATTTGGTTACCATTAATCCACTTACTATGTTACATTTTTGTTTTTCTCTATTTTTGTTTTTCTCTATTTTATGAACATATGTATACTTGCTACTGATCGGTATCGGTATGTTTTCATCATTTATATCACTGTTTGTATTGTGTGTATTAAAATCGGCATATTATTTTTTCAATGTTGAATTACATAGACTTGCCCTGATGAAGGAAAAATTTTCCGAAATGCATTGGCTTTAGTCTGAAATATATATAGGTTGCGGCAAATGCTCCCTCACTAAGGAAATATTAGTGACAGCTTTATCCTTCCGATAAAATACTATATGAAAATCAACTAACAACCTCATCTTTATTATTTACCAACCTTGAAGTACTCCTGTGATACCTTGATAAGAACTATATTTTTGAATGTCTTGACTGAATGCCCGGATCTGGGCCCTTTTTGAGAGCGGTTGTGTGACCTTGTATTCTTACTTGGTCTTTAGCTGTTGGTGTATTTTGACGTCCGGGTGTCTCCAGACTTGTCACAGCCAGCTCCATTCAAATATCTACTATTATACATTTTTTACAATTTTTACATTTTTTACCTCTACATCTACCTTGATATATAAAAATTTCTAAACTAGTGGTGCCCACTCACTTCCCTGTCTGTGGCCTAACACATACAGCTGTCTGTGGAAATGTGGAAATAGGCATGGCTATGGGTTTGAAGTACAAAAGCTGTTGATTTTCTCTGAGCGATCTTGATCGGAAAGCTTCGGGAGATGGTCTCTACACCTTCGGGAGATGGTCTCTACACTATTGACTCCTGACAGGGCATGTGGGAAAAGGAGAGAGCAGAGAAGGAGGGAGGAGTGGGTTGGGGAAATCAAGGGATACACAGTTCACAAAACAGGGCTCGGAACACGGTCAATAGCAAAGAATTAACAAGTAGTCACATTACTGATTGACTGATTCCCTATATCTAGGGAGAGTCCACGTACTCGTACTGCAACAGGGCCCAATGGCTGTTTCTTTTCAATGTCCAGTGAAAGTTGTGAGAGAGAGAGAAGTAGCGCTAGGCCCTGAAACTTGGAGCCAAGATTCCCAAACACTCAACAGTTTTATTAGTGAACACGGAGAGAGGGAACGCGAGGCCATGCAGTATTTGGGAGCCAGGAGTGAAGAGTCTGTGACAAGGTCACATTGGACAGACTAGGGGATGCGATTCGGGGGCCCTGTGGGCTGCTGAATGTTACATTTGCATTTACATTTTTAAATGTATACCGCGCACCAAAGGCACGTGGACATACGGGTGCTGACTGATGTTAAAGACCTATATACATACACATAGGGCCTAATTACGAATCAGGCGTTAAGGGGTTAACGGCGCCGTAAACGGTGCCGACCCTTAACGCCTGATTACAAGGTCCCTTAGCGCCATGGTGATATTAGCGCCTGCTTTTTGCAGGCGTTAAAATCCATGGCGCTAAGGGACCATGGTGCTAATTACGCCACCGTAATTTACGGTGGCGTAATTAGCGCCTTCCCCACTCCCATTATGCCCTATGGGGCAAAAATGGGAATGGGGAAGGGTAAAATGGGAAATGGGGATTTACCGCCCCACTCACCTTGGAATGGGGCGGTAAATCCGCCATCCACCATGGTGTAAACGTAGTTTACACCATGGTGGTAAGGGTACGACCCAGGCGGTAACTTACCGCCTGGGTCGTAATGAGGCCCATAGAAACTATTTTAGGGCGAAGTATTGCCCACTCTCTCTACAATGACCGTGGTTATCTAAATAAGAAGGTCTGGAGTGTCTTTTTAAAGGAGGTAAGTGATTGCATTTCTCTCAAATAGTGAGGGATGCGATTCTAGGCTCTCGGTGCTGCTATAGAGAAAGCACTATTGCTAACCTGTGTTAGCTGAACTCTTGGCACCACCAACAGACCAGTGTTGTTGGATCAGAGGGTTTCCTTTTTATAGTTTCTGCAAGATATTGTGGATTGGCTCTATCCAGACATTTGTGGGTGATTACCCACAGTCGGAATTCTATCCTAGCATCCACAGGGAGCCAATGTAATTCTTTTCTCTCCTCTGATACGTGTTCATATTTTTTAAATCCTGCTATTGCCCTGGCAGCACTATTCTGGATGACTTGAATTCTAGCACAGTCACACTTTCCAAGACCCACCAGGAGACTACAACTATAATAAATCTTGACGATAACAATGGCCTAGCCAACGTCTGACAGCTTTTCTCTGTAAAATATGGACACATTTGGGATAGCAATCTAATATAATAATCTGAGATTGAAACCAGGCTATTGACTTGAGCTCTTATATTAGGATTTTGGTCCAAGTATACACCTACAGTTTCTTGGTGACAATTTTGCAATCTGCTATTTGAAACTGATCATATTCAGGACCCAGTAAATTCTTGCGCTAGTGTCTATTACCATCATTTCAGTTTTGTCATTATTTAGTGCACGGCCACTTTCTAGCATCCAGTCTTGAATCAGCCCTTTGCCGTGACAACACGGAACACCGAACGGGACGCTGTACGCCACAGAAAACCGTACACGATACGGCCAGCATATTTGTGACCAGACCCTAATCTGTGGAGACGTCCTCATTCCATACGACTGAGTGATTTAGAAACAGGTCACTGATGGTAGTGAATCACTGCATGACAAAAGGGAACGAATATCCCTCACCACCATCAACCAGCATGATTTCAGTTTAGCCCATAGAAGCCGCTCTTACAGCTATGGCCAGCCACTGAGCATGTATCAGAATAGATTTATCCAGAGCCTAAGACACCCAGATGAGGATTACTTTCCAACAGGGGTCACCAATCACGTACAGTTTTGGTCCTGAGGAAGGCAGAGATATCAACACCAGACCACCGAAACGTGCAGCCTTGACTCACACAATAGAGGGGCTGTGCTACTGTTACATACATACTAGCACCTTACGTAGACCCCTGAACTGTCTAATTGAATTCACATGGCAACATTAGAAACAAGACATAAGAGTTGTCTAGTTAGATAGAGAGGCAAAGATAAATAGTTACTTTTGTATTCTCTGCTTTAGTAACTGCTCCAATTGTTTTTTCGGAATTGCATTAACACACTATTATCTTATTTACCTACAGTATTCACTCAAGGTTGAGCCTGTAGTTAATATTTATTATACATCTTTTGTATAGGTATTTAGGTCTAAAAACATGGGAATACATTTTTTGTCATTGTGAATCAGGTTAATAAATGTATTTGAAGTAACATATGTATGAATAAAGTACAACGTTTGTGGTTTAAATATATGCAGAATAGCCAAAGAACTCCCTATAAAATTCAGGTAAGACACATATAAACAAACTGTGGATTTCTAACACCAAGTTTAAAATCTTGTGATTTATCTCGCTAGAATAATCCTGTTTTTTTGGCTGCCAGTACATTTTTGTTGCATTGTACCTTACGTTTCCCTGTTCCTAGACAGAGTAGGGGCTGACCCCCACATGCACTGTTGAATCGGCCCATATACAGCCTTAATGATAGATGAATCCTCCTCATATTTTCCTGTAATGGCAATAACGCGTTGTGTGTCATCTGCGTAGTGTGCAAAGCGTATTCCCCTATCCTCAAGTATCTGAAAAAGAGGAGCAGTGAAAATATTATAGAGCAATGGTGATAGGCAAGCCCCCTGTGGGACGCCATATTGTAATGGCGCTGGGATGGCTTCAGCCGTGCTACTGCAAACCCTGATTGACCTATCCTCTAAGAAAGATCTGACCCAGGCAGCTGCTCTATAGATTAAATGAGCCACTTCATTGAGTCTACTGACCAGTGGTGTGTGTTCAAACACGTCGAAAGCAGCTTAGGAAGTCCAGCAGCACAAGTAATATGGTCTGGCCATTATCAATGCTTTGTAGCATGCTGGACTTGAGATCAAATAAGGCTAATTATGCTCCATGGCCTGGTCTAAAACCTGATTGCCATTTATTATGAATGTTATTGTTGGTTAGGTGTTCAAAGATTTGTTCATATGCCACCCTATTCAAGATTTTCAACAAAAACCGGGTGTTAGTAATCAATCTGTTATTAGTTGGTGTGAAAGGGTCAAGTTTGGGGTTTTTGAGTAGTGGTATGATCCATGCACTTTTTAATTCAATGGGTACATAGCTTTCCTTCAGTGAAGCATTCACAAACTTGGTAAGATTAGCTATCAGGGAGGTGGCACCATTTTTGACGGTAATGGCAGGACAAGTATCTCCCTTGCAATTTGTATGTTTAAGATTGCCAATAATGCTAGACGGTTCAGTCTCCGTGACTCGTCTAAAAGTAAACGTATTCATTGTCTTTGCGTGTGTTGATTCATTTACACTTTGATGCAGTACTTTCGGGTTTTTCTTGGGGAGGCAAGCCATTCCTCTGAGTACATATATTCTGTTTGATTTGTCCAGTTTAGCCACCATGGCGTCCTGAATCGATGTGCACCATTCGGTCTCTTTGGGAGGCCCTTCATTCTTCTTATCATATGGGTTATCCATCTTCTTCAGAATCTCAAATAGTTGTTTGGAGTCGTGTTGTGCTTCTGTTATCCATGTTTGATACATGGTTGTTCGGCTTTTATGATAGCTGCTTTGTAATCTTTAGCGGGTACGCTGTATACTTCCTTGTCTGTATTCAGTTTAGTTTGTTTCCATATATAAAAGTGCTTCCTTTCCTTTACTTGAAGCTTTTGTATCTCAGGTGAGAACCATGAGTTACTTTTTTTGCAGGGCACTAATCTTGTCTTTATCAGGGCCAGAGCGTTAATAGCTTCAGTGATTGTGTCTTGATAGGCATTTGTCATCTGATCAGATGTATATAAGTTACCCAAGTTATTAGCTAGTGGTAGAATCCACAATTCAATGGACTCAGGCTTAGGTTTTCAAATATTTCTAGATGGGGTCCATGTTTTTTTTCAATACAATATTATTAATCTTTCGTGAGAACAACATCTCAAAGTGAACAAAAGAGTGGTCCGGCAGGGACATGGAGAAATTGTGGGTTTGCTTATGATGATATTATGGTAAGCAACCCAATCCAAAGTATTCCCCTATATGTGTGGCCGCCCCAACTTGTTGGTAAAACCCAGATTGGAGAGAGCATCCTCCAGTCCTTTAGATGGGTGATCTCTGTGTTTGCTCAGCCATAGGTTAAGGTCTCCCAGAATCATGAATTTAGATGTGTGTTTCAGGAGGGGTAGTATCATGTTAGCCTTCTGTGTAGAAAGGTCAGGCATCGGTATGGGTGGCCGATATATAAGAATTAAATTCACTGTTGTGGTAGCATTTGTATGAAGCTTTATATAGAGTGTTTTGCATCCCACTGGACCTGTGATGTTTAGCTCCCATACCTCAAGGCTTGTTCTGTGGATGATAGCAAACCCCACCTCCCGTTTGATTCTGTCTATCCATGCGCCGAATGCTATAGTCATTGGGCATGGATAGAGCTAGTGAAGGACCAGCTGCTTGATGTAGCCGTGTTTCTGTAATGGCACATATGCCCAAATCCTGTTCCAAAATGTAATCTGGGACTTCTGTGGCATGCTTGGTGAGTGATCTAGTATTCAGTAGTAGTACCTTGAGTTTATCATTTTCTTAATTTCCACCTCTAGCTAAAGGTAGTGGTTTGAGTGCAGTTTCATCTAAGCTTAGCAAGCGTTCTACAGCGTTTTAGTGCTGGAATTTCTCTGACGTAATCTCTTCTATTCCTTTTTTCCCCTGCACCTGAATAGCTATACTCTCAGACATAATGCTCAGTCTAGCAATATTAGCTATCACTGGTACGCTTATCTGATCAACGTTGTCAACTTTCATATCAATTGTCTCTGTACATATTTCCGAGCAGTTTAGATCAGAAACTGTCTTGTCCGGCTGCTAGACTTTGAGATTAATATACTGTGCACTCATCTCAGCCAGCCTCTGTGCTGCAAATATCTAGTGCCTCCAAGGGGTGCACAGTAAATGGGGTAACCAAAAACCGTGCTTCTATTACCTTGAGAACTAAACAGCATGTCCAGCGGAGATGCGGACGGCACGGATCGGCAAAGACCGGGCTGCCTCTGAGGTGCTGACGCACCTGACGCAAAAGAAGTAGCGCGTGAGACTACAAAGACTCAAGAGAGTTGCAGTTCGCTACCCTGCTTCTTTGGGAGGCTGTGGACAAATCAATCTAGGCAGTTTTCAGAATAAAAGGTGGCTGGGCTGGGTGGGTGGTAATTTAAAAAGCAGTTTAACTATTCTAAAAGCACATAAATATCCCAAATCACAATTCCTAACAAAGTACTAAAAAAGGCTCAAAATTATTAAAATTGCTAAAAATGACTGCAAGAGGCACAATAACTGTAACAGTACCGTTAGTGTATGCTAAGTGTCAGTAAGGGAAAGGCGAGTGAACTTGGAGGGCAAATACCCCGTGAGCCAGGAAGTCGGTCCCGCAGCCATCCGTTAGAGGCAGGCAACCACACGGGCAAGACAAGACACTTGCAGCACACCTAGCTTGTCCCACTCAGGAGTTGGGTGGCCATGATAAATGGACCACCTGAACGCAAGATGGTGGATGACCTTTACACCCACCCCTTCCGCAGCACCAAGGTGAGGCCTACAATCCTAGGGAAAAAGTAAATTGTAGTTTGCTCAGAGCCCACCAATTGGAAGGCAAGCTCGAAATTAGTCTACAGCTGTCTCTCATCTTCTGGTCACAAGCCCCATTCCCAAAGCAAGCAGAGTATAAAAGGAGGGACAACCTGCAGGGCATTGTAGGAGGTAGGAGCCAGTTAGATGATTCAGAGTGATGTGAGTAGGGAGGAAGACGGAGGAGAGAGTAGGGGGGGATCAGTGCAGATATAGGGTGATATAAGCAGGAACAGATGAGGAAAGTATGAGGAGAGGAGAAAAGGATAAAAATCCAAGGAGAGAAAAGGAAGCAGGGCAAAATGTGAAACATCTAAAGAGAGAAGTGACACAGGAGGTGGATGTGACGCAATGGAGTAGAATGGAAGAAGAAATATAGGACGTGAAATATCTGAAGAGAGGTATCTAATAAAAGAAGAAGCAGATATGGAGGGCAATCACAGAGAGAAGAAAGAGAAAAGGCTGAGGCAGATCCTTTAGATCCTGGAGAGAGGTGAAGGCCAGGAGAGGGAAAAGGTTCTGGGCAAAAGGAAAAAGGAGTAGAGCTTTTTAAGACCTGGGTAAGATACCTACTCCTAAACCTGTGGAGAGGGGCCAGACAACAGGGCCATTGTGAGACAGAAGAACATAGTGGGGGGAGTAGAGGCCATAATAAAGTCAATAGTTTAAAGACCATAATCCCAAACTCGTCCAGGGGTGTGGGGAGGGGGGGGGAACACTAGCAGGGCGAACTTCGCAAATACACAATAGTATACAGTGACCATTGTGAGAGAGATGGGGAACAACTCTGCATCCAGGAATCTGTAGTGAATGTTCCCAAGGATGCAACGATGACAGAATCTGGGGTAAACTTCCCAAGCCCACAACAGTAGCCACTAACCATTGTGAGCCAGAAGGGGAATTCATGCTGCATCCTGGAACCTGGAGTGAATGTTCCGAAGAACGCAACAGTGGCAAAATCTGGGGTAAACTTCCCAGGCCCACAACGGTAGCCAATCACCATTATGCGAGAGAAGGGAAACCCACGCTGCATCCTGGAACCTGGAGTGAATTTTCCCAAGAATGCAACAGTGTCAGAATGTGGAGTAAACTTCCCAAACCCACAATAGCAGCCACTGACCATTGTGAGGGAAGGACCGGCGGGTCAAAATATCAGCCTTCCTTTCTATGGCCGAGCAGGTCTCTCTGGTCTGCCAGAAGGCGCTTTCAAACTGTGGACCCTTCGGAAAGTACTTCCATACATCCCTTTGACATTCCACTCTCCGGTTGTCTCCTCCCTAGTCATCAGTAATATTGATTACTGTAACGCCTTATGTCTTGCTATTCCACGGCATTTGCTTCAGCGTCTTCAGCTGCTGCAGAATATGGCAGCGAGAGCAGTTCTCCATCCACCGTTTCGTGCCCACATGACTCAGTTTCTGCCCCAGCTCCACTGACTCCCTTTAAATTCAAATCACTCTGCCTGGTTCACAAAGCTTTGCATAAAACTGGAGCTGAATACCTTCAAGCGACGTTCTGCATCTACATACCTGTCAGGCCTCTTCGTTTGCAGTCGCTGAAGATTATTCAGCCTCCTAGGGCTAGACTTGCGGGGGGTGGGTGATCGTGCCTTTTTGGTGGCAGCTGCTAAGGCTTGGAATCGTCTTCCTCTCTTTCTACGTACCATCGAAGACCATCTCTGCTTCCATCGGGCTTTGAAAGCCTTCCTTTACCAGCCTCTGTCCTTGGTTGGCCTCTGTAGCTTCAGCGCCATGATACCTTTGGGCGTATTCTACACTTTACAAGTTCGGATAAGATAAGGGAAAATCACGCTGCATCTTGGAACCTGGAGGGAATTTCCCCAAAAATGCAATAGTGACAGAATCTGGGGTAAACTTCCCAGGCCCACAACAAAAGCCACTGACCATTGTGAGAGAGTAGGGGAAACCACACTGCACCCTGCAACCTGGAGTGAATGATCCCAAGAATGCCACAGTGTCAGAATCTGGGGTAGAGCTTCCTAAGAAGGCAAAAGTGACAGAATCTGGGGTAATGCTTAACAAGCCACAACAGTTGCAACTGACCATTGTGAGAGAGAAGGGGCAACCATGCTACATGGAACTTGGAGTGAATTTTCCCAAGAATGCAACATTGACAGAATCTGGGGTAAATTTCCCACAACAGTAGCCACTGACCATTGTGGGAGAGAAGGGGAAACCACGCTGCATCCTGGAACCTGGAGTAAATGGTCCCAAGAATCCAACAGTGACAGAACATGTGGTAAAACTTTCCAAGCCCTCAACAGTAGCCCCTCACCATTGTAACAGAAAGGTTAATCTGTGCTGTCTTCTGGAACCTGGAGTGAAGGTTCTCATGTGCACACTAATAGCAATTGAACATTGGCAGAAAGGGTGAAACTAGTGCTAGGACTGAAAACTTGAAAGGATGGTCCCTAAACCCACAGCAGTGATAAGTGAAATGTGTGAACGAGAGAGAGAGAGAAAATGAGAGCGAAAGAGAGAGAGATAGAAAGCGAGAGAGAGAGGGAAAGAGAGAGAGAGAGAGAGAGAGAGAGAGAGAGAGAGAGAGAGAGAGAGAGACAAAGAAAAAACAAAGTGCTGGGTCCAGGAATCTGGAGGGCAAGGATTCCAAACAAGCCATACCATACCAAGGAGCAGGCAGGGGAAAACCCTTACAACTATGGAAGCCCTGATTCCCCTAATGCTCAACAGTAATCAAAATAAAAGTGCCCAAATAAAATTGGTCAGTCTAAACCCCTTGTGTTGTCTATAAGCCTCACACATTGGATGTTGATGTTGCAATGCTTGCACTGGAATGTGGTGTTCCGGGCATGCCACTTCCAGTGTGTGAATGACAATATTTCAGATGCAGTGACTTGTTCTAGATTTCATGGGGTGGCAATAGATGCAGATTCCAAGTTAATCTTCATGCCTACAGAGTGCTGCAGGAAAGGCACATGGGAGTGCTGCAGTTAGCTGAAGATTCCCTGCCACAATCTGTGCATGGGACCTGCTTGGGGGCATCATAGGAGGAGTGCTGCAGCTAAGATACTTTAAACCTATACTTTAAACTCAGTGCACAGGAAGGTGGTGCTGCAAACTGTTGCAGCTAAATTGGTGGGCATCCCACTTCATGCAAAATAATTCTGGAGTTTTGAGCTTTCAAGAGAGGGGGATGGGTGAAAAGATACTGGCAGTCTACTCTCGACATTTACGAACGTGTGTGGTCTGTTTTTGCTGCCTATTGCTGGATTGTTGGAGTGCATTAAGCAAGACCTCATGATCCCATCGCAGTCCATGGAGCGCCGTGAAGCTGCGACGAGCTCCAGTCTGGGCAGTGCGGGCAGTTTGGTTGTTGTGCTGTGGGATTAGTTTGTTCTTCATTCTTTCTGGTAAGCCTTTACTTGTCTGACTTTGTAAAACTGCCAAAGGTGTAACACTAATCCCGTGAAAGGGAGAGCCACTAATTTACCACTACTCGTACATGTACGATCTGTGGAGTGGCAAGTTAAGTTTTCTCAGGATGACAAACCATCTGCACGTATCAGATGAGGACCTCTTGGCGGCGACAAACCTACCACTTCCCCCTTCACCGGAGCCGATGAATCCTGCCTCCCCTTTGTGGGAAGTGGTTGGTAATGTTGTCAAAGTGGCTAGCCCTGCAACGTGTACCGAACAGGGAATTACTATTAAAGAGCCTAGTCCTGTGATAATCGGAACTGCTGAATCAAGCTGCCATCCTAGTATAGCTGTAGAAAACCTGTCCCGCAAAATCTCGGAGGAGAATC
Source organism: Ambystoma mexicanum (assembly GCF_040938575.1). Taxonomy (NCBI): domain Eukaryota; kingdom Metazoa; phylum Chordata; class Amphibia; order Caudata; family Ambystomatidae; genus Ambystoma; species Ambystoma mexicanum. The sequence continues at coordinate 1,354,689,676 of NC_090935.1, read as the reverse complement.
ACAGTGTTTTTTTACGATTGTGAGTCGGGCTGTGCTAAAAGCCCAAAAAGGGTCGGTGGCTTTGCTTTTCAAACTGGCTCCCAGGATTCATTTAAGCTTGCCAGAAGTTCGCTGGTGACGGCAAAAACTTCAAATTGGGTGGCGTCAGCTCCTTTAACTCAACCTGGTTCTCAGGAGATGACTGACCGGGTGGGATGTCCTTTGGACCGGTCTGCGGATTCCATCTCGCGTAGTTGTCTTGTTTCTCCGGCAGACATGGGGAAACTGTATGCTGCGGACTTTGACTCATCTTTATCATCTATTGGTTCTATGGCTCCAACTGTGCCATTCAGTCAGTTTTCTGACACACAGACTAAGACGTTAAATGATGGGCAAGATCAGGCGGTGCAAACACCAGCTGAGACTAACCAGGTGCTGTTTATCCTTGTCTCTCTTTAAGGGGCCCTAAAGTCGAAGCCAGGGTGAACAGTGTACTCCTGGAATCTTTACTCTCTAAGTTTGACAACATTAAGCTGCATTTGACTGCCAACATTTTTTTGTTTAATCAGTCTCTTTTAAAACCTACTTCTTTGGAGGTTCCTCAATAAGTCATTATACCATCTAAAACACCTTGTGTGGGATCCTGTGAGCTGTTGCCTGGGCCTCAAGGAACCGTGTGACTGGGTCCTATCCCCAAGGGAGTTCAACTAAAGTCAACCCAACTGACCACTGATGGTAAAAACTGCTTGGTGTTGGCTTCTCCTTCAGATCCTGCTGATAGATCTTGGGGACCGAGTCTAACCACTACTATGTTGACCGCTTACCCTGCCCTGCCATTGTCTTCGACTGCTCCTGATGTTCTTTTTGAAAAGGAGTTTTCCCCTCAGGTGAGGGAGGCGAGATGTAATTCCCCACCTGCATTAGCTTTATCCCCAAAGGTCTCAGTGGGGAGGCAGGTGAAAAGAGGGGTCCACTCAGGAAGATAATGAAAAATCAGCCTTCCACAAAGATGGCAAACTCAACCTCACGCTGATTTTTGAGATCAGAAGGGCAAACAGTATTGGCTAAAAACAAGAATGACACTTTGAGTGTTGCTCAGCAGGATGTGTTTTTGTTGGTGAATCTAGCAGTAAGGATGAAATTCCGACAAGTGTGAAGGTGACCAAACAGTTGGCTTAGGTTACTGATTCAGCTTCGGCAGATTCTTTGATCCAGCATAGGGGCCAGAGCAATTCCAATGTCGCGCCTCCTGCACGGCAATACTGGCTAAGGGTATTGATAATACCCGGAAGATTTCTCTGGAAAATAGGTTGGGTTCAGTCCGACATTTGGAGGAACGACTGGAGAGCTTCCACATGAGGTCTTACTTTGGTGTGGTTGATTCATCTGACCAATGCCCTTTGGGCCGAAGATCCTTATTGATCTTGCATAAGCATGCCAAGGGTTCTGCTCAGAATCTTATGAATTCGGTCCATTCATTTAGGCTCTTGCTGGAAAGTGTTTATCCAGAAAACATATCATTGGCCCTTAATCTTTCTAATTCTTTGCTTGTTCTTAGAGGTGCCCAGCTTGGTGGGGATCTCTATGATTTCCAGCTAGTAGATTTTATTGATGGGTTTAGGACTGACAGATCTGTGATATATTTTCAATCCAAATTATTTTACGATTTTGTCTTGCAAGAACGCAAATCTCTCTAGGTTGTGGTTTTGATCTGTCACCCTATGTTGAGACGTTGACACCAGCAGTTGCAACAAAGGGGTTTGTGAGTGCAAAGAATCCAGGGGAAGAAATTCCATCCATGCAGTATAAGGTGAGGGTCTCTGAGGAAAGTGGAGATTGGTCCTGGCAGTTGAGTGCGACCAATCGGAACTAAGGACCAGTCTCCAGGCTCTTTATCAGAGAAAAAATGCCCAGTTTCTTTTTCTCCTGGAATTCTTGTGGCCATACATATTGGTTTAATAAACTCTCAGTAGGTTTCTGAATTGGATTACACACGATTGTTTGTCTACAGGAAACCTGGTTGCAATATCCACCCTCAATTGATGGTTTGTGGTGATCTACCAGGCCACTAGGTGAGGCGACATGGGTCGCCCGTTTGGGGGCGTTCTAACCCTTGTTAAATTGGAGAAGGATTTCCTTGTAAAATCATCTATGGATTCCTACTTTGGTGCATTAATTACCCATGCCCAAATCTCAGGAAGTACAGCTACTGAGATCCTAATTATTAATTTGTATCTGGGTTGATTGCAATTTTGGAGTACCTTGTTGGATCCATTAATGAATGGTGTGAAACACACAAAGGGTGGTCATGTTATTCTCTTGGGAGATTTGAACTCTGATTGCATTAATATGAATTTTTGTGATGTTCAGGATTTATTTGGTGTTGGGACTTCCAATAAGCTTCGGAACAGGAGTTCATGGCTGGGTACCCTTGAGGGGGTTAGGCCTGTTTGTCATAAATGATACAGTTCAGGGGGGACATTCTGCATCGCCCTACTTGGTCTAATGGGAACATTTCATTCTACTATTGACTATATCTTTGTGGGTTGGTGTTGTACTAACCTGAAAGTTATATCTAACCCCTCAGCGGTCATTCTATGTTAGTGGCCCACTTTGCGATAGGCATGGAAAATGACGAGTTGGGCCTGCGTGATCTACTGACTAACTCCATTAACTGACACCATTGACTGCGTACCAAATTCATTATTTATTTTCCGCTCCCTGTTTACCTGTTTGGCTGCAAACAGGTAAACAGGGATTGGAAAAGAAATAATCAATATGGTATGCAGTCAATGGTGTCTCTTGTGGTGATGTCTTAGCATAGCCTTCTATTATTGTGCTGAGTGGAACTCTGGTGAATGATGCTATGACATGATGCTATGACATGTAATTTCTGGAGCATTGTTTATAGAATGTTATTGCTTGACTAACCAGTTAGTTGATGTTACACTGTGGAGATGTCTGGGGGTCGCTACTACCCAGTCTTCCCTATAAGCAATAAACCATCTGTTTAACTCATTTACTTGGTTATTTGCTTCTACATTTGGCGACGAGGATGGGATTGCTGTGGTACTATCTATCAACGGAGCGACGACTGCAGCAAATTTTTATTTGAGGATTTGAGACCCCCAACCATCTCCACAGTACCACAGCAATCCCATCCTCGTCGCCAAATGTAGAAGCAATGTGAATATTCCACCCATTTGAGGCGCTCCCTAAAAAAGGCTGCCTCAATTTTGCAGGATTAAGCATTCATTAGTCACGGGAGGATAGCTCACGGGCAACGTGCTCGCCTTGGAAGCAAGATGATACGAAGCAATGCAGGTTCGATCCCCTGGTCCATGCTTAGAAACCTCTGGGTATTAAGCGCATTATAAATAACCTATCATATCATATCATATCGGGCGAGGGTGCCACCCACCTCCCCACCACATCTTGTCCTTGTACCCCCAGCCACCCAATTTCCGTACCCAAACAGGCTTCTTCCCGCCCACCAAAACCCCCTCTCATCTCGAACCACTCTGCTCCGGTCCCCCACTCCCTCGCCTGTGCCTGCTCTCCTGTGTTCCATCCTCCTCTTCCGCTGGCAGGCTTTTGAAGATAGCTTTTCCCGAGTGGCCTCTCTTCCAGGCAGTACAGGAAGCAAGGTCTATAAACCTAAAATGTATATTTTACAATTGGTGACCCTTAATAAATTGTGTGTTGCAACAGTAACACTTCCCAGCAAGCAGCTGGCGTGGTATTACCCAAATTGTTCATTTACAATTGTTCGAATGAACAATTGACCGAATTTAAAGGGTCACAATTGACCTTTTCACAATTGACCGATTATATATATATATATATATATATATATGGGTTTTGGGGGGTTTGGCGTTGGGTGGGGGGTTGTGGGGGGTTTCCCCCACATATATGGTACAATTGACCTTCACAATTCGGTCAATTGTGAAAAGGTCAATTGTCATTCGAGCAGTTGTAAAACGAACAATTCGTATACAACCGCTGGCGTAGGTAGACCCATTGGATTGTTGCTTAGCCAATCACATGTCAGGCTGAAGCACATGTGACTGACACTGCTCCAGACTGAGCACGCTCTCGGAAGGTACCTGCCCTTTTAGAAACCTTTCTGGTTATTCTTTAGGGAAGTCTTCCTCCATGGTGTAAAAACTGAGAGGTCAGACGGTCTGTCTCAGGGCTATGAATGGGATGGGGAAGTCTCGAAAAACTGCCTGTGAGCCAGGCACTGCCAGTGCTCCGTCAGTCCTCTACGACTAAGCACTCAAAGGGATTTTTTGTGAGTGCACGTTTAGTTTAGTTTAGTTTAGTTTAGTTTAGTTTAGTTTAGTTTATTATTTGTAGGGCGCGCCAGGCCCTGAAGCATCAGGGCGCACAAGACAAGAATATGCTCAGCTTTGTTACAGGTATAATTGCATAAACATAATACATTCTGCCATAAATAAAATATATACAGGTACATGTGCATGGTCATAATGCAGTATACAATAAGCAAGAATGAGCAGGGCTGGAGCAAGGTCGAGACAGGAGGTGATCAAAGTACAGGAATATTCACAATGTGGAGGTGATATACAGTGGAATAGGTACAGTAATATACAATGGAGTAAAATACAGAAAGTGGTATCAGAACTGGGGCATGCAGGTGGAAAGCTAGTAGGGACAGTCAGGTCAAGCAGGTCGGATTAGTTAGATGTCATTAGCTCTCAGCCACTTGGTCAAATTCTGCCTAAATTTCGCAAAGGGATGGGGTTCTCTTATGTCATGTGGTAGGGAGTTCCAAAGCTGTGCTGCTTTGACTGCGAAGCTATGTCCTCCAATAGTGGCACATTTAAAGCAAGGGACATAGAGGCAATTTGCATTGACCATTCTTGTTGGTCTAAGTGAAGTTCTTAAGTGTATCCTGTCCATGCGGTAGGCTGGTGCCATGTTATTGAGGCACTTGTGAGTAAGGGAGGCAATTTTAAGTTGGATTTTGTCCTGAGTGGATAGCCATTTATATTCTCTTCTTATAGAGGAGATATGCTCTTTCCTATTGATCTTAAGCGCGGCTCTCAAGGCATTATTCTGTAGGACCTGGATTTTTTGGATAGTCTGTTTGTTAGCCCCAATGTAAAGACCATTACAGTAGTCCAGTTTGGACGGAATAAGGGCTCTGGCAAGCGTGATGCAGCTGTCTGTAGAGAGGAATTGCTTGCTGGCTCTAATGAGTTTGCAAGTATATGCTGTGGAAGAGGCTAGGGAGTTGACTTGTTTGCCAAAGTTTAAGGTGGCGTCAAGGTAAAAGCCTAGGGTCTTGACTTCCTTTGCTACTTTGATATTGTTCCCATCGATAATGAAGCTGGCATAGTCAGTGTTGAGTTTAGTTATGTATGTCGGGGTGCCTAGGATTATGAGCTCAGTTTTGTTGTCGTTCAGGCATAAGCCGTGTGTGGCCATCCATGCCTGAACGATGCTGTAAATTTTATTCACTAAAGCCAGATCCACAACGTAATCTCCTGAAAGCGGAAGGAGGATCTGGGTATCGTCTGCATAGTTGGTGTAGGCGATACCCAGATGATCCATTTCGTCAAAGAGCGGCTTTGCGAAAATGTTATAGAGGGTAGGTGATACACAAGATCCCTGTGGTACACCGCACGTTATAGGGATCGGGTCAGCTGAGGCTGATGGAGAGAAGACTCTCATGGTACGGTTATTCAGGAAGGATTTGATCCATAATATGGCCTCTTTAGAGAAGTGAGCAGCAGAGTCTAGGTGGCTGCATAAGACTGTATGGTCGACTAAATTGAACGCTGCTGAGAGGTCTAGCAAGAGGAGTAAGGCTGCTTGGCCATTGTCCCTACATTGATCTATTTGGGCCTTGAGATCGATAAGGGCGGTCACTGTACCATGCTGGGGACGGAATCCAGATTGGCGGGTTCCGAGCAGGTGGTTGGATTCAAGGAAATTTTGTATTTGCATGTATGCCACTTTGTCTAAAATTTTTAGAAGAAAGGGCACAGTCGTGATAGGCCTAAAATTGTTAGGAATGGCAGGGTCGAGGGTTTGCTTCTTTAGGAGTGGCAAGACCCACGACTCTTTAAGATTTTTCGGTACAATGCCGGTAGTGAAGGATGAGTTGATGAGTTTAGCTATGAATGGCGATAGTTCTCTTGCAGCATCCTTAATTAATTGGGCAGGGCATTGGTCACCTTTACAGTAGGACGGTTTAAGTCCCAGGATTACTTTTTCGACTTCAATGGTAGAAACCTTGGAGAAGCAGAAACGTGTTATTTGTTTACCTTTAAGTAGGGGTGCTGGGGTTAGGGCGTCCCGAGGTGTGAGAGATGCTTTTTTTAGGGCGATTTTGGTTTGTAAGTTGACTACTTTGTTGATAAGGGCAGATTGAATGTCTGAGCACCATTTTTTGTCCTTGGTGCAGTTTTCTTGGGGAATGATGGGTGTTTCCAGCTCTTTCAAGATACTGAACAGTTCTCTGACACTTGATTTAGATTGGGATATTCTGGTATTGCATGTTACCTGTTTGGCTAGTAGGATTTCCTTTTTCTATTTGGATGATATCTTTGCAAGGTTTAGTTTGTTTTCAACTGTAGGAGTAAGTCTCCATTTGGATTCTAGTTTTCTTTTGGTTAACCTGTGATTTTTTAGGTGGGGGGTGAACCATGAGTTGAGATGTTTTTTCGGTTTACTAGTCCGTAATTTGAGCGGTGCTATGTGATCAAGGGCTGAGTTCATAGTTTCATTGAATTTATCAACTAGCATATCAGGCTCCGTGTTAGCTGGGAGCGAGTTTAGTTGGGGTAGTATGATTGGCAACAATTTTTCCGTGGTTATTAGCTTTTTGTTCCTCGTGGGTATAGGAGGGGCAGGTGTGGGCTTGGCTGTGGCTAAGTTAGTATCTACTGTAAATAAAAGAAGGAAGTGGTCCGTCCAGATCTGGGGAACAGTGTCTGTAATGGTTACTCCACAGTTGTGATCAGCTATCCAGTCAAGGATGCAACTTTTATTATGAGTGGGACAGGTGACTCTTTGGGCAAAGCCCAGCTCTTTTAGGATCAGAGCAGTAGCTGTGGACTGGGTGTCTTTAATATCATTGTAGCCTAGGTTGAGGTCTCCTAGCACTATGGCTTGGGAGGTGTTTTTCAAATTGTTGGACAAGGTGGTGGAGAGGTCCTCAACAAAGGTTCCAATAGGACCAGGAGGTCTGTAGAGCAGGACAATGTTTAGTGTTTGGGAGCTGGCGGTGGCCATTTTGACCAAGAGGCATTCACAAGATTTTGTGATGGGGGATGTGGAGACTCTTATGTCGAGACTGGTCTTGGCAATAATGGCTAGACCCCCGCCTCGGGAGGTGTGTCTGTCAGCTCGTATGATGGTATAATTGTCGGGAACTGCTAAGGAGAGGGCGGGACCCGCTGCATCATGAAGCCATGATTCTGATATGGCTAGGAAGTCTAGGTGGTGTCCGAGAATAATATCTGAGATTTCTGTAGCATGAGCGACTAGGGACCTAGCATTTATGAGTGCACCGTTGAGGTGATGTTTAGTGAGTATGGTGCTTGCTATAATGGTAGGTTTGGAGCATTTTTGTGTGGGTCTTTTAGGGATATGAGCTTTCCTAGTGTGTTCTGCAGTGGTTTTCGGCAGTATGTTCATTTTTAGGAAGTTGATTTGTTCAATTTGCTTTGCTGGAAGTTCGTACAATTTTGGTAAGCGAGCACGAAGTTTGAGGTTTCTGTCTATGGTACTACAGGCCCTGTATGTGGTAGTGTCATCTTGATATTGGTTTACTATAGGTCCAATGGTTTGTTGAGGAATAGGCATGGTCAGGGAGGAGAGTGATAATACCACTAATATGATGAGGGAGGCAGCGTAGAGAGGTAACTTAGCTGTCCTATCTAGTGCAGTGATACTTAGTATGTTTGGTTTTGGAGAGTACATGCTAGCTGACTAAGTCAGGTGCGCAGATAGCAGCACAGTTAGATATAGCTTTCGCTATTAACCTGAAGATAGGGAGTTGCGGCATGAGAATCGAGGCACAGCTAGATTCAGCTTTACACTAAAGGTATGCAGTTATAGAATGCAACTAAAAACATAGCAAGGTTCTAAGTTCCATTTTAGCGACTAAAAACATATCCCTAAATGCAATTTTAACCTGCAATTGAATGGTCTGTAGGCGACCTTAAGGCACAACACAATTGAATGGTCTGTAAGCGACCTTAATGCACAACACAATTGAAATGGTCTGTAAGCAACCTTAATGCACAACACAATTGAAATGGTCTGTAAGCAACCTTAATGCACAACACAATTGAAATGGTCTGTAAGCAACCTTAATGCACAACACAATTGAAATGGTCTGTAAGCAACCTTAATGCACAACACAATTAGGGTTGCTGCGACAGGGTCAATTAAAGAAATAACCCCAGAGAGGGCTGACCTAGTACGGCTTGGAGAGTATGCATAGCAGGCCAGTAGCATCGTAGCAGGATCCTATAAGTGGCTGCAGAGGTTCAGGTCTATAGACTATAATCTCGGGCAGCACACAAGACATTGATCATGGGGGACCATAGCAGGTGAGTTAACAATAGGTACAGCCACCTAGGTTCAAGAGTTAGCGAGTGTCATAGTGTAAGGCTAGTGTAAGGCTAGTGGACTTAGTGCACTTCAATGGAGAGCATGTAGAACAGGTTGGGTAGAGAGGTAGGTGCGGCCAAGCATGCAGAGCATAAAAATGATGGTAAAGTGGTGTTTAGAGTAGAGAGTGATGCACCGTTGCAAATCTAAACCTACGGGCGGCGTTGTCGACAGAATGGCTGCGAAGGAGGGGAGGACAGAGGTATGTGTGGAGTTGCACTTGATGCTGTGCATGGATTAGGAGCAAGGGGAGCAATATATGCAGTGCGAAGTATCTTTGGGCACAGATACATCATACAATCAGGCATGAGTGCACGAAAATGGCATTATGAAAGTTTGTGGTAACAAAGCCTTTTCAAGAATCAAAGCAGTTCAATTTATCCACGGGCTGCGTAAGGGAAGTGGCGTTTACCGTTGTGGTTGGTCTGGAATCCGGCAGGGGGTCCGGGCGAATGGCGAGGAAGGCTGAGGACAGGTGAAGACAGGTATTGGCCTTGTTATCCTGGGCCTTGCTGGGAGTGGGCCGGCTTCGCCTACCGGCTGGTGATAGGCTGCTTAAGGTGGCTCAATGGCCAATCGGATGTGAGGACAGTTGGCTGTGCTCTGTTAGGCACTGGGGTTCCTTGAGACATGGCGGGCGGCCATCTTGGAAGTGTAAAAACCTCGTGGTGGCTGATGGTGGCAGGGGCAAACACAGCAGCTGTTGGCATCAATTTTAAAACATGCAGGCTGTGTAAATATTCTTGCAGGTCGGCGGATCAGTGGTGCAATTAGCAGCGAGAAAAAATGAATCTCGCACGGAATAATGATGCTTACCCGAATTCAAGGGCAATTCGGGTAAGCATGTCAAGAGCCTGTGAGCACAGAGCACATGCAGGTGACTCATGGTAGGGATGGATCGAGTGAGGAACACACTGCGAAAGAAATGCATGTAGGGAAATCATCTGCCGCTAAGGAGAAGAAAGACTGAGTATATGCTAGACCGAATATTTTTGTGGGACTTAGTTGAATTCTAAAGGCAGAGGTGATGTGCGATATGAGTTTGGGTAGTGGATTGTGGCAGATGTATGCTGGTGGGTGGCCTTGCCCCGGAAGGGCTATGGCTAGCTTGCATTCAGATGGAGTGCTAAACGCACCAGTGAGTCATGGCTGATATGTTGCTGCGATGAGGGAGGGCAGATCATAGCATACGGAACGACTGGAATCCTTTCTGTGCATGCTCAGTACTTTCTTGGTGACTCCTTACTTGACTCATCGATGCCCAACCTACCTGTTTGGGAGTGATAATTCACCCATACAGGAGGTGGAAAGACTGCGTGGGAGGTTTGGAAGGATGGGGTGGTTGGTCTGGGAAGGCCGGAAGCAGTGTGTGTTCCTCTCGGGGGCAGGTCGAGGAGGGAGGGGTGGAAAGTAGGGGTGGGGTCTGGATGGTGGTGTGAAGAGGTTTCTGGTCCACCAGAGTGCCCCTCTAACTTTGGAGCTGCTCGGCATGGCAGACGAACTGCAGCCTCAGCCCTAAGGAAAGGAGGTATACGACTGAGGCAAGGGAGACGTAACCAACAGCAGTCGAGTGCAACGTCCGTGCTGGCTGGATGATGGTGCAGGAGGATCTCTTACATGGAGTACAGTGTAGGCGGGCATAGCTAGGAGGAGCAAAAGGGCAGGGATATGAGTTGAAAGAGCACTCCACTCCAGTGGAGGTCACAACAAGCCTATGTCCCTTTCCCAGTGGAAAAAGATGCAAGGTAGTGGCACAAAACATCAGCTAGCTTCGAGAGAAAGGCCTACGATAGGACCTGATTGTTTCAGCTGACAGGGGCCTGGGCAGAAGGCTCAAATAGGTGTTCCGGGTCTTGTGACCCGAGGCACCAATCAGAGGCGGTAAGGGCGGGCTGAGGGAGGTGAGAGGAGTGGCTCGCTCTCAGACCCGAGGGCCACTGAAAGGAGCGCTGCAGCACAAAAAAGAAAGAAATAAAGCTGTGCCCGGATTGGGCAGTGTACCTGGGGAGGCAGGTGCCCTGTGCGGGTATGCCAAGGCACAAGATGCCGAATGAGCGTGTCTCAGACCCTGTTCGCGGTGTCTTTTTGGTGTTCTGGCTCGTGTTACCCAGAGCACCAATTAGGGGTGGAGATGATGGGCTAAGAGAAGAGTGGCTGGTTCTCAGGCCCGAGGGCTGCTGAAGGGAGCGCTGCAGCACGAAAAATAAATAAATAAATCTGGAGCAGATCGGGAAGTGTACCTGGGGAGGCTGTGGTCGTATGCAGCAAAGCCAATAACTTTTACATGACACCTAAAGCATGCCCGCGTTAAACCCACCCTAGTATAATCAAGGTTCCAAATAAAAAGCTTAACTTACGAAGACAACCTTGTCATTTTAATACTACAGTATAAAACTACATTTAATTTACTAACTCAGTTTGTCTATTTATTTGAATCACTGTTATAGTAAAATGTTATTATTACTTCACCCCCAAAACGATAAAACATGTATTGCTGCCACCACTATGTGCTAGGAGAGGTCATTATCGCTTGGGATAATCACCTTTCCCAAACTTATTGCCCTTGATTTCTCCGTGGGCCATAACTTGGGGGCCACAATTACTACCCCGCCCTGGGCCTATAAGGAAATTGGAGATCATTATGGACCTCCTCTCAGCCAATCAGAATGTTCAGAGTGCAGTTAAAAAAAACTGGTCATGACTGGAAATGATTGCATTCCTGAACATTCTGGCCTCAAAAGCAAAGAAGGAAACAAAATGCAATCTCCAGGCAAGATTTCTTTTAATAAGACAATTGCACTGTGGGAGGGTCTTTTTTTTAGCTGCCTCAGCCTATTTCACGCACCAAAGAGAAAGCTAAAACATGGGGAAAGCTTTCTCTTTCTACAAAGAAACCGTTTACTTTTACATGACACCTAATGCATGTCTAGCCAAGTTCACAATTCAAATGTTCGACTTATGAAGACAACCTTGCTATACAAAACAACACGTTTTAATTATGAACTCAGTTTGTCTCTTTGCTCACTATTAAAGTACTGTTTTTACTTCACCACAGAATCTCCAAAACATTTAATGCTACTACCTTATACACCTTCGCATTGGTCATTATCGCTTGGGAAAATGCCCCATGACCAATTTTGTTTCTCCTCGGGCCATAACTTGGAATCGGGTCATTATCCTACGATAATGACTTCAGTCTATAAGGCTATATTGTTTTCGGAAATGCAAGAGTTAACTGAACATTCTCGGATCACAAGAAAGAGAAACCAGGCAGAGATGCATCACGTTCCTAAGGACGTGTTAACGTCTTTTGCAATATTATATAACCCGTTGTGGAAGTTTATTCAAAACAAAATGATGTCCTTTGACCGAATATTTGTAAAGTCACTTAGTCCTGGAAGAATTGTAACATATGCTATTCGGACACCCATATTTCATGTATGTGTACGCGTAACGGGGGCCCCCGCAGGCCGCGTGGTGCGGGGGGCCCCACCAGCACGTGTGGGGGCCCCTCCCAGGACTTGTAGAAAAAAAAAATCTTTTGTTTTTTCTTTTTGAATTCACTCTGCATTTATAAAGAAATTATTTCTGTAACAAAAACGATAGGCCTCATTGCGGGTTTGGCAGCAACCGTGCCATTGCTACCTGCAGGTTGCCACCGGACCCGTAATGATTTACAGGCGCCCGACTTCCCGGTAACACCGGGGGATTACAACCCCGGCGGTCTGGGAAGTCAGGCTCCGGCAAATGGTAAGTCCCCATTTCCATAAAGTCCTATAGGACTCTATGGGAATGGGGACCACAGAAGTACCGGCACCGTTAATAACGGTGCCAATGCTTCCGTGGAAAACTATGCGGGTGGGTGCCGTTCTGCCCGGCAGGTCTGACCTACCGAGCAGGACGGCAACCGCCCGCAGAGCTGTAATATGCCGGCCCGAAAACAACGGTGCCGGTAAGCTTACCAGCACTGTTGTTTACAGTCCGGCATAGTTGTAATGAGGCCTAATTTCTTTTTTAAGTGTTAGGGCTCCCCTCAACCCCATGATGTGTGCGTGTGTGAGTGTATGTTGAAAGGGTGCACACTTTAATATATGGGTGGCTGCCTGGGTGTGCCTGTATGGCCAAAGGGTGCACACTTAAATGTATGGATGGCTACCTGGGTGTGCCAGTATGCTGAAAGAATTCACACTTAAATGTATGGATGGCTGGGTGTGCGTGTCTGTATATGGTGAATGATGTGTGTGCTTGCGTTCAGGGGCGCAACAAAACCTACATTTCGGGGGCTAACCCTTCAAATGTTGGGAGGGGTGCCAACTTCATGGGCGGTGGGGGAGGGGCAAACATATTTGTTTGTATCATCTAATTTCTTTATGCATTTTTTATGAGACTATTCTAGTGCAGCTTCAATGTTACAAGCAGTTAACACTCTCCTTTAAGTTTAAAGCACCCACTTATGGACTGCCGTGAGAATGAGTGGTCTCCTGTTCCCTCTCTACCCTTCCAATCACTCCCCTGGCATGCAAGTATTAAACCCACATCACGATTTCAATTGCCTAGAAAAAAAAATGGCATTTGAATGCAGGTACTAACAGTGAATTGCTTATGTTAGTAATTTGTGGGTTCTTGTTAACAGAGAAACCCATGTGCTGTTTAACATATGTGTCCTTTTCTGTCTGGCAACTGCTCTGAAGGTCAGCCAGTTCTAGCCAACATAGCCCAACATTTCAGGGGGAGTGGGGGGAGTGCTGAATCCCAGTCAACTCAATGGTGTTGCACCAATACTTGTGTTTAATGCCTGGATTACTTATTGGTAATCTTCATTACTCCTAGACCTATTCTATCTCGTCCCAGTGTGTATGCGACAGTACTTGTGTATAAGGCACTCTGCCTCATACACAAGTACTGGGATGAGGTAGAAGTACATGGAGGTAGTGCTTGATTTAGCTACCTGTAATCTTCATTACTCCTAGTCCCACTCTTCCTCATCCCAGTACTTACCTATGAGGCAAGGAGCCTCAACCGTAAACTCTGGGGCAAGGAAGGGGGACATGGGGGTAATTCTGGGCCAAGGAGCTGATTTTGGAGGTTGGGTGGGAGGGAGAGGGGATGTGTGGGGGGAGCAGGATTGTACAACAAATTATAATGGCTGTCCATGTCCAGGCTAAGCAGGCATGATATGTGGCATTAGTGGCTAGAGAGGCATTTTGGTGCAGCCAGGCTAGTCATTCCTCAGTTTGGTATGACTTTCTTTTAATGGGGCATTTATGATAAAGCAGTCCTGCTAAGTGAATTACCTGGCTAGACTGCCATTTGGGTGCTGTCAATCTAGCCGTTTCTTACTGCGGCATTGTATATTTTTCTGGGCATCTGTGATCAAATGATATGCTATAAGTCATTTATAACGCACCTGCACACAGAGGGAGGACAAGACAAACAATCTTACTAGGCCTTGTGTCATTCAGATCGTGGAAGTGCGATAACGAGAAGCGCAAGGGGAAAGGGACGGGGAAGTGCAAGGGAGAGGAGAGGGGAAAAACAGGGCAGCGAGGCAGAGTAAGCGCTGTCAGGGCAGTACAGCTCTGGGTAGTGCAAGGAGAACAAGGGACTGTAGGGTTACAGTTACAGCCCCTAAGTGCATGGTAGGACCAGAGGCAGTGCAAGGGTGACTGATCAAGAAAGAGTCTCGACTCAGTGAGACTCTGAGGGTAGCCAAGCAACCATTCGGTACAGCAGACAGGTAGGTCAGGTAGGCCAGCAGGGGAGGGAGAGAGAGAAAGCAGAGGAGAAGAGGAAAGTTGTGTGCTGCTTCCAGAACTTGAGGTGGTCTGCTAAAGCTTGAGAAGGGAAGGGAGGCTATTACAGAGGGAGGCACCTGCAGAGGAGAGAGATCTACCCCCCACTCTCTTCCTGGAGAAGCGTCTAACCCGTAGAGAGTTGTAGGTAGCTGAGCGAAGGGCTCGAGAAGGAAGATATTTTGGAAGAGAGCATTGGATGTACTGCGGGCCCCGGGCCCAGAAAGCCTTGTGGACAATGCAAAGGGTCTTGAACTTGATACTTGCAGCAACTGGGAGCCAGTGGAAAGATTTCAGGGCTGGAGAGATACGATCCCTGTGCTTGAGGCCAAGGATAAGTCTCGCAGTCCTGTTCTGGATTAGTTGCAGGGGCTGGATAGTAGAGGAAGGCAGATTGAGAAAGAGGCTGTTGCGAATGAGCAAGAGATGAGAGGAGTATGAGGGAAGCCTGAAGGAAAGCGGAGTGTCATCCGCATAACACTGAAAGTTAGAGGAGAATGTAGAGATCAGGTGGGTCAAAGGGGCCACATAGAGGTTGAAAAACCAGAGTGAGAGAATGGAGCGGGATAAAGGGACCAAGTTGGACCTGGGAGAGGCAGTCCAAGCGGAAGGAGGTCAGCCACTCAAGGGCCTGATCCGTGATGCCCAGGTTCTCATGGAGTCGATTGATCAGGATTGATCAGGATGGCATGGTTGACCGTGTCGAAAGCACAGGAAAGATCAAGGAGGATGAGGACAGAAGGAATGCTGGAATCAAGGTTAGAGATGCTGGAATCAATGCTGGAATCACAGGTGTTCAGGACAGCAGTTTCCGTGTCTCTGGCAGCTCTGAAGTCAGACTGATGGTCATGGAGACAACCAACAGATTCCGTGTGGCGAGTAAGCTGGGAGATTGCCAGCTTTTCCAACAGTTTGCCCAGGAAAGGGGTGATGGAGTTTGGGCGATAGTTTGCCGGGCAGGCAGGATCGGCAGAAAGCTTCTTGAGGAGTGGGTGCATAAGGGAGTGCTTACCGGGAGAGGGGAAAGTGTGATTACAGAAATCGGTCAAGGCTGGAGCGAGGGTGTCAATATGGTTCTTGATGGTTCTGAGGGAGCAGGAGAGCACCTGTTTGGATGACACTTTCATAGATCGTACTTGTCTAGAAACCTCGTCAGGTGTTGTCAGAGAGAAAGAGGAGAAAGGAGAAAGAGAGGTTGAGATGGCCAAAGGGGGGCCGAGAGATGTCCTGAGTTTTAGTGTAGAAGTGAGATGACAGAGCCATTCAGAGGGCCTGGGAGGGAACAGGAGATGTAAAGACTGCAACAGGATTGACCAGTTATTTTCAGATTTTAAAGAGTTTGGCCGTGTTTTTAGAGGCCACAGAGACACAGGCTTGAATGTGTGTTCTATTCTTGATGAGTGTTATTGCTTAGACTGCCATTTTGGTGCAACCAGTCTAGATATGTCTAAATGTGGCCTGGCAAGCTTTACTATATTGTTATTACATGTCTACACTGGTCTACATTGTGCAGTCAGTGGGACATGTTTTCATTGTGGCATGGATTTTTTAATAGCAAAGCTTTAATGTTCCTGTGCACTGTTGGTGACTTGCATCTATTGGATTGGTGTTACCCTACAAAACAATTGCAAACCCTCTGGCTTTTTAGCCAATTTTTCTCAGACAGTGTGCTGTATGTTATATTAAAATACATATTTATATCTTTCTCCTAGTGCAGTGTGCGGCATATCCGTTCAGCAGCACGTTTGTACATATTGTGCAAGTGTGATAATCTAGGCTCACCCAGAGTGTGGCGCGACCCTTGATTTGTTGCTTAGTTGGGGGCCCCCCTCAGCATGGCTCGCAGAGGGACCCCCA
Organism: Ambystoma mexicanum; assembly: GCF_040938575.1. Classification (NCBI taxonomy): domain Eukaryota; kingdom Metazoa; phylum Chordata; class Amphibia; order Caudata; family Ambystomatidae; genus Ambystoma; species Ambystoma mexicanum. The sequence goes on along the minus strand of NC_090935.1, from coordinate 1,354,673,399 downwards.
CATCTTGTGTTACGCCAATGTATACATATATCCTCTCGGGAGATCCTCTAATAAAAGCAATGTCCCATGTAAAAGCAAGTTTACACCAATCGGGGACTATTGTCCCTAACACAACGTCCAAGAAAAAACAGATTTCCTGTGTGTTACTGCCATGCTGGACCCGCCCCGTTACAGCATAGCCGCCCATTTTATCATTCAAGAAAAGCAAACAGAAACAGAATAAACACGTGAATCTCACGCCGCTCCGGTTTATGGTTTAATTCCTATTTCCTTGATTATACTGCCGCTTAGTGGTAACATAAGGGAAGTTAACGTCTGTAGAAAGGAATTCGAAAAAAGAAGAGAGGGAAATAAGAAACGTATTACCGGATGTATACCTCCGAGGCATACCTTCAGGATAGGTTATGCTTATAGACTACGAGTCCACAGAATTCAATATAAAGCTTGTGCTGAAATCATGTAAATCGCGGTGTTCATACCGCCTTGGATGGAGTATGGGGATTCAGCCGAGTTCATCATTCCCTCCATTTATTTACATCAGGGTGAGAGATAGAAACATTTCAGAAACCCTTCTAGAACAGCACACAGCAATGCAGGCCTGCCCGTGAACACGTGCTCCGCGTGCACAGTGGCTGCACTCCTGCCTTCTCCAGGGCTGGCAGGATCTGCAAACGCTAGAGGCATATTTTAAATTCCGGGGAGCTGCTGTTCCAGAACTGCGTGGGGGTCCATAGCCAAGGAGTGCCTAGAAGCTGTGTCGTTGCAGTGTGCCGCAAACAGCTTACACACAAGGTCCTGGCAGTAGCACTATTGGGAAGGGAAAAGATCCTGGTGGCGGTCAGTGAATTCCCATTGGCTGTTGGGTGGTATGACCAGACTCTTACAAAAAAAACGCAAAATACTGGTGTGTGCCAGTTTTTTGGGTCAAAGTGGGCCACTTTTGTGGCCAGTATGGGCTAGTCTGATAAGTTACTTCACCATGTGGCTAATAGTTTTGACCAGTGTTGCTGAATATCCTTTGAAATGCACAATTTGCATCACATTTTGACAAACTCCCCCTTGTGTACCATTCAAACAGTGTCACAAACCCATTTACAACTGTGGGCCACTTTTCATTGGTGTCTGAGGCAATTGTAAGGCTCAGTCCGACACTGGGTATAACTGTCAGTCTTTAGACTCCCCACCCTTGCAAAGATTAACTGCCTTCTTTCCAGTGCCCAGAAAACGTCAGAGGCGCACCAACCACCTTAGTGAGGCCGAACAGCCTGGCTTTGCAGGATCCTGAAAGCCGTGGTGCAAGTGGGATGTGGGATGGCGGGAGTAGGGGCAGGGGTCGGAGGGCCAGGGCAGTACAGGGCGTAACCCTGGGGTGTTGCTAGGTCTGGAAAAGATCAGGGGCTAAGCTAATGTCTGGACTGGCAGGACTCGGGGCTAGCTAGCATGTTGGTTGTAGTACCTGAGCTTTTATCCGGGGCTATAGCTCCCTCATCCTCCCTTTCCTCCCACCTAGCAACGCCTTTGGCATAACCTATGGTTTGTCATCTTCTTTGGCTCTTGTTGCATTGCGGCTAGACTAGGCATTGCCTGGAATAATAAAACACCAGGGGCGGCTCGTCCATGGGCGAGGGGGCGTCGACCCACCAGGTCTTAGCCCCCTCTCACCCATTATGGAGGAGCCAGCCCAGTGAAATTTGAGCGCTCCCTCAATTTAGGGAGTGCTCTTAATTGTCAAAGGGAAACACTGTTTCCCTTTTTAACAGTTAAAGGTCCCTAGCCGTGCAAGCTTGAAGAGCCATGCAAGGCTGGGGGTGTTTGCTTCCCCAGGCTCGCATGGCTCATTGGAAATGCTGGCTGGGGAATTGCATGTCTGTATGGTTATTTTATTTTTTATTTATTTTATTTACATAGTGCAGAAAATGGGCCCATCGGCATAGAGGAGCTAAACAAGACAGACATACACAAAACAAGAAGAGGAGAAATAGAAGGAGATGAACTGATTAACTGCTAAAAGGAACTTAGCAGAAGAGTAATAATGTCTTTGGGTTCTTCTTGAAGACAGGAAGAGATGAGCATGATCGCAGATTGAGCGGAAGCTCATTCCACAGACTCGGGGCTGCATGTGGAAATGACCCCCTTGTCACCTATGAGCGTTTGGAACATCGCGTCCCCAGAAGAGAGGTGTTGTTAGAGCGCAAGCTCCTATGTGCTGACAGCCAATGAAGATGTTGGGCTAGATATTCTGGGTCCAAGCCATAAAGGCATCGCTGTGTTATGCAGTGCACACGGTACATAATGGGGCTGTTCACCAGTAACCAGTGCAGGGCCCTTCTAACTAGACAGAAATGGCTTGCCCTCCCCAACCCCATTACAACATGCACTGCATTATTCTAAACCACTTGAAGTCGAGTGAGTTCCCCTTTGGTTAACCCCAGTAGCGGGCTAGGACAATAATCAAGTTTGGCCCATATGATGGCACGCGCAATCATAGCACAGTTGGTAACAGGGGCGTTGCTAGGGGGGGCTAAGGGGGTTATAGCCCCTGATCTTTTGGTTGTAGCCCCATATAGAATCTCAGGAGCTACAGCCAAAAGAATAGCTAGCTCCCAGTCCCAAAAGTTTCGACATCAGCGTAGCCCCGGGTCTTTTCAAGACCTAGCAACTCCCCTGGTTGGTAATGCTCAAAAAGGGGAGAAGTTCAGCTAGCAGTCTCAGGTAATAATTAGAGGCAGAGCCTAGACTGCTCATGTGGGCCTTCATAGATAAATTTTGGTCAAGAATGACTCCAAGAGTTTTGACCTTAAATTGGGTTTTGATCGCACATCCAGCTTTGTCAAACTGGCCATACTCATGACCAATTTTACGAAGTTGGGGGGCTGAGCCCACAACCATAAAATCTGTATTTGAGTCAATTAGGGCTAGTCTGTTCACCTGCATCAACGCTTGTATTTTCCCGTAGATACAGTTTAGAGCACTGGAGTCAGTGCTGTAGTCCCCTGATAATGGTATGAGGCACTGAGTATCATCAACATACTTTGCATAAATGATCTCTTTTGCATCGAGTTGTTGAAACAAAGGGAGCATAAAGATGTTGAATAGCATAGGTGATAGACAGGAGCCCTGCGGCACACCGCAGGAGACCCGGAATTCCGCTGCCAGTGAGTCCTGAAGGAAGACTCTTGCGGTTCAGTCATAAAAATTAGCGGACCCAGTTAGCTGCTGTGACAGAGATATGAGCCGTGCTACATAGTCTGTCAGCAAGGATGGTATGATCCACAAGATCAAATGCTGCGGACAGATCTAGTAGCACCAACAGAGCTGAGTTCCCTCTGTCAAGTATATCAAACATATTGGACTAAAGATCCAGAAGAGTTGACTCGGCGCTATAGCCTTGTCGGAACCCTGATTGTTTAGGTCCCAGAATGTTATGTTTGGATAGGAACTCCTCAATCTATAGCTGGGCCACTTTGTCCAGAATTTTTAGCAGGTATGGTGCGCTCGTAATAGGTCGATAGTTACTCGGCACATTCTGGTCAAGAATGGGTTTCTTCAGAAGAAGTGAGATCCAGGCTTTTTTAATGCTAGTAGGGACAACACTCTCTTTAAAAGAGAGGTTTATGAATTTAGTAATAAGAGGGGCAAGTTCGTTTTCCTCATTCTTTAACTATAGAGGCAGGACAGACATCCCCCTTACAGTTAGTTGGTTTTGAATGGCTAAGTACCTCAAGCAAATATTGTTCGGAAATGGGCTGGAACTCAAAGTTAACCGTGTCTGAGTCAGAGCGTAATGGTGGCAAAATCGCATTAACTTCAATACCGAAGCCACTTTTGGTTACTACGTTTTTCTGCATGTTCTCTGTTTAATCCCTCATGGCCTGTTGGATAGATGTACACCAACTGGCATCCTTCACCACCTGTACGGGAACTGTGCAGGGGTCTTCCAGTTCCTTGAGAATCTTAAATAGTTCACCTGAGCTTGAGGTTGCTTTGGAGATTCTATTGTCACAATACCATTGTTTAGCATTCAACATAGCCTTTTTGTATGTTTTCATTGTGTTAGCAAAGATGATTTTGTCTTCTGCAAAATGTTTTTTTTTCTCGACTGTTTTAGCGTCCTAAGTTTAGCTGTGTGTAGGAGTTGAATGTCAGGGGAAAACCATGTTTTATTTGGCCTATCTTTAGAGAGGCGTGTTTTCAGTGGAGCCAGATGATTGTGGCTCTTTCCAGGGTATCACTATCACCATAGGCCTGGGATAGCTCTGCAGCAGTGTCAAGAGTGTCTAAATTGTTGATGGTGGCGGCTATGAAGAGGGCAATGGTGTCCGGAGTCAGTGTGCGCAGGTTCCTACACATCACCCAGCTCTTGTGCGGTTTAGTTCTCTTAAGGCTTGGGAGAGACATATTCCAGTCCAATGTATAGTGATCAGACCACAGGCAAGGGTTGCACCTCAAGTTGGAAATTGAGAGGATATGGGTAAGAACCCATTCCAGGATTCTTCCATTAACGTGGGTAGGTGTCTTAACATGTTGCATAAAAAACAGATCACAGAGTGTCTTAGTGACTAATGAAGATTGAAAGTCTGTTATGTCATTATGGCCCAGATTGAAATCACCCATAATAAAAGAATTTGAGTTAGGTTTAAGGCTAACCGTGATTTGGCCACTAAAACTAGATAAAAAGTCTGGCATGCTTTGGGGGGGTCTGTAAATGAGATCGATGTTTACCATCTCATTAAGGTTCAGATATAGCTTGGCCATTAGTAGTTCACAGTCCGCTAGACAGATCCTGACGATTTTTCTGATTTGTAATGAATGGTGTTACAGTAGGGCTACCCCTCCAACCTTCCCTTTGGCACGTTCTTCTCTCAAGATGTTAAAATCTGGGGGCAAGGCGAGAGTTGGTGCAGGTCCTGCGGCCGCATGCAGCCATGATTCCGTGATGGCACAGAATTGAATTCTCTGCGGTGTAATGTAATCTACTACATCCAGTGAATGTTTTATGAGCGAGCCTGTATTTAACAACATGCATTTAAGGGGCCATGCATGTCTCGGATCACTAGCAGCGGGATCTACTTGAGCTCTTGCGCCACCTCGCACATACAGACAGAGCAGGCTGGAGTGGGGCGTCTCGTCACCCATGCTCGGGCCCCTCTACGTATGAGCAGAAACCAGGAAGCTTCCCGATTCCTGTTCATGCTGGCAGGGGTCTGAGCGCAGGGTGAGAAAATACACACGGCAGAAGACATGTTCGTTTATGTTCTGTTTATTTTATTTAAACTATGTGTATGGATGCTGGTGTGCATGCTTGTGTTGTTAGGTGAATTAATGTATGATGATAGATGCTGGTGTGCATGAGAGCGTGATTGCTATGTGCATGTTGTGTAAATGTGTGTGTTTGTGTGTATGGATGCATGTATGCTTGTGTTATGAGCGGGTGCATGATGGGTGCTTGTGTGAATAAAACAGGTGTGTGTGTGTGTGTGTGTGTGTGTGTGTGTGTGTGTGTGTGTGTGTGTGTGTGTGTGTGTGTGTGTGTGTGTGTGTGTGTGTGTGTGTGTGTGTGTGTGTGTGTGTGTGTGTGTGTGTGTGTGTGTGTGTGTGTGTGTGTGTGTGTGTGTGTGTGTGTGTTTTATTTAGTATAGCGCTCCAGACCCAGGGGTAAATGGGCGCTTAAGGATAGGTTACATAATTACAGTAAATAATCAGTTATACAATTGTGGCGTTAAGATGCCAAATATAGAGTATACAGGCAGGCAGTAGGAGCATTTCAAGGTATGTACAATATATACAGTTGGTGCAGGTCTAAGTGTGTGTGTGTGTGTGTGTGTGTGTGTGTGTGTGTGTGTGTGTGTCTGGACCTCCAGTGTAACCACATTGATTGGGTGAGTAGCTCAGGGGACAGGTGTGTCATTTTGTTTTACTGGGCATCTATCATAGATGTCCAGAAAAAAAAAAAAAAAAAAAAACATGCCTTGCCCCAGTCCCTCCCAGCGCCTCGCATACACACAATCACATTAATTCTGTGTGTGTGTGTGTGTGAGGCACTGCGGCCCAGGGGGCAGACATGGCATTTGTTACTGACCCCTAAGCCCCCCAGTGCGTTGCATGTGCACACAATTGATTATCTGTGCATGTAAGGCACTTCAGGGCAATGATGTAGGAATGCCATTTATTAATAGGCATCTGATAGATGCCCAGTACAAAATACCATGACTGGGCCCCCAGCACCTCAGATGCACACAATTAATGTGTGCCTGTGAGGTGCTCAGGGCCTCAGGGTGTGGGCATTGCAGTTTTTCCTTGGCATCTATACGCAATAAAAAATACCTTGACTGTACCCTGGGATCCCAGCTCCGGACACGCATCTGCCTCCAGGGCCCCCCAGCAGCTCTCAATCACACATAATCACATTCATCATTAATGTTATTAAGTCTGACTGCAAGGTGCTGACACACCATGTAGCAGGCATGGCATGTTTTTACTTTGCATGGTTGATAAAGCAAGCATGATATGTGTTAATGTGTAGTTAGACTTGCATTTTAATGCAGCCAGTCTAGCCATTTCTTATTGTGGTATGACATTTTATATTGGGCAGCTTTGATAATGCAAGAATGATAAGTGGTATTATCCTTTCTGTGGTAAAACAATTTGTACTTGGCATCATTGATTGAGCAAGCATGATAAGGGTTCATATGTAGCTAGACTGGCATTTCAATGTAGGCAATCTAGCCATTTCTTAGTGTGGTATGACATTTTGTATTGGGCATCTTTGGTAAAACAAGCATAAGTGTTATTATGTAGCTAGACTGACATTCCAATGCAGCCAGTCTAGTCATTTCATATTGTGGTATGATGTTTTGTATTGGGCATCTTTGGTAAAGCAAGCATGATAAGTGTTATTACGAAGCAAAACTGGCATGTTAGTAAAGCCAGTTTCGACATATTTTCATACTTTGGCATGCATTTTTAATGTTAAGGCCAACTGGAGTATGTTTTTATGTGGGGATACTGCCATATATTGGCAGAACAAACATGGACATGTTTGCTTATTGTATCATTACTTGCATTATGCTCAAAGCAAAAATGTGTATTGTCTTTTATGGGAATAATAGGGCATAATGGTGAAGTCAGCATGGAAATGTATGGGCAGAGCCAGTGTAAAAATGTTTTATGCTGGCACATGTGGAACAAAGCATCATGAAAAGGTATTGGAGAAATGCTCTAGTGCACTGTTGGTGACTTGCATCTATTGGATTTTTGCCAGTAATCATCAGGCTGCAGTTACTTCAATTGAATACAAGCATTGGCAAAGACAACAGTTTTGGTTTTTGTGTGCATATGGAATAGCATTTGGCAGGCTGCAAAATGGTGCGAGTATGATAGAAATGCCTGGCATTGCCTAGCGAATGCTTATACAGAAGCAAAAACTGTTGATTTTGTGAATGTTTGTTTAAAGAGGACCTTAGTGCAAGGAGCAGTTATAAATCAAGTGGCTGAAGGCACACTTGGTTAAGCCATTTTTAGTAGACCGCAAGCTTATTCAGAGCTGCAATTAGGCCATTAACTCTCAGCAGTTAACCCAGAAATATCACTGGCAGGTCAAAGTTTTATCTTACTGCTTGATAGAACTAACTTACTGAGATCCCAGGAGGATGTGTTTTGGGCTTGGAGGTGCAGGTAGTAGGTGAGAAAGGCTTATTAGCACCTGGGGCGGGAGATTGGATCACAGGCTAAATCTACCAATCTAAGCCCACTTTCCAAGCAACCTAAAAAAGATGCTTGCCCCACCCCATCATCTTCCCCTCACCCTCTCATCCCTTCTCATTTTCAGTTCCTCCCACCCCCAACCCCACTTACCTGATTACTGCAGAAGCACTCTCCGCTGCTGCTGCTGCTTCCGCTCCGTTGTACCTGCTGTCCACCATGGAAATGGAAGAGGGACTCTGTACGGATGCTAATAGTTGGTGTTTTGCAATTTAAAAAATCCTACAAACCAAGATGGGCGTCATGGATTAGGGAGACAAGAACTACACATAGCCCCTACTGCCTTTCCATCCATGGAGGCCATTGCTACGACAGAGATCCGCCAGAAACATTGAGTGTTCCCAGCGCCTGTTACGGACAAGGGAGCACAAAGTAAGTGGGGTGGGCGTGGAGGTAGGTGAGGGATGAGGAAATTGAGTGGAGGGAAAGTGGATAACAGTAAGCATGGGGGCACACTTACCTGAATCTCCGCAGGGAAGATTGCGGCCTCCCACCTCTGAGGAGGCTCGCCGTGGGGTCTTTACTATGAAGTACAGACCCTGTTCCGAGCATCCTGATTGGCTAGGAGCCTGCCGCACCACCCCCACCTGGTGCTAATATGCATTATGCACAACTACCCGTCACTATGCTAGGTGAAATTCTTCTTGGGGAGGGAGTAGAGGGCAAACCCTGGATAAGCAGGGAACATGTTGCTGATGTATTGCTGTTAAATAATCCTGGTTCCAAATATGTGAAAGAAATTGAATGGTAAAATGTAGCCAGTCTAAGCGTCCTGTGACGAATTACAGGTATTAGTCCCTTCTCCCCAAAGGGGACACTCCCCCTGTGAGTCTAGCCCGCTCTGTAAGACCCTCTGCAAGACCCTCGATAGGGGTCGAGGCAGGTGGGACCTCATCGGAAGAGATTCCCCCTTTGGGGACAAGGACTCCCGTTCCTGTGAGGGACTCCCTAAGTCAACTACCAAAGCTGAATATCTGGGATTATCTTCTATGAAGATTAGTGTGGCAATTTTATGTTTGGCTGAAGACAATGTGAAAAGAAACATATGTGGAAAAAGAAAGGAAGATGTCTCTTTAACCAAAGATGTGTATTTAACTGGGACGGGTCTGAGCAGGAGAGAAGGAGAGTGCTGTGTGCAGGGGAAGCCCCCTGATATCATCACGCTGTGTGAAGGTGGAGTCAAGGCTGGTCGCAGAACGCGCGACTTTCAAAAAGCCAGAGAAACACAGTGGGAGATGCCAGAGCTCCGGTGTCTGCAACCTCAAAGGAAGCGGTACGAGAAGGAACAGAGGAAAGCAACATCTGGTAGTGGTGTGACCACGCTTGCAGAGTGGTGGGCAGGACGTCCGAACAACAGCGCAGAGACTACCAAGACAGGAAGCCTGAACAACCTCCGATCGCCAGCGACTGTGGAAGGCAGGCACCCGACAAGGAACCGAGAATGGGAACCCAAGCAGCGAGAAGTATGAGAAGCAGTACCAAGTGGAAACCGAGCCGTGCAAACTTTCCCTGGCAAAACGAGAGATATCGTGGTAATCTGAAATAGCGAAAGGTCACCGGGGAATCATAATGCACGTGAAGAAACGTTTCCCAGTCCTAAGGACGAGAGTGAAAAAATAAAATGTAATTACTGGAACTGTAAAAGACAAAAAAAAAGCAAATAACAAGCAATCTGGTGGGGGAAGACCGGTGTCACTTGAAGAAACACTGTCACACCAGGAGGCCAGTATCATATGTGGGTCCTGCCCACCACAATAAAAAGGATGTGGTCAGCAAGTTAAATGTACAGGAAAAACTCTAAAATATTTATATATGCACATTTCTGACTTACCTCTCGTTCCCCTAATCAGAGACAGAGAAACCCCAATTTACTGTTCCTCAAGGAGTACCCCTCACCTTAGTGTACGGTGGTGAGAACCCATCTAAAAGTGGATAGAAAAAAGAAAGTAAACTTTACTACTTTCTTCAATGCTATCTCGTCCTGAGGACTGGGATGAGTTTCCTTCTTCAAGTGACATGGTCACCAAGAAAAATGAGCAGGAACAACTCTAAAATATGTATGTATGCCCATTTCTAACTTTCCTCTCATTCCCCTAATCAGAGACAGAGAAACCCCAACTTACTGTCCCTCAAGGACCACATCATTGGACCTTTCCCCTGATTAAGTGGTGACCACTGGATCACAGCTCCTGCTCAAAGGCCACATGTCCCTGAAGCTCATTACCGTGCCTGCATTGCTGGATCCAGAGGACGGTGCCCCTTTGCTTCCTGGATTCCAAAAGACTCTTTGGCAAACCGACCGAGAGACTTTTTAAGCCGGCACATCAGTCAAGTGTCCTTCTTCCATCTCGGCTGAGTGGGAAGCTCCAGGGGCCTGTGCCGCCTTTGTTCCTGCAACCCCACCACCAAACCTGCCTTCCCAGTCCATTCTTCCATGCTGGCTCTGCTCTGGTTTGGCCTAAACCATTCTTCAACATTCATTCTTCCTTGGGGGTCTCTCCAAGCTGAGTCCCTCCTTAGAAGTCAAACCCTGTGCCGGAGAATGACGAGGGAAAATTGCTTTGATGACTGCCACTGACCCTCCGTTCTACTCCTCTGGCCCAACCCATTAACTGGGAATCACTGGAGTGAGAATAATCACTCTTCACAAGCGCCTTGGGGTGCCTCCTATACAAGTGTATTGGTGCTGGAGTCCTTGGTCGCTAAACAATGTGCAAAGCAGCCAGTAGTCGAGGAAGATTTTGGTGCCAGGGGAGGCGGCTATTAGAGCTCTAGCGGGAGGATGGTGGGCACACTGGGCACCAGGTGGGAGCCAGAGGGGGCAGCCGCCCGGTCCCCTCCCTGGCTCTGCCACTGACAGCAGCCTCCACTGGAAACCACTGACAGCACCCTTCAAAACTGATTTTCTGGTGCCAGGATATTGCTCCTCTGACTCTCTGGATGTGCTGGAAAGTCTTTTCTTCATACATTGCTCCATCTCTGGGCCTCCTCTTCATTTCCCAGGGACTCCTGTGGGCCTTCCCTCCACCAGACCTCCAGGAACTGCCCTGCTGGGAAAATGTTGCACAAAGGTAACACTTCCATGCCAAAGACTGCCTCTGTCCGCATTACTGCTCTCCCTTGGTTTCTACTTCAAATTGCCAGCCTAGATAGAAAGGCCTTTACATACCAGTCACTGCCTATTTCTTTCTAGATGGGACTCTCTATTGACACTAAAAACCTCTTACTTAAAAGGGTGTTCATTACTTCATACATTGTGGCATCTCTGACTGTACAAAGTTACCTACCTGTGAATGTGTTGTTTTTTCACTTTTTTTTTATTTTTTAATATAGTGTGTAGACACTCTGGTAATAATGAAAAGTGTGCACTGTACCCGTGAACCACCCACTTCACCTCTTGAGAGTTGCCTCTGGGTTGCTCTGTCCTTACTGCCATTTGGAGATCCTGGTGGGCTTTAGGGAATCACTTGCAGCACCTAATTTAGGAAGATACATCCACAGACTCTGACCACAGGACTAAAGGAAAATCTCACTAACAGGGGCCCCTAAAACGTAAGTAAGTCCCTCTTCACTAGCAGTAAAGGATTGTGATTGATGGTAGCCAGATAAAAGTTATCTCTAGAGTAAAGGCTCTCGGCACCTCTTTGAAAGCCAGTCTAAATGGGGCACCCATGTAGAAGCGATAGCAAAAAGCACAAACTATCATTTTAAAGTGCTGAAACCGATTGCACCGATAGTCTCTAAAGATAACCGGGCTAAACTGGCTAGAGCAGTGATATTGCCACGTTTAGATTACTGCAACGCCCTATTGGGAGCATGGGGGTAGGTGGGCCGCGTGGACTCGTCTTCGTCGCCATTGTTGGGGGTCACCTGCCATGGTCGTCCGGCAGGCGCCCCTGGGTGCTATCTCTGTGAGCACAACACAGGCCCACTATGTGTGGGGGTGGGGCCTGCTCTGGACATCCGGCAGGGCCCCTGGTGCTATGGGACATCGGCACCATGAGGTGGGGTCACAGCCTGCCAGGCCTCTGACCGTGCGAACATCGGCTGTCATCCTGGCATGCGGGTCCCACGGCATCAGGGCATGCAGGCCTGTGCCTCCACGTGTAGGCCTGCGGCCTACATCGATAATGAGACACGGACTCAGTCGTTCCTCTTTGGGAGTCTGCAGCCGCTCTGTCTCACGTGCCTGCAGGAGCTCCTTTTATTAGCTTGGGCCATCACATAGTCATGGCCCCTCTTAAAGGGGCAATACACGTGGGAGGGACACATCCCCTTAAAGGGGCAATGCACATTGGGAGGGTCACCCATAACAAGGACCATCGTAGCAGCCGCTCCAATAGACTGATTTCCCTTATCAACTGTGATGAATCCGTTGGGATTGTCACTGCTCCCATGGGGGGGGGGGGCCCTTTCCCATGAGTCAGGGAGCTAAGGCCACTACCAGATAGTCCCCCTGGGGCTGGCACTCAGCAAGTGGATCTCATGGGGAGGGAAACCCTCCATGGAACTAGTGACGACTATCCTGGGAGAACACGTATGCTCCTCCTTCTTTGTCCCCTAACTCCTCTCACCCCAATTCCCCTTCTATCATTCCCCACAAGTCCATCTATTGCAGTAAGATAGGAAACTCCAACCACTTTGAACATACAGTTCTGAGGAAGAGTAAGAACTACCCAGTTGGGGTCCCTCATACTACTGACACAAAGATGATTGGGCAAAGAAGAAAAAGCCCACTGAGGAACCAACATACGCGGTATAGTCAATGAAACTCAATCCCAATCATAAAAAGGGAAGATGGACTGTACAGGAGGGAAGATCCTCACTGGAGGAACTGAGAGCTGGCGAACAGCTTACAGCTAAGAGCAGGGGACGCTGGTGGAGCCTTGCTGAATACAGGAGGTGTTCAGAGCTGTCCTGACGGGAGAATCGGGGGTTGCAGAGCAACTGGGAGCCAGACCACGTGACTGAGGCAGGAGGCGCAAATCGAGAGAGGCCAGACCAGGAAGCACGGTGGGGAGATGCTAAGAGAGCCGGAAGGTGTGCAGAAGTCCCCAGCAAGCAGAGACGGTCCTGCAAAGACACCTAAGGCAGACATTTACACCACGAAAGGTACCTGGGTTACCGTAACGGGTAGCAGGGATCACAAAGAGCAACTGAGGCAGTTGGGGAAAACAGAGGAACCCCTTCTCCCTCATCCCAGTCCCTGGCGAGAACTATAAAGTGTACATATGAGAAACAGTGCCTGGCAGGTTAGAGCACCAGACCTAGCAAGAAGGGACAGCAAACCCGGGACCCACATGAAACTGTGGAAGCTGCACGAGAAGAGTACAGGAGGGTCAAGGACCCAATGCAGGTTAAGGAAGCAGGTGAACAAGCTGTTGTGATTCAAAACAAGTCGGGGAAGCCCAGAGAAGACATAAAGGGATCAGGGACCCACAGAAGTGAGAGTAAAGACGAAAAGCAAATCTGGGCCCATTGTTAAACACACTCTCTGGAACAGCAATCAAAGTCTGGCAAGTGAGTGAACCAGACTTGATGATACATTTTGTGTACTTTGATTTTGATTATTGTTTTCTTGTGTGACATAACTACAGAAAGAAAGAACTACAGTAAATCTGGCAGGTGTCACGTCCCCGTCACACACCGCACTACCACCATGTCCCCATGTAATTCCCAACGGCGGTTGGACTACAGCTCATGTTGGCATAGCAAACAACTCAAGAGAAACTCCTTTCCGACATGAGCCACTTACCTCCAGTGGCGGTTACCATGAAGACTGTCCACGCCACTTCATGGTCTTCGGATTGCTTTTGGGCCCCGTCGCGTTAAGCGACACGTGATCTGGAAGTGACAGGCTCGATTGGTTACACGAGACGAGGAGCACGCATCATGTGATCAGGAAGGAAGCATCGGAAGCATCTGCCTTCAAGCAACGCTTGACACGCTCACGTGACATGGAGCGTAACACGTGATGCGCTCACATGACCTTTTTTTTGCCTTTCAAAAGATTCGAGCAAACGCTCACACGTCGCTTCACAGCTGCTTATGAGAAGTTTTGTAGAGCACTTTCCCTGCTTCTGTTCCTTGGAATCCTTGATCACGGACTGCCTTCACGGACCCGCTCTGCTTCTCCTCGGTACCCTTGCTTTGGCGATCTTTCCCGGATCAAAATACGAACTTGTTTTTTTCCCTCGGACTTGCTTTTGGATCCTCCATTGTTATTGTCGTGACTGGCCGGTTTCTGAACACAAACTACATCTTGGACTGATTACGGATTTCCCATCACAGTACTTCGCTCACGTTTCTTGACAAAATCAGGTGTTTCTTTCCATCAAGAGTGCCACATTACCATCCGCTGCCTGCCGCCGTCGACCATAATAGAATCCTGCCCAGTACTTCACCCAGGGTATCCGACCACTGGCATTGGGGTAAGAAAGAGTCCTTGTAAACCATTCACTGTCTTGCCTTGATTTCTCTAACCTCGTTGCTTGCCTTACATTGGTCAGGGGGTTCACTTCCGGCGTTCCTGGTTCCAGGCTGACGGTACTCCACACCTGTGGCCCCAAAGATTGCACGGGCAGTTATATTCTATACTTGCCCGTGTGGTACTTGGGGACAGAGGTTTCATCATCTACACAACCATCAAGTCTTAACTGCAGGAGAATGAACCTGATTTGCTGTGTGATATTTGTTTTGTGATAGTTCAACCATTTTTAAACAAGAGGACATGCAGATCAAGTTTGGTAGGACTTGATAAGGCATTTGTGAGGTGAAAGAAGAAGAGGAGAAGGGACTGCCTCCTGATACTTGGGAATTGTGTTTTCTTGTCATTAGATCTGAACATTAAGAAAGGAACATTTTAGTTCGAATTCAGAAGGTCACAGTTTTCTTTAGTTAATTTAGTGTGTAAGGGACAGAAATAGGGTTGGACACAGGATGGTTGACATTTTTTTTCGGACTTCCTGACAGAATCCCTAGTCTTTTGGTTTAGGTAGGGGAACCCCTCTTAGAAATAGGGCTAGTTGGGTTTTTCCAACAAATAAGCCACCTCCGTATCAGAATTGTTCTTCTGTACCCTTACACAATGCAGATGCCAAGATCTCACCATGACCAAACTGCCTACAGAGTGTTTATCTGGATAGAACCAATGTGAGGTGGATGCTGAACATCTTAGCTTCTCCCACTGCATGGTTTCATCATTAGGTCCTGAGAAGGCTTTTAATTGTGTCAGATGGGGCTACATATTGATCTCATTTGATAGGTTTGGGTTTAGAGGAACCTTTGTTCAACTAACCTTTGTTATTACCAATGGCTAACTCTCCCCATCATTCCCTGATGGCTGCCCTATTGCACTATGGTTTCTATGTTAGTGAGCTATACTCGCATGTCGTACATGTTGGATTCAGCTTCTACATTGGTTCTGCTATGTGCTTCATGTACTGTGGTTCCTATGTTAATGTTTTTCATGTCTAAATGCACATTTCACTTAGTGCACGTGCTCTTCATGTGGAGTGCATATCTATTTCATGTCTAGTGTGTGCGCCTAATGATGTTACGTCAGCTTGACCGCTTTTGCCATCTTCAGCTCAGATTGTCTCTATGCCTTGTTGTACTTGCCTGGGATAAGGGGGGTACGGTTCTCTGAGTCAGTAACACATCTCACCTGTGCAATATTGGATTGGGGGCAGGATAGAAGCTATGGATGACGCATACATCTGCCTCCCAACATTAGATTGAGCGTGGAGGGGATTTGAGTACCAATGCACCCATTGCAGTGCCAATTACTCCAACTTTCCTGCTAATGAGGAGCAAGTGTCATATCCAAAGGAGTAAATACCACAGCATCAAATGGAGTACCAGTATATTTACAAGATTTTAAATGATGCATGTTGATATCACCCAACTGAATGCTAATCACTTTATGGACTCCATTCAATGAAATGTGGTTTCAAAAGAATTCAGACATACTCATGTTTTCTCTTCTGCCACAGACAGACCTGGCTGGTCCATGGGAGCGAAAAGGGCAGCCACCCACCAACAATAAGAGAACCCCACCATGTCCACGAGTAGCAGCAAAATCATGTTACTCATGGGCATGGTCGGGGCGGCACTGAAGGTGCAGTGGGAGCGCTGTAATCAGTTAACCCTGCTGCACATGTGTACTTCAGGTCCTCCCGGGCCAGCAATGAAAGCTGGAAAACCTGGCTGAAAAGGAATGGCTGGGGCGTTAAGAAAGAAACGCCCCCAAGCCATCCCTTTCTTTACCCAGCCTCCTGTCCTGTCTCTTAAAACAGACTAGGGTGGGGTCTGACTTTGCAGACCCCACCCCATTCTGTGCAAGAGATAGGACAGGACAGATGCCAGCAATTAAATGCTTTACGTTAGTAATTGCCGGGCCTTTGTTAACAGCAAAGCCTAGGGGCCCTTTAACATCTGTGTCCTTTTCTGCTTGGCCACGGCTATGTAGGCCAGCCAGGTTGAGTCAATATAGTCCAAAATCTCGGGGGAGGGAGGCTGAAATCCGGTCAGCTCACTGGTGTTGCGTCACTGTCATGGGCACATTGCGGATATGCTTACAGGCAGCCCTACCAGAGCTCAGGCTGCTCTGCACAGCCACTGTGTTTGTGCAGAGCACCCTGCGCTGGTAGGGCTGCCTGCCTGTAAGCAGCGAAAGAAGGATCCAGACCTACTGAATGCCCAGACTCCTTCTTTCGCTGCTTACATGATGTTTCAGCTCACTGCTTGCCAGCAGTCTTGTGATTTCTTTTTAAAATAATGTTTTTTTAATTTGTTTATTGAACTCAGAAAACCAATACAGGTGAAGGTACAGAAGTTATTAGTGCAGCATTGCTCCTTCTGAGGTATTTGGTATAATGAACATACATTTTCAAACAAACGTGATAACATAAACTTTCCCCAAAAAATAAACTTAGGTAAGGGCACCAGGTGAGAGTAATGACGCATGACTTATGGGCCGGAACAGTGACGTGAGCAATACAGGGTGAACAGGCGTGAAGGTTTGAGTGCGGGTGTGGGCAGAGGCATGGGAGGCAAGAAACACAATTATTTAACATGAAACATAAAGTTAAACTTAAAGTGGGCGGTGAAGGCACTCACGGTGGTTTATCATCTGATGGGTGGAACATGGAAAAGACTAATAATTTCCAGGCTGCAAAGGTGTCAACAAGGCTATCACCATGAGGATGTACTGCTCTTCAGGCATTGCTCATGCAGGCTCTTGTCTCGGCTTTGCACCAAGTATCAAATTCGCAAAACCATAATTTGAATTGGGGCCCCCCAGGGGATTTCCATGACAAGGCAATTGGTCTTTTCGCCAGTATGCTGGCTAAATCCATACATTTAACAACATGTTTAGGTTTGCTTTGTCTAGGGTATGGCCCTAACAGGCATTTGATTGGGGACCAGTCATATCTAGTTACCCCAGCTCCCTTACAAGCCTGTTTGATTTGGGTACTGGAATACCTGTACTTTTACACACTTGCCAAACATATGGATGGGGTGCGCATTGTCTTGATGGCACCAGGGGCAAGTGGGTCGTATATTATGTATTCTCCCAAGCAGATCCCGAGAATCCCTTATTCAGGTGGCCATGGAAGGGCTGTCGCTCTCAGATCCTAACCCTGGGGGTGGACGAGCGAGGGAGGATCACCTGGCAAGGGGAGCACAGGGTTATGCTTGGGGAAATTCCCCATATGAGATGCGGTACTACACAGCAGAAGGAGAGGAGAACGAAGTCCATGAGATTTTCTTTGATTATTCCACATCTAACCCCCTGCCCCTAAAGAAGCTCCATTAATAAAATCCAACCACCCCTACACCTCTGGTAAACCAATTAGAAGCCCAAACTCTGTTACCCTCAAAAACCACAATTGCCAGAATCCTTGGTTTTCTGTTGCCTACCGAATACTCCCAGTCATTCCTTTTCCCGTCCCTCTGATTATTATTTCCTGCACTCGCAACCTGCTCAGATAAAACACTACCGTTCCCACAATCCCCCTTGTTGATTTCATGATAATAATCCCAGTCATTCCCATTTGCTTCACAAACCCTACCAATCTCACCCTTCTGAATTCACCAACTCCCCTAGGATGAAGAATATCATTTCTCATGAAAACAACTCCCCTTTTGACATAAATATTTTTGTACCCCATGGAAGACAATGGACTAATGCTGAAGTTGTTCACCTGACATGTCCCAACACGAGGGTCAGGCAGAGTCAGGCAACCAGAATCACTTGCACCTGACGGCCCTTTCCCTTCCCCACAGGGATAAAAGGTGGAGCACAAGAGCACATTATGAGCAAGGCAGACAGCACAAAGAGAGAGCTATCCCATGGCGGCAGTTCAAGAGGAGGAGAAAGGCATTGAGAACCGAGAGGGTGACAGGGAGAGAAGTGACCTAGGCCTGTGATTCCTCTGTGGAAGAAATCATAAAACAGCAAACAAAGACTACTGTGTGCTGCAGCAGATGTCAACGGTACACAAAGCGCACCTATGCTGATAAGCAGGAGAGCAGAAGGCGTTTGTTACCGTGGTACCGTCATTGAGTCCTGATACAAGGAAAAGCAAGCCGTTCATCATGTAGTCGAGGGGAGAACCGATAAGAAACCGAACTGTGTTGAATGAAAGTTGCGAGCTAAAGAAGATTTAAAGAACTGTACAGGCCGTAGGGAAAAGCCAGCTGAAAGGGGCCCAACACCACGTGGGTGCTCAGCGAGAGACTCTCGTTTGGTTCCCCATGTTTGTTGAAACTACCGATTGCAGAAGGCCGTGCGAAGGCCTTGAGAACAGTGTCAAAGTGGTCCTGCAGAGGTCTATCAAAATCCGCTGCACATTCAAAAGTCTTTGACCAACAAGTAATGGAAAGCTAAGGGTAATGAATCCCACATGGTGAGAGAAAAGATTGGCAAGAATGAACCCGGAAGAGGGATGCCGATAAGAAGAGGCGAAGCCTGATGCCTAAATGAAAAATGTTTCTGCTGACAAGAGTGAAAGGAAGGTTCACAATGGCCTATTGAGAAAGACATTAAGAATTGAGAATGTGACGGAGAAGACCCTTTGAAATACAAGCCACAGTGAACCCGGCGGAGGGAGGCTAAGATTCAAAAGGAAGGTCTGAGCTCGGAAAAGGGGGACCCCAAGGGTGAAGCCAGCATCACCAAAAGAAAGAAGCCAACATTCAAAAGGAAGGTCTGGGCCCGGAAGCGGCGGGACCAGGGGTGAAAAACCATCACCCAAGTCTAATCGGCAGAAGGTTGTTATTTGGAACACCTCAGGCCCTTGGAAGTAAGATACAGAACTACCGAAGGTCCTGATATTGCTAAGGAATCTTGGTAGATCTGAGCCCGGAAGAGGGGGATGTAGGGGTGAAAATGCATCACCCAAAGTGCAAACAGAAATGAACTTTTGTTTAGTTATTTTGAATACATCAGACCATCGGAAGTAAGATACAGAACTACCGAAGGTCTTGATATTGCGAAACTTATGGAAAATAACTCTTATATTTTTGTTATTTTGTACACATCATATCCTCTGAGGCAAGAGACTGTTTGTAGAAAGGAGACTTAACCACTGAATGTCCTGATACCCGGGCAGAACTGTTACCTTGTGCTGGGAAGGCTCGAGCGTGTACTGTGCTCTGGAATCCCACCTTGTCCCATGATAAAAAAAACATGGGGAAGGCAGACCCCCGGCCACTATATCGTGAATTATTATTTCTTCTTTCTCAAGAACCTTATCCCACACTCTTTCTGTATTTAGTTGTAAGGATTGGCAATAGGTTTTTCTTTGTATAGGCCTTTTTTTCTTTTTACAAGATGCCACTAGGACTGCCTTATTTTTATTTTGATGGTTGTAGTTTGTTACCATCTAAGATGTAGGTTTAGATTAGGTGTTTTTCCAACCCATGTATACAGTTTAATAAACAGCCTTGAACTGTGATCACTTGTGTCTGTCTTCGCTGTTGCCACCATGAGTTCCTTACAGTTATTACTGAATTTAGCTACTCTACTACTCTACTATGAGTCAAATATGTGCAATGCAGTAAATTGATCTGCCGTAGTCTAAACCTGGCGTTATGGGATATGTTCTTAGGGAACCCCAGCCCTTGGTCCCATCCAGTGTCACTAATTACAGAACCCATATCCATGTCTGTGATGCTGGAAATGCATCAGAGGGACAGGGCCTCCGTATCCTTGTCCTTTACTGCTTTTTATCGTGTGTTCTGTCGTGTTTTCCGCGCAGGAGTTCATGTGGGACTCCTGGCGGTGCAGCTCTCTCTCTTTTGGTTTGGTGAACGGACCCGTGGGATACCCTTATGGCACCCATGGGTGGGCGTACAACCCTGTGCCCCTAGTGTATGTTTTTGGGCACCTGTGGGTGGCCCACAGAGCAGGGTATGGGCTGGTGGCAGCTCCATGCTGAATTTGACAGGTGCGCGGAGTATCCTCCATTTTGGGATACCCCGGCCCTGCCATTGGGATCAGTTGATTCCTGATGGAAAACAAGATGGCCCCTGTGGCCTCTTGCTTTCTATTACCTATTACCTTGTTTTCCCAAAGTCCTGGGAAGCACTGACTCTGTCCCTTCCCCCTGACTGGCTGTTGGATGGAAGTGCCATATATGATGTTGTTGTGAAGGCCCGGCCAGACTAGCTGGAGCCTTCCCTGTGATGTATGTTGTGGGTACCTCCTGTGGGTGGGACCCGCGTGAATAGAGTGTGTGATGAATATGCATTCTGTGTTGTGGATGTCTAGTATCTGGTGGTTGACACAATGACTGAGACAGCCCTGCCCGAAACCGGTATGAATGCAGTTGGGAGTGTTGAATGGCTCGGTACTTGTCGCAATACACATAACTTGTTGTGAGTGTCTGGAGAGAAGTGAATGGCCTGAATACCTCATGTGCCCGATTGGCTGCCTGCCTTCATGAATGCCCTTAGTCGTGATTGGATGCTTGAGTGTGACCCAGCGGAATGAATGGGAGATGAACAGTATATCTGTGGACCTCTCACTGCTAGGAATCGTGTTCAGAAGCTGAAGTCCACTACGACAAGTAACTGGAGTAACTGAAGCTTGACCTTGAAGCCTGCTGGACGAGAAGAATTGCTTTTGCTCTCCTTCACAATCTGAAAGCTGCTGTGTCTCCAAGGACTGACCCAGAGAGGACCTGGTAAGGCGCCCTCTTCCCGAGCTACGAGGGACCATCGTGCACAGATGATCTTTGCCAAAGCTCCCTGGTAGACAGACCTACAACAGGCTGTTGTCCGCCACTGTCGACGACCGCTGTCACCGACCGGAGCCGCCGTGCTCCCGTTTGCCTAAGAACTTCATTTGATCAACGGACGCTCTCGTCTGCATCGTCGCCCGCCTTATCCCGCTGGAGAAGGCCCGAACGTCGAGGCGCCGATGAGCATCCGCCGGTGGGTTTCCTGCCACCTAAAGACCACAGAGACGCCGACGACTCGACGCCCTGGCTGGGCCACAGTTCTTCATCCTCTCTTTGCCGTCCAGAATTATTGTCACCGAGGTGCCCCGCATGCCTCTTCCTTGCAGGACGCCAACGCTCTGTCGTCGACGAGCACCGCTAGGAACGAAGCTGCCACTTCACCACCGTAGTTCAACCTGTTCGCCATCGGACGTTCGACGACCCGTGACTCCTGCCTTAAAGGGAGGGCACTCAAGAAGGGCCGTCGATTCCCCGACACCAAACGCCGAGTTCCTCGACACCTCTCGATGATGCTCCTCCTGCCATGCCTGCTGTTTACTTACAGAGAGGTACCTCAAGAGGGTGTTGGTTTCAGCCCCTTTGAGTTACTCTTTGGACATCCCGTGAGGGGGCCCCTTGCCTTGATCAGAGAAGGTTTGGAAGCCACCCCTCCAGGTCCCGCCAAGCAAGTGGGGGACTACGTGTTAGGCCTCAGACGGATGTTGACACAGATGATGGGTCAAGCAACAGCGAATCTCAAGGCCAGCCAGGAGCTGAACAAATACTGGCATGACCTTAAAGCGTCGCAAGTGGATTGGACTCCGGGACAGGAGGTCCTCGTGATGGAGCCTACCAAGCCTCGAGCATTGGCAGATAAATGGACTGGACCCTTCAGGATAATCTTCAAGATGGGCGAGGTCAATTATCTGGTTGACATGGGAATCCCCGGGGTAGCCCCTCAGGTATTCCATGTTAATAGGCTTAAGCCTTTCCACAGGCGAGCCGAAGTCTCATGTCTCTTGCTGGCTTGAGAGCAAGAAGAGGATGAGAGTGAGCCCCTTCCTTATTTGCTGCATAGCAACCCTCAGGATGGCTCAGTGGAGGGAGTGCAGCTCTCTCCAGATTTGACAACCGAGCAGCAGAGGGCCTGCAGGGCTTTGCCCCAGCAGTATGCCTCTCTGTTTTCGCTGACGCCAGGCCCTACACTGTGGTGTAAGCACGAAATTGACACTGGTGACAGCGTGCCTGTCAAGAGCAGGAGCTGCCGAATGTCAGATACGGTTAAGAACCACATCCAGGCTGAGGTCGCCAAGATGTTGGATCTGGGTGTTATTGAACCCTCAACCAGTCCCTGGTCTAGTCCTGTGGTCCTTGTCCCCAAGGCAAGTTCCCAGGCAGGTACCAAGGATTGGAGGTTCTGTGTGGACTATTGAGGAGTCAATGCCGTCACCAAAACTGACGCGCACCCATTGCCCAGGGCTGATGAAGTCATGGACACCATAGGTGCTGCCAAATTTGTTAGCACCTTTGACCTCACCTCAGGCTATTGGCAAATAGCTCTGACGACCACGCCAAGGAAAAGACGGCGTTCTCAACACCAGAGGGACTCTACCAGTTTAGGGTCATGCCTTTTGGATTGAAGAATGCCCCTGCCACCTTCCAGAGATTGGTCAATCACACGCTCAGCGGGCTGGAAGCCTTTTGTGTGGCTTATTTAGACGACATTGCCATCTACAGTTCCACTTGGGAAGAGCACTTGACACATCTGGGTAGGGTGTTGCAGGCCTTGAAAAGGGCTAACCTCACTATCAAGGCCACCAAGTGCCAGATAGCTCAGGGGAAAGTCACGTATCTTAGTCATGAGGTAGGAGGGGATCAAATCCAACCTCTCCTCAGTAAGGTACAGGATGTACAGGACTGGGAGACTCCCACTACTCAAACCCAGGTGAGAGCCTTTTTGGGCCTCACTGGGTATTATCGCAATTTCACGGCGGACTATGGAACCATAGCTGCACCACTGACAGCTCTGACTTCACCCAAACAGCTTTGGAAGGTTAATTGGACTGAAGACTGTCAGATGGCTTGAAAGAAAGTCTGTGTAGGGCACCTGTGTTGTGTGCGCCTGACTACAGCCGACACTTTATCGTCCAGACGGATGCCTGCGACACCGGAATTTGAGCTGTCTTGTCCCAGTTAGATGACAAAGGGAGAGAACATCCTATCATATTCATCAGTAGACAACTCAAGGGTAAAGAACTTTGATGGGCTACTGTTGAAAAGGAATGTTTTAGTATAGTTTGGAGCCTTAGGCGTTTTAGGCCCTACCTTACGGGGTCTACCTTCAAGGTCCAAACAGATCGTAAGCCCCTGAAGTGGCTTATGCAGATGAGGGGTGAGAACCCGAAACTGCTCAGGTGGTCCATTAGCCTGCAAGGGCTAGACTTCACCATAGAGCACAGACCAGGGAAGGGTCACGATAATGCAGATGGCCTTTCCAGAAGGTATGTTGACCGTCTGGATGAGGGTGTCTATCCCGTGGGAGATTAGGCACCCTCCACCTCAGTCTGGGGGGGGGAGGAGTGTGATGCTGGAAATGCATCGGAGGGACCGGGCCTCCGTATCCTTGTCCTTAACTGCTTTTTATCGTGTGTTCTGTCGTGTTTTCCGCGCAGGAGTTCATGTGGGACTCCTGGCGGTGCAGCTCTCTCTCTTTTGGTTTGGTGAACGGACCCGTGGGATACCCTTATGGCACCCATGGGTGGGAGTACAACCCTGTGCCCCTAGTGTATGTTTATGGGCACCTGTGGGTGGCCCGCAGAGCAGGGTATGGGCTGGTGGCAGCTCCATGCTGAATTTGACAGGTGCGCAGAGTATCCTCCATTTTGGGATACCCCGGCCCTGCCATTGGGATCAGTTGATTCCTGATGGAAAACAAGATGGCCCCTGTGGCCTCTTGCTTTATATTACCTATTACCTTGTTTTCCCAAAATCCTGGGAAGCCCTGACTCTGTCCCTTCCCCCTGACTGGCTGCTGGATGGAAGTGCCATATATGGTGTTGTTGTGAAGGCCCGGCCAGATTAGCTGTAGCCTTCCCAGTGATGTATGTTGAGGGTACCTCCTGTGGGTGGGACCCGGGTGAATAGAGTGTGTGACGAATATGCATTCTGTGTTGTGGATGTCTAGTATCTGGTGGTGGACACAATGACTGAGACAGCCCTGCCGAAACCGGTATGAATGCAGTTGGCAGTGTTGAATGGCTCGGTACTTGTCCCAATACACATAACTTGTTGTGAGGGTCTGGAGAGAAGTGAATGGCCTGAATACCTTGTGTGCCTGATTGGCTGCCTGCCTGCATGAATGCCCTTAGTCATGATTGGATGCTTGAGTGTGACACAGCAGAATGAATGGGAGATCAACAGTATATCTGGGGACCTCTCACTGCTAGGAATCGTGTTCAGAAGCTGAAGTCCACTACAACGAGTAATTGGAGTAACTGAAGCTTGACCTTGAAGCCCTGCTGGACGAGAAGAATTGCTGTTGCTCTCCTTCACAATCTGAAAGCTGCTGTGTCTCCAAGGACTGACCCAGAGAGGACCTCGTAACACGCCCTCTTCCCGAGCTACGAGGGACCATCGTGCACAGCTGATCTTTGCCAAAGCTCCCTGGTAGACAGACCTACGACAGGGTGCCGACCCGAGACAGGGACTGCCACGGAAACTCAAAGAGAAGCACCCGAACTGTTGTCCGCCACTGTCGATGACCGCCGTCGCCGACTGGAGCCGCCGTGCTCCCATTTGCCTAAGAACTTCATTTGATCATCGGACCCTCTCGTCTGCATCATCGCCCGCTTTATCCCGCTGGAGAAGGCCCAACCGTCGACGCGCCGAGGAGCATCCGCCGGTGGGTTTCCCGCCACCTAAAGACCACAGAGACGCCGACGACTCGACGCCCTTGCTGGGCCACAGTTCTTCATCATCTCTTTGCGGTCCAGAACTATCGTCACCGAGGTGGCCCGCATGCCTCTTCCTTGCAGGACGCAAACGCTCTGTCGTCGACGAGCACCGCTAGGAACGAAGCTGCCACTTCACCGCCGTAGTTCAACCTGTTCGCCGTCGGATGTTCGACAACCCGTGACTCCTGCCTTAAAGGGAGGGCACTCAAGAAGGGCCGTCGATTCCCCGACACCGAACGCCAAGTTCCTCGACGCCTCTCGACGATCCGTGGCTCCTGCTTTAAAGGGAGTCACTCAAGAAGGATCGGTCGACGCATCTGCGGAGAACTCTACTCCACCAGGTACATTGGGGGGGGGGGTAAAACCTTAATAGGAGGAAATAAGACTATTGAACAATATATGGACTGGGCTTGTGCTATATATCTTTATTTACAGGTTGCCCAGGTGGGGGATCTCCACACAGAACTGTGCCTAGTGGTAGGGGTCAGCATTCTGCCTATTGTTTCAACCATCTTACGTTCCTGCCTATCTCTATTGCTGGTTTCCTCGTTATTGCTCTGTGTGACATTTTAACCGTACAGTTGATGCACTTTAATGAGATTCGATAACATTGGTGGTACCACTTTAGAATTGTATATATTTATCATTGTTGACTTCCGAGAACAAAGTGCGTTATTGTGATCGTGTACATACCTTTGAATATTAATTATATAAAGACTGTGTTTTCAGTAATACCGTGTGTGGACATTCCTTTGTGGGGGTTCGGGGACTACACTGTACTTAAGAACCAGCCCGCATCACCCCCTAAGAAGCTAGGCCTTGATTGCTCGTCCATTGCTACCTTATAGAGAATCTTGGCTGGGGTTTTCTGTGCCTTTCCTCTACCATATAGAGAGCAGAAGTACAGACACCCCCTACCAGTCTTTACAATGTCCCATCTCAGTTTCAGGTCTGGGTTTCTATAACTGGATCCACCCCACAGGCAATTAAAAAGTCTGTATACAGGTTTCCAGCCATCTTCCAGCAAGTAGACTAAAGCCAGGAGTGGTGTCTCTTCTGGCTCTTGTGGCCAACCTTCCCATCTACGTTTCACCACTACTCTTACCCTCACGTATCTCAGAAATTGACCCTTGGGTAGAGCCAGTTGCTGAGTTAGATTTTCCTAATCTCTGATTCTGCCTCTGTCATACAGGTCCACCCAGATGTATATGCAATATTCCTCCCAGCGCCTCGAGATGCCCAAGTCATCCCTGTTTGCACTCATGTCCGCAACTATTGGCACATTAGGAAAGTAGGGACAGGTCAACCTAAGTACCCTCATAGCTCTGGACCAGATCTGTCTACCAAGTCTGACGAGCAGGGGCAAGGAGTCCATGCAGTTTTCAGGGAGCCATAGTATGTCTTTAAACATGGCCAGTGACACCAGATGTTGTAGCAGTGCTGATTCTGGAGGAGGGCTATCAGCTAGCCATTGTGAGATGAAACTCAACTGAGCAGCTAAATAATGAAACTCGAACCTTGGTAGCTGCACCCCCCTGTCCTTGTAAGGTACGCACAACACAGAAAGGGACATCTTATGGCAGCCGAGCCCCAGAGGAAGTCTCTGATTAATGAGTTTAGGAGATGAAAGAAGGCTACTCCGATGTAGTAATGGATATTAGTGAAGTAGGAAAGGAACCTAGGGAGGACTAACATTTTGACAATATCAACCCTGCCTATGAGTGACAATGGGAGCCGAGACCAGAAAGACATAGATTTCTTGAGGCCATCCACCACCCTCTGCGTGTTGTGTGTGTGTCTTTGGGCGGATGAGTGATCCTGATTCCCAGATATTTAAAGGATTTCGCCTCCCATGGGAGGCCCAATTCAGGTGGGGCAGTCATGCTTACATCTCGGAGTCCACCCAAGGGAAATAGGCAGGATTTGAATCTGCTGAAAGAGATTCCAGATAACGCTCCAAACCTGTCCCGCACATCGAGGATCATAGGTAGGTTGTTTGATGGCTCACACAGCAACAGCAGAACATCAGCCAGTCAAGTGGCACAGCGAGTAGAGCGCTCGCTTTGACATCGGTGCAGAGCCTGCGAACACAGGTTCGAATCCCGGCAGCGCCAAACTCAGCGTTTCATCCTTCCGAGGTCGATAAATGAGCACCACACACCGTGGGTAATAATAAGCAGCGCTCAGATACCGGAGGGTTCGTAGCGCTATATAAATGCCAAATTATTATTATTATTATTATTATCATCTGCATATAGTGATATCAGATTTCTCTGCCCACCTACCATGATGCACGCACCCAGATATTCCTGGCTCAGAAATGCTGCTATAGGTTCCATAGCTAAAATATATAGCATGGGCAAACATGGCGGGTCAACCGGCATACCTCCTAGACCACAGATACCTTGAGGCCGGATTTCACTTTCACTATCGGAGACGTGTACAGTAGAACCACCCACCGAATGAAACATTCACCCAGCCCAAAACATTGCAGCGTGGCGATCAACCAATCCCAGTATACTAAGTCAAAGGCCTTGACGGCGTCAAGGGACGCTACCGCGCAGTTGTCTGGTCGGGCGTTAGTTTGGACAATGATATGCTGGAGTGTACAGCGGTTAAATGCGGTATTGGAGCCTGGCACAAAACCTGTTTGGTCTGCATGTAGATGGGAGGAGATAAGTCTACAAAGTTACGTTGCCAGTGCCGTTGTAACTATTTTAATGAATTCAACATGGCAAGGGGGCGGTAAGAGTCACAACTATCCGTAGATTTCCCAGGTTTGGGGATGGGTACCACCAAGGTCTCCCTCATACTAGCCGGCAGTATGCCTCTGTCATAAGCCTCCACACTGGGGCAAGGGTAGGACTATAAACTTTGTAGAACTCCGGGGGGACTCCTTCGCTTCCTGGCATTTTACAGGTAGAGAGGGATGCAATTGCTTCACTTATTTCCTCTACAGTTATGGGTTGGTTTAGGAGGGATCGCTGGTCAGGTGCGAGCCTCGGCAGCTGAATAAGAGAAGGAGCCTCTGCTATGTCTTCTTGGGCGACCAGTTTCTCATGACTGTATAGTTATGTGTAGTACGCAGTGAAAATATCATTGATCGTAAATTGTGATATCCACAGAGCCCTGCATTCATCTAGGAGCAGTGTGGTCGGGAGTCTGGGTTGTTCACGCTTGCAAAGCCAAGCCAGTAGCCTCTAAAGTTTATCCCCCTGTGCGTGAGCCCAGGCTCTTCGCGTGGCATAGTTGAATTTAGACAATCTCCCCCATGCCTCTTAGCACCAGGAGCGAACCTCGGCCAGTTTCTCCTCATTCGCCTGGCCGTTTGGGGGATGGGCTTCTAGTGCTCTAATTTCATCCTCAATGACCTCCAGTTCCTCCCGAAGCATTCATCAGATGCCCCACGCTTTTGCTATGACCTCCCTGCGGGTTACCACTTTCAGAGCTTCCCAGAAGGTACCCCAACTATCCACACTCCCCACATTGAGGACTAAGAACAGATTCCAATAGTGTTTTCCAGAAAATCCTGTTGGTCAACTTGCCAGTAGGCATGTGCCATGTCGGTATAGGAGGTCTGGGGCTTATACAGTTCCATTCCACCATCAAGGCGAATGATCCAAAACAGTGTGGCACATGTTTTCCGTTCTGCAAAATTCAATTAACTGCCCCACCCCAGTGAAGAAGAAGTCAATCCTAGTGTGAATCTGGTGGGGAGCGGAGTAAAAGGAGTATCCTCTGGTGGTTGGGTATAGTTCCCTCCAGATGTTCATTAGGTCTAGGTCAGTTAGTGTTGCATTAAGGGTGGTAGCAGCTGGAGAAGGGCTGCCTCGAGGGGGAAGACGACCTATCCAGTGTCAGGTCTTTAGTGCACTTATTAAAGTCGCCCCCCAAATGATAAGCCCCTCTCTTCTGTGTGTAATAAGATTACAAAGTATGCAAACCTGTGACAGGATGGTGTGGTTTGTGAATTAATGATACAGATTTCTCTGTGATGTATGTAGCCTTGCAGAATTATGTACCTCCCCTCCCTGTCGCTCTCTACCTAAAGTAAATGGAAGGGTAGCGACCCACTAACCAAGTCAGCACTCCTCTAGAAAACGTGGAGTACGTGGCACCATAGCCCGTACCGCCCCAGTGATCCAAGAGACCCTCTTGCTCTTCCGCTGGTAGGTGTGTCTCTTGAAGTAGAGTTATCGATATTTTCTTGCGCTGCAAGTACGATTTCACCCGGTTTCTGCAAAGGTAGGAATCAGGCCTTGCACATTCCAAGATAGTATCCTAATAGTAGCCATGATACCATCCTCTGCTGGATTCTCAGTGGCGCTCGGGGGGTTGCACTGCAGCGTGAAGCAAGTCTCCCTTGTAAACCCAGCCCCCATTGTAAAAACATAACAATGGGCCTCATCACGACTTGGGCGGTAACGGTAACGCTATTAGCGCGGGCGGTATTAGCCCTACCGCCGAACTCCCCGGCGCTAATAGCGCCGGATCACGAGTTTGGCGGTAATGTAAGTCCCCATTCCCCACTGAGCCCATTCAGGAATGCCCCATTCCCCATTGGGCTCAATGGGGAATCTTCGCACTAATACCGCCGGCGGATTTCCCGCCGGCGGTAATAGCGCGAATTTCCGGCGGATTTCCCCCCAGCTCAGAGCTGGGGCGAAATCCGCCGAAGTCCTGATTCGGCAGACACTTAAATCCGGCGGTAATAGCGCTACCGCCGGATTTAAGGGTTACCGCCGAAGTCGTGATGAGGCCCAATGTATCAGTTCATGGCGTGCTTAGCGTTTTTACTGCCATTGCCAGTCAGTAGCCCTAGTACCCCCTTGCTAATCCAGATACCCTCACCAGTGACCATGATGTATGGTATAAACAAGCAATAAATACAGGAATCACACATTACCTCCTTCTCCTGTATTTCACAATGTTTAGACCCAACTTAACTGTACATTGTTGACACTCATATCAACAGGCAAGGACTACATTACAGCGTCCTGTAGTATTGATGGGGCACCGCAGTGCACTTCTAAAGAGGTCCTTTTGCCAGTAAGGAGGACACAGGCTCACCAATTCCGTCCAGAGACATTGGGCCACCTGTCTGAACTTCTAACACATTGCTAGAAGGAACTACATGGCCGATTTGTTTTGCCTACACGAAATAGAGAAAGAAAAAATGGCCTGAGTAAACGGCATTCCAATAAGAAATCGGTCCCTGTTTTTTTCTACTGAACAAGATTGTCTTAATAATGTTGGGGTTAGAAGATTAAGGATAATTGCAAGAAACAACCATTCCTTGTCCTGACGAAGGCCGTGTGAAATTATCGGGGAAACCTATCAGAGATGGGGTTTACCTTGGAACGATAGGCCGAAATGCAGTGCGTGGACACAACATTTTTTCAAACATCCGCCAAAATCAAAACTATTAGGGTAACGGACATTAATTACCCTTCAGAGACAAGCAAAGACAGTGAGGAGGTATGTGCCACAGGATAAGATAAGGGCTGGTTCCCATAAAAATATGTATGAACAAAAGTGATCTATTATAACACGTTATTCATGTGCAAAAGACATTCGGAGAAAATAATAGCGTCAATGTGCCTTTCTCTGAGTCTTTTTGGATGCTCTGACATTCAGAAATCAAGTGAATTTCTATAACATTTGTAGTCTGGAGAATTAATGAATACATGTCATAAGATAGATGCCTTGTTTTGTATACTAACCCGTGAAGAATGAGAGTTTATTTTTCTATGTGATCATGCAAGTCATTGGCCCTCATTACGACCCTGGCGTTAACCAATGGCGCTATTAGCGCCATGGTTAACGCCGGTAATTTACCGGATCTGCCATGGTGACATGGGGAATTACCGCCCCATTCCAAGGTTGGCGGGGCGGTAATTCTCCATTTACCATTGGCCCTTCCCCATTCCCATTTTTGCCCTATAGGGCGGAATGGGGAAGGCGGTAATTACGGTACCGCAAAATGCGGTATCGTAATCACCTTCAAGGTCCCTTTGCAGGTCCTACCTTAACGGCTGGTACAGACCAGCCGTTAAGGTCGGGACCCGCAAAGGGACCTCGTAATCAGGCATTAAGGGATTACCGGTACCGGTAACCTTACTGGCACCGGTAATCCCTTAACGCCAGGGTCATAATGAGGGCCATTATGCTTTATATGTGTTTTAACAATGATACATTTCAGACCAAGGAAGCTTTTGTAAAATGAATAAAATTATTGTTTACCCATGTGATATAAAAACATTAAGGTATAAGTCTGGTCCTTGTCTGTTGATATGAGTGTCAACAATGTACAGTTAAGTTGAGTCTACACATTGTGAAATATATATTTATTGCTGTATCTACCCTATTATATCACACACCCCTCGACAACAAAAAATTGAGGGTTTGACCTGTTTTATATACGTGGTATAAACAAGAACAAAACATAGATAACAAAACCATAAAAACAATGCCCAACAAAGCCATATTGTTCGGGCATCCCAGTACCACCAAAGCTTGGAGTGGCCATTGAGTACCAGGTAACGTGACCAGCAACCGGCTGGTAAACCGTGTCAACTAGAGCGGGTGGATAAGACCAACAGTGGGTAACAAGGTTCCACTCCCACTGGATACAGAAGTACATACCTAGCAGTTTAAAGTCTTTGATTCAGTAGCGTTAACCATGGGAAATAAAAAAAAAGTCAGAAGTCCAGGTCGAGCCGATACAGATTATTGTGGGCAAGATGTGGGCTCAGTGGCAGCCAGGCGTTCAGACAGTTTTACCCACTTCAAGAGGTAGGAGTCAGTGTTTTAGGAATAGTAGTAGTGGAGGGGGATTATTCTGCATGTTCAGTTCGTCAGGTATCAGGGCCACCTTTACTGTCCAAGTTGCAGCTTCTGGATTGTCAAGTCAGTACAGTTTGCCATTGTAGAGGAATTTCAACCTCGATGGATATATGATCATATATTTAAGCCCCAATTGTCTGATCCTCACCTCTAGGGGTACAAAAGAGATTCGGGCCCTCTGGACTGCGGGAGTGTAGTCTGGATAAGTGGCAATTCTGGGACCATCGCGTGAAATCTCACCCCCCTCCCTGGAGTAACGTAGAATTACTTCCCTATCTCGGAAGTTAAAGATCTTGGCAATCAAAGGCCTAGGGTGAGACCATGGGGGTGTTTTTTCAGGAGTGATCGGTTTTCCCTCTCACCAGCAAAATCCTGTGACAGTTTGCCAGGGCCAATCTCCTGTAGCAGTAAATATTCAATGTAGGAGGTTGGATCTGGTCCCTCAGTACCCTCCGGCAGGCCCAGCATGCGTATATTGCTCCTGCGTGACCTACCCTTAGCATCCTCTGCATGCGTCTCCAGAGGGGCGTTCCTCCTTTGCAGTTCCTTGACTTTCACCTCTAAATCCTTAGTTGTGACCAGAGCATCATTCAGTAGTGATTCCGCCAATGACACCCATTCCACCAGTTGACTAACATCCTACCAGAGCAACTGAACATCCACCTTGACCTCGTCAATTCTGGTCTCCAGGGCGGTTCGCAGGGAGGCAATCGCAGACAAGGAGTTTCGCTTTTTGTACTATTGATTCCCCCATCTCCTTTCAGAGCCAAGAGTGTACGCGCAGCGTACAAGGGTTATCATGTGCTTCTTTCTCTAGCAGTAAGTACTCCAAATGAGCGAAAGTGTGGGCTGCTCTTCATCACCTGTTAAAAATATCCTGTGCAATATGTGAACCCAGAAGGCGCCGATAAAGAAGATCAAATGTCCACAAAGTGAACGTTTCAAAACATGCGGCTACCTCGAGAAATGAACATTCAGTCTTTGCAGGTGGAGTGAAGAGGTGTCTTTTGGTGCAGTTCCCTGCAACAGGTCCAGGGTGGCCGAGGGAGATGTACGTGTGTCGTCTTGATTTCGCACAGGTATTTTTGTGCTGTTCACGTAGGCCTCATCAATCCGTTTCTAAATGACTCCCCTATTCACTCACTCTCTCATGCACCAGTCCATCCATCACCCTCACTCACTCAGACCTTTACTCGCTCTCGCCACTCCACCCATCCAGGCATTCAATAGTCTTCCCCCAACTAACACGCTCTCATTACACCCATGCAAGACTCATTCTCTCACTCACGTTCCTCACTCACCAACCCATCAGTCAATCCTACACTCACCCTCTCACCACACCACTTCCAGAAACTTGGAAAAATGCAGATCCAGCTCCTGAGAATAAATCTTTGGAAACAATATTCTGCTCCCATGGGATGCAATGGCAGCTGTGATTTTCCCATTGAATCCAATGGGAGGTAACTTTTCCAAATCCACATAATGAAAAGAATGCACACCAATCATAAGGCTGCCAAGAGCAAACAGGTGCACCGATGCCAGACTAATCAGCTTTAGTACATATTCTAAACAGCACAGAATGAATGAAGGGGAATCAGTGCAGTTCATGCTTTATGAACCAGAGCTGTCTGTGTGTACTCTTTGGACACCAGAGTGCTCACTACAGGTTTCTGGAAGCTGGAAGTTGAATGCAGGGATTGTAAAGCTGGAGGCCTCACTCTATCTCACTCTATTCTGGACCTTTTTCTTTGTCGTAACTTTCATTTTCTCTGTTTTACCGAGATCTGTACCTCCCCTGACAACACGACCACCCCTGCATCTTTTACATCCTATCTTACACGTTTTGCCCACTCCCCTCATCCTCACGGCAAGGGTGGTAGTATACGTATCTTGTCACACTAATTCTGGTCTCTTGCTCCTTCTATACGGTCTATTCCTGTCTTCCCCTCTTTTGAATATCCGTTCTCCCAGCTCTGTCATCCTCTCTCTGTCTCATTTCTCATCCTTTATCAATCACCCTATCTGGCTTGCTCATTCCGTGCCGATTTTGACTCTCGCCTGTCTTTTCTTCTTTCCCTATCCTATCCTCTAATCCTTCTCAGTGACTTTGACCTTCATATTGACACTTCCCATGCTTCCTTTCCACATCTTCCCCTTCTCAACTCTTTCAAGTGTCCCAACTCTGCCTTCCCTCTTTTCGGGTTCATCTGTAGACTTATTATTAACCTCTTCCTCTTGTGATACTTCCGTTCAAGCTTACCCTACATACTCTTCAGATCATTTTCTGCTTCCCTTCCTCCCTTCTTTCCCACTCTGCTGTTTTCTCCCCATTTCTGATGCAGTGATCTTTGTTCATTCAATTCTTTATCCTTTATTTCTCCCCTTTCCTCTACCCTCCCTCCTATCTATGACTTCTCTCGTTTTGTGGATGATGCAACTTCTCTTCTTGCCTCCTCTACTCTTGACTCCTCCTTTCCCTCTCGCCGCTTTACTCCTTCTTTGAAACTGTCTCAGCATTGGCTATCCCCCCTCTCCACTCTCTTTGCTACTCTCTTCGTAAGGCCGAGCATCGGTGGAAGAAGTCTAACTCACCGGACAATCTGCTCTCTCCATCTTCTCTTCATTCCTTGTGTGATTCTCTCTTACATTCGGCCAAAAACAATACTTTTCCTCGCTTACTCTCTCATCCTCCTCATCACTTATTTCAGCTACTCCACTTGATTCTTTCCCTTTGCCCTGCTGGCCCGGCCCTTTCGACTAAACCTTTGGCTACTGACTGCTGATTTTCTCACTTCAGAAATAACATTCCTGTGCTCTTCTTTTTCAAACAGTATGCCTACTTCCACTTCTCTTGTTCTCTCCTTGCCCTCTGATTCCCCACTACTCTTTCCTGCTGTTTCTCCTTCCTGTTCTACCCCTGCCTTCCTTCTCTTCCGTCTCTGTCCTCATTTGGTCTCCTTAAGGAATCAGATACCTCTTCATACTTGGCACATGCTCATCACATGGCCTCTCCCCTAGACCCTATTCCTGCTTCTGTCATTTCATCTATCTACCCATCTTTGATTCCTTATCTAACAGCTCATATTAATGTATCCCTGACATCTTATACCTTTCCCTCCTCTTTTTAAGCATGCTGCTGTCATTCCCATTCCCCAAAACCTACTCTTGATGCTTCTTAGTCATTTCATTTTCCTCCCATTTCTCTTCTCTCTTTCTTATCTAAACGTCTTGAGAGGGTAGTCTACTCTCAGATCTCTTATCTCTGCCTTCAGAATGGAAATTCTTCCTCCTCTACAATCTGGCTTTTGTCCAGCTCACTCCACGGAATCTGCTCTGTTGCATGTCTCGAACCCTCTTCTCTCCACTAGGCACTGCAAACTATCTTTTATTTTTATTCTTCTTGATTGTCTGCGGCTTTTGATACAGTCAATCACTCTATTCTTCTCTCTTCTCTTTCATCGCTGGGTCTTTCTGAGTCTGTCCTCAAGTGGTTTGTATCCTATCTCGCTAATAGCCCTATCCAGTTTCCTCGGCTGAGCCGCGCCCCTCTCCCAGTCCATTTCTTTTCGGCTACCCCAAAGATCTGTTCTTGGACCCCCTCCTATTCTCTTTGTAAACCGTTCCTCTTTCTGTGTTGATCAGCTCCTTTGATTTTTCATGTCACTTTTATGCTGGAAGGCCTCACGCTGTCTTCGCCTCACAGGTACTCTATTTTCCTCCTTCCCTTCTTCCTCTACATTGCCCTCTGGTATCTACTTTCCCCTTACTCTGCTCCCTTCTCCCCCTCTATTTACAAAGTTGGGGACATCTTTCCCTTTCTCTTCACATCTCTGCCACTGCCCGGTCTGCTTGCTATCATCTCTTTAATCTTCGGCGTGGCTGCCCATTCCTCTCTTTTTAGGCTACAAAGTTCCTTGTCTACTCACTGTTCTTCCCCCTTCTCCCAACTTAATTATTGCTCTGTACTTCTTCTTGGCCTTCCCTCCTCTCATCTTGCCCCCTTGCGTTCTGGCTTTAAAGGAATGGTTTGGTCAAAACATTTTATTGTCCCTACGGGTCGGCCATGTGTTTTTAAGCCTAAGTCGCACGATTTTAGAAAAATTTCCTATGGACCTTACCCGAGTTTTCATCCATTAAACGCACGTGAAAACAGGCACCAAGGTGCTGCCATTTTGTGATAATCCTATCACTTGCCCCATCGCCATGGATGACCTGCTTTTGCGGCACTAAATCATATCCCCCGCCCCTGAGCGTGACATTATCAAAACATTCATATTCCCCGCCTCTCTCCGTGACGTTACTGTGCTACGTAGGCAAACGCGCCCAGTCGTCTTCTACGCAACTTCACACAGAACCCGGAAACCAACACAGATCAACTCACAACACAGAGCGCCGCAATTCGGAATATGAAACTGTACTTTAAAATCAAACAGCAACACGGTACATTTGGTAAAGTACATTTATTTGACATTAAATGTTTATAGAATATTCATCAATTGGCATATTAAAGCGGAATGTGATTTTTTTTCTTTTCTCTCTATCCGCAAATGCTGTTCCATTTTATCGTGAGTCACGCGCTATTCCTTTATGGTACACAGGGTGTTGGTTTTCGTTAAAAGAAGCACTTTGGTCGCATGGTGAACCGCAAGGCTGTTCCATCAACTAGGCACTAGGCCAGCGTAAAGGTTGATATGTTGCTTCTAGCCGCTAGTACCATGTAAGGGCATATAGGCCCTTGGCGATCGTCCCATAAGATCGTCAAAGTGATGCAGTTGTTTACGAGAAGCTGCAACTGGCGGTTGAAAAAACCATCTGCCGGGGTCTGAAACTGGTGGCAGTAGCAGTAGGGTAGGATAGAACTGTTTTGAAAACATAAAAATTATAAATAGTCTCGGCAGCCGATCTTTATTACTATTATTCATTTTATTTATTACGGCCGATCAGAAACTATTTGCTTGCAATGATAGTGCAATGGAGAATCTCTGGCTCTAAAATCAATGCGAAAACTAACGAAATAAATCGAGGTTAACACACAATGAGAAACGACCGTTTGTCTACATGCGTGTGGAATGTGGACCTGCATGCCCATGTGCCCGGTACAAAGACAATCCGACAAACGTTTTACCTGCTCTTCATTCATTCATTCATCCATTCATTAATTCTTCATTCCGGTATAATAGCGTCTAAAGAGTTACTTACTTTATATTTGCAATTTCCATTGTGTCTCTGCGTAATGCAGTCCGTA
Organism: Ambystoma mexicanum; assembly: GCF_040938575.1. Classification (NCBI taxonomy): domain Eukaryota; kingdom Metazoa; phylum Chordata; class Amphibia; order Caudata; family Ambystomatidae; genus Ambystoma; species Ambystoma mexicanum. The sequence continues at coordinate 1,354,636,365 of NC_090935.1, read as the reverse complement.
AATCCTACTGTGCTCGTGACAACGATTTTTCGTATACTGAACTAACATGAAACTCGGTCTAGTTTCCGAATTTTCTGCCTTATCGTCTCTTACATTATTGCCCACCTCCTTCAAATGAAGTCCTTTCGGCATGGTCCCTGTCTCTCAAGGTCAAAAAACAATAGAACCTTATACTGCCATACTGCCAGTGCGAGTTGTGGGCCTCTTCAGGCCGTGAGCTGAAAATCAAAGCCGCTGACCTTCACTCGAAATGAGCATACATTCTTACTTTGCAACAACCCGTAGTAAAGCCATCTGTGAGAACTTGAATTTTCGCATCCATCCTCAATGTGCAAATGCGAACTGGCTTCTCTCCCATCTCCAACGGCTCGCTTGGCGCATTCTAAGGCCCCCAATTTTGTCCTTTTTGTCCGCGAGCTTTGCAGCCCTACAGAACCATAACTATGGGGATATTGACTTTTTGGGGGAAGGTCAGGGAAAGTATAAAGTACCCGAGGAGTTGGGTTGAAAGTGAGATTTATTGTTTGTTTGTTTTATTATTTGCAATACGCAAGCCTCCCCTCGGTTAACAGTGCGCAGCATTTACATGAGATTGCGAAACTTAGTTACATCAACAAAAATATATACATACACATATTGACAAGGTCAGCGATATGAGGTGAATAGAGAGAGAAGTCAAAGATGACACCCAGGTTGTTCGCCACCCAGGATGGTGAGGGTAGAGGTTAGGGTTTGCATACTTTGTATGTACACTGTACAATAACATTTTTTTACAAAAAGACAATCAGATTATAATGATTTAAACTGGGATTTGTACTTCTCAACGAGTTCTTCTTTGGGTGGACATGGCACAGTGGCTATATTTGGTGGCAATGCATCAGTGCTCTGCACAGAAACGCTCAAAATTCCATATCTGTGCTTCTCGAGTACAGCAACAATAAGGCCCTTAACAAAGTCGAACTCCATTTCCTCATAGACTGGTTTGATCACCCATTGCGTACTTCTTTTTGCAAAGGCCGTAGTGTAGCGAAGCATCTCTACATTACCTGTAGTTCTAGATTGTTCACGGCACACATTCTCGTTATGGGCCAAGACCGCAGGTAGAGTCCTATATTTCATGCCCTGCATGCTGAAATGCAAGCGCTTTGATCTGTACTTTAGGCACATATTGTGGAACACTTCCAAACCTCCTGTGTGACAGAATTCTGTCAGCCCCCTCAAATCTCTTGATAGAGTTTTATCGAAAACAATCTTCTCAATGGCTTTGTGTGTGGGTGAAGATGGAACCAACCACTTATTCTTCCGTGCCTCCTCTGGGGACAAAGGGCCATGTTCACATTGGTGGAAATGTAGGTTTTCTGTCCAGCGGTGAACGTTGGTACAGTGGTGCATCAGTGACCGCCATTTTTCAAGTAGGATTTCCACTGGCCCTTCACAAGTTTTGGAGCTCCACCAAAGATGGTTGCTGATAGACTGGGACCACTGTGAAATACTTTCCAAACCTTTTTTTTTCCCTGCAGCCGAGATTTTCTTATTGATTGATTTAGCAAGATGCCATACATCAAATTGATGTTTAAAATGTGGGAACTGCTCTCTCATTGTCTTGGCAATTGAAACGTGTCTGTCCGTGGCTATGAGGTCGATGTGCATTCCCCTCGATTGTGGATATTCCACTGATTTTATAAATCCTAGTTTCTCCATGGCCACTGAGGATTTACATTGGGACACATGCACGATCACTGAATTCACAATTTTCTTACTATCCATGTCCTGAAAGTGGTAGGTGCAGTACTTGGCAGAAAATCCAGGTCTGTCGCACTGTCCATCGCCGGCTAGCCTGAATCGTTTCCCTTCGAATGTACTTGCTAGAGACAATTGTTCAATTTTCCAAGCATCACTAATGGCCAGAAATAGATAATCACGTTGGTATCTGTAGTACTGCGTTTTAGAAATGAAATGGAGTCCCACAAACTGAAAGAAAAACTTTAACTTTCTAAAACTGGAGCCACTAAAAAGTGATGCAGCTGCACACAGTAGATTGCCTGCTGGCAGTTTCCCCAGCATCGGTTGTGCAGACCATGAGAACGTATGATTTAATCTACAGGCGACATGTATTGTGACGTTACTGCCTTGTTTTTGACGACTGACATGAATCAATGGCTTCCGACATACTTTGCCTCTGACGGAATGCCCACATTTCAGCATACTTATAATATCCATCAAACAACTGTCGAATACTATGTATTTGCTCTCTTTCATTAGACTGTCATCCGGCATCACACTTGTTTCGGACTGCATCGTTGAGGACATATCAGCAGCATTGAAAGAAATATCGCCGATATCAGGTTCTGATGCGTCGGTGAATGCTGCTGCTGGTTCATTCTCTGTCATTTCAATATCTGTTACTTCAACATTGATGGGAGAACACAACAATGTCGACAGCTTTTTTGGTGGCAATTTTTTGGCGGGTGTAGATTGTGTGAATTGATCTGCGACTACTTCAGAGCTATCTTCAATACATTCAGTATCATCTACTTGTGGTGTTGCAGTCGCACTGTAGCAATGGTCCATTACAACTATACTGGATTCTCCAGACACATTCATTTCATGTTCTGGCCATTGGACATGAGCATCTCTAGTCTCAACACGCGGCGTCTGAATTAATAGTTCCTCCATAGTGTAAATGGTCTGGCAAGCAACATCTCTCATTCGCTTCACTGTCTATGTATGTATAGTTCGTACACCCACGGGTAACTAGAGGACTGATTGGAAAAGGGATGTTCAGTTTAAACACAAGATAAAGTATAGTACAATTGACTGGAAAAAAACATAAAATAGGCCCCAGCACAAACATTTTTCTAAAGTTATGAACTGATTGTAACTAACCTTATTTTTGTTTCTTTTCTTTGCAACTTTTTTGACTCGACCTTCAACATCTGCACGCTGCAGCTTCGATTTGTTTCCGCATCTCTTCCCTTCCTATTGCGCTGCAACGACTATATTTTCTGTATCCGCATAGACAGCACGGATTGAGGGTCCATCGACTCCCTGAAACACAATACTTTCATTACAATGTATCACAATATTGTTAGCATAAAACACACGTGAGGACGAACACACAGGTACATCTCAATAGCTCAACACGATTTCAACATTGTGTAGGACAATCAAACGACAAGTATTCAAGCTCTGATGACCTAGTTCGATGGAACTGTCAGTATCCATACCTCTGGCTCTGCATGGACTGCCATGAAGGATTGTATTGGAGAGGATGCATCAGCAACTCCCTGAAACACAGTACTTGCGTTAGTATGGTTTTCAATATTGTAAACATACAAACACTTGGGGTCGACGGCACACGTACATATAAAGAGATAACCACAAATGATGCTTTGTCTAAAAGAATCAAGGAATATTTAAATATGATCCGATTTAATCTACTTATTTCTCTGATTTCTTTACATCTGCATCATCTAAATGGGATGTTGTGATTGTAGTGGAAGCTCCACCGTCTTCCTGAAAGACAGCACTTGCGTTAATAGGGAAGAAAGTATAGCAAATGGAATCATGTTATATGATCACGCTCGATGGAGCTGTCAGTATCCATACCTCATGCTGCTGAAGAATATCTAGGGATGTTGTAAATGTAGTGCGCACTTCCGAAAGCTGTTGCGCCGATTCGTATCCGCATGGTCCCGCTTCCACTTCCCCTGGAATTACTTGAATGTCAGGCTCCGCATCAAGTGCGGGGGTTGACGCTTCAACAACTGCCTGAAACATAGTATTTGCATTAGTAAGGATTTCAATATTGAAAACATAACACACACTTGGGGTCGACCGCACAGGTACATATCAATGGCTAACCACGAATGAAACATGGTGTAGAACAAACGACAAGTGTTCCAGTCCTGATGATCACGGTCGATGGAGCTGTCAGTATCCATACCCCGTGCTGCTGAAGAACATCTAGGGCTCTTGTCAATGTGGTGGACGCTTCAGCATCTCCCTGAAAGACAGTACTTGCATTAGTATGGATAACACTAATTGTAACTGAAAACAAACACCAGGGGACGACAACCAAGGTGTATATCAATTGGAAAGCACTAACCAAACAATTGGTAAAATAATCACACGACACATAAAAACTATTACTTGACATGCATAAAACAAGTCTGTAGCAGAATAGCCAAGTAAGATTACCTGATACGTGCTAGAAGTGATTGATAACTGCGAGCACGTCACAAAAGTAGAATGTTCTTGTTTCAGATTCAAGGGATAGTCAAGCAGTTGTAAAGGTAAATTATTGTTTGATAATGAAATGCCAATATTTAAAATTGCCATGTAAGGAGACAGAATACTTGAGTAATGCATTTGAAAATCTGCAATATAGCACAGTTCCCTGTGCCCATATATAGATTTCGTTTGTGGGTTATGAAATCTAAAAATAATATATTGGTAAATGTCATTATTCAAAAAGATAAACACTCATATCAATGTCGAAAATATTACAAATTGGAAACAACACCTAAAATATCAATGAATCGGCTACCTACACACTACCGCAAGGCCTAAAGCTAAAAACGGATTCTTGACTCAGCAGTGGCGGAATGTGGAAGAATAGAGTGGGAATAGCGTTTGCGAGCAATTTTCGTGTCGTTCGCTGTTTATTCTTCTTTGTTAGCCAAGATGTGGCGTACATGTTCGAGGGAAAGTGCCGACTGCAGATGCGGTATCGATCACCCCTCTTGTCCTCAAAGACTTGTTGGACTCTACTTTCAAGCTCATGCAGTGGATATCTGCAATGGCTGACCCATTCTCTTATTCGATCAACAGTTTTTGGGAATACATGCATTGTAGTGCCTTCAGATTTAGCATGGGTCTTCGAAGGGCAACCGCTAATCGAACAGGCAGGCATTGTTGAAAATTCTGAAAAATAAATATCGACATTATTAAACAATCTTGATGAATAAAAATGTGATACAAAAGTAAATGAACCATACAATGTTCAATGCAAAGTTTGTTTTACTCGCCGGAACTATACCAGTTCATCATGTGCGGCTTAGTGTTTGAATAAGTTGCAGAAATTTGTAAATGATGTGACTAAACTCTGAACATGTGAATCGTCCATTGGATGTTCTGTCTTGCACGAGAAGGAAACATGCTCACATTATAGACTGGACCCCTGAAGGATGCAATTCGATGACAATTGACACAGATGAAAATAAATAGATCTATCGATAGCATAAAAATTGAAACTCAAGTCAATAGCAATGAGCCAAATGAACATACCACTATTGGGTACTCTAATCGCAAATAGATAGAAATTTAAAAATGAACGAAATATGACTAGGATACATGGCTTTACCTTGACAAACAAGCAGTTGGATTCAGCAGGCTGAGCAGTATGTTGCAGGAGAACAGGTAGATGGCCACAGGTAGCACACTGACGAGTTTGCTCGAAGCGGTCACAGATGGCACGACGACGAGCAGATTAGCATAGATCTCAGTGCTTCTCAGGTAGAACGTTCAGGAGTTGACTTGCAAAGCACAAAGATGTTCTCATGAGACATATAAAGTGGTTTATAAAGTATTAGAAACAGGGGTGTGTTTGTGAATGAATGGCGTGTGTATGTCGTGGTATTATGTGGTTTGCAGGGGGGCGGCCAGTGTCAGGGGAGGCCTGCCTGGAGACACAGGGTCTGAGGAGGCCATGTGAGCGATTGCCCCTTTGGCGTGGGATACCTTTTGAAGTGTACATGGTGTTTGGCACCTTGGTCATTATCGCCCCTGATAGCACACCATGGCAGCGCTCATCCACGGGTGCGAAATGCCTTTGATAGGGGAGGGGGGGTGGATGGATGGGCCGGTGGGCGTGCAGGCAAGTGTGTGGGAGCAAGGGGCCATCAGGCCCCTCTCATCCTTTACTTCTCAGTATAAACTCGGACCAAGTGCCTCCAGTAGTGGGTTCGCCCCTTGCCCTTATGTGATGTTAACTTTGGTTGACATTCGCGTAGATGGGACCAATTAGCAGCACACTGGGCATCCATTTTTCTACCCCCTTTCGACTCCATCTTGATGACCAGGCCTCACTGCGATAGTACAGCGCGCAGAGCACATGGCCCCCACCCTCGTTCCCACTCTGACTGGAAAACTCCAGAGGTATTTACAACAGCTAATAAATGTAACACATCAATCTTCCTCTGAAATCACTGTCCTGCATGTGAACCAGCCTGAACTAAGCACATAGCTCGTCCATCTCCACAAACGTGTCCTTGCCCCTGCGCCCTCGCCAGTGGAAACTTACTGCCATTCTGACCCTTTGTCCCTGCAAGGTATTCTCTTCATGTGCCAGACCATTGACCACGCCATGATGCCCACCTAGCAGATCCCCAACTAACATTAGACCCCTACCACAGTATATCGTTGCCTATCAATAACAAATGACACATACCGGAGATTCTTGTGAGCACAGACCCACATTTCAACCAGTGTGTTAATTGATAGTATAGATATATGTGTGACTTTTATAGAGACATAACCTACTGAAAGACTTTGAATAAGTGTTATTTAGTGCATGCATTATTGAGAATATATTTTGTTAGCTTAGATAGTGACCACCCCGCTTCACAGCGACCTGACTTTCACCCATTCGGAGCACAGATGTCTGACGTCCATCCTTGAATGGAGACACAATTCATTCATTTAGAAAATCGAAACAACCGTTGTTGAAATATATGTGGTGTTTTATTTTGCATCTTATTTTGATAGCACAAAAATACAAGACTTTACATATTGTAGAGGTCAGGTTGCAGCACAGTGAGGTAAAATCCCCTGTACTGACCGCTGTCACTCGGGAAAGTTTCTCTTATGGCACGAACGGCACAGGCGGGTATTACTCTTCGAACGCAGTGTCCAAGCCTCCCGTGATGCCACCATGTAAAGGAACGATAGGCAACCAGCCAGTACCACGTGTGAAAAAGAATCATACAAACTGTTTTTAAATGAACAAGATAAGTTTATTAAACGTTTGTTGTCAATGACAATTCTTGTAACTAATGGCATTCTGCTTGCACAAATGCTATCTAGAGACTGCACACTATTGAATGACTTTCATGCGTTAACATGATATGTATATGTAATTTTGGATATAGTAGAAGACCATGAAATAGGAGTGGCATCACAAGCAGAGTATACTTACTCCTTACTCGGATTACGAGGACGAACAGTTGCGCGAAGTTCGTGCATAAGCACCATCATTATCCTCAACACGGACCGTGTGAGGCAGGCTGCCCTGAAGTCTGGCAGCTCGGTGATGCATTGCGGTCGTGGCTCGCCTTCCGAGATGTAGGCCACGCATCCCGAGTTTTCACAGCAGCAGCAGTTCTCCTCCTCGATTGGCATTAGCTTGCACCGATTGCATGTGCACCAGGTGGAAACACCGTCCATGCGACTAGGTCCAGTGTCTTCATCCGTTGATTCGTCCTGCCAACTGCCGTCCGAAGCCCCATCGTTTTCGCGTGTTTCCCTTTCCAGTAGTTCCTCCTCGGTATTCTCGGGCTCGTACATGTAGGGCATTATTGTAGCCATTGTGTGGTAAACAAACTAAAATAATTTATAGCGATGGTACAGGTGTTCACACGGGCTACAAGCGGCAAAGGTAGCTGACCAGAGCACAGAATCGAGTCACAGAATACTCAAAGTAACACACAGAGAGGAATGGAATTGAAAATCTGATGCTGTGTGTTGTGAAACGGTCTGTTTATACTTATTGAGTAAAGATGCTTCCTGCTGTTTCCATGGCGACACATCATTAGCTCAAGCGCAACGATTGTTGACACGAGACGTGCTTTGGTGTTGTGAAATGGGCGGTACGCGTCTGCTGATGACAGGCTCAGGGGCGGGGGATATGATTTAGTGCCGCAAAAGCAGGTCAGCCAGGGCGATGGGGCAAGTGATAGGATTATAACAAAATGGCAGCACCCTGGTGCCTGTTTTCGCGTGCGTTTAATGGACGAAAACTCGGGTAAGGTCCATAGGAAGGTTTTCTAAAATCGTGCGACTTAGGCTTAAAAACACATGGCCGACCCGTAGGGACAATAACACATTTTGACCGAACCATTCCTTTAATTCTGCTATTCACTTAATATTTCAGCTCCTGTCCCGCTCCCATGTCACTCCTCTTTTTTCGGCTTCTTGTCTCTCATTTAGCCTTCATCTCCTCTTCCATTTTCTTTGCTTCGCCTTCAAATCTCCCCATGATCTTGCCCCTCTCTACCTCAGCTCCTTACTCTCGCTATATATCCCTGCACGGTCTCTCCACTCTCAGTTTCTCTTTCTTCTCTCTGCCCCTAACCCACCCTGCACTTCGTCTCGTTTCTGCTCTTTCGTGCTGCTTCCTCACATACACTGGAACTCCCGTCCCTATCTATCTGTTCCTCTACTTGCCTCTGTGTCTTTCGGACGCAGCTCAAAACCCATCTGCTTCAATCATTTTCCCAAGTGTAAATTGGTAACTTTGTTTTTTCACATCTGTTGCCGTTATTTGTAAAGCAGTTACTTATAATGGATTGGGTTTGGAAACCTGCGATGGAAATGTTCGAGGGAGAAAAGACTGAAAGTTATTTTTCCGAAAACATTTGGTCTTTTCTCCCCTGAACCATGCTGCCACAGGCTTCCAACTCCACCCAGACCTATAGCCCCCTACTTACCTTGCGGCGGCACACTTCACTGTGTGCCGCTGACTCGCTGTGTCACTGTCATGCCTGTTCCCTTTCACATCTGTGATCAGGAATAGGCGCCAAAGGTCCTTTTTTTTTTTTTTTTAACAGCGTACAGGATTGGCTGTTTGGGGCCACCTCCGCAACTCCCATTCACTGTATAGTGAACAAGGATCTGGGAGACAACCCCGCAGCTGCTGCAGTCCTTGCCACTGAACGGGGGATTTGGTCGAACTTTTTTCGGCCGTTCAGACCTTTTGAACTGCGAAATTCGGCCAAATCAACTGTTTGGGCTTTTTTATTCTGGCTTTTTGGATGATGCCCTAATAATCATTGTCAACGCACTTGGCCAAAGCTCTCTAAAGAAAATGCACATGTTGTAAGGTTAGTACTGTTGATAATTATGTTTTGTGGGGGGAATCTTGTCCAATAGCGACAGAGCAAACCAAAAAGGCGGTGGGGGAGTAAGCAGCGAGGGAAGGACACTAATGGTAAAAAAGAAGTAAATGTGGCAAAAGACAAAAAAGGTTTTACGTGGAATAACTAGCGGAAAACAACTTGAGCAAACTTCAGAAAAGTATATATAATCATTAGTAGAATGGGATGATGTTCGAATGCACTACCAGGACATGAGGGAGTATGTCTTCTTTTGGGGAGGAAAGGGGAGCAAAAGATATTATGAGAAACTTGAAAAATGTATGCGCTCGTTTGTAAGTGGCTGGTTAGTTTGACCAGTCCTTCCCCATGGATTAAAAGGCTCATCCCATATGTGAGAAACCAGCCAAATCTTACCTACATTTGCCCCATCTTCATTATGGATATCGGCAAATAGTAGCGACATCAGAGCCGATTTTAGCGCACGAAGTTCAAAAAATAATTTCCCTGCTGCAGGCGTGAAATGTTGTGGTTGGTCAGTATAATGGCATAAACCAAAAAGGGGTGACTGAAAGTTGTGCTCCTGCAGCTCGTGTTTCTCTTACCCATTAATCATGAGATTACCCCCTCTCATGATCCAAGTCTCAAATGTGTGCAAAGCTGGACTCGCCGCAGAGCCGTTCTCTTGGTGCCCGCTCTTAACGGGGTACCATTTGAGGAGCCTTTCTTCTATATCTTATGCTCCGCTGCAGCTTTACTTTACACCTTGTAGTAGGTAATAGACAGATGAGAATAATATGTCAGTATTGGTCTGTATGTAAAAGTGAAAAGTAAATCTCGTACGCCTTAGTTTTACGCGTCGCTTTTACACTCTGGGACTTGGAAAATGACGCTATGTGCAATTTGGATTTAATGGGACGGAGACAGTCCGCCCTCTCCTGCTGTGCATTCCTCCTCCAAAATCCAATGCCACACGGCTTTACCACAACTTTCTCATTCTCTGTAATTTAATTTGGTAAAATCACATAGAAGCGAGGTTTCCATGCTAGGGTAAAACCAATGGATTCCGTGAGATCCACCTGTTTTTAGCATGTGCTACAAGCAGTCGGTTTCCAGAGTAATCTATTGTAAATGCTGTCTGCCACGCATGCTCAGCATTTACACAGATTTCAAAATGGAGGGCAAAATCAAGGCATATAGGTCATTTTGCCAGTTTTTACCTTTTGGTTATGCAAATGATAAAGATTGCATGGAGGGGACCAAGCAATGTGCAAGTACTAATATTGGTGGTCCCATGCATGCATTAAGCACTTATAAAAATGACCCCCTTCGAGTCAGGCAGTCTCCATCTGGGGGCTGCCTGTGTCAGTGTTGGCTCCCAAGTAGTTTTTTTGGTTCTCCTGTTTCTCAGAGAATTCAGCTCTAGAGGTTTGCAGCTATTGAGCAGGTGACCTGCCCCACGTGCTCTCGGAAGACAAGTGTGTGAATGTCAGCAATGCTTGATCGCCGCAAGGGAACACCAACCTCAGAGGATCCAGCTCAGGTGTCCCGCGTCTGCTAAGTTTCTATTTCCATTGTGGGTCCACAGTTAAGAGTTGACGGTTTGCATGCCTGGATGGGGCGAGGGCAGAAACCATACTCTGGGGCATTGACACATTTCTCCTGTTGGCTCTAGGAGGGTGCACCATCCTTGGGGACCCCTCTTGCACTCACTCCTGGCACGATCATCTTTGGGCACCCCTCCACAAAGAACAGGGCGAGCTCTTAGGGGTTCCCCATTCTTTACCACCTTCAGAGGTCACTTTATTTATTTATTTATTTACATTTGTAGAGCGCACAACAGCCCAAAGGCATTGTGGCGCTTGTTACAGTAGGTGATCATAGCTTAGTTACATTAAAAAAAAAAAACAATCATAACATCACAGAGCAGCACTGCTTTGCCTTCAGAGCTCCTCTGTCCCGGTGGTCAAGCAAGTGCCTTTCTCAAAGTACCAAAAAAGGAAACCATGTCTACTGTTTGGGGTGCTCCTGGCAACGGGCAATGTCACCTTCAGAGGTGAGCACTTTAATCACCCTCAACATGGTGGCAAGGTTGAATTGAAGAGTTTTGCTACATACTCACGTGGACAGTTGGGGCACATCGAGCCCATCGTGCAGCCAGACACCATGTGCTGTCAACTACCTATTGCTCCTCTATCTAAGCTGCTCCACAGAGGCGTCCAGATTGAGTCTAAACAGGTTCAGAATCTACCTTGCATTGTGCAATCGTGATCCATGGTCCACCTTAATTGATCCACATGCACCACAGCTATTACAAAACATTCCGGTTCCCTTTCTACGTCACCCCATCCTTACGTCTGACATTTCATCCACTTTCCTATCATCGGAAAGAAAAACTGCAGCGTTTTCCAACACAACCGTGTTGTGTCTGCCTGAATCTGCTTTACCATTTTGGGCTCTCGGGCTCCCCACGGGGAGCCCGAGAGCCCCAAATGGAAAAGCAGATTCAGGCAGACACAACGCGGCATTGCGGAAAACAACGGCGTTGTGTCTGCCTGAATCTGCTTTCCCATTTGGGGCTCTCGGGCTCCTCACGGGGAGCCCGAGAGCCCCAAATGGGAAATCAGCTGCAGGTAGAAACACTACACGGCATGTAAACATAACCGCGTGTGTTTCTGCCTGCTGTGGTTTTCACTTTGGGTCTCCGGTGCTCCCATGGGAGCACCGGAGACCCAAAGTGATAGCCACAGCAGGCAGAAACACACGCGGTTGTGTTGGAAAACGCTGTGGTTTTTCTTTCCAAGTTTCTCAGGCTCCTCCGAGCCGGAGGAGCCTGAGAAACTTGGAAAGAAAAACCGCAGCGTTTTCCGACACAATAACATTGTATTTATGTTTGCGGTCGCTTCAAAAGCGACCGCAAACATAAATACGTTTTTAAAGCTGCGGTTTTATTTCTAAGTTTTCCGGGCTCCTCCAGCCCGGAAAACTTAGAAAAAAAAACACAGCTAGTGCTTATTTTTTGTAAAAAAAATAAATAGCACTTACCGAGATTCAGCTGCAGCTTTCCTGCTCTGGTCTCCGGTCCGCTCCCTCCAAGTCCCGGCACTAATGAAGGGAAAGCCACCCAGCTGTAGACTTTGTTTACTACAGCTGGCTGCTTTTCCTTCATTAGTGCCGCAAAAGCAAAAGCCAGCACAGGAGGGCCTCCATTTCACAAAATGGCTGCGCCCCTGTGCTTGCTTTTTCGAATTTTGAGCTTGAATAGCTCAAAAGTTTACATAGGAAGTTTTAAAACGGAGGATGCTAGTATTTTTTTTTATGTGGCCTATCTATTTTTTAAATAACATTTTTTACTAGACCATCCCTTTAAGAAACAGAATGTGTAAAACTAAACAGGCCTTGCTGTAAGAGTCGAGGGCGGCTCAAAGCTTATAGGCGAGACCAGAGAAAGGCCTTGCCTTGGTAAGAGCACAAGGAGATCCCTAGGGAAAGAGGAAAACTGCAGTCTCAAGGCCGGCGGGAGTGTATTGAATGATGCCTTCTGGGATGTGGACGCCCCAGAACTGTGCGAATGAACACAGGGAATACAAGTTGGGCTAGAGACATTACGGCCTCTAAGCCTAGGTCCTTTATTGGAATTGATTTAGGCCTCTACCTCGACACAGCAGGGTACGAAATTCCTGGGCGCTGGGAGCTATTTAGCTCCTGGTTTGGGCTCATTTGCGCCTGGTAAATGTGTAAGTGGGAGGCAAGAGCTGTTTCCAGGACCTAGTATTTTTGCTGTCATTCCCCATTGCTGCCACTGGATGGCAGCAGAGAAAAACTAAGAAGTGTCAATTCGAAGTACATCTTGAAACTAATGTGCTTACGTTTTCCCACAGACACCCAGCACAATTTAACAGTAAATTAGATGTTCCCATTTCATGAGGAAATATGATTTATTCATTTAAATATACAAGGCTGGATAATCCTCCAGGAGTCGCTGTGCATTGTTATGTTAAAGGTATTTGTACCGCACACCGTCACCAAAGGAGTTGGTCCCCAGGCGCTCTGGCGGATCTGTAAACGAGAAGGTGGGATGGGTTAGTAAGGTGAAGAGGGAGTAGGCTAGTGAGAGGAGTGGTGTTGTTGACAGCTTCAACTCGGTATACACTGGGTGCTGAGCTTTTGTGCGAGTATCGGATAGATGTCAGTCCTCGTGTATTGTTGGTCAGGCTTAGGTGTTGTTGCGGTGTGGTGAAGTGCGTGCGGTTTGTTGTGCGGGAGATGGTTCTGTGAGTTTTTGAGTGAGATAAGTATGCAGAAAGTTTGAGCTTTTTGGTTAGTGGGTTATATGACATTTTAACGTGATACCATTCAAAATTTTGTCTAAGTGTGGCCCTTGCTAATCTTCACAGTCCTATCTAAATGGGGCCCAGGATAATGTTCACAACTCTATCCAAGTGTGGCACATGCCAACATTAACAGTTCCATTTAAGTGTGACACTTGCTAACCTTCCCAATCCCATCTAAATGTGGCTCAGGATGATGTTCACAACTCTAAGTGTGGGACAAGCTAACATTCCCAATTCCATCTAAGTGCGACATTTGCTGACCTTCAGAATTCCATATAAGTGTGGCACATGCCAACATTCACAATCCTGCCTGGATGCGACGCAGCAGCCCGAAGCTCTGTCCAAGTGTGGCATTTGCTGGCCTTCACAATTCCATCTAAGTGTGGCACATGCCAATATCCACAATCCCATCTAGATACGATGCAGGCCAGTGTTCACAATTCTATCGACGTGTTGGACACGCTAACATTCGAATTCCATCTAAGTGTGGCACATGCAACATGCACAGTCCTATCTACATTCGACGTAGGCTAATGTTCACAATTCTAAGTGTGGCACATGCTTACATTCACAATCCTATCTAGATGTGACGCAGCCCAGTGTTCACAATTCCATCTACATGCGGGACATGCTAACATTCGAATTCCATCTAAGTGTGGCACATGCAACATACCAGTCCTATCTAGATGCGACGCAGGCTAATGTTCACAATTCTAAGTGTTGCATATGCTAACATTCAAATTCCATCTAAGTGTGGCTTATGCTAACATTCACAATCCCGTCTAGGTGTGACGCAGGCTAGTGTTCACAATTCTAAGTGTGGGATATGCTAACATTCGAATACCCTCTAAGTGTGGCACATGCTAACAATCACAATCCTGTCTAGATGCGATGCAGCCTGAAGTAGACAGTTCTAAGTGTGGCATTTGCTAGCCTTCATCATTCTGTCTAAGTGTGGCACATGTCAACATTCACAGTTCTGAGTAAGGTAATCTCGAGTGGCAGGGGTTTTCTGGAGTAGAGTAATTGCTCTATTCCCCACCTATGCCACACTTACTTTGGTGGTTGGTTCTAGTTGACAGCTGGCCGCTGGCTTCCCCTGCTGACACCTGCAGACACTTTCTGGAGCTGCCTCCTTTGGAGCCGCCCTTTGCCTTGGGGCCCTTAGCCGCAACTTAAGAGGAGCGGGGAATGCAAAGGCCGGGGTAGAGGGCCTCAGATGGCTACAGGGGCTCAAATGGGGGCCCAGGAGCCTGTTTAGTTAAATTACCTCACCTGCCGCTCCTTGTGGCAATGGAGATGGCCAGGTGCAGCGTGGTGGATACACCAAGCACAGCCTAATGGAAAGACCAATCAGAGTCCGGGGGCGGGCTGGGAGGCGGGAGGAGGGAGGCAGAGAAGACGGAAGAGCAGGGGAGAAAGGGAATGCAAAGGCCGGGGTAGAGGGGGGGGCTCAGACTCATTCAAATGATACAATTCAAATGTAGGTTTCCCTTAAGAGTCAAATAACTGTTGTATAATGCCAGTCTAGCATTTCAGTTAGCTTCAGTCACCTACATTCACTTCTCTGCAAGAGAGTAAAAGTGCAGAGCAGAAATAAGGTCAGTGTGGTGCATGCATTTATGGCTCATGGACAGACTGTAGTGTCTGAAAGAGGGTGGGAATTGTTTTTATGTACATAGTGACTTGAAAGGCTCTCAGTGTTGCATCTCTAGATATATATTTTCTTTTAACCCAGTGCACCTTTCTCAGAACCTATTTATAGAATGTTGTTTTAATTGCTCTCGGGTCACCTGAGTAGCTCTGGGTTGAAAGAAAATCACTGGCAGCCTTGAGCTACTCCAAGCTCCATGTTCATGGATGCCAATTTCGAACCCTGCACAGTTACCGAGTATCTCCCGTTGGGCTGGTTAAATGTTCCTCTCTGTCCTGGAGGACTCTTCTCACCCTAAAATGGCCGGGAATTTCCATCAAAAATAATTAGTTTGGAGGGGAAAAAGGCGGGGATAATTCACTAATGCTAGAACAGGAATTAGGGAGGAAGGGGGGAACCACCCCATGAGATTGGCTGTTGTCCCTACAACCTGAGTGCACAGGGTACTGCTGGCCAGGCCATCCTGTGCTTGCTGATGCCCGGGTTCCTGGGTCAGAGCATCTACCCTGCCATGTAGACCCTGTACTGTTGCTTATTTTCCCTACCAACCTCACTTTTTGCTTTAGCCCAGAATAAAAGCAGTCATACTTTATTCTTTACATGTTTGATTGGTCTGCTCCTCCCTCCCCAATTTAATATGTTGAATGTCATGTGGCAGAATCTACAAAGAACAATTACTCAATGCCTTAGAAATCACTTAACAGAGCATAAAAGCGACCCTTGGAACAGGAATCAAAAATCACCCGCAGCTGGACATTGTACAAAAGTTGCCCACAATGCTTCACAACTCCATTGTCACATTTTGAAATGCATTAGCACACATTCAATGGAGTATGGTTTTCATTTTCACACTTCCGCTGACTACACTGTACTTTTTTTGTGTGTTTAGTTCACATTTTGCCATTGCAAAGCTGCATTCTCTCTGAACCACATGCCTTCTTTCTGGGCAGAGTAGTAGAGTTATTTACACTGGCTGCATTTGGATGTTTCTTCAGAAAGTGGTGATGTATGTATTTATTTGATATTTGTTTGTTTAAGGTTTTTCATTACACTTCAAGATTTGTTTATATTGCAGCACTTTGTATATGTGATAAAGTATACCCTACCAAACGTCATAAGGATATTGCAAGTCAGTATGAGGGTGGGGAGTGCAAGGTGTGTGTACCTAGGTGTTATGGAGGAGCCATTATTTGAAGAGGAAAGTCTTGAGCTCTTTCCTGATCTGCAGAAGCTCTCAGGGTGGTCAAAGAGGGTCCCTTGCATTATGAGGAATTCAGGTTGGAAGTGCCAAACTGATGACTGGTGGTGCGGCAAACTATGCACGGTTTACTTTTTGTTCAGAACTGATAAAATATTAGCTTGCACGCATGCAGAATGATAATGTATCAAATCTACCAAATGTAAAAACATACATATAACTTAATATAAATACATGGGCAATTCAAGAATCTCAATATAAGTGTCCTTTTACAATGAATCAGAACATAGTGGTTAGGGCTCTCTTGCAAAATGCACTTTTGACTTCTAAACAGGTTTTCAGACACAGAAGGTAGGTAAAATGATGAGTAATCCCAACCTTTTGCAGCCGGCATCTGCAGAAATAGCCTTGAGTTTATGGTCTGATAAGTCTCGTAGATAGTAGATAAAATCTCCTGATGTTTGAGAGCATGACCAAAGGAGTTTTGTTGTTTATTCTGGTCAGAAGTAAAACACGGGTTAAGATAAATGCCTAAAGCTATTTAAGAGTTTCAATTTGTGTGATAAAGTTGGAGCCTTGTATATTGGAAAAGTTGCAAGGGAACAGATGTTACCTTGGCCTTTGTATTAAAATCTTTAGAGGGGATGAGACATTTGTTTGGTTACGTATTTTCCAGACCATCAGAGGTTATATGTAGTCACACAACTTTGAAGGTCTTCTTAAAGGCGCCAAAATTCTGTGGAATGGAGATGCCATCTATCGTTCAAGGGAAATAATGGTTAAGCAGACCTTCCTCTATTTGCTAAAATAAGTCAGCAATACCACCTGCAATCATACTTAGAGATTAAAGGTTTTAGGCCAGTTATTGTTAGCAATGAATTATGTTTACAATAGTAATGTTTAAATCATGCACTAACGTCAGGACCTACTATAACCAATCCCAAGAAGAGGTGTGTTTTAAAATATGATCTGAAGATAATAATGAAGATAAGCCTGGCCAATGAAAATGGAAGAATTGGGGAAAGTTGGGATTTCTTTGAAAAGGTTTTGTCCTATCATATTTGGTGGGTGGTGAGTAATACAATGTATCTGGGATTGTTTTTGTTGCAAAAAAGTATATAAACTGCCAGCAGATGTTGTGTTGTTAAGATTTGGGTTAGTTTGGTCCTGCAACACCATTAAACCAGTCCCAGCAGCTTTTGTACAATAAACTTGCTTTATTTACAACCATGTACTCCCTTCTTAAGCAAAGGGCATGGTTTGAGTTAAGGTGATTAAAGATCCACCGCCACATTTGGCTAGCCAAGGTAGGAGCCCAGACATTCCAAGATGTTGAGGGTCTTCTGTCCACACCTCTCAGCTGCGGTACCTCACATCGGGGACCAGTCTTCTGTGCACGGTCAAAAAGATGTATGCAGACAACATATTGGTTAAAGGTCCGCCTGCTTCCCGGAGACATAGTGACATGGCCTAGCAGTGCTGAACGATTTGACGAAGCACCACATCAGAGCACCTCGGGTTCACATGAGTCCAGGGTTGGGGGTGTAAAGCAAGAGTGGAGTTAGGGGAAGAAAATGGGTTGTTTTCTTGACTTAGGGGGTTTTGTTATGTTTTTTGCAGGATTTTTTTGGGGGTAAGGGTAGACTTGAGTGTGGGTATGAGATTAGTTTAGGTTGCAAGGTTTGCCAAAGTGGATGTTTTTTTTGATAAAGTGATTAAACGATGGGGCGTAGACAGACAAGGCATGTCTTCTCTTTCTTTCCTTACTGCACCAGCAGAGTTCAAGTCTGCACACGTCCTTACTTCTCGTGGATGACAGGCCTCCGGAGATGCTGAGTTTCTCAGTGAGGTAGCTTGGGGACTTCAGGCTGACAGCCTTATAAATGATGCAACAGGATTTGTAGATGATAAAGGCTTGCAGCGGACAGCAGTGCAGTTCGATGTGGGTCGAGGTGATGTGGTCGAATTTGTGCAGCCCTTTGATGAGTCATGCTGCTGCATGCAGGACACATTTTAGAGGTGTCATGGTAGTCACAGGAAATTCTTCCAAAAGGTCATTGCCACCATCCAGGTGTGAGAGGACCAAGGCTTGGACAGCGGATGTGAAGTTGCTTTCTGGGATGAAAGCCTTGATTTTCTACAGGAGAGAAAGTTTGCACCAAGCTGTTAGTGTCTTACTTGCTATGTGCTGTTTGAAGGTGAGATGGCTGCCGATGTTGCACCAAAGGGACTTGGCTCAGGTGGCCACCTGGGATTTGAAGCACTCTAGGTTCATAGCAGAGAGCCAGATCTGGATGTCAGGGTGTTCAATGTTGTAGTCAGCGGTAGGAATTCAGTTTGGAGGGTTTGAGCTTCAGGTAAGCACTGAACATCCAGGGCTTCATCAATGTGAGGCAGGCCTTCAGCCTGTGGATGTGATGTCTTCAATGGAGGATATTGTTGTATTGTGCTTGTTATGTATGTATGTATGAGCTGAGAGAATGTTGCTGCAGTGGAATGGCTGGGTGTGAGTGTCAAGGTTCCACCCTGAGTTGGGAGAAGTCAGCCTGGATGATGGGACCCAGTAGTTCGCTCTGTACCACCTTAAAGAGATTTACAATAAAGCCTAACTGAAGGGACCTACTGAAGTGTCCAGAAGATAGCTTTATTACAGCTATCTTGAGGTAGATCTGCGGGTCATCTGCTTATTGTTGGATGTAGATGTTGTATGTAGCAAGGAGGGATCCGAATTGGTTCCTTGAAAAGATTGAAGATCACGGGGGACAAGATGAATCCCTGTGGGGCTTCACAGGTGACTGGTAGAGTTGGATATCTGGAGGAATCCATTTGTACAAACTGTTGGCGTTAGGCCAGGCAGAATTTGAATTAGCTGAGGATTATCTTGCTGATCCACATGTGACGATGTAGATGGTCAATGAGTGTCTGGTGGTCTATTGTAGCAAATGCTGCTGAGCGGCGAAGGAGAACCAGGAGGCAAGGATGGCCATCATCAATTTCTGTGCTACATAGATTGCTAGGACTGAGGGAGGTTATTGGCTTCAATGTGTTGGAGGAGTCGCATGGCTACTGCTTTCTCAAGGATCCTACCTAGGTAGGGAAGATGGGTGATGGGGCAAATGTTGCTGAGGTGACCAGGGTCCATTGTTGGTTTTTTGAGAAGCAGGAAGATTTGTCTGGTCTTGAGGGCAAGGTGCCTTGAGTTAGGGAGCTGTTGATGATTGTTGTGTAAGGGAGGAGTGCTTCAGTTGGAAGGGCCTTGATTACAGAGGCAGGGAGGATGTCGCCCCAGATGATGTGGACTTGACTGATGCTAGGGTGGCAGTGAGGTCTTCCATACTTAGTGTCTTGAAGTTGTCCAGCTAGTTGTGGTTTTGCAAGATTGGATGTGTAATGCTGTCGGTTGCAGTGTTGTTGTCTTGTGTGCTGGCGGATCATGCTGATCTTGTTGATGAAGAAAGAGTTGATGGAGTGTAGTATGTGTGGGTCGGGCAGAGTGGTGATGCGTGCTCTATGGCTTTGAAGAGGCCTCTGCATTCACTGTTAGCCTGGGCTATGGTATTTTGGTACTAAGTGGCCTTTTTGGGAAAAGGTGGATGTTTTGGCATGTGCGCACTTCTCCGATGCCACCTATCTGCAAAGTGGGAGCACATTTTACAGGACAGATCCTAGGCAGGCTTTAGTCTAAACAAAGCAGCAGATGTTGAACTGGTCTGTCCTCCGTGACCTTGGTCCAGCCACTGAACCGAAATTAGCAAAAACAGATGTTAAATGGGCCAGTGAAAGTCTGCCTCGTGCTTGGTATCGTTTATATCACAAGCTGTGATGCACTAAATAACATATTTTAAACGTGAACGGATGAAGTGCCATGTCGGTTTTAGTAATCATACGGCATACGGTGCCTTTTCATATCCAAGTTTAACTGTGTTATAAAGCTCATTTTTCCAATTTTTAGAACACATTCAGCCATTTATCTGGTTGTCAAATCCAGAAACAGCTGGGTTTCATTTTCTGCCATATAATCATTCTCTTTGCGACACTGCATAGCATGTGTCAGGGGCTCCCATCGGATGAGCAGTACCATGGTGCTTTCTGTTTACCATTACAGGCGGACTGCATTTATGCTCGAAAACTCTTTATAGGGCTGTACATGTAGTGGGTTCATGTAACATCCATGCAACCTGCTACTGGGACATGGCATAATTATTTGTAGCTGTAAATCACTGAGGTGGCTCACAAGGCTGGGTATTTCAAGTTTGTGAATTGATGTTCTCAGGGTTTATATTGTTCTTGTGGTTTGAAGTTTTGCTTTTCATCTATTCAGGACAAGCACGAGGAGGGTTTGTAATAAAAATGAAACTCTTGGTAGGATGTTCCTTACTTTTGCCTATTAGGTTGTGTTCTATGCACTGCCCATTAGACACACCTATTTGGATGGCAGGTGGACATAGGAGAGCGATGGGGTGTGATGAGGTACACAGTCTTTGGGTCTTATTGGTCATGTTCCATACCCACTGAATGCCCATGGCTATGCTAGTCCCTATGACCATGGGCAACCATTCCTGATCCACCATACTGTGAAAAACAAAGGTCTTTCCCAACCTACTCCCCGGGGATCTTCTATGTAGATGGCCCGGGGCAGACCATCACTTTTGGATCTCAACCCTGGGGATGGACAAGTGAGGGAGGATCATCTGGGTAGAGGGTCCCCAGGGATTGGGGAGGGAATACCTGAAGGTGAGACATGATACCCCCCTTCTTGATAATTACCTTTCCAGACCCCCTCAGGCTTTATAGGGTATAGTCAAGCACATGATCCTCCTTTCCCTAAACACTATTCAAATACTGAGATGAAGCAGAGGAAATCAAGAAGAGAACAGATTTCCCTTGAGAAACACCACTATGGTACTGGGACAAGGAAGATGAAGATCAAAGCACACCAACTTACCCAATGGACGTGTACCATTAACAAAGCCAGGCAGGGTCAGGCAATTGACTTCCACTATGCCCACCTGCAGCCTGTTAACTATGTAGATGGCTATAAAAGGAACACACATGCTTGGCAAGAAGAACAAGTTGGGGAACCAGTTGGAACATGAGTCGGAGCACAAGTTGGGGAACGAGCGACAGCAGATCCAAGAACCGGGCCACGGAGAATGGGATGCTGACACGCTGTCAGGTGAAGCTGAGAGAAGCATGCCGAGGGAGCCGTGTCCCCAGGGAGCTGGAGGTGTCTGCAGGAGGAAGCCGAGGTACGTGATTATCCTGTGGTGTATGCTGCCCAGTCCATACTCATTCCCCTGGGTAAGGGTAAGAGCCCAGGACGTTCTGAGGGGCAGGCAGGGAGACCCTGACCTCAGACATGAAGGCTGTAACAGAAGGAATGCTGGAGGAGACTTAAGTCCTTTGCCGGTAAAGAAAAAACAGTATACATTGTATTGGAGTGACCGCCAGTGAAAGCACTATGTATTGAATGTGTCTGATAGCCAGTTTAACAAATGTACAATGTGAAAAGGATACCCTTAACAAAAGGACAATGGTAAAAGTGTTCTGAAAGCAAACAGTATCACAGAGTGGTCCTGTATAAGAATATACGCATTCGAAAGTCGCTGTGAAAGTTAAGAGAAGCGCAGCAGCAGCAGGGGAGCTGTGTGCAGCTGAAAACTGAGCAAAATAGAAATCCCCACAGCAGTTCCTCATTGGAAAGGAAGCTGGAAGAAAATGGAAGCAAAAAAAAGCAAAATGGAAGTAAGAGCAAAACTATTAAATACAAACAGACATTGTGAGTGAACCAAAAGCATTGGGGGTGACCCCCCCCCCCGGCAGAGGGTGGATCCAGGAGGGCCGAAAGAGACCCCAGCCTAATAAACTGTGACTAAAAGTTAGGCAGCTGGTTGCATGACCTGTAATGGTTGGACCGTGCGATCTGCAAACTACGCCATGACCTGGGGAGGCCTACATATAAGAAGGACTTTGTTTTGCATGGGGAAAGGAGTACTGCAAGCAACAAGTGAATAGTGATATTTGGAGCTGTTGTGAATTATACTTGTGTTTGAAAATAACGTAACCCTGACCATTAACACTTTGAAGGCTAACCAGGAGGGTCTAAGCTCAAGACAAGGGGAACCTGGGAGACCCTGCGAAGAAGTGAATCCAAATAAGGATAGGTACTGTGAATTTTCCCAAGTGAATCCTATGAACCTGTGCAACTTTCTTACCCTGAGTGTCTTTAACTTGTGGGAAGGAACTGTGGAGGAGCTCCATGATCACATTGACTTTGCTTTGAACACTGTTTTGACCAAATCCCACACACTCTGTTTCTTTGTAGAAGTAAGGGCAAGCATAGGTTTTGACACAGATAGTAGGTTACTTTTGGCTGACAGACGTAGACTTTCCTTAGTTTTCTTTTCATTAGGGAACATTAGCATCCTAGAATTAGGGCAAGGTAGGTATTCTTCCATCCTAACTACACAAAAATAAAGGTTTTCCAAATCTATTTATTTGTCTGTGTCATCTCTTGATATCATGCCTGTCTAACAGCACCCAAAACACTGCCTCGCCGGAGATCGCTTTGAATTAGCTCTGTGCTTTTTTAGACGATGCCATTGTTATTTCTAAGCAGTCTTCTTAAGATAATTGCTTGATATGATAGGTTATTTATAACACGCTTAATATCCATAAGTTTCTAAGCGCAGACCAGAGGATCGAAGCTGTGGTGCTCCGTGCCGTCTTGCTTCCAAGGCGAGAACGTTGCCCCTGAGCTATTCTCCCAAGATCCTTACTCACAGCAGTTAATCAACTTTATCTTCAGCCACTTGATTTATAAGCAATATATGTGTTAATCCATGCATTACCACGCACTGAATTTCCATTAACACAAGCATTGGCCAAGCCAAAACCTTTGCCTATTGTCTAATGCCTATTCAAGAACCTTTGGCTCTTGAATAGGCATTAGAAAAGACATTTTCCACGGGCTGCCTTAATATGCTCAAGTACTGACATCATTTGCCAGCTGTTGACATCTATGGCCAGGTATAAAAATTACGGCAGTATCAGGAAAATTCCTAATATACACAATACCTGTGTCTGGGATGATGGGGGAGCGACGTGAGGAGGCAGACAAGGGCAGCTGAGTATGGTTCTGGAGGGGTCCAGCGTGACATGCCCACAAGAGAGGCTCAGGTGGTCAGGAGAGAACAGCAGCTGTTCCTAGTGGATTCCACCCGCGTTCCTGACCACCTGATTGTCTGGTGCCTAATGCAGAGAAAGATGTTTTTCTGCCTGACCGGACTGTCCACACAATGTGAGTTGAAAACCCAGGTAAAGAGAGTTCAGAAATGCATTTAGCGACTCTACCAGTGCACCCCGAATGCACAGACGGACTGGGTTGATCAGGGAAGAGCCACACTGCCGCTTGCAAAATTTGTCAGGCACATTCTGTGTGAACCAAAGTGAGCCAGTAAGCGTGCCACAGGCTTTGGAAGCACAGAGCAGCTTTGTACAATCACTTTTCCAACAATAACAAAGTTTAGTCACTTTAAAGGATGTTTTGGTGAACATTTTGTCATTTTACCTAACAATTTTCCATCGATTTCTGTAAGATGCAGTTTTCGCTTGTTACTTGTCAGTGCCCTCCCTGCTGCCTTCCAAGTAAAACTGTGTTGCGTCCATTATCTGACTGCCTCAGCATCTGCGTGCCCAACCAGCGCAAATGTTTTCTTGTTGATGGTTTCTACCTTTGAGCCAAAAGCGACAGGCGGGCTCTAGCCTTCTCACATTTTCGGTGTGGGAGCTGGCATAGCAATCTCTCGAGACAAATGTGTACCACTCATAGTGGCTACAAGCCACTCATGCCAGACACAAATTCAAAATCAAAGCAAAGCCTGCAGTTCACTTTTGTGTAGGCACGAGAGAGGCAAGTGCCAAGCTAGAGCATAATGCTGCTAGGTGGTAATAATATGGAAATTGCTGGTAAATGTTTTTAGTACCTAGACATATGACCTATCTAATGTCGATACCACAGCCAAAACTGCTATCTTTGCCACTGCTGGTTTTTAATATCAGTGCAAGGAATAGATGAAAGAACACTATTGCTTATAAATCAAGTGGCTGAAGGCACACCCAGATAAAACATTTTTCTTACACCAAGTTTACAGCTGCATTTAATCAATTACCTTTCTGAAGACAGCCTGGAAATAACAATTGCATGCCCATAAAAGCCAACAGCTTCATGTCAGTGCATGGTTGAGCTAGCCCCAAGAGATGCCAGGAGAGGGCGTATGTTGGGCATGTAGGTAGGTAGTGGGTAGGAATGGCATGGCTATGGGTGGTCGTTGGGTGGGTAAAAATCCAAACACGCAAGGGAGTATGTCTCTCTTCACATCCCATCATCCCTCCTATCTACACTCCTAGGCCAGTAGTCTGAGTGCTCCAAAGCGCCATTTAATAGCCAAAACAAAAAAAAAGCATCCACCTCTAAATTCTGGACCATCCTAATATTTTTATCAATGTGATACATGATTTTCTAACTTGTGCACAGGGTAAAAGTCGATGGAACAGGAGGGTGGTTGGCACATACCCACTTTTTTCAGAGGGCAGACGCAGTTCCCTTGGTGTGGTTTTGAGGACTTAAACTTTGTTTTTGCTGTATCCACTTAGTTGAAGTAAGCAGTTCGAAGGACAGGATTCATACACAGGTCGTGGGGCCGCAAAGCCAGAAACTTAGCCACAAGATGACACATTTCTCATCATAGCCCTTCAAAAAGCAGCTCACAGAGATGTGTAATGTTTATATTTTTTTTCAAGAATTTTTATTGCCATTTTGCATGTAAAACAAGCAATAACAACCCCTCCCCCATCCTCAACGCCATTGATCGCAGCCCCATCCAACATGTTGCCTCTCCCCTTTTCAAGT
Organism: Ambystoma mexicanum; assembly: GCF_040938575.1. Classification (NCBI taxonomy): domain Eukaryota; kingdom Metazoa; phylum Chordata; class Amphibia; order Caudata; family Ambystomatidae; genus Ambystoma; species Ambystoma mexicanum. Next base: position 1,354,611,176 of record NC_090935.1, on the reverse strand, counting down.
GTGTGCTTCCTCCCCCATTCACATAATGTCCAATATACGTAGGTTGTGTGGACACCATTGTTTCTTATAGTCCCCTTGTAGCTATGTCAAGACCATTCCCTAATCCTGTCGGAATTGCGTCTGCTGCCCTTGTATGCCATACGTGACCCACTCCATCGCTACAATTCCTCATAGCTTCTGGAGCCAGTCGAACCCCTATGCTGTTTCTCTCTGCTTCCACCGTTTCGCTTTCACCAGCCAAGCCGCTATCAACATCATCATGAATGCTTTCTTCTGGACCTCGGTGGGAACACCGATTCCGGGATTAAACAATCCACACATCCACTTTTGCGGATTGATACCCACTTCAAAAATAACCATGGCCTGTATGGGTAATGTTATATCTGCCCAAAATGATGCCAATACCGGACATTCCCACCATATATGCGCCCAGTCCCCTTTCTCCTGGCACTCTCTCCAGAACTCCCATCACAGGAAGATTGCATCCCTGCGATCTTCCCCAACATGTACCATAAATAGTACGTCTAGTCCAGACTATGTTCACACACTTTCTGCTCCTCCCACTCCCATTTTCAATTTTAAAATAATCAGTGAAGCTGATCTTTCTGACACTACCGCTCACCTTAAACCGTCATCATGTCCTGATGACATTTGCCCTCCTACCAAAATTAAAGAATCATTTGCCTGCCTGATCCCTCTTGTTACAACTTTTGTTAACTCATCTTTTACTACTTATAATGTTCCTGAATCTCTGAAAAAGGTATGCATTTCTCATGTGATTTAAAAGGCTTCCCTCGATCCTTCCTTAGTTGCTAACCATTGCCCCATTACCAAGACTACTTTCCTTATGAAGATTCTTGATAGGGTTGCTTACTCTCGAATTCAACAACATATTGAAAACAATAATCTTCTTGTCCCTCTCCAGTCTGGCTTTCGAGCACTTCATGGCACAGAGACTGCCCAGATTGACCTAAAGGTTAATCTGCGTCACATTGCGGACTCGAGTCAGGTTGCGCTTCTTATGCTCCTCAACCTCTCAGCAGCGTTTCACCTTGTGTATCGCTCTTTGCTACTTGAGAGACATGGGAGTATTGCCAACTGTTCTAGCAGTGCATTACAATGATTGGCCTCCTTTCTGACTTGCTGCACAAAAAGGCCTTTGGGTGAGTTGCGCCTTACAAAATAACTCCTGCGGGATTGTGGGGTATATGTTATGCAGCGTTGCCGGGACCCAGTACCACTGCACCATCATCTTGTACCAGGTCTCTCTAGTTGCATGGACCGTGTCAGCGTAGGTATATTCCTCCATTTGTTTTCCCAATGTTGTATGGAGATGTCAGTACCCAACGTGCGTTCTCACTTTTTAATATATAGCCATTGCTGGCTTGTCATGGCGTCCACTAGAATCTTAAATAACATGGATACCAGGCATTTGGACCCTGTATGTGTGGTGATGCATTATTCAAATACAGTCAGTTCCCTAAATGCGGCTCATTTAACTGTGGTGTCCGACAACCAGTGCTGCAGCTGGAAGTACACCCAGTCTGCCCTTCTCTGTGAGCCCTATATTTTTTTGCGTGCATCAAAAGAGAGTGTTTCCATCCCCTGTACCATATCCCCAATTTTCCTACATCCCACCTTCCGCCATTGCAGAAAACATCCCTGTGCTATGCCTGGAGACAACTGCAGGTTCCCAAATAGTGGAGTAAAGGGATGGAGGTGTGACCAGAGTGCACCCGGTCCAACAGCGGGTCCCAGAGGTCACACACTAAAGATGCTATCTGGCTTATGCAGGTGTTCTGGGGTCTATCCTGTCTCTGGATACACAGAATTTCCTCCAAGGGTTTTCCCAACACTGCCATGTCCATGTTCACCCACGGCTTAGGTCTGTCCCCCGAAAACCATTCCCTCACCACCCTCAAATGGGCTGCCTCATAGCATTTTACAATGTTTATTAGTCCAAGCCAACCCCCCCTATCAGCCCTATCCGGGGGCACTTGTTCAGCCACACAAAAGCAGACAACTTTATTCACTGCAACAAAGAAGGATTTCGAGACTGGGATGGTTAGAGCATGAAAGTAGTACAGTAAAGGTTTATATTTTATTAAGAACTAGATAATCCATTCCCAGCCTAGACGCGTGTCTGTTGAATGCACCTGGAGACTGTGAGGGGGCATGGTTTCAGGGGGGGCATGGTTTTCGGCAGTGTTGGTGGGGCATGGGTTTTGGAAGGTTGGCGGGGGGACGTGGATATCAGGGGGGCATGGCAAGGCTGCCAGTGCCACAAGCCCCAAAAACGGAGGGTTTGTTGTTTCACTGGGGCATGCTATTAGATGATGCCATGTAAGAGATCTTCCATTTAATCAATAAAGAATTTGTTTGAATTTTTGAAAAGCAAAAATGCACCTCCCGATGTGCTGCAGAAAAATCATTTAAGCAGCTTAATTAAATGTATCGAAAACAGTTTTAATTTTGTGCTGTCAAGTAAGTAATAGCATGCAGATTCTTGCTCACGTGTTGAACTCCAGCAGTGCACACATTAAACATTCTACCATAAATAGTTCCTTGCCAATTAATGGCTGTACAAGTGGCACAGAAAACTCTTCTGCGAGCAAGGAAATTGAAAAGCTTTTCCCAGCTTTAATTAAATGCTGCAGTGACAGCTGGAATTCTCTCTGCTGGCTCAAGCAGCAGACACTGTGACGTCACAAAGGAATTGTACTAACTGATTACAGAACAGTTGTGATGTCATGTTCTTATTACACATCAGTTGTGATGTCACAACTGGCCTGTAATTAGAAGTATGTGTCTAGGATTGCATACAGCTAATGCAGGCTGCCATCTATTATAAAGAGAACAGACATCATGGAAACGTGATCACGAACACATTCAGTTGTGAACATGGATTAACATGTCTACTGTTTGGATAATCATTATACAGTCTTACCTTTATTGGTACTCGTCCACAGTACCTACGAAAGTTGTGATGTTCAGTTCCTCCAAACCTCACCAACCAAAAACTTCAATCCACCATCTCACTTCACAGAATCTTGCACACAGTGGTAGAGGTAGGGAGGGACCAAGGGACTTTGCTGTCACCTACCCCCAAATGGTTTCATCAAGAGTCAGAGAACCCCTTCCCTTTCACCACCACACAAGTTATTTCAAAGTAGGGGGGCAGAGGGGCAAACCAGGACAGTGTATTTTTTTTCTTGTTGCTTCCCCCGGCTAAATGAGAGTACCTACCCCCAGGAAAGAAATCTTGCTCACTTTGGCACTGCATAGTCTGGGGTGGGGTCAGAGGAGAGGGAAACAGGTTTATTAGTTTCCTTTCGCCCATGCCTAGCAATCAGCAACAATGCGCACCAGCCGGGAGTGAAGCAGGAGTGGTCCATGCAGCTCTCCCTGTGTAGTCGTTTGTGAGTTCTTTGTACTTCTGACTAGATCTGCAGCTTTATAGGCAAGTGTCGTGTTTAAACTGTACCAGCTCCAGACACTTCGGAGGGAAACCCTAATCATGACCACACACTACCTCTTTGGGAAAAGGAGGAAATCCTCACAACTGTGTCTGTATAGAAGACTAGCAGCCCCCTCTTGGTCCTCCATGAACCACTTTTTAACAACATGACTTGTAGCTAGCAACTGGTTCTGTCCTAGCTCACCATTCCTTTTCAATCTTCAGCTAGCCGGGAACTCTAACAATATCGCTGTAGACCAGTCACCTTCTCTCACATGCTGCCCCCATTATCAAGATGGGTGTCGCTCACCGGATCCTGTCAGATGTAAATGCACCTCTTCATGTCACCACCTATGATGCCAAACACAAGAATAAGATTTCTCCCCATGCGTACCTAACCCTTCCAAGGCAGCGGGCAGTGTCCTGTGCCAGACAGCTGAACATCTAATGGCATGTGTGGTGGCTAGGGCACATCTATGGCATCGGACAATAAAACCTGCCAGTTCCCGCCCATTCCATTGGAATTATGTCCGATTCTCCCCACCTCAACCCCCGCAGTATCAAAGCTGTAAGAAGGGTTTGCACTTAATAGTAGCTACTCGAAGTGAGACTCAAGGAGCAATTTAATTGTGCTTAGCATCCCGTAAGTGTGGTTTGTAAGCAGGAAAACTCCTATTTTGATTCTGCATAGAAGTATATGGGCGACACATTTCACTGAGAAAAGACTTGTGAATTCCGCTCCTGGCTACCCGGACCCCTGCCCTCAGCCATACCCGTCCTGGATAAGGAGAAGCCATCAAAAACCATCATAGTGCACTGCAACATCAATGGACAATCCCCCACAGAGAGGCCTTAAAGGAGGGGTTCTCTGAGGAATTGTATTCACCCAATGGATAAGGCATGCATGTTTTAGCATATATCAATCGATTTACATTTTTTCTTTCAAAGCAAGTTACCTTCGATTTCCAGACATTTACTCATGCGAAGCACATGGTTGGAAACCGCCATCTTGTAATAATGTAATACGTTGATCAATTGCCCTAAATTCAAGTGTGCTGGTGGCAATCAATCCTAACTTGTGCCCAGATATAACTGAATTTTTTGGACCTACTTTTTGGTCGTTTTAAAAAAATAATACTGGAGGGATGTTACCAAATTTACACAAGCATGCTTTCGGGACCACAATGCCACTTGTGCTGCAAATTTGGTGAAAATCCGTCCAGCGGTTTGGGCTGCAGGCGTGAGCAAAGTTTTCTCCATTCAGGCTATGGAAAAAAAAGAATTGGTAACCCCCTACAACTTTGCCCCCTCCTTGATGAAACCTCACCAAACTTTGCAAAAACATTCAGAGTGGGCCATATACTATTATTGCAAAGTTTGGTGCAGATTTGTCCAGGGGGGGCAAAGTTATAAGCCACCCAAAAAGAGGTCTTTCTATGGATTTAGCAACTTAACCATAACTACACAGCCGCTACTGCCGGCCATGTGATATATATATACTCAATGGAAAAACGTTGTTACAGGGACGTTAGGGTTACAAGTAAAACCGAAAAATCTCAGAAATTCGCCAGTTATGGTAAGCCAAGCAACCATAACTCTGGCCACCACCGTGCACTGCTAAGACTAACAGCCAGGACATCAAAGATGACATCACATGTAAATTTAATTTTGATGAAAAGTCCCTACAAGCAGTTGTGTTTTTAATGTTGGTAACAAGATGTCAGGGGTGATTGTGTAATGTTAAACATGTAATAACTAGCTAACAATTCAAGACTTACTACACACTTCTTTCATTGAATTTCATAGGTTTTTATTAGTACAACATAACCATAAAGTCCCTTTTACAAAGTTTTTTCATTGAATTGTATAGGTTTTCATTGGTGCAACTTAACCATAACGTCCCTTTAACAAAGTTTTTTGATTGTATTGTATAGGTTTTTATTGGTGCAACTTAACCATAACATCTCTTTAACAAAGTTTTTTTCAGAGAATTCCATGGGTTTTTACTAGTGCATGCTATTTTCCTACAACTTACTAATATTATACTTACCGCAATATAGCAAAGTTTTTGTCCAATTTGCAACATTTCACCTTAAAACTCTGCCATTTCCCACCTTCTAGCATCATTTTTAACACTTCTATATTTTTTCCACTGTTTTTGCTTCCGTAGTCGTCCGCGAACGTTTGACGTCACTGTGGACCTTCCGGGCAGTGCCACGGGACCATACATAGACTCAATAAGTTTTTCCAAAATTTCCATTACCATTTTGTGTTATGCTAATGGAAATAATGTGGCGTTCAACCAATGGCCCAGCAGTCCAAGTTATCGGCCCAAGCAAAGTGTGTCTGTGTGCGCCCTGATGCCTGCGGGCTTTGGCGCATTATAAATAAATAACGAGGCCTCCAGACCGTTATCCTCCATTGCAGCCCCTGCAATGGGGGATAAAGGCCATTAGCACCCCTGCAAAAGGCGAAGTCAGAACCCTATGACCATATTACCACAAGTACATTTTTTTCCCTTTCAAACCTATCCTACTTTCAAATAAATATCACATAGCCGGTGCCAGGTGGACATTGCCACTTTAACACCAATTTTCATGTCTCGCGGTCAAGGCCAGTAGCCAGATTGTCCGTGTCATGATCTTATACCATGACCCGGACAATCTGGCCACTGCCCATGGCATGGCCACAGGCTCACCTCAGTCACCAAAGGTATAGAACTATTTTTCGTACATGCATTATGACACTTGTCAAAAAATAAAACACAGGCACATTTGCAAAACCATGCTTTCAGGTCCTTGCCAATGCTCCTTGCACGAGTTTGCTTGAAATCCGCCCATGTTTTATTTTTTCAAAAGTGTCAAAAAGGATGTACATACAATAGTCATATAACTTGACAAAATCCATTCAGACTTTACACAAACATTCAAGGTGTGGTCTAAAATCTTTCTGAAAACTTTTTTCCACATTCGTCAAACGGCAACAAAGTTATAAGCCATCTAAAAATTTTGAGACCCCTCTTCAGAAAATCCCACCAAACTTTACAAAAACATTTATATCTAGATTTAAAATCGTTTTGCAAACGTTTGTGCAGATTCATCAAATGGCAGCACATTTATAAGCCTTTACAATATTTTGGGGCCCCCCTCTAATTACGCCCCCACTTTAAAGAATCCCACCAAACTTTACAAAGCCTTTCAGTACCAAGTCTAGAATAGAATTTCAGAATTTCATGCAGTTTCATTGAGTGGTGGCATCTTAAGTGTCCCCGAAATTCACAGGAATGTTCCCGAACATACAGACCGTTCGTGGACGTTTACGGTGAAAAACACCTGTTTTTTGGCTTCTTGTGGCCATATCCCATCCCATCCACATCACCCCTCACCTCACCAGATATTGTTTGATATTTTTGACAAGTTTAATGTTGTGTTTTTTATATGTTTTTACCGCGATTTCCACGGACATCGTTTGAAGTCCGTGAATCCAACATGGTGGGGGTTTCTAAAAATCTGACACACTTCACGCTTTTCACCATCCAATCAGTGGTCGCGTCCGATGTCCGCGAACACCATGTCACCCTCTAAGCAAATCAGATGCCTGTCCGCGGACCGAACAGGGAAATGGGTCTACGGACCGAACCCAGATATCACAATTTCTTTTTTACCTACATTTTGCCCGTTTTAAAAATAAATACTGGACGGATATGCACCACATTTACAAAAGCACGGTTTTGGGATCAAGCCGTTGCTCCTGCCGCAAATTTGATGAAAATCCGCCCAGTGGGTTGGGCTGTAGCCACAAGCAAGATTTTTCTCCATTTAGTCTATGGAGAAATAAAATGTGGGACCCCCCCTATAACTTTGCCCCTCCTTGACAAAACCTCACCAAACTTAGCAAAAAAAAAACAGAGCGGGCCATATACTCTTTTTGCAAGGTTTGGTTAGGATTCGTTAAGGGGGAGCGATGTTCCAAGCTACCTAAAAAGGGGTCTTCCTATGAGATGAGCAACTTAACCATAACTGCACGCCCGCTACCGCGGGCCGTGTAATATATGTATATATATGTATATATATATATATAATATATATATGGGCAGTAGTCTTCTAAAGATTTATTTTAAGGTATATTGAGTGTAGTCTTTGTACACAGTGTAAGCGATATTCAATCAACACTACAGCTAAGTCAATGCCTAGTCTGGGATGCTGAGGAAAACCCTTATTGATGTATTTTTATGTCCAGTTCAGTACTCTGGATGACAACCCTTGTATAACACCCCCCTCTTAGAATCCCCCTGACCCCACTGAGCCAAGAAGTAGGTTTGTTTTGCAAATTAAAAGTTTTATTTGAAAAATTAAACAATATATATGTGTCACACTTTTATAACAAATTAATATCTGATAGTACACTTAGACATATGATGTGGATCCACAATGGGTAATGTTACAGTGGTACACTTGATTACTTAGGAGTAGTATAGAGGATGAGGTAGCTGAAATGATCTATGGTTTCAAGGAAATGCAAGGTGGAATAAATGCAGTACAGAAAATAAACTGATATGGTTTCACAAGAGATAATATGTTCACTTTCCCCTGGTGGCAATTCACCCCCCCTATATGCAATGCAAGGAGATGGAAGTAACATACACAGTCTTCAGGAATACAATCAAATACAATACGGAACTCAGTTCCCCCCCAGCAAGCTTAGAGGAAACAGGTAGAAGTTTGAAGCACAGGCCCAAAATGCTTTTAAATGTGATGGCAATGGATGGGAAAATGTGCTAACTGATTTTAATTCCCTCTAGAGATTCAGGGTGAGTGAGAGATGCTTGTTGGTATTAGTTCAGGCTCACTTTAGCAATGCTCTATGAGTTATTACCAGGTTGCAAACGGATTTTTAACAAAGGAAAGAATGGAGCTGCTATTTTGACAAGTGGAGAAATTGAGCCAAATCACAAATCGCGGTAAATTTCGCGAGTGCGTAAATCGCGATTGCGGAAAAAGTATAAGGAGTAGGTTCCAGAGATACGGACGATTTAATAAAGGTAGATTTTCGGATTTAAAGTAAAACTCAAAATGACAGGTGACAGCTTGCAGCTGCAGAATTGACAGGTGACAGTTGTGCAGCTTTACAAATGACAGATGACACAATTTCTAGGAGGCTGTTCTAATTAGGTTAAAATAGTTTGGATTAGATTATTTCAACTAAGAGATTGGTTCTGCACAGTTCTGCTAGGTACTCACAATATAAATTTGAACTAGGCGTCGTCACGGATCTGGTCAACACGTCCAGCGGCGGTTCTGTCTGCTCGGCGGGTCAATCAGGCACTGGTTCTGCTCACAGCGATCTGGATCTCTGGTTCTGCTCACAGCGGTCTGGGTCTGGTCTGCGGTTCCGGCAAAAGTTCTTGGCACAGAATTCAAACAGCTCGCCCGGCTGTGGAATAGTTTGCAGATGATTTTAAGGATGCTGAGGCCTGCTGAGAAGAGTTCTCAGTTTGTGGGTTTAGGCCCTTGCTTTAAGTTCTGAAGTAAACTTCTGGTCTTTGGAGATTGATGGATGTGAAGTCTGTAGTCTCCCGGCAGAGCGTCCCGCAGAAAATGGAATTGAATCCCCTACCTGGGTTTCAGTGGCCCTTTTTATGTGTTTTGAAAATGGGTGTGTGCGTGGCATAACTGAGCCTGCCCCTCTCTACTTGTCATTGGCCCAATTCTCCCCTCTCCCATGATTGGGGGAATTGGGTTGTGAGTCAGAGTGATGAGGTCTGTTTACGGGTCAGAGGATCCTCCCCTGGTCAATTTGCCCACAAATCTATTCCTGATCCAAATACATATTTCCCAGGTACACAGTTGTTTGAGATCACATACACACATCATATATTACTAAAGATAGTCCCTGTCCCGACTCTGGCGTTTCTAGGAGCTTGCATTCAAAAATGGCAACTTATTTTTGATTTTAGTGGGTTTTGCAACATTGGTTTTTCATCAAAAATTATACAAAGGTACATTTCCCTTCCACATATCTCCCAGTAACTTTCCATGTCTCTAGCTTAAACACATTGTCTACAATATTCATAATTAGCGGGGTTTTGCCCCAGAACATGGTACAAATTGGAGTTTGGACTCAAATCGTGAGGGCATTTTTCAAACTAAGACTCTCAAAGTTGTACATTCCTGTCATTTGGTTACAATAAGTTATCACTGTTTCTATAAAATATATATTTGTTGCAATTCAACTCCCCAAAGTGTTTGGGTCCGCCTCCAGAAGTCTGGGTGGGTCAGTGATCACATGTCTCTCCTTGCTGGCAGAGGCCTGTTGACAGGAAACACTCAAAATTAACATACCCCATTCAACAGAAAGGGGCTATTGTCTCTCTCCTCCAGGCTGAAGGGGAAACCCCCTCCCTCTCACTCAGAAGGGCCATGTGATATCCTGCCTCCTGTGGTGAGTCTCTGGGGTGTTAAGAGTTCTCAGCCTCTTGGCCTCTGGGAACAGCAGGTGGCTAAGATTTTCAATTAACCAACAAGCTTTGAAGTCCCTGCCCCTCTTGCAACTCCTAAATACAGTTTCCCTGTCAGAGTTTAGACCGCTAGCACCGCCTTGGGGAATTTGTCGGTACTGCATCCATTTTTGAGTTGTCTTGAATTACTGCATTTCAGTGGTCTTTTGCTTGATAGTATAGGACCCTTGCTTAACATTGTTTTGATGGCATCCTTTCAGTAGAGTGGTGATGTGGAACCCCCCACAAAAAGGTTGTATCTTTGGAGTGGTCTCGTGCCAACTGCGCAGTTCTCCTATTCTGGCGTGAATGTGGGCGGCGATAGCTCATCCCCATATCCACCCAGCCTATTGATTTAGTTTGTTCTGGGATAGAATAATGGGCGGCGACAGCTCATCCCCACATCTACCCAGTCTATTGATTCAACATGGGTCAAAACCCTTGACAACAGTTACTGTAACACTTTAAAAACCTTCTATTTATCAACAGTACATATGAATGTAAATACTTTAAAAAGTTAAGTACATATGCAAACAAAGATCTTTAACAGGTTTATTGGGGGAATGTGGTTGTACAATTTCTTTTTATTTTACTTTCTACACATTATATATCGTTTTCATTAGCCCAATTGTCCGTATTATTGTCAATTATGTATGGCATAACAAAACCTTTAAAATTCAGGGAAAAACCTCAGTTGTAGGGACATTAGGGTGAGTAATACATTGTAAAAAAAAATACATGAAATTCAAAGAGAAAACTTTAATCGTAGACATATTAAGTTGAGAAATGCATTGTAAAAAAAATGTGAAATTCAAGGAAGAAAACTTTATTTGCAGGGAGGTTAAGGTGACAATTTAACAACAAAAGCCCTGAAATTCAGCTAAAGCTACTGTTAGTGTCTTAAAATATACAGTGCACATGGGTGAAGACCGTGGCCAGAGTCCATGACTGAAGGCCATGATTAGTACCCATTAATTTGTAAAATATATTTGCCCATGCACACTGACCCTGCTTGAAGGCCATACTTAATGCCAGTTACTGTTGTAATGTAATTAGTGATGTCTTCAGTGATGTGATCTGTGATGTCATCATTGCACAACAGGGAGCGTGAAGTTAAGGTGGCTTTAGCTGAATTTCAGTGGTTTTGCAGAGTTAAGTTCTCACCTTAACGTCCCGGCAACTAACATTTTTTTCCTTGAATATATATACAGCTTTCTGTACAACAGTTGTCCCGATATCTACTGCCATAACAACCATAGCAAGCACAATTCTTTCCACAATGTATATGTGATGGATTGTCACATTTTGAATATTTTCGAACATCCATAATTCTTTAAATTATATAATTTCTGCATGATTATGTTCAGAATTCTTTTAAACTCAAAGAATTCATAGCAATGTGACCCTTCCTGTTATTTGGAATAGCTGCAGTTTTCCTTTTAAAAAAAATGTATTGGTTTGAAAGGTCTTTCAATATAACCAGTGAGTCCTAATGAAATAACCAGATATTCCAATGTACTGTTAGATTGTCCATGTTTTAGAAATAATATATTTTTTCTATTGACTATGTTCATGAAAATATCAATTGTATAAAGGACCAAGCTTCATCAATGACCACTTTTCAGGGATGAAATAGAAACCTCACTTGCCCTACAAGTACTCTTTTTTTTCTAATTTGAAAGTATACTATAAATATACAAGTTCAACGTTTCACTAAATTAACCAGATTTGTGACTGTTATTCTTTATGCCAAAATTGGTACTTTAGTCTCTTTCAACATTGTTCTTCTCTCGTTACATTGGGTTATATTGCTATCTTTTTCTTCATATATGATAGTCATGAATAACTAGATTTAATATTCAGGAGAATGCAGTACATCAGCAATATATTGCTCTTCATTTAGTGGAGGTAGATGTGTGAATTGTGGCCTATTTTTTCTATTGAATTAAGTTTTTGTAACAATAAACTGTGAATGTTAGATTGGATTTTGGATTTAATTGGACAACTGTTCCATTACTGTTCTATATTGCATTTTCAAAAAATTACCTTTTTGAAAAATATGAATGCTGGCAATATTCAATTTTGTGTCCTGCGCCTTCCAATGTGTACCGCTGACAGTAATGCCTAAATCAAAGTCTGAGTTTAGATCCATTTCATATATTAATTTATCCTTCAAATGCACAATGTATATTTTTATACAGTAATAAACTATTTATTTCGGTATACAACCATAAAATTGACATAATACATAAAAACATGAAAGAAATTCAACACAATATCACAATAAGAATTCTGGAGCAGAATCACAGCGGGTAACTAAAAGATGAGGCATTCAATTTGCAGCATTGTATATAAATACACAATCGAAAAATTTAGGAGTTGGGTTGGTCGTGGCACTCCTAACATATACATTTCCTTCTTAGGTGCCACACTTTCTTAAAAAATTGAGCATGGGCCCAGAGTTCTGCATCGCCTTCAGCTCTCAAAAAGATATCCATGGCCTCACCGGTACACTGCATTGGCTTTATTGACTTTTATAAATTTGGAAAAAGCCATCTACACCACAAATTGTTATAAGAGGACAAACAATTAAGAAATGTTTTAGATATTCTACTCTTGTTTGGCAGATATTATATAAATGTGTGTCACCTCTGCCCCAAGAGCCTGTGACTGCTGCCAGTGGCAACACTTCTAATCTGGGTCTTAAATACAAGTTTTTCGCTGCCTTGTCCTTAAATCAGTTTTCAGAACCAAAGTGGGATTTTAATGAAAGATTCTTTGCCGTTAATTCAGCGGGGACCTACCGATGAAAACTTGAACTTGTAATACCAGTCTTTGTATTTTTGGCTAACATATGGTTTTGAGATTGGATTCTCCAAGCCAGCGAGAGAAGAAAACGGAGGTGACACCAGTTTCGTACTTAGGCCAGAAACATAACTGACCCAAGGGAGCATTTTTGCTCCATTTTGTGCAAGGACATCCTCCAGTGCTAATTTACATCTAGTTAAGGAATCCATGGTCATTATCTTGCACAAATACAAAAGGGGTTTTAATTTGGCATCATCTGCGACACCATCAACCAATCGATGGTGTTGTCATTGGGAGAGACATCTTCTTTAGAATACCCATCTCATTTCGCTACAACTTCCTGATGTCTGAGTAACCCCAAATCTCAGATCCATACAAGGCAGATGTGTTGGCACATGCCCTCAGTATCTCCAAACTTTGAAGAGCAGCCTTTCCACCAAAAACCTTGTGCAGCTGCCCTTTGTCTTGTAAAATTGAGTAAAGACTTGTTTATGTGTCCCCCTCCCTCCCCCATCAGCCTTTTTTTATCTAATCGGACTCCCAGGTAATCGTCAAAGTCCACCTTCCTGACCTTAATGTTTCTCAGGCTTATTGGGGGGATGGATTTTCCAGTGTGTTTTGACCATATCAGTAACTTGGTCTACGAAAGGTTAATTTCATGTCCCATATTCAAGGCTAGGTACAACTCAACAGGTACAATTCTTTTTGGATTCCCAATCTTGTTTTGCTGATCAGTACTGTGTCATTAGTGTATAGTAAGATTCCTGTTCTTTTCCCTGCCAGGAGTGGGGCATCCATTTCCAGCCTTTCTAGTTCTACTGCAAATATAGATATATATATATATATATATATATATATTGAAGAGAGTGTACTAAAATGAGTATAGTAGACATTCTCTGAAATCACCGGGATGGAAGATAAGGAGGGAACTACTGTATGAGCGGAAAATTAGCTTCCAGAAATCTTTAACATATTTTGCTTTGGTCACTAATTTAGCTCATTCGTCTTCCATTTCCATTTTTTAACTGCAGGTTTTTTGCATCATTTATGTCTTATATTTGTTTCTTATTCGCCTTACTTCCTTTGTGTCGCTTTGGTCCTTTCATTTCAGAAGTGCCAATAGTTTGGATTTCTTAATGTGGCACTCCCTGTCATACCACCCACTTTTGACATAGACTATTCCTCCCACTGGGCAAAAACGGCTTTGTCAATAATGGCGATAACACATGGGCAATCTGTTCCCAAATACTTATGGTGACATTTGATATGAATCATGTATCGGGGCTTCAATCAAAGGGGTTATGGCTTCATACATTTGACTAATTTGGTTTTCATTAACCAATACTTGCCAAGGAACAATAACCCGTTCTAGAGTCTGCTCAAAATTAGCATGAAGAGTAATCTGCCTGTCCCTTGCAGCTGGCGATGGAAGCAACGATAGGCATAAGGGATCAGAGCCGCTTTCACCGTGCTGGATAACCTGGAAATCAACTATCATTCCCCAGCTATCAACTTTTAGAAGAATGTAGTCAATCCAGGATCTCAAATTCCCCGAATTGAGGGTTGATTTTGTAGGGGATGTAATGAGTAAACCTACCAGTGCATGCCGTGTCGCGCATGGATATAACTTATTGTATTAGTTTATCAGAAACATGCAACGGGAGCACCTACCACAACTCATGTATTCTTTTTAACTGTTTCCAAATGCATGTTAAAATCGCCCAATAAGACAATGGGAAAATCTTTAGCAGTTTGTGAATTCACTATGGATTCTAATTCTTCAATGTGGCGCAGTAAAGCATTTATGGCTTTCTTGTTGGGACTTTATAAATATTAACAATTTTAAAAAACGGTTTGAGCATCGATGTCCCATTTCACGGTTATAATATCTGGGAGGGAGAATGGACTATGGTTTTGGAACCAGATTAGAGTGCGTGTAAATCATGAGATTAGACCCCCTCTCGGGCGGCCACTGGTCTATTTCCTCGTAGGTATGTTATAGGAATTATATCCCTGCCTTTATTCTGGAAATAAGAGCTGTTTCTTCCGAAGAAGATACTTTCATATTCGTCCAGAAATTGATGCCAATCTTTATCATCCCTTCTGCCTTTAACTATTGCAATGTTCCACGACAGAAGGTACACATTTAGGAATGGTGGGTGCCTTGGCTAGTTTGCCCCACGCTGTTATCTGAGTCACGGACGTGGAAAACCTGCTACATATCATGCAAGTGGCAGATGTTATGCTTTGAATCTTGATAAGCCTCTATACCTCTGGGTGATAGTGCAGTAATACAGTTCATTATGCATGAGTGAAAATATAAATTGGAGAGCCCAAAGCGTATATTGCAACCCGTTAGGCAGAATCATATGCAGTACCCTTTGGGAACACCACACACAATTAAGACTACAAGTGCAAGTACAAATTCACCTTTGGTACAAGCCTGTACTACACAGTAAAGTGGTAGCAATGGCTGAGCAGCCAGACTTATCTCAAGAGTAAATTGAGCAGTATCAGAAGTTACACAAAGGACAGCAATTGCTATGGTTCAAACAAACACTGACTCAAGGTTTCTGAGTAAAAGAATATACATTTATTTACACCATCAGTTATTAAACAACTCACTATTATAAAGTAGCAGAAAATCACAATCTTAATATACTACACAACACCCAATGAATTCTGGACAAGTTAAGCTCAACATGAAGTGTGAGCAAAATGGCTCTCCAGCATTTAAAAAGGGAGGGAAAGACAAGGTTATTCAAAATCAAACAACACCAACAAGTAAGTATGTAGGGCAATCTAGAAAAGGCTTACTACAACTAGGATTCAAATCAATAGGCCCGGGCCAATGTTAATGGTTCAGAGTCTTTGCAGAGGATCACACAGTTCAGAGTAGTTCGCGGTTAAGTATTTGGCAAGAGTTCAAAACGAAGTTGGTCGGAGGAAAAGTTATTTAAAAGAGTAGAGAAGGACAAGCCCTCTGATTGGTAAAAGATTTAAAACACGTTCACCGCGGTCCGACGGAACGAACAACCGGGTTTGAACAGTACCTTAGAAGAAGAAGAAAGCTGTAGCTGAGGCAGAAGTTCCTGGCAGGTCCTGCAGGCTCACGGTTCCTGAAGCGACTGTCGGACTGACACAAAGGAGGAAGACTGGAGGGTACTGCACTACCCAGGGAAGAAATCAGCAGCAGAGCAAAGCAACAAATAAAAGGTGCACTCCTTAAAACCCAAACAGGGTCCAGTCCTCCTGGCTATCTGATTCACTGCAGTGGTGCACAGCAAAGTCGACCAGGGGAGGGAGGCCTTGCTTGGTGTTTGGCGAACTGGTTGGTCCCACCAGCTCAAGGGAAGAAGATTCCTTGCAGATCTTCTTTGTCGTCGAAATTTAGGAGATTCGGACCCTCAGCAGGGCTTCACCGGGAGGTTCAGTAGTTGCAGCAGTCCTCTTCCTACAGCTTCTCTTTGGCTCTCTCGATCCAGTGGCGACTCTGCCTTCCAAGTCCCGGAGACCTGCTTTTTGTGCAGTTTTCCCCCATTCACACAGCCTGGCTGTCAATCACACAGCAGGGTGGCTGTCCTGGCAGGAGAGTCACCTCCCCAATCAAACAAGAGTGTGACTTGGGTTTACAATGAGGCCCTGTGTAGGGAGCCTAAAACCCCTCCCTCACATCCTGTCCACCCAGACTCTCAGGTGCCTAAAAAGGGCTTCTGTGCAGAAGCCTGCCAAAGGACAGCGTACAAAGGAACCAAACCTGGTTTGGCACACGGAGTAAAATACGAGAAAGACCTTTACAAAAAGAAATGGCAAATAAACCCAGCCGGAACCAAATAAAAGTAAATGGGGTCCAGCAAATTAAAGTTCGAGGCTACTAACATAGCCTAAAACAGTACCAAGGCTATTTTCATAGTCCGCGGTAGGAAAGAAATGGTAGATACCACTGCCACCAGCCAAATCTTAATGAAAGGGGAACAAAATAATGTTCCATGAGAGACAGACAAAAAGGGATAACTATTAACCCTTTCCAATACTCTATGTAAGATAGGTTGTACTGGGTCTGTGAATTTAAAAAGACTAATAAAGTCAATGTTCTGGGAGACAGTAGTCAGTCCTAGAAAATGGAGTTTAAAGTGGGAGGCCTGAAAAAGACAACCCTGTGTCACTGCAGTAAAGGTGCTGTGTGACACACAGTAAAAAGATGATGCCTATGGAGTAGGTGAGACTCCACTTACTATGAACACAAAAATGTAAAACACACAGTAAAACACATGTAAGAGCGGGGAAAAAAGGCTCACACTCTTACCAGGTGAAAAAAAAAATCCTACAAATCCAGCAAAGCTGCTGAGGGACTCAGTAGGTAAGGGAAATTAGCCATTCTGGAGAATTATCCCTAACACAACCCCTGGAGAACAGGCCATCTGTTAGAATCCTAGTCACTGTAAAAACGTTAAAAGATATAGCTGAGATGGCCTGCATCTCTGCTAAGGCCTTAATTAGTGTTCTCTCTTATACAAGTTCTTGTTTCCATGGTTAAGATCTTTAAAGCCGCATATAATATTGTGATTTCTCCATAAGGCTATGATATCCAACATTTCCAAATCCACTTCTCCACAGACACCCTTGTCCCTTTGAAGTTTGGCCTGACTTGGAGGCTGAGTGGCCAAAGGACCACTGAGCTGCCTGAGAATCGCCAAGGGTAACATTGGCATGTGTTGTCTTTACTCCCTCCTGCTGCTGCTCAGACACTACTGGGCATACAACTGCCCTTGCCATAGGAGGCAGCAACTGTGTAGAGGTTGGAGGAAAATTATCAATATCACTTAACTATCTCCTTGATGAGTGGCTTTTCTGTGATTACAGCTTCTTGCCTGGTTTTGAAGCTGCACCACATCTGCAGTTGAGTCTCAGGGGCACACTGCCTGGCAGCTGATTTCAGCTCTTTGGTATGTTCAACGGCTGCATATCCCAGTCGTGGCAATCTGAGTTGAGCTTCCACCAATTTACAGTGTCTAAGCACTTACCGAAAGTGCAGTTAATCCCTTCTTATCAGCGTGTTCAGATTGACCATCTCTCCTTTAATTATTGCCAAGGCAGACTCAATGTATCCTAGCCAGTTTTCTAATGACCTTTCCTCTGGACTTTTCTAATGACCTTTCCTCAGGTGTGTTAGATTTGCGACCTTTCTTCCCTCAGAAGTGCACCCGAGATATTGAAATGCTGAAGGTGAATGACAGTATTGCTGTGGAGTGTAATCAGCCGATTTCTTCTGGGCACCTTCTGCACCAAATCCAGTCACTTGAGGGTTGCCTTCACCCTGTAATACAGGATCCCATTCTGTTGTAGCTGAAAGTAGCTGTTCGATCTGCTCATTTGACTCAGAGCTGTTCCTGACACGGTGACTAGAGTTTCTAGGAACCACTGTAGCTGCTGAAATTGGACCGTCTATCAAATCAGTAATAATACTGTTAATTGGTGGTATTGCTCTAAAGATGTATTGGGCATATACACAGGAGCCACCAGATCTGCCAGTGCACATTCAGCGTTATTTATAGAGCTTGCTTCTACCATCTCCCGAAACGGGTCTGAGTTTGTGCCACCTGGATCACCTGCATAGTTTTCAGAAGATGCCCCCTCTCCATCCGTGTCAGCGGGAGCTACTGCCAGAGTGATACGTAAGCCTTCTGAGGGAGGTTGGAGGCAATTCTCCACATACAGGCGCCAACAGAGCGCTCTAGGGCTGCGACCAACGATCTATCAGATGGACCCAAGTCACAGCAGGGTTCTGTGAGGCTTTCAGTCACATTAAGAGGGGCAGATAGAGTACTGGTAGTTACTCGGCAGCCTACCCCCACTTCAGCACTGTTGTTCTGCTTAGCTTGTATTTCAGAGAGTAGCGCCACACTTCCTCCTGACACTTGTGAGATAGATCCAGCGTTGACATAATTCCTTGGGAGATTAAGGGGATATGAGATTTTCTTTTTCCGCCAACTGACTTCAAGGCCCCACTTAACGGTTGGCTGAGTTGTATAGCCACTCTTAACAGCAGAGAACAGGGAGGTGGATTTGGTTGATTCTTTGGTCTTTCTAAAATTGTTGTTAGCGATTAGTCACTTAGGTCTGGATGTCTGAGCCATCCTCGAGTCTGGATCATAAATCTTAGGAGCCGTCTACGTTCACTTACTAGACATGTTCACACGCTCACCACGATACAGTTGTGGAACAGGTCTACACTGTATACTGAACACTGACAGCATACACAAAGAACTGGCCACAGGGGTTCTACGGCACCACTAAAGGCAACACGCTGACCCTTTCCTACGCCCAGCTGAGAGATGCAGCTGCCTCCTCAGGGCATCCCTAATGATTCATGCTACCGCAAACCGGAGCAAGTGCAGGTGGTGATCAACCGAGGAGAAACAGCAGCTGCACAGCTAAAGCAAAAGCAATGAGCACAGAAAAAGCGGTAGAAGGCATAAGTACACCATGTACTTACAGGGTTAGGAACGCAATGCACACCATGAGGGCATGAAATGGCAACCTGTGTGAGCACTTCTGTTGGGATGCTCTCTACTTGCGCTATTGTTGCAGCAGCCTACACCAGACAGCGGTCCACGGGAGAGGGAGGTTCAGCAAAGTTCTCAGGTCTCACCAGCCCTCGCTACTAAAAAGACATCAGCATCTCACCCGTATCCTGGCCCCCGGATCACTCACCAGCTCTCCAACCGTTAAAAGTACTGTGGCACTCCTATTCCACTACCACCGCTGCAGAGCGCTTATGGCCCCAGGGTTACACTCACAGATCCAGCCAGCAGCAAATCAAGGATCTAGACACACAGGGGCGTACAGTAATGCTATGCATAACACCGCATGCGTATGCGGTGCACCATATCAAGCCGCACAACTGCTACAGAGGCCGTCTACAATACGTTAGCACTAGTGTGTATGGACGATGGATACTGAAGAACTAAACAGAAAGAAAAGTAAAATTATTTTCTATTACTACATATGTTTTGTGTTGATAGTTATTTTTATTTAAAGGAGAACAGTATTGTGCACTTTAACATCAATTTCCTATGACTCCAGCAACATTCATCAAGTATACTTCATAATTAATCGATTTTCCAAATTTTAGATTATTGTAATGATTTACTTTCCCTTTAGAAAAAATACGTTTTTGAGCAATGGTAAAAACTACCTTTTTTTTATTATCATTTCCTTGGGCTTCATTGCGGGTCCGGCAGTAGCCGTGCCGGTAAAACCAGCAGGCTGCCTGCCGCTGGACTCAAGCATTTTTCCGGTGCCTGGCTCCACTGAAACACCAGGGTCTGGCAGGTGGGGCGGCAGCCGCCGTAGACTCGGACTGTGCCGGTCCTAACAGTCCGAGTCGGTAGGCTTACCGGCACCGTTGTTACCGGACCTGCACACTCGTAATGAGGCCCCTTGTCTTTGGTCACTTGTAAGGGTAATTCTTCATGCAGACAATGCCACTTTTCTATATCAGATGATATCGTACATGTTTAAAGTTCGGATATCTATTATCGTAAATGAAATACAATAGAAACTCTTCATACTGTCAATTATGTTGAATGTTTCTTTCTTATCTTGCTATGGGTAAGGAGTTAACAACTGATGCAGTGGATATGGAAGAGACACAAGGACCACAGGTACAAAAATAATAGTGACAGTCAACATTTATTAGGATGCATTGTACTATAATTTATCTTTCAATGTGCAAAGTGCTCATTGTTGTGAAATTGTGATTGTAATAATGTACTTCATGTTGCTGGCAATTATGAATTTACCTTTTCAAGTAGTGTATATTTGAAGCACATTCAAACAATTATAGGTTTTGATTTCTGATTATATTTAGACAGCTCATCTGTTTTTGTAGATGATTCGCAGGAGGATTAATCAGTGTAAAACGTTACCTCCATTCCACCGTGGCACTAGTGATGGGCAACGGGTATTGCATTACATTTTTTGTAATATTGAAAGTTGTATCAATAGGTAAAATCGTTGTCAGATTCTGGTATTAAGTAGGTCTTTGTAATATTATGGCATCATCATTATTTTTTAATCTACTCTAGTTTCTTTATTATGACGTGTAAAGTAAGGCAACTCAAAAAGTTGAGAATGATGTTCTTATTTAGTCGACTACAAAGCGTTTAATGTAATGCAGTGTTCTTGTCCACATTGATTAGACGTGGTAGACCCGAGTGAGATCAAATGCGTGGCAAAATCAGAATTTTAAAAGAGTCTTGCATAAAAAGTTTGTTTTTTAGTCAGACTTTGGAAAAGTGCTAACAGAGTGCACATTTCATATTTACCAAAGTAGGTGGATTGCGTTTCTACCACCAAAGCAGTGGCGCAAGTGCAACTCCTGGGCGGTATAATTCTCATAACATTGGTTGCTTTTCTCATAGACATCCACGAGCAGTGCTGCAAGACAATATTGGGTTTGCTGCACTGGCAGATATACTGGAAATATAAATGGCTCTTAGTGCTGGAGAAGGAAGGGGCTGCTTCCTTGCAGTACAGGGG
The DNA here is from genome assembly GCF_040938575.1 of Ambystoma mexicanum. Lineage (NCBI taxonomy): Eukaryota > Metazoa > Chordata > Amphibia > Caudata > Ambystomatidae > Ambystoma > Ambystoma mexicanum. Next base: position 1,354,589,871 of record NC_090935.1, on the reverse strand, counting down.
GTGTCCATTCAGCTACTCAATACCCCAGAGGTGACTGGCAAATTGTGGTGTAGGGCGGCGTTGTGCATTGGTAGAACCAAACTTGATCCAGAGCTGCATTGGCAAGGGGTCATCCATGCTACGTCTGTGGTGAATTTGAACAGCTGCGTGTAATCCTAACCTGACCTGTAATAGTAAGCGGTGCTTCGGGCCAGTGTTGTGGTGCGTTGGTAGAGATGGCAACTGTTGTTGCATTGCAGCACTGGTGAGTATTGGAAGGACTGCGTGTGATCCCAGACCATAACTGCAAGGGAGGCTTCGGCCAGGTGTAAGTAGCATCTACAGAGGAATATACTGAGCCACCCGTGACCCCCCACAATGCAGACAGTTAACATGGAAGTACCTAAAAGCCTCCGAAGCAGTGCGGGAGAGGAAGCAGCGATCCAGCAGAAACGCTGAAACATGTTTTTAGTCAGTATAAGATGCTGTGCAGAAACAGAGGGCGCACAGAGCTGGCACCAACAGTAGTGGTGTATGGACAAATAGATTGCAGGGTTTTGTCAATCAATGACCTTTTTCTTCAGTGGGAACCACCATAAAAGGTTACAAATCGTTATACAAAATACAAATTCATCCACAAAGTTCCATAAAAGCATAACATCCTCAGGAAAAAAAAGTCTAGCACATCAACCACACAAAAACAGCCCATTACAATGGCAAAAAATGAGAAATTATGCAATATCAACAGTTATCCGCCTGGCCATCCCCACACATCTTCTAAAAGTAAAAAAGATTACACAACCTAAACAACCCTCTCATACACTAACGAGCTGTTGCCTACGTGACCATGCCCTATTTAAGTAGGAACCCAGAGCACATCAATAAAAAAAGTGAGAACCGGTCTATAATTCCTAAATCTACTATACTTAAGCGTACTTAGCAGCCAGGCCCTTCTCAGACCCGCATAAATAGGATAAAATAGAATAAAATGAGCCAAATGCTCTACCGCCCGGCATATGCACAGAAAACTCCTTCCTCCTTTCCATCTGCAAGTACGTGTTGCTAATGGCAAGACAATGAGCCTAGCTCTGGTGAGCATGGTCCTTTGTGGATAGTTACTCACAAAGGTGAGATACTCTGACAAACCCCCCCAATCCCCTCCCCCGATGGACAAAGGGGAGATACCTTCTTACCTACAAACGAACCATCATTTAATTTCCCCCAATAGCTTCAAGTAACTCTTACGTTTTGTGCTTTATGGTTCTTTGATAAATGCTGACCAACTGCAGTGTTCTTAAAGGATGCTTCAAGACCCAACCTGCAGAGGAAGGACTTGATATGTACCAGCCAATCGATTTTTATCCCTTTCTGTCCATATGGTGTGCCAAAAAAGAATCGGGATTGCATAAATCAAGTCCGCTATATAGGACTGCCCAATTTCTAGATGGGGTAAGTAGCTCGAAGTAGACTCAGGCCAGAGAAAAGCTTTTTTAGAAGCATGTTTTCTGCAGTTTGCAATGCTGTCTAGTCCGTGTGACTCGATATCTCGCATCCATATGTTCGCACTCCCACAGCTTTCCCTATATATATATATATATATATAGTCAACATGTGAGCTGGTGAGGAGTGCCCCAAATCTTTAGCAAATCTAAATATCCCTCTTGTAGTCTCTCATTTTTGTCCCTAGTTTCAATAAATGGTCGGCCCAGCTTCGGCCATCATTAACTCTCAACCCACGGTAATTAAAGCTCTTACAAACCTCAATTAGCTGCCCATCCAAATAGGTCCTCGGCAGAGACCTTCATTTCCCAGGGAGACACGTTATTGTACATTTCTTCGCATTTGCTTTGAGGCCCCTATCCACCATGTATGAGCCATATCCACCAAGTAGCGTCTGCAGTGCTCTTGGATTAGTGGCAATAAGAACCACATTGTCTGCATAGCTAAGCACCGGGAGTTTCCTCCCCTTGCATCCTGGTACATCTGCCCCAAAACCACAGCATATTCTGACCCTAGAATTCATAAAGAGCTACAATAGCTAGCAAAAGGGATGCTGGTTCTCCCAGGTGCTGCAGTGTTGCCCACAGGATGTTCTTGTCCATGTGGTGAAAGGCTGAACTGAAATCCACGAGGGCCACGTAGACAGGACACCCCCCGCCCCTTAACTTAGCATACGTAGTATCAGAAAAAGGTTGAGACCCTGGAAAATCGTCCCAGTACCTGACCTAAAAGCGAATTGGGTACCCAACAGTGTATTGTTTTACCCCGGCCCGTGCCTCCAGTCTTTTAAGGAGCAGGCCTGCCAGAATCCTAGACGTTTCATCCAATAGCGACACTGGTTGGTAAGCACAGGGATCTAGAACATTTCCTTTTTTAAAGATGGGAACGCTAATGCCTGTGTACCAGCTTGGTGGTAGGTAATCCTTGGCTAGAAGTGCATTAAGAAACTGTGCCAGAACCGGGGCCCAGACTTGCTGATGGTTCAAGATGATGTCATTTGGCACCCGAACCGACCGGAGGATTTAAGCGGCCCGTGTCTCAATAACACCAAGCGTATCTCTTCCAAAGTAAATGGATCCAGCAGTATAAAACTCCCTGTAAAACATTGCTCACATCTTCCGCTCCCTCCATGACAACAGAAGTACACATATTGAAAATGATCCAACCAAGTGGACTGGAAGATGTGTTGATCCATAGACGTACGGGTGCCAAGATCTACCTCCGTTGTGTTTCTAGATACCAGGGACCTCAGGTCCCTGGAATTATTCTGTCCAGCTGCTACTAAGAACCTCTCTCAACTCTACTCCGCAATTGTAACGCTCACCTGATTCTCGCAGAGGCGCCGGTCTTGACTGGGCGACTACCGTATCTTCAAAGGTGATGTGTAGCACCCGGTTGGCTCTTTGGGCTGGACCTCTGTGCACTGTATGCCTGACGTGTAGATGTCTGCAGATAGAAAATATGGGGTTAATGAACTGGGGTTATTGGGGTGTCCCTATCTCTTTCCTCTTCTCCTCTCCTGTAGACCCCCAAAGGTTAACGCTCTCACCTTAGGTAAGTGAATGCCGAGCTCTCCATCTGCCTCGGGGCAGGGTGCTGTAACCAGTTTCTTCACTGGATAGGTAGCACAGGCCTCTTGACTTCAGAGGACTGCTGTCCGTCGTTTACTGCACGAACGGTAAGTTTCGAGTCATTCAAATGTCTTTAAAGTCTTTAGTAATGATGTCTCTTGTTTTGCAGGGTTCCGGCGATGGCGGATGACGGGCTGAAGTGAGTTGAAGATGGAGCCCGTGTGATGAATAGAAGCGCCTGGAAGCACGTAAGTAAGCGCTTGTTGCCTGCTTCACGATGTGCTCTAACTGTCTTTTTATTTTGCAGGTACGAGTTCGGAGCGGCTGCAGGGTGCCGGAATACCCACTGGATTAGATGTGGAAAGGAGTAATGGCACGTGAGTATTAAAGTTCCCCAATGTCTTTAAACGCACCTTGTTTTGTCTTTCAGATGCGGGATGCAGCGCCGAAGGCCTCCGGAGCGTGCAAAGAGTTGGTAAGCTTTTGTCTTTCAGATGCCGGAATGCAATGTGAAGACCTCCGGAGCGCACGAAGAGTAGGTAAGCTTTTGCCTTTCAGATGCCGGAATGCTAACCTGTTCTTTCTTGTCTTTATAGGTGTTGCTGAAGACTGGATTCAGGATGGTAAGCCTTTTTCCTTAGGCCCAGGACCGGATGCAGAAGACACGATGAGCGTTCTGCTGCAGAGGTTGCAGAATAACGCAAAGCAAGATTCATCCACCGGGTGTGGTTTAAATAGCCTCCTGTAGTGCTTAGGTGTCTCCTTCCACAGCCACGCCTAAGTAAGAAAAGAGTTCCTGGTAAGAAAAGAGTTCCTGCCTTCCAGAAGAGTTCCAGTGTTCTGAATCTAGGGAGTGGCTCCAGCCCCACCCAACAGGAAAAGTAGTTCCAAACAGAAGAGAATCAGAGGCTCAACTGGCAGGCAAGTAAGCAGCATGGTCTGCTGAAGGTAAGTCCACCCAAGCATTATGAGCCCGGCGCTTCCAGCGCTGGGACTGGGCATATTTATGAGCCTGGTGCCACTGTCGCCAGGACTGGGTCCAAAAGGTCCCAATTGGGACTGGTTGGCACTCGGAACCTGGGTTATGGATCTGCTTCCAAGGGAGTTGGGAAAACCCTGACCTTTTGGAAGCAGAGATCATGACAGTACCCCCCCTCAAGGCCCCTCCCAAACCAGGCTTCTCCGGGGGTTTTGGCTTGTCAGGAAATGTTCGGTGAAATCTTTTGATTAGGCGAGGAGCGTGGACATATTCAGCAGGTTCCCAGGATCTCTCTTGGGGGCCGTAGCCTTTCCAGTCAATTAGGTAGAATAGTTTAGATTTGGAGATCTTGGAGTCCAGAATGCTTTTGACTTCAAACTCGAGTTCTCCATCCACTAGGATAGGTTTTGGAGATTTGGTTAGTCGGGTTTGAGGTTGCACGGGTTTTAATAGAGAGACGTGGAAGACCGGATGTATCTTCATGTGCGGGGGTAAGTCCAACTTGACCGCTACTGGGTTTACTATGGTAGTGATGGAATAGGGACCAAGGTATCTTGGGTTGAATGTGCGTGGCCCTTTTAGAGATAGATATTTGGTGGATAACCAGACTTGATCCCCTACTTGATAGTGAGGGGCTTCCTTCCGATGTTGATCTGCTCCTTTCTTGTATTGTTCTTTAGCCCTTTGAAGGTGAGAAACAGCTTCCTTAAAGGCTTGGGTGATTGTAGAATGCAGGTAGTCTACTGCTGGTGTTTCAAGATCTTGGAGGGGATCCAACTCCGAGGTTCGAGGGTGACTGCCGTACAAAAGAAAAAACGGGGTTTTCCCAGTTCCCGAATGGACAGAGTTATTGTAGGCATACTCGGCTATCCAAAGGATATCTTTCCAAGTTTTTTCAGTTTGTTGCAGCATGCAGCGTAAATACTGTTCCAGAGTTTGATTGGTCCTCTCGGTTTGTCCGTCGGTCTGAGGGTGGTGACTGGTCGATAGTCTCACATCAATTTGAGCCGACCGACAGCAACTTCGCCAAAAATGAGAAATAAATTGACTACCTCGATCCGAAATTAGAACCGAAGGAAAACCGTGCAGTCGGACGATGTTTTCGAGAAATTCTCGGGCCAGAGTTGCTGCTGTTGGCAAGCCTTTGAGCGGAATGAAATGCGCCATCTTGGAGAATAAGTCCACGATTACTAGAATCGTATTGTATCCGGAGCATGGAGGTAGATCGGTGATGAAGTCCATAGAAAGCGTATGCCAAGGGCGAGGTGGGATGTCAATAGGGCGTAAGAGGCCTGCTGGTCTTTCCTTTTGACTCTTGTTTTGGGCGCATACTCCACAGGACATTATAAAGTCTCTGATATCTTTTTTCCAAGACGGCCACCAGAAGTAGCGCTTGATCTTTTCTGAGGTCTTGGCTATACCGGGATGACCTTCCAGTAAAGAGTCGTGATAACAAGAGATTACTTTTTTCTGTAAATCTGTGCTGGGTAGGTATAATCGTTCTTGGAAATACAATAAATTGTCCTTTACTGCAAAGTCCTTTCCCTGCAGATGCCAATTCTGTATGTCTGCTGGAGTTACAAGTTGCCTGGCTTTATCCTTAACTTCCTCTATGGATTCTGTGGCGATTACACCCAGAATTCTTTGTCCGAGAATGATTGGTACAGGTTTAGGGTTGACCAAGTGTTCTTCCACTCCCATCCGAGAAAGGGCATCGGCTTTACCGTTCTTTGTACCAGGTCGATAGGTAATTATGAAGTCAAACTCGGCAAAGAATAATGCCCAACGGAGTTGTCTAGAGGATTGGGCTTTTGCGGTCTTCAAATATTGCAGGTTTCGGTGATCCGTAATCACAGTAACGGTGTGTCGGGCCCCCAGCAGATAATGCCGCCAAGCCTTAAAGGCAGACTTGATAGCCAGAAGTTCCTTGTCAGTAATCGTGTAATTGATTTCAGGAGGCGAGAATTTGCGGGACCAAAATGCCACGGGATGCAACTGATTGGTTACCGGGTCCTTTTGTGATAGAACTGCCCCCATGGCAAGGCTTGAAGCATCAGTTTCCACGATGTAGGGGAGTTCGGGGCGAGGGTGTTTTAAGATTGGTGCAGAGATAAATTTAGTCTTCAAATCCTGGAAAGCTTGTTCCGCCTCGGTAGACCATTCAAAACGTTTGTTTTTCTTTAACAAGGCAGTGATGGGCTGGACTATTCGAGAGAATTCGGGGATAAACCTGCGGTAAAAGTTAGCGAAGCCTAACATGCTTTGCACACCTTTTACGGAGGATGGTGATGGCCATTTGAGAACTGCATCGACCTTCTTTGAATCCATACGCACTCCGCCAGGTGATAATATGAATCCCAAGAATTCAACTTCAGTCACGTTGAAAACACATTTTTCCAACTTAGCGAAAAGTTTGTGTTGGCGCAAACTTTCGAGGACCATTTTCACGTGTTTCCGATGTTCAGATTCCGATGAAGAATAAACAAGGATGTCGTCAATGTAAACAACAACACATACATCTATGAGCTCTCTGAGGACATCGTTCATAAAATATTGAAAGGCGGCCGGGGCATTGCAAAGTCCGAAGGGCATGACCTGATATTCAAATAGCCCATACTTGGTGCGGAAGGCCGTCTTCCATTCATCGCCCTCTTTTACTCGTACCAAGTGGTAAGCTCCTCTAAGATCCAGCTTTGTATATATGCATGCTTTTCTGACTTGGTCCAGGAGTTCAGGGATCAAAGGTAACGGATATCTATTCTTAACGGTGATCTGGTTCAGGGAGCGATAATCGATACAAGTTCTAAGGTCTCCTTCCTTTTTTGGAACGAAGAACAAAGCTGAAGAAGCAGGGGACTTGGAAGGACGAATAAACCCATTTGCCAGGTATTGATCCAGGTATTGTCGAAGGTGAAGGTTCTCAGGCTCGGTGAGGGCATAAATCCTACTACAAGGAGGAGTAGATCCAGGTATCAGGTCTATCTGGCAGTCATAAGACCTATGAGGAGGTAGAGTTAGCCTGATCCTTCCGGAAAACATCTTGGTATTCTAGGTATTCGGGAGGTAACTGGGGAGTCTCTGAAGAAATTGCGGCCAGTGCAACACCAGGTGGAGGGTGACAAGTAGAGACACATTCTGGAAACTGGAATTCTTGCTCGCCAATCGATCAGAGGATTGTGTTTCTCTAACCAAGGTATTCCTAGAATAATCTGAAACTGAGGGGCCTTGATCACATCGAACACGATCTTCTCATGGTGTCCATCTTGACTTACTAGCGTCACCTCTTGAGTGGTATGCGTTACTGGCCCAGAGGCTATCTCCGTACCATCCACCGTAGTAATGACGTCCTTTACAGCCTTGGGACAAAGAGTTAGATTCATCCTCAAAACCATTTCATGATCCACATAATTGCCAATGGCACCGCTGTCGACGTAAGCTTCAATTGCATGTAATCGATCCGGATTATCAGGGCTAATGAGGACCATAGGTATCACGAAATGCGAGGTCACGGAACTGGTTTTCACGCTCGGCAAGAGGACCTCTATTCTTGTCGGGCGAGGTCGTTTCCCTGCTCAGAGTTTGTAACTTTGGTAACTGCAGCTCCTACTGCCTTCTTGGCAGGTTTCACCGGACAGTCTCGAAGAAAGTGCCCTGAGTTTCCGCAATATAGGCATAATTGCAACTGTTTCCTCCTTTCCCGCTCCCTTTGTGTTAGAGGACCTTTCAGACCCCCTATTTGCATGGGTTCCCCGGAGTCTACTCCTTTGGAAGGAGTTGGCGGTTTGGAAAATACTCGAGCATCAAACTTGGAACGATCGGCCTTCCTGTTCTGCAGCCTGTGATCTATTTCAACGACCAAGTCTATATAATCCGAACAGTCTTGTGGGGGATTCACTACTTGGGCTAAAACGTCTTTGAGCTCTCCACGTAGACCTCTATAAAACAGCGTAATCCTTTTGTCCTCAGGCCATTGAGTTTCCACTATTAGTCTATTGAAAGATGCAATATAAACCAAAAGGTCTTGATTACCCTGTCGCAACGAAAGAAGCTCATTGTCCAAGGCCTGCCCCTGTGAATGTCTTGCGAACAGTTTTTCCATACTAAGCTGAAAGGCTTGAAAATCATGGAGAACCGGATCATCTTGATTAACTAGAGGGATCGACCAGTCTGCCGCATTGCCACTAAGGTACGAAAGTACAAAAGCTACTTTTGCTTGATCAGTTGGAAAGGCTGCTGGCCGGCATAAGAAGTGCAACCGGCACTGATTGATAAATACTGCAAACCTCTTTGGGTCACCAGAAAATCGTTCGGGCGGAGCCAGAGGTACATTCCCAGGTAGGTTGATCTGCACTGGATTCATAGAGGATGTTGAAGGAAGATTTGCCCCTGATGCGGGTAACGGGGTCTGTCCGGCTTGTGACTGTAGCACTTGTCTAGCAAGATTGTCTGTTCTCTCCTTGGAAATAATTAGTTCCCTTCTTAGAGCATTCGTTTCCTGACAAGCTGCATGCACTTCTGCCCTTAGTTCCCCAAGTAACCGGGCTAGGGGGTCAGTATCTGAGGTTTCCATAGCGCCTGGGCGAGAGTTTTGCGGTAGGCTTTGCGTTCTGTAACGCTCAACTGATTCTCGCAGAGGCGCCGGTCTTGACTGGGCGACTACCGTATCTTCAAAGGTGATGTGTAGCACCCGGTTGGCTCTTTGGGCTGGACCTCTGTGCACTGTATGCCTGACATGTAGAGTAAGATGTCTGCAGATAGAAAATATGGGGTTAATGAACTGGGGTTATTGGGGTGTCCCTATCTCTTTCCTCTTCTCCTCTCCTGTAGACCCCCAAAGGTTAACGCTCTCACCTTAGGTAAGTGAATGCCGAGCTCTCCATCTGCCTCGGGGCAGGGTGCTGTAACCAGTTTCTTCACTGGATAGGTAGCGCAGGCCTCTTGACTTCAGAGGACTGCTGTCCGTCGTTTACTGCACGAACGGTAAGTTTCGAGTCATTCAAATGTCTTTAAAGTCTTTAGTAATGATGTCTCTTGTTTTGCAGGGTTCCGGCGATGGCGGATGACGGGCTGAAGTGAGTTGAAGATGGAGCCCGTGTGATGAATAGAAGCGCCTGGAAGCACGTAAGTAAGCGCTTGTTGCCTGCTTCACGATGCGCTCTAACTGTCTTTTTATTTTGCAGGTACGAGTTCGGAGCGGCTGCAGGGTGCCGGAATACCCACTGGATTAGATGTGGAAAGGAGTAATGGCACGTGAGTATTAAAGTTCCCCAATGTCTTTAAACGCACCTTGTTTTGTCTTTCAGATGCGGGATGCAGCGCCGAAGGCCTCCGGAGCGTGCAAAGAGTTGGTAAGCTTTTGTCTTTCAGATGCCGGAATGCAATGTGAAGACCTCCGGAGCGCACGAAGAGTAGGTAAGCTTTTGCCTTTCAGATGCCGGAATGCTAACCTGTTCTTTCTTGTCTTTATAGGTGTTGCTGAAGACTGGATTCAGGATGGTAAGCCTTTTTCCTTAGGCCCAGGACCGGATGCAGAAGACACGATGAGCGTTCTGCTGCAGAGGTTGCAGAATAACGCAAAGCAAGATTCATCCACCGGGTGTGGTTTAAATAGCCTCCTGTAGTGCTTAGGTGTCTCCTTCCACAGCCACGCCTAAGTAAGAAAAGAGTTCCTGGTAAGAAAAGAGTTCCTGCCTTCCAGAAGAGTTCCAGTGTTCTGAATCTAGGGAGTGGCTCCAGCCCCACCCAACAGGAAAAGTAGTTCCAAACAGAAGAGGATCAGAGGCTCAACTGGCAGGCAAGTAAGCAGCATGGTCTGCTGAAGGTAAGTCCACCCAAGCATTATGAGCCCGGCGCTTCCAGCGCTGGGACTGGGCATATTTATGAGCCTGGTGCCACTGTCGCCAGGACTGGGTCCAAAAGGTCCCAATTGGGACTGGTTGGCACTCGGAACCTGGGTTATGGATCTGCTTCCAAGGGAGTTGGGAAAACCCTGACCTTTTGGAAGCAGAGATCATGACAGCAATCTTCCACCTCCTTGCAGTCAATTCTTTCCTGTACTCTCTTCTGCTTGTTCTAATAAGGTTAGGGTCAGGTGTTTTGTACTTGAGATGATAGTACCTCCTTCCTACTTTCTTTACATTTCTGAGAGAGCCATGATCTTCTAGGTTTAGTAACACTGTCCCTCATTTTTTGGCAAGACAAACATCTTACCACATTTCAATAAGATGTTAGAAAAGGCATCAAAAATCCTTTCTGTGTTACTGCGGAATTGCAAAGAAATCAGGAACGGAGAAACCGATTTAATAGTGCACCCTTATTTTCGGGCTATCCAATCACCAATCTGAAAACCCAGAATATTTGGCCACCGTGAGACTGGAACTGGTATGAGTACCCGATGATGGTGATACAGCCCTCCCATTTATGGCTCTCTAACCTAACTCCCACAGCATCTCCCATACAGTTTGCGCTCCATCTGATGTAGAAGGGTCCATCAACAGTGCTGGGGGAATACATAGACCCACTTGTTCATCTTCAGGTAGCAGTTCATCCCCCGTATCGAGTCAAATATTAAAACCTCCCCTCACAATTACAGGGACTCTGTGCCCATCACCTTGTTCGTAGGCAATAACTGCTTTTAATGCCTGGAATGGTGCATGCATCACTTTGCCCCCTTTGGTGTTCTAAAAATGCATCAACCTAAATTCCTCAAAGAGCTTTGTCATTTAGTCGTATTGTCCAGAAGAGCCCGAAGTTCAGATTTGGGACAATCGGCCAGTCTGTATGGACACAGAATTTGACCACACTGGCACAAAAGACTGCATAGAGAACTTGTTTGTCCAGGTCCTTCACCAATGGGCTATCATAAAGCCAATTCAGCGCTTTGCTCTTTCTTCAAAGCACTATGCGACCAGAGACAAATTTAAAGAAGTTTGTCTCAAACGTCAATCATCTAGAAGAACCCACAGGCACAGACTTCATCGGTGGCCCGCTCAAGCTGCTTTGGACTTTTTACACCTGGAACCTTTGCTCTTTCAGTGCACTGCATGTGCCAATGACCTGCTTGAGTAAACGTGGGGCCTAAACACGTGAAAGAGAGCAAACAAATGCATTCGGCACACCCAACTGGCCTAGCACAAAGGTTTATTCTAGTTACACCCTGGGTTGGGCCTTACAGATACTTGACATTTCTGAAATGGATTCCGGTGCCACAGACTAGTTGGTCTTTAGCATACATCTTGCACCCCTTTCTAAATCCCTATTGGCAAGTGCAATCAACAGTTATCCATCTTGCTTATACCTCCAAAGGATTAAGGGCTCATATTTAATCCGCTTTTACTTTACTTTTCTTTTTTTTTTTAAATCTTCCATCTCTATTTTTTTCTCCAAACACTGTTGAATTGTATTTTTTGTATCGTGCATTTGCCAGCAGCTCTTGAAGCTTTAAGTCTCAAGGTCATAGACATCTACCTAAATGTGAGCTATGGGACGTTGGAGAGCCCTTGGCCTACCTATGTTTGGAAATGGCTAAACCTGGCTACTTTTGAAGCTCTGGTAAATGGCAGCCAGCCTCTAGCATGTGCTCCATAATTATCATGTCACTGACTGCCTCAAAGGAACACATTTGATAGTGTGAAGGGATCATGAAGCAAGACACGGTCAACAGATTCAAAGTTCTAAATAGAAGACTTTATTAACTCAAATGTTAAGATGGTAGAAGGCCTAACCTGCCCTATGGCAGTGGTCTTCAAACTTTTTTGGCTGCTTCCCGAACCCCAAGCAAAATTTGGGCAGGCCGGGCCCCCCCAAAAATGCCAAATGGGCAGCAAGTACAAATGGTTGTAACCATCGTGCCCTATCCCTGCACCTTACTCCTATGTATAGTGCCTGGGCTCCCCCACCTGCTCCCATCACAGCCTCTGGGCTCCCTCATCCCACTCCTGCCCAGTCCCTGTGCTATCCCCACCCTGCTCCCACAACAATTCCATGCCTCCCATCCATCCTGCTCACACCAGAGAACCACAGTTCCCAGCACAGTTACAGGGGCAGTGGCAGCTGATGATTTTTTTTTTTTAAGTGGAGGGTCATAGATATTTCCCTCAGATGTGCCACAGCGACCATACGTAGTGGGGGAGTCTGAACCAATCATGGATGGTTCGGGGTGCTTCTCCGCATGACCTTTTTTAAAATAATGGGTTAAAATGTTGCATTTTAGAGTAATTGGGTAAAAAGCCAAAAAGTTTGCAATGGGCGCTGGGGGGGGCCAAGGGGCAGGCATGGTATTTTTTACTGGACATCTACAATAGATGTCCAGTAAAAAGATACCATCCTTGTCCCCTGGGCTCCACAATGCCTCCAAAGGAGAGCTGATTGGCAGATGGGCAGGGGTATTGCACAAAACAAAAGGAGGTGATGGCTGGAAGATTTGGAATGAATCCTAAACCTCTGGCATTGCTCTGGTCATCCCTCCAGACCATCCGTCTTCGCCTCCCAAACCATTAGAAAAGGGGAAAGACCATGTGCAAATCAGGCTTGGTCCCACCCCAAAAGGAGCAATCTAGCCCGAACTGCTTGGTCACATCACTTCTGCACAAGACCACAAGCATCCCCCAAACAGGTTTCGGCCTTGCTGGGCCTCAACAGTGAGGAGCAGCTTGGGTCTCTAGGCCCAGCAGGCACGGGACGGGACCAACGTCTGTGCATACCCGTCCCACTCGTGGTGATTTACAAAAAACAAAAGAGGTGATGGCTGACTTACACAAAATAAAGGTTTGCCCTGAGCAATGCCAGAGGTTGGGATTCAATCCAAACCTTGTAGCCATAATCTCCTGTTTTGGATAGGGGTATTGAGCACAAAGCCGTTTTTAAAATGCCATTGTTGTTCAACCCTCCTTCCCCCTGACTCCCCACATCAGCTCAATGGGCCAACACAAACACACATTTACACAGCAAGCACTATCATTCACACGAGCACCCATCACCATACACTCATTCATATAACAAGCAGACACGCATACATACACATATTTAAATAAAAAATAAATTAACATACACTTCCCTTCTGCCCCGTTCCGGAAGTTTCCTCCCCAGTGCTTCATCTCCTGCATCATGAACAGGAATCGGGAAGCACGAGCTTTCCTGGTTCCTGCATGCATGGGCATGGGTGATGAAACACCCCACTCCAGCCTGCTCTGTCTGTATGTATGTGCAAGGAGGTGCAGAAGCTCCCCCTCGCACATACAGGCATGCAGTGCCACAGCCAGCATTTCCAAAGAGCTATGCAAGGCTGGCGAAGCAAATGCCCCTATCCTTGCATGGCTCATTGAGCATGTGCGGCTGGGGAACTGAACTGCCAAAGCGAAATAGTGTTTCCCTTTGACAGTTCAGCCAGCCCACGAGAGCTCCCTCAGCTGGAAAAAGCAGCCCAGGGAGCCCCCACTGGGTCAACGCCCCTCGCCCATTGTGGACGATCTGCCCATGCCTAGGGCACCCCCTTGTCTCACTTTTTCTTTCCTCCATTTATAAAATAAAAATAAAATTAAAATATATATATTTTTTTGCAATTCTCGTGCCCCCACTTTCGGGTACGCAGCCACGCCCCACAATTTCTATTCAGTTTCGTATTCAACACCTATTCGCAGCCCAGTAGGAACACCCCAGCTGTCGAGTAGCTTTCCCCGACACTCACCAGTCCTCGGCATTGTTCCTCTGTGGCTCCTGCAGATTCTTTTCTGCTCGGTCCGTCTTGTCTTGGGCTGTACAGGTTCTCTGGGCTGCTGGCCGGTGTCCTGGCTCTTCCACCGGTCCCACCACGACACCGGCTGGTCTCTTTCCCCACAGGCCTCCATGTTGCTCCCTGTGCTGGTCTGTGGACCTCTCTTTATAAACCTGCAACCACCTTAACAGGTTGCAGGTGTCGATCCTCAATTGGGCTTGCCTAACTGCGATTAAGGGGACATGGCTGCCTCTCACCATGCAAGCATCATCTTTGTCCCAGTACCAGAGTGGTAAAAAGAAGAAGGTTTAGTGTTTATTAATCTGTCTTCTCTTCCTTGTCCCAGTACTTTCAGAGGTTAAATGTGGAGAAAAGCAGGGAGAGGTTTTGCAGTAGTCCATAAAGGCTGGGGAAGGGGTAGGTTGGTTGTCAATAGGGAAAGGGGATACCCCAAGGACCATCCACCCCGGTGATCTTCCCTCGCTTCTCTACCCGAAGGGTCAGGAACCAAAAGCGATGGCTTTTCTCTGGCTACCTGAGGAGAGAATCCAGGGGTAGTAGACGCAAAGATACCCTCAGGTTTCTCACAATAGATAAGCATATCATTTACAAGAACCAGTTCTCTGTATTTGTGAACAATAGCACAATCACGAAGCAGATCTCAAAAATGAAAACAATTAAAGGCAAGATTTCAGCTGCTTCTGAAATGTCAGATGAAGGGGGAGAGAGAATCTCACATAATTACTGGGTCCCACTAAGATTGCTTGCATCTCATTTTGCAAACTATGTACATGCAGCAGTGTTGTGTAATGTGTGCCTTCTTAAAATGTAATTCCCAGCACTGCTAGAACTGTGAATTGCTTTCAAAGATTCCATTGTGTGTCTTTACTGACTCCAAAGTTAATGCTCCGGAGATAAGGTGGCCATCCCAGGATTGCATTCCATGCACATACTTCCTGCACCGAATGGATTTTAAACTGAATATTCTCTTTTTTTATGTAAAAGAAATGTCCAGCAGTTTGTTGTTACTTATTCCATTCTTTGACCACCATCTGATAACGCATATTGGATTTCGAAAGCCAACTGTCCATCATAGCATATTTTCATTTAGACCGGTAAAAAGGCGAGAACACTTGGATTGTGGGTTTCTATATGGATGAAGAAAGTACTTTATTAATTCTACAGGTTCAGGAGATAAGCAGAAGCCGCGAGACAGAGTATCAAAGATGAAGATGAAATGTACGTCCAGGATCATGAGGGAGTGGGGTCTTCGCTGATGACACTTTGCAGCAAGGTTAGAGACCCTAAAACATCCATGGAATATGGCACTTGAACTCTTTTGCCCAATACAGAGAAAGGGTGCAATGCTGCATTTTGTATTTTCTGAAGCCGTTTACAGAATTGCACGACCAAACACAATTCACTGTGGTGGCTTAGTCAGGAGGGAATGAGGACTATCTAAGCATAAACCTGAAGGGACTTGAGTAGATAAACAGGATCTCTCTTTTTAAGCACTTAATTTAGTGATGGCAGTGTCCTGCTGAATCAGAGTAAGCTGTCCAATACAAAAACCAAGGCAGGAACAAGACACAGGCCTAGGCATCTAGGCACGCGTTATAGACCTCAACATCCTTTCAGACCAAAGATATCTGCAACCTATTATTGTCATTCACAGTTGTGCTACAAAATACAGCACTCCATTAGGCATAAGCATATTCTGAATATCACTGCATGTGTAATTTGGAAAATTAGAAAATAAGCATTAAAGCTAGGGGATGGTGACAGAAGTTGAAAAAATGGAGGCACCTTTGAGAACCTTGCAATTTAATGACATTGCTGGAAAAGAGAGTAAGGAGTCACCTCTTGGAACAAATGGAACAAAAAGGAGTGAAACCAGTCCAGTTACAAAGCCTGGATAGCCAGTGTATACCTGCACTATTAGGGTGGCACAGCTGGAGGTTGTGAAGAGCACTGCGGTAGGAGGCATACCTTCCCCCAAACAGTCTGATGCTATAACACATGCCTCTTGAGCAAGTCTGTGTTGTAGTTAATGACACACTACTGCATGATCCTCTTGAACAGAGCTGAATCACAGACAACACTGTATAAACTGCTTAGACACAGTTGCATCACATAAAATGGGTTCCATGTAATAATGTTGCCACAAAAATCTCGCCATGCAAAAATATCGCCGAAAAATGGTCGTTTTTTGTGGCGACATTATTGCATGGAACATGCGGGGGACACCCCCGCAGCCCCCAATTTTGTTTACATTTTTTTTTATTTTTTTGCCCCTGCCCCCATATATATGGTCACCCAAATAATATCGCCACAACATTTT
Organism: Ambystoma mexicanum; assembly: GCF_040938575.1. Classification (NCBI taxonomy): domain Eukaryota; kingdom Metazoa; phylum Chordata; class Amphibia; order Caudata; family Ambystomatidae; genus Ambystoma; species Ambystoma mexicanum. Next base: position 1,354,573,789 of record NC_090935.1, on the reverse strand, counting down.
CCCGACGATATTATTTACGGCGACCATATATATGGCGATATTATTACCTGATACCATAAAATGGTGGCACGCTTGCATCATTTTCTCAATGACTGGATAGAAAGACAGTACACAGCAGGCTCTTGTAGCCCCAATCTTGAACAAGTAGGTTTATTAGTCCGACTCACATTAACAGAAATGGCCGTATTGTAATCCTGCAACATGGCCAACTAAAAGTATGCTTCCAGCATGCCTAGGAGGCAGAGTGCATTTCCAGCAGCCATTTTGGATTAGGCAATTCTATTGAAAGATCTTGTCCAGTCTCTTTTGCAGCGCTCCAAACGTCTGGTACCAGATAAAGATGAGACGTCTTCAGTGCTACAAGAAGTCCATGATCCTGAACATGGTTCTGGTAGATTTATGTGCAGATTATGGTAATACCAAGCAAGTGTTTGTGCGAGCGAGATTGAGGATTCATCAGCAGAAACTGTCATATCAGCCAAGAGAGCAGTAGTGAAAGACCTCGAGAAACAGGCTGTACTTTCTAGATCACACCAATCCCAAATATCATGCCATCCAGTAACTCAAAAAAGACAGTTCAATGTACACTCCAAGACATGAGCGATCGCATTGATCAAGAAGTATTAGCACATGGAGCTCATTATTGATTTACTGTTAGCCCATCAGAATGTTTAGAGTGCAGTCAGTCATTACTGGTATTTACTGCATTCTTAACATTCTGTCTTTAAAAGCAAAACGAAAAACAACAACGCCTTTTCCAGGCAAGATTTCTTTCAAAAAAGCAATTCCTATCTAGGAAGATCTTTTTCATCATATTTAACACAAGAAAGAAAAAGCTAAAACATGAGAGAAGACGCTTTTAGTTTCTTATAGAGTAATCTATTAATTTCCGATGACTTCTAATACATGTCAAACCCGCTCCAGTAGACCCACATTTTCAATGTAAATGTCCAATTTATGAAGACAACCGTATTCAAATAGTACACATACTAAAACACTTTTAATTTACTAACTCGCTTTGTCCATTTACATTACTCCCTATTAAAGCAAGGTTTTTACTTCACCACAAAATCTCTAGAACATGTATTGATATTACCACTATGTGCTAACAGACCTTCAGAAATGTCATTGGGCCTCATTCCGAGTCCGGCGGTAACCCTGCCGGTGCTACCGGCGGGTGGCTGCCGGACTCGGAATGAATTACCAGCGCCTGACTTCCCTAGTGCCATCGGGCTATTCCAGGTTCGGCAGCCGGGAAGTCAGGCTCTGGCAATTTCGCTAATCCCCATTCCCATAGAGTCCTTTGGGACTCTATGGGATTAAGAGCACAGGTGCACTGGCACTGTTAACAATGCCAGTGCTCCTGTGACAAGTCTGACTACCGTGGCCGCTGCGCCAGGCAGGGTCAGACCTGTGCCAGTAAGCTAACCGACATCGTTGTTTCCAGACCGACAAACTTATAATAAGGCCCATTATCTCTTGGGATAATGACCCTTCCCGTAACCTATTGCCCTCGGCATTGCCTCGTACAATAACTTGGTGGTGGGTCTTTATCACGGGATGACACTTCCCTCAGTCTATAAGGCTATATTATTGTTATTTTCTTACATATGTATGTATTGGAACAACAAAGCACAATCCTTGCTGGGTAGCAATGGAGTGTTGTACATAAGCAGGGCACGGAGGAGTTACAAGTAAGGAGTGGAGTGGTAGAAGAGCTAGAATATGTAAGGAGGGGTGGGATTCGGGGGCGAGGTAGGGTTGAGCGATGGGCAATATACTGCTGAAGAACAAGGTATTCATGTCCTCCCTGAAGAGTAAGATAAAAAGGCAGTCTAATCTGTGTTGGAAACCTGTTCCACAGAGTGTGTCTAGCAGACAAAGACTGGTAAACCTGCTCATTTACTGCCAATATGGTTTACCATTACCACCACTCTGTCCTGTGGCATTATCACAGGATGACGAGTGGAGTGGTCGTAGGCCATAGGAAATCCCCATATGCTGTATGTGTTTTCATAGGCAGGCCTGGAACATGAACTGGCAAACAATCCAAACAAGAAGGCACAGAACCAAAAGACCAATCCCTTTTACCCTGCACACTGAAGCATATGGGTCTGTTGAAATAATTGAGCCGGATTTGAAGGTGAGCGGTGTTGCGGACACAAGTCAAATTGTTCTGAATATTACCAGTGTTATATAAAAAGAAAATACATGCCATGATTTAGGTAAGGGAGGGGGAAGGATGCAATTATAACTGATAGCAGTGGGACTAAGCAAAGGTAGCCCTCAGGTCAGCAGAGTCTATGTCCTATTGGGTGTTTGCGATTTCACAACCAAGCAGTGAAACAATTCAATTGGGAGGGTGGGATACACGCGGCATGGTAGAGAAGAGATTTCTGCAAACGGTTCCGCATGAAAATAAAAGAATATGAAGTTCAAAATAATGAATTGTGACCAAAGGGATAAAAAAAGGCCTTTTACAATGTTCCATTTTCGGTCATTTGTTGGCCTCAATCCAATGTCCAGTGGAACACCCAGGTCCTTGCTTCGAGTTGTGGGCTTTTAGCATTCCCAAACCAACCTATAGAGCAGAGTTGTCCAACTTCAGGCCTCGAGGGCCGGATCCATAACTTTTTTCAGGATACCCCTCATTAATATTCATGAGATAAATGTGCATACGATTCTAAACGTATGCACATTTTTCCCCATGAATATAATGAGGGATATCCTGAATGAAAACCTGTCAGGGTTCCGGCCCTTAAGGCCCAGAGTTGGACAACCCTCGTCTAGAGAGTCTGTGGTCCAGCTCGTTGAGGGCTTGACAAAGTTTCCAGTCCTCTTCCAGAAGTCTGGGGCAAAGGTGGACTATCCCTCTCCCTACAATTGGATGTACTAGGGATTTATTTTCTGGACAGGATTAGGGAGTTATGTCCACTGACACCTCCCTCTGTGTTTATGGGATTGGTCCCTGGGACCCTCCCGCCTTGCTATCCGTGTCTTAGGCACCCTGGGCCCTCTTTGATATTGCTCCATCTCGTAAAGTCTCCAACCTCTGGTTAAACAACTTGAGCTCATGCCTTGCTATATTTAAAAGGATGCAGACTATGCAACCATCCAACTCCCTCACACTTTGCATTTCTTTCCCCGTCCTATTTTAACAAAACATATTGCCAGCTGACTTTGGTAATTCCGTTCCTTGTCTTAATCTGATCAACAAATGCATTTAACAAACTTAACTACATCTTCAACCTACTCACTGTGGGGAGTGCTTCCAGTTTACTTCTTTCTACAAATCTGCAAGCCCTGGAGGACGTTTCCTCGCTGTGTGAATACTCTTGCTTATCACGGTTCCTTATCAGAGAGCTCTGCCTCCTGCCCCCAATTTATGCCCACCACATTCCAACTTCTAAAACATTCCCAATATGCATGTGCCCTCGACCACTTTCCACTGTGGTTAATGCACATAATTCAATTATATTATTTTAAAATGAATGTTATTTCAAAACAGATTTTTTTTATGAATGTCCTTCTAGGACATTGATTTTTTTCCCCCATTTACCCTTTTCTCTGCGAATTCTGTCCCTGGCCTCAACCCCCAATGGTGAATAAAACATGTACAGGTGATATATTGGCTAAACAGAGCTACTTAATAGTCTAATTTTGCATTCAAAAACATTTTCAGGCCAACACATACTGGAAATTGATTCAGAAACACACTCTTTGGATCAGACTTTATTGCACAAGCACCTGCCTCATACATTCTCATCCAAATCAAAACAAACATTAAATTATTCATCTGTGAAACAAAATATATGAACTTTCTTCAAAGTACATTATAGAACAAATATATATGATACAATCACCATATAAAAAAAACATTTATGTTAGAGGGCCAACATCAATTCACGTAGGGGAGTCAGAAAAATATGTATAATTTATCTGTCAGTTTTTGTCTCGCTTCCACATGATTTTATCTTTACACAGACGGCATGGGAACCACTCTGCTATGGTGGAGTTGATGCCGGCGAACCCTTCAAAGTATTGAGCGCTGCGTGGATTCGGAAATGTAATCGGGACTCCATGGAGTAGTCCTTGTAGTTAATCCTGCAACAAGAACAACAACTTTTTAGCTCCATTCTTCCTTCTGCCTTCTTTCAACCTCACGCTCGACACAGAACCATTCATTTACATTTTTTTTAAACACTTCTGCAATACCGCTTTACTGAATCCAAAGAGGTAGTGTGCAATTCATGAACAGGTCCAACCCCACACACTGCCTCATAGTCCGCTGTACGTAACGGTACACACAGCTCGAAAAATATGCATGCATCTTTTCACAGAACAGAAAACCAAGCAGCCACAGTTTGTAGACAACACGATATTTTGCCTTTACATGAACTTGTAACAGGTTTTATTTGACATGCATGCACCTCCTAAAGCACTGTGATAAGGTGTATGGTTTTGAACTAGGCCCTGCTCCTATTTGGGGCAGTGTCGACTGGCCAACTACTGTTCTCTTAGGTCATGGATTCTCAAACCGGTCTCACAGCACTAGAAAGGTGCAACGTTACTCCAAGTGCCCACAAGGCAAACCCAAAATAAGCAGAGATCCTCCAACTGGCATAGGACATAGGGCTTTAAAGGAATAGTGCTGTCAGAAATATTATTGGCAAAAAAGATGGGCAATAATCAAAAAAATATCTAAAAAATATTTTTTTTTAAAAGTCCCCATGTAAAGTATTGAGCAAATGAAGCTCAAACTTTAAAATAGGAAGCACTAGGAGGCATCCATTTTGTGAAATGGATGCCGCCTGTGCTTGCCCTTGCGGCACTAATGAAGTAAAAGCCAGCCAGCTGTAGTAAACAAAAGCTAACACTGGGTGGCTTTTGCTTCATTGGTGCTGGAGGACGGAGACCAGAGACTGCAGGCAGAAAGCTGCATCTCAGTAAGTGCCAATTTCTTTTTTTTAAATAAGCACTATCTGCAGTTTTTTTTCTATGTTTTCCGGGCTGGAGGAGCCCGGAAAACTTAGAAAGAAAACCGCAGCTTTTAAAACGTTGTATTTATGTTTGCGGTAGCTTCAACTTGGAGCCCCAGGGCTCCAAGCTGAAGCTACCGCAAACATAAATCCAGCGTTGTTGTATTTAAAAATGCTGCAGAGGAGCCCGAGAAACTTAGAAAGAAAAACAGCAGTGTTTTTGAAACACAACTGTGTTGTGTTTCTGCCTGCCGTGGCTATCACGTTGGGTCCCCGTGGCTCCCCCGCGGGAGCACAGGAGACTCAAAGTGAAAGCCAAGGCAGACAGAAACAACGCGGTTGTGTTTCCATGCCGCCGTGTTTCTGCCTGCAGCAGCTTTCGCGTGGAGTCTACTGGGCTCCCCCAACCCTGAGGGAGTCCAGGAAACTCCAAGCAAAAGCTTCCACAGTGAGAAATACAACATTGTTGTATTTGTAAATGCCTCAGTATTTACAAATATAACAACGTTGTTATTCTGAATGCGGCAGCTTTTGCTTGGAGTCTCCTGGACTCTCTGAGGGTTGGGGGAGCCCAGGAGACTCCACGTGAAAGCCGCCGCAGTCAGAATAACAACGTTGTTGTATTTATGATTTCGTGGTTTTCCAACCATAGCAATCACAAATACAACGTTGTATTTTTAATTGACGCGCCTCGGCTTTTTGCCTTCATTTTATGTTTTCTGTGCTTCCCTGGGCTTGGGGAGCACAGAAAACGTAAAATGAAAGTAAAGGCAGCCTCCTCAGCTCTGCTCTGGCTGCAGTAAGCAAAAGCTGCTCGTTTAGTGGCGCCAGCGAGCAAACTTTCAGGGCATTTCCAGGTTTTTAGTTTTGTCCAGAGCTTTTCTCTGTCAACACTGTGAAAAGCACGGGACAGATCGACAAAAGCAAGATATACTTTTGAGCCCTTCCGTATTGCCTCCATTTTCAATAAGTTAATTAATATGAGGTTTAAACAGCATCCCACTCCTTTTACGAATCCGCTTTGTCTAACATCTAGATGGTTAGTTAGAGCTAGCCATTCCTTTAGTTTTTGCTGAAGTTGGGTTGCGTATACTTTAGCTATAACATCAAGTAAGGCAATTGGACGATAGTCCGTTGGATTAGATCTGTTGCCTTTCTTGAAAATAGGCACGACAATAGCCTTCTTCCAGGAGCTAGGAGTAATTACTTCTGCTGCGACTTTATCAAACAAAATTTTACAAAACTCAACCCACACGTCAGGGTTGGCTTTAAGCATCGCATTTGTAATACCATCCGGTCCGGCGCGCGGGAGTTTGAGAGTTTTTTGATATTTGTCAAAATGTCATCTTGGTCAAAATGAATATCCCAATGTCGTAGAGATGGCATAGAAGGGTCGATGGTATTGCCCTTTTTTGCAAACAGCATGGAGAAGTGCTCAATCCATGTTGTTCTGTCATGGATCGATGTGCTATGATCCAATTCTTATACCTTTGTCAGATTTTTTTCTTCCTCTAACTGATCTGATTTAGGGAGATTGTTAATTTGTCGTAAAGCCTTGCGCATTTCCCTCTTTCTGCCAACAATTTCTGTATTATAAGAATGTTTTAGCTTATAACTCTGAGTATTGTTTGGATTGTTTCCGATCTTATATTGTTCCAACAATGGGGTGTAACCAACACCCAAACAGTCGATATGATTTTCATATTCATTTTTTATTTCGCTCACCTGCTTTGCGTTCAATTTCAATCTATTTCTTCCGCAGTTTAGCGTTATATTAGGATTCCATGTTGGCAAAACAGATTGATTGATCATCTTAAAGCGGGCTACGACCATACCATGGTCGCTAGCTTGCATTTTGTGTACTTTCAGATAAATGATGTTTAGGTTATCTGATGCAAAGATATAATCCAGTGTGGATTTTTGATTATTCCTTTGCCAGGTTGGTTTGGCTGGTATGTCTCCCTCTACATTTCCATTTAACCTTGAAAAATTCCATAGGGTTAATTCTTCGGACCATTTTTCAGCCAGATTTTGTTTCGCTGGTAACTCATTTTTACTTAGTTCTATGAAGTTCATACTGAGATCTCCACAAACAATAATATGAGCAGAGTTGTCAGCAATCAGTAATTCATTGATTAAGTCAATGACTTGGTCGACAAAAGAAACTATTCCAGCTTCACGGTGATTCCAATAGAGGTTTAAAATAGAGAGTGGTGTAGGTTTGTTTTCTGTGCCATCATTCTTTATGATGGTAGCTACTTGGATGTACGGTGATACGTTCTTAGACTCTTGCAATCTATAGCCAGATGTTTTTTTGATGAGTATAAGCAGGCAAGCACTTGGTCTACCTTTGTTTCTTTTGATAGCCGGGTTGATTGCAATTTCAAAATTTTCTGCTATAGGACACGTAACCAACCAAGTTTCTTGCAAACAGATCAGATCCATCTCACAGGTCCATTTCCCATTGCTGTTAAACAAATGGGTGAAACCTCTTGTATTCCAGGAGCTGAGGACAAGTTGTTCTTCTTTTAAGTTCTTTAGGCATTAGCTTTCACTGTTGTTCGCTAAAGTGGCAGCCAGCCAATTCCACTCTGTGGTATCCGATAGATTTTTCTCTTTTTCATTTATTCTGGACGCCATCTGTGAGTTTTTTACTGTAATTCTGATTTGGTCAGCTTGTTTCAGTTCTTGAGTGCCAAGATAGTCTTGGCGCGGCATCTCTTTTTCATTTATTTTCCTCAGCTGTTGTAAGTTTTTTACTCTAATTTGATCAGCTTCTTTTGTTTCTTGTGTGTCACGATGTTCTTGGCGAGTCAGATTGAATTGTTTGTAATCTAGTTTCCAATGCTCATCTGGCATTGTTTGCATTTTGTCCTGATTGTTCTCCTGTAGTGTATTGGACGTGGGTTTTTTAATAGATGATGTGCCAATTGCTTCTGTCATCATTTTTGATGTATCCACTTCCACAATGTCAAATCCGCAAGGTAGCAAAGCTGTCGCCCCCTGCAACATAGTTTCACAAACTAATCTTGAGCTTACGTATAAGTGTACCTTGTCCAATGCAATGTCATCCTTAAATTCTACCGCTTGGATGTCGCTAGATTCAATAGTCCGAAGTATAGGCACATGATGAAACAGGCTCAACACATTATTTCGATTCATTATTAGACTGTCATGAATTTTAAGTATTCTTTCCAGGCCTTGGCAGTATTTTGCCTTTTCTTTGAGTGCTTTGCTTTTATAAGCATTTTGTCTGTCGTTGCTACTTTGAGCCTTAGCAGAGTTGTCTCTCTCTTTATACTGGTTCATGTTCTGTGTAGCATTCCCACTCTCGATTTCTTTTTCACAATGTAAATTTCCCTGGTTTGAATCCTTTTCATCATTCATATAAGTTCTATATGAGACCAGTTGCGCCGCAAGGGTGGCATTCTCTTGCTCACTCATCTTTAGTATAGCTTTTTGTCTTTTTTCATCCAATGTCTGGAAGGGGCTCACTGTATTATCCTGCTTAGTATTAGGGTCCGTTTTTGATTGATTAACCAATTCGCAAAACCGTCCTGTTACTGGAGCACATATTTTCATTATTAGCTCCTCGTGACCAGCCATGTCCTGGTTTGCAATAGGTACCTTCTCCACGTTTTCCTGCTCAATTCCCTGTTGTATATCATCTCGCACCTCTTCATACGTTGATAAATTCATAAGTGTCTCGATGTCTATAACTTCCGCCGTCCTTTCTAGGTCAGTCTTTCTATTAGATATGCTTGGTGCTTTTATTTCTTCATTTTTGTTTTCAGTAGAACTTTCTTTTTGCTTTTCTTTTTCACTAGTCACATCCACTTGGTTTTGCCCTGGGCCACAACCATTGGCAGAAACATTTACTGTAACTGTCTTGAGGTTCCTTAAGAACGCTTGTGCGCCATTTGTTATTTTTCCTTTTTTTTTTTAGATTTTTCTTTTTCTTTTTTTGGGGTACTCCTTTCGTATTTCGTTTGTTTTTATCTTTTGCGAATATATCGAACATTCCTTTAGGAACTTGTATATTATTTTTGTGAGAAGCCTCAGATTCTGTTGTGTTATCTTTCTCCACATTTATTCTATTCTCAGCTCTTGGCTCGTTGATTTTTTGATCTTTATTTGTGCCATCATCTGTAATAATTTTTAGAGGGGTAGCCTTTCCATTTTGTCCAACTTGCACTTCATCTATAATGGTTTTTGGCGGGGCAGCCTTTTCATTTGAACCAGCTTGCACTTCAATTATTTCATGCAATTGTGGAACATCGGTGCATTTAGCATTTAAATTTTCACTCAAGTTAACGACATCAGCAGTCTCCTCTACTTCTCTAGACTTCCCACTTCCTGCTGGCTCCAGTTTCTTTTCTTGCAGACTATCAACTAGAATTACTTGTGCTTCTCTGGGAGCCGCAAAGGACTCAACCGACATCGGGAGACACCCTTGCCATTTATCCTCTTTATTATTTTGAAGTTGTGTGGGTATCTTTTTTTTTTTTCCTTCTCTCGTAACAACTGCCCATTCTGTTTCTCTACCCTCTCATTATTACCAGAATCATTCTTTGGTTTATTTATCTCTGTCAACATTGATGCTGCAATCTATCTTGTGACCATTTGTTTTTAGCGCTTCGCGTGCAACTTCTGCCAACAATCTTTTATCTTCACTTGAGTTTCGGTTAGCATCCAAGATCAACTTCAAAAAGTTGTCGTAGTGAGTTTTATCTTGTTTCAAGTTTCTTGGGATTGTTCGTATTTCCTGTTCCATGTTCAATATTTTGGTGTTAAGCAGTGCTGTCAATGTTGTCAAATCCTTGCTATTTCCATCCATCTGTTCATATCATTTCATATACGGGGACAGAGAAATGTTCATAGCGGACATAATTACTGCCTGTAAATCCAATGATTTCCTGTCACCCTCTGCTTCTTTATCTTTCAGGTCAATGGTTTTCTTTTTCCATTGGGTATGCCTTATTTCGGGGAAGGGGCGCTCCATTAAAGATGAATCCTCAGTGTAGGAAGTAGAAAGATCCGATGAATCAGAAGTGCTGCCCTGCTCTGCGTTCGCCAATGACCGGGTTCCATTGTGCTCTTTATCTTTCAGCCGTTGCTTTTTTATCGATGGCTTAAATCTTATGGGCGAGTGCGAAGTAAAACGTTGTCGTTGTCTTCTACCCTGTGAGCATACTACTTCTCCTGAAAGGCTATTTCCAGATCTTTTCCTTTTGTGCACAGGGCTGAGCACACATTTATTTATGCTTTCTTGAAGAGGATCATTCACTTCATCATCGCATCTTTGATCAACTCTTACCTCCTGTAAATCCGCCTTCTCAGAGATATCGTCATTGCCTAATCTTAAGAAGTCCTTCGGATGATTGAGGGACCGATTATTGAAATCAAAATTCATTTTTGTGAGATCTTTTAACAATTTATCTGCTACTCTGAAAGAGTTCCTTCTTTCATTTACGTTATTTGGGTTGTTGTTGTTCACAATCGTCTCTTCTATTACGATGTCAGCACCCATGATGCGTTGATTAGCCTCTCTCATGGGTAGAACACTTATCTCCATTGGAATTTTCATTTGGCAGGTTGATGTTGTAGCTTCAGCACAATTTGCATCCTTTTGATCTGGCACTTTCCTCATTTCAGGTATACTGTCCTTGGTCCTGCATTTGCAGATCTCTTGGTCACAGCATTGATCCTGATCATATATATCATTTATAATGGTACCGTTATTCTGATGTACAGCCTTTTCAGCCAGGACGCATAATTGTGGAATGGCAGCTGGCTGTGCAGAGTTTTCCACTGTTATCTTGCATTCAAAGGGGAATTCGGAACAAGAATAATATTTACATCCACGCGTTCCATCATTGGCACAGATATCTTTAGGGGGCCTGACGCAAGCGTGGTGTGCCTTTCCATTAATCTCATTAGGTTCCATAATAAAACAATCTATATCATGGTCAATGCTATTTTGATTCGGCGGCATGGTTGGCATCTGTACAAACATGTCGTCATGCCTACTTGTGCATTCTACGACGTTCACTTCCCCAATTTTGTGCACACTCGTACATGCCTCCCCCACATTAGATTTCTGCATATCAATTTCACTTTCTCTGCCATCATCATTGAACTGCAAATCATTTAAACATTGTTTGTTTGTTGTAGGAGACCTTAGAAGCTTTGAACACACAGTGAAAGACTTTTTGCTTACTCGAGTTGATGGGTTATTTTTCGTTGTCATGGTCTTTGCGGGAACAGCACAGTTCTGGGCTCCACTCCGCCCACAAGACCGTGTTTCCACACCTTCCCTCTGAGTCATCGATAAGCCCGAAGCTGTTGCAATGCTTAGTGGGGGAGAGCAGCCAAACAGAAGGCTCCCGTTAATGGATGCGCGGATGCAAGATCAAAGGAGATAGCCTCCAACAGTCTCTTGTGCCTCCACAGGCTGCCATAAGTGCCAATAACGGTGCACGTTGCAAGATCTCCCATGTGTGCCGTATACTTAGATTCACCAAATGGAATGCCTCTGCTCCACTCACCCAAGCACCCCAGCACAACAGCAAAACAGCTTCAAAAGAAGTCGCGTTTGCCCTTTTCGCGTTCGGGCGTCTCGATATTGCATTGAAGATGTTCATGTATTCACAAAATCCATGGACTTGACGGAAATCCAGACTCAGGGTGATGAACATTCGATAGGGGGCGGGTCAATCAAGGCAGATGCCCCTATGCAGGAGTTTCATAACCTTGAGTCTAGCTCGCCCTCAGATATACGAGGAAACGCTAACTCATCTGAGGTTCGTACATTTTCTGAACCACAGACTGCCATTTCCCCTCCTATAGTAAAACCAAGGGGCGCAGAGTTTGAAAGAGAGGTTGAACGTAACCTGCTTGAATCCTTGGATTTAGGATCGGATTTTCCAGTCCTGACAAGGATCCTGAATCTCCTTGATAAGGGGCATGAGCAGACTCACACCCAAATTGCTACCACCAATGGTTTATTAATCGAGGTACTAGCTAAAATATATAGAGTGGAAGGGTTTCTATTTACCTGTGATGCAGTGACAGCACTGTCAGCTAAAAAACTAAAGCCAAGCCCTGTGATGATAGAGACACTCAAACCCTGGCGGATTTGAGAATCGCTGGCACGGCTAAGTCATATGCTGCAATCACTTCAGCAGAAGAGACCAAACCTGATAATGATGATTCAATCAAAAACAAACTATTTGAGTTGGTATCCGCCAATGCCGCAGCAATTAAGCATATTCTACAGAGGCAACTATCTACTCAGCACGATGCTGGAGATAAGTTGGAAGTTTTGCCTCAGGAGATATGTGATAGCACTGAGACCCATCCAGATAGCCCATCAGCCCTGACTAACCTAATTGATCTTGATGATATACAGAAATCACAAAATCTCCATGAACCGTCCCAAGAGTCTATGATGAAAGATCCAGAGATCAAACCGGCGTTGACCAGAAAACAAAAACGACTGATTGTTAGGGCTGAAAAACGTAGAATCAAAGAAAAGAACAACAGCGCAAACAAAAAACAAAAAATGATTTTTTGAGGACTGGAAAAAGAGACACTGATAACATAATTATGGAAGAGGAGCATTTTGATTTCCAACAACTTAACAAAGAATCCAGAGTATTGCCGGATGTTGAGTCTGAGAAAAAAGACCTGTCTATTCAAGAGGGGCCTGAAAAGTGAATAAATAGTAAGGTGAACAGGGAATTATTATCAGACAATTCGGTATGTTCTCTGAAACCGAAACAATCTGATCTGTTAAACTTTTTCCCAGCACTATATATCAAGAAAGCTTGTAACAAAATCAAACAGGCCGTTCCAACTAAGGATCCTAATAACACCAATGTTGGGCAACCAAAATTGATAAGATCAAACTTAAACGATTGGGATGCTGTATCAAAGAATAATGAGTAATCTAAAACACCAATTAAGGTTATTGATACGGATTCTGCTCTGAGTGATAACAAGTCTCAGCTAATCGAAGAAGGTGAGCACAATGCGGCTACATTAGCAATGAGTCATTCAAAAGGGATGGCAATGCATACTGAACAAAGATCCTCAAATGATCAAGCCTACTGCTTAGAAGAGTTTAGACTAGAACCTGACTTGGAGATCCTTACCCCTGAAACCCTCTCAATAATGGGATGGGAAACTAAGTCTCTAACAACCTCTAAAGTTAACCTAAATCGTTCAGCTATCCTCAAGGCATTTCAGGCAATCCCAGCGCTGAGAACTATCAGGAGTGACGATATTGATTGGGTGCGCCTAGCAAGTGCTAACCCGACAAGGATGATATGTGGCTATCACTCCCACATTATAATGAAAATCATATGGGGGCAGAAAGAAGACTTGAAACTACTAGGGCTATTTCCATATGTATTTAGATTGGACGAAGAAGCCGAATCTATATATTACCACACCCCCAATAAAAGAAGAATTACCTGTGACCTTAACATCTGGGGGTAGCCTGCCTCCAATAACAGAGGATTTGTTCAAACAGTTCATGAACTTTGCAGCAATATTCTCTGGAATGGCCGGTGCAGGGCAAAGTAATGTGACGCCGGTGTTGCTAAATAAGGAAAAACACTAGGATGAGATATTTAGACTGTCCTTGTTCTCATGGAACTCATGTGGCCTAGGCAATCTGCGTGCTTGGACAGATAAATTTGATTCATTTTCTCGCCCAGGCATTTGTCTAATCCAAGAAATAATGTCCCAGGGTGGCTTTCACTTAGAAGGCTATCATACTCATTACCAGCCAGCAACATGGGGGATCCTCGGTCGCCCGTCTGGTGGACTTGCCATTCTTATCAATAAAAATCTCAGGATGGCTTCCATGCTAGTGGGTACTGAGGATTCCTTTGTTGCAGTAGAAATCCATCCATTAAGATCTAATGCACTGAGATTCCTAATCGTCCATTTATATTGGAATCCCAATAAAATCTCTTTTGACGATCTCACCAGTCAGGTTAGTAATATCTTTGAAAATGCATTGTCTACAAACCCCAATATTTGTATTCTGATTGGAGGTGATTTTAATGCTACCTGTCTGGCCACTAACAAGGAGACAAGTACAGGTATACATAAACATGCTCAGACTTAGCTGACAAACGGAAGGTTATGGGTTGATTATTTTTTATCATGGGACATCCAATTGGCTCCCTTTGCAAGTGGTTCTCACCAGCATACCTGGTCCAGAGGGCCCTGGATGTCCATGATAGACTATATCTTTGTTTCCACTAAGCTACTAGGTGTGATTGACCCAATTCTAATTTGTGGCTTGCAACATGGTGATCATTTCGCTTGGAATCACGTCTCCACTTAAATTTGGGTATGTTTGAATTAAATCTCATGTTAACAGCGATTGAATTTGATCGGTCCCGGCTATCCCATAAATGGAATTCAAAATGATGCCACAAATTCGTACTGAAGATCAATAACAACCCTCTTTTATTTTGGGAGTGAGTCAAGGTGGAATTCAAAGTGTTATAGCTGAATCAATCAATGCCTGGAGAATTCGTACTTATATGTCACAATTAATGAGAGAAAGTTTGGCGTCCACATTCCATACTCAGACACCAATTTAATCTTAAAGTGGCAAATGTAAAAAAGAGAAACGGAAGCAGTTACGTCATCTCCAGCAATCCAATTATAATGCTCATTTATATTTTATGCACAAACAAGCTATTCTACAAAGATATCTAAAAAAATTAAAATCCTTAAAATATGAAATTGACTTGTCTGATAATCAGAAAATGTTATTGTTACTACAGGTGTGGGGCATACTTAGAACTGTAACTGGGATTTCTGATTCCATTGAAGAACCTTCGTTCTCGGCCACTTCCTGGGCAGAGTTTATAAAAACCAAATTTGCATGCCATTCGTCTTTTATCAACAAACAATTCAAAAATGCTTCTAACAAAGCATGTGGAAACTGTCCGTGGGTTGCTAATGATATTCGTGTGGCTATTGTAAACTCTAAAGGCTCTCAAGCTCCAGGGTCTGACGGCATTCCACCCTGGTTGATGAAAGCTAACCCGGATTTATGGGCCGAGATACTGAAAATAAAATTTGATGCGATTCATCTAACAGGAATCATTCCCAGTTCATGGCGTTCCGCCATTATAATACCAGTATACAAGAAGAGAGCTATTGACAATCCGACTAATTTTAGGCTAATAGCACTAATGGACGGCTCTGCAAAGATCTATTCTACCTTATTGCTAAAATCTATTCAATCACACACCTCAGCATTTTCTATTTTATCAAAAATAAGTTGGCTTCTGTAAATGTATGGGATGCCAACTGAATGCTACCATAATTGCACATTTACAACAGCATACTAAATATTCCAATACAGGACCAATATACATGGTAGCCCTTGACCTAACAGCAGCCTTCGACTCTGTTATTAGACCCTTATTATAGGAAAAAATGGTGAAGTATGGCTTTCCTATTAATTTGATTGCCATTATTGCGTCCCTGCATCATGAGACTACTTACAGTGTGCGCCTGACCAAGGCAGGGGCAATCACTGATCCTATACCCACGGAAATTGGGCTTAAACAGGGTTGCAATACGGCTGCGGTCCTGTTTAACGTCTATCTATTAGATCTGGATGAAGGGTGGGACAAAACCCTTACTTTTCCGGTCAAGTTAGGTGGCCTTATTCTTAATTGGCTCAGTTTTGCCGACAATCTCCTTTTTTTTGATCGTACACCATTTGGCTTACAAACTAAGTTGAATTTATTCTATAACTATGCCATAAAGAATAATTTGCAAGTAAATCCAACTAAGTCCTTTATTATTTCCTTTCCAGACGGAAGGAAAAAGATGAAAAATTTGACTGGTGCCTAAATGGAACTTTAATTCCTAAGACTCCTTCCGTGCGTTATCTAGGATATAACTTAGGTACGACATACTCTATTGAACGCTGGAAGAGAGTACTTAATGATAAGGTTAAACCTCTTATTTCCCAGATGCGGATTATCTTTCGTAGACTGGGAACATTTTTCTCTCATTCCGAATCTCAAGTTCTATCTCCAAAAAATAGACCCTATTCTTCTTTATGCCTTAGACATATGTCTATGTGATATGAAGAAACCTTGGATGTAATACAAGGAATGTTGTGGAAAAAGGTGCTGGGACTTGCTCTATCCACCCACAACATGATTATATGTCTTAATCTAGGTTTATTAACTTTATAAGTGAAATGGCATTGGTGTCTACTTTCTAATTATGCAAAAATGTTATCTCCACCGCCTGCTTCTCTATATAAAGATTTGGCAATTATGATCATGAAAGAATCACCACCGTCTATGTAGAAATGTAAAACTAAAATGAATCTTATATTATCCGCAATGATGATTTCTAAAGAAGATCTAATATTGGGCCTTCCTTCGTGCAAACTTAAATTCCAACGCTTCCACTGGTGTGTTTTGGTGGACAACATCAGTAAAAGTAAAGCATTCGACGAATATGCTAAATTCACACGTCAGTGGGGGCAATATGCCAAGTATCTGGAGAAGTTTCCCTGTTATAAAGCTAGACATCTATTTAAGATTCCGTCTGAATCAACTTCAAACTAATGAAAAATTAATGATTTGGTATCGTGCAAAAGACATAGTAAATGCTGGACAATGTAGATTTTGTGTAGGCGTGAATGCCTTGGAAACATTAAAGCATTTGACAGTCTACTGCTCTGGCTTTGAACCTGTTAGAAAACAAATACTGGGTGATTATCTATTCTCAGACACAAGACTTAGTAGAGAAACATTGTGGCAAAGATGTATGTGGGGAAGGAGCCAATCTCTGACCCTTTCCTTAACTTCGTTTATAAGGTTCTTAGAACGTACACTGCTGGATAAAAAAGACTAAACTACTATAATGAAGACTGTATTAAGAAAAGAGAAGATTTTTAGTCCTTTACCTCCTGATACTTAAATCGATACATGTATTAGATGAAATTTGTATGTACTAAATGAAGCATATGATGATGCGTTGTCAAGACAAAATGTTTGTACTAAGAGCTTTTTGTATTGATGTATGTTGTGTCAGAAATTGGTTCTTGTTTTAAACCTCTGGGAAGATTTTAGTTGTATTAGTTTTATTGGGTTTTATGGATGAATGACTCATCTGTTTTTTCCCACGTAATTGTAATTATGAAATTGTAAAGGTATCTTTGTATTTACCATATACAATAAATAAATATAAACAAATAATGCTATTTTGTCTTGCATAATCTCTTCTAAGCAGAAAGGTCAAATTAACTACATTTGTATATTTCACTTTAAGATATATGTTCAATTACTTTGCGTATGTTTATGGGTGCCAGCTTTTGATTAGTACCTGGGCATATGTTATTCTTGCAGCCGGTCATTTTCTTTCCCGTTTCCCTGCTGCTTAAATGTGGTTAGTTGTGATTGTGCGATGTATCGCAACAGTCACCAAAAGGCTGGCAATAAAACAAGGGGCTTGGAGCACGCTGCTTAACCAAAGTGTGGGGTTCATGGCAAATAATGTAATCTCACTGAGCATTGCCTAAAAACAATCTTTTATACAATACCACTGTCAAAACAGGACAACATTAGTCTGTGATTGATGAAAGTTTTTGAGCGATGGGTTGCAAGTGTTTTAGAGTGGCTCTGCCCACCGGCCATGGCCAAAGGCCATGGTTAGTGGTTTCGTAGTGTTCGGCCGTGCACACCGGCCATGGCTAGTGGTCTGGTAGCGTTTTAAAATGGACAGTGGGCACGGTCAAAGGCCTTGCCCATGGACCATGGGCGAAGACCATCCTAGTGGTCTGTAAGCGTTATAAAAATCTATGGTTAACAAAACCCTTGAAATTCAAGGAAAAAACTTTAGTTGCAGGGATGTTAAGGTGAGAACCTAATGCAACAAAACCCCTGAAATTCAGCTAAGAGGAAGAGGGAAACCCCAAATGAATAGGCAAAGTAACCGAAGGAGGTGTTACAGATGCAGCCAACAATACCAAATGCCCGGCTTTGATGATCATATGTAGGATTTGCAATGTTAAAGGCCACCTGGCCAGATGTTGCAGGAGCAAGAGGACCTCTACTCATTGGATAGGAGGAGATTACAATGATGATAATGGAGCTAAATACCATTGGTGGGGTAAGAGGAATATGATTTGGACAGTTCCAAAGCCTCCATTTCCATCAATGGTGTACAGGTAATGATGATGATCGACTCTGGGGCGAAATACACTCTTATGCTGAAGACTCGGTGGGAACAATTTTGACACGAATAGCTGCATGAGGTTGACATAAAACCTAAGGCCTATGGAGGAGTGGAAAAGGATCTCCTCAGTTGGTTTCATGCAACTCTGCAATTTAAAGAGAGAGAAGCCACAGGGAAAATATACGTATCCAAGAAGGGAGTGACCCGACTGTTAAGCTGAGCCCATCAAAAGAAACATGAGGTCAAGTTGGATCCAAATGCAGTTTTCAATAAAAAAGAGTGCTCTGCAACAAATGCGGAAAGTATTTCAAGCTAGAATAGGATGCCTAAAAGGTTTTGTTCATCAATTAAGGCTCAAACAAAATTGTATGCCAGTTGGCCAGAAGCTATGGAACATTGCGATATCTATGAAAGATGAAGTGAAAAAAGAACTTTTTTTTTTTATTGATTCAACTATTTCTAGTTTTTACAAGTTTGCCGCCTGATTAAGAATTTGTCTTTTTTTTAAAATTATTTTTCTTCTTTCCCTTTTCCTTTTTTTGTGTCCTTAAATGAGGTTAAATCAGAAGTAGTTGTCCTTTAGTTACAATCTGCTTGTGTTTAAGCTATTTTGAATCCAAATTAAGACTTAGAAGGAAGTTCCCCACTGCTATGACTGATTTGGTGTGTTCCCCATTCATCAGCTATGCCCACCAATATTCTACTTCCAGACTACAGAAATAGGTGTAAAGGTGGCCAAAATGGGTGTTTCTGGTAGTTAATAGACCTTTACAGTTAAGGAGTAGATGTTTTAGGGTTTCCACCGTTTGAGGCTCCTTACAATATCTGCAATTGTTGGATTTGGTTTTGTCCCGAATCGCTTGAAATTCCATTGTTTTTAAGATATTCAACCTGGCTCTCATAAAAGTCGAACACATTTTTTTGTTCGGGAATTTCACCAGATAAGATACAGGCATGTTTAGTTTCTGAACTGGTATAGGTAGACAAGATGTCAATTTATTCTTCCCAGCCATCTCCAAAGTTTTACACCAATCCAATTCTCTTCGTTTTTTTGCGGTTTTCGTTGGGTTTTCCTCGAGCTCTTTCTCTGAGCTGTTAATTTCCGCCAAGAGCAGCAGATTTTTGCGGACCCATGAAACCAGCATCTTGTTGTTCCCTTTATTTATTTCTGTCTTTATCATCCGATAGATTTTCTGGGTTGGGACTTGTACTTTCCTAAACAGCATTAGACCATTAAGGTCCACGATGGCTTTTAATGGAGTTCAGAACTAAAGAAGCAGGAGAAACAGGGCAACACAGAGAGCATTCATGCATCAGAGTGGGTGTCTCCTTTGGTCGCAGTAAGAAAGAGCTCTGGGAAGGTGAGAATGTGTGTGGATATGAAGGATCTCAATAAATGTGTCATTCTGGAGCGACACCCTATGCCCAACATTCAAGAGTTAATATCGACAACAAAGTCTTTTCCACGTTGGAGCTCACCTCAGAGTACCATCAAGTTAAGCTGCATGAATACTTGAGGCATTTGATAGCATTTATAACTCGTGAGGGGCTGTATTAATATCGTTGCATGCCGTTTGGTCTAATTTCTGCAGCTTCTGTGTTCCAGAAGATAATGTGCAGAATGTTTGATGGTGATAAAGGTGTGTTTTTCCAGGATGACATTTTGGTGTATGTAGACAATATGGAGGAGCATGACAGGAGGTTGGATGGAGTGTTCAGGAAACTACATGCCGCTAGGATGACTGAGTAAGGAGAAGTGCAAAATCAACAGAAAAGATATTGAATATTTAGGGCATGTCATCTCCAAGGAAGGGATATCTCCCAAAAGAAGCCTAGTGGAAGCAATTGCAAAAATACCCACACCAACCAATAAGAAGGAAGTACTGACTTTCCTTTGTATGGCTGAGTACTATTCTAAATTCATACCAGAATGTGCCAGGCGCATAGTGGGAAAGGGTTGATTAAAAACAAAGACTGCATTCACATGGAGTGACTGCTGTGAGAGGGAAATTTTCACATAATGAAAGCGCTGGCAGTAGCAACTGCTTTACAGAATTACAAGAGAGGAAGAAATACCGTCATCACAACGGATGTCAGCAATGTCAGTCTGGGTGCAGTGTTAACCCAGTTTGAAGGCAAGAGAGTATGTAGTGGCTTCTGCCTCAAGATCACTCAAGGGAACTGCAGAAGGTTTATGCCACCATTGAGAAGGAAGCTTTGGCAATCATCAAGTGGGCAATGGATACATTGAGAAGTTTTGTGTGGTGAACCAAGTTCGAAGTCAACGCGGACAACAAGCCACTGGTTGAGATAATCTCGTCTAAGTGTCAGTCAGAATAAGAAGATGGTTTCCGATCTACAGGAATATAATTTCTCAGTGAAATATATACCAGGTGTGAAGAACTATGCATCAGATTGTCCATCTAGAATGATAGTTGGGGAGGAGATGAGTGATAAAGAGGAGAAGGAGGTTCTGGAAATTGCGAGGATGCCCATTCCACGAGAAGAGTGGGAAAAAGCATGTGGGAAGATGTGGTGCTGCTCATGATTATGGAGGGTTGTCTGAAGGCAGATTTAGTAAAAAACAGCTAAAGGAATTAGACATGGAGGTTCTATGGAACATGAGAGATGAACTGTATTTCCAGGATGGGATTTTAAAGAGAGGCAACCAACTTATACCACCTGAAGAAGTAAGAAGACAGTTTATTGAGCTGGAGCACAAAGGCAACCAAGGGATTGTAAAGACGAAGCGAAGGATAAGGAATGGCTACGGGTGGCCTGCCTCCGATGTGCAAATAGAAAGAGCTGTAAGAAATTACCCTTTATGAAAAATGTAACAAGGTGTGCGTGAGTGCAAAGTGTTCTATGGCAGTGACGGTCATTGCTGAACACCTGTGGGAAAAAGGAAGGGATGGACGTTATTGGGCAGATATGGAGTGATGGCGCCCATATGTATTGTGTTATCGTGATAGATTTGCTGACCAGGTGGGTCAAAGTTCTGATGAAGCCGCATGTGACTGCATAGAGAGTGATTGAGTTTCTGTAGGAGTTATGTGGTCGGGAGAGATAACCTGGTAACCTTGTGACAGATAATGGACCACAGTTCAGGTCAAGGGAAATTGAGAGTTACTTCAGAGAGCATGTTATTGTATTCATAACACGTGCCATATACCACCCCCCAACTAATGGGGTGATGGAACATTTTAATCGGGTGCTAAAAGAATCTATTAGGTGGGATTGGGCCAATGGGAGGGATTGGAACGCTGCTGTGATGAGGGAGGTTGTTGTGGCCCACAGGTTAACACCCCACAGAACCACAAGGGTGTCACCTTTTGAGCTTAGCAGAGCAGGAAGGCAAACATCAAGTTACTTCCTTGGTGGATGGGGACTTCAGCAATTGCAGAGGGTAAAGTGGATTGTGTTGTGGGGAATATTAGGAATCAGATTAAGAAGATACGTATTGCATGCCAAGACTGGTGTGAGAGTTGAGTGTCCCTGCATGTGGGATACATGGCCAGAATCAAATTGCTGTTGGCCCTCTGGGATAATGGATGCAAATGGTCGAGACCGATCAGGGTGAAAAAGGTTTCTAGATTTGCAGTCAAGACTGAGGATGACAGAGTGTGGAACATGGAGAGGGTAATGGTGGTGAAAAGATGTTATGGATGTGGCATGGAGTGTGGTCCTAAGAAAAGTGGAGTTGGAGAGTTTTCCTTGCCAGATGAAACAGGTGAAGAGTCATCCAGCTTCAGATGACGAAGAAGTATCCCAGACCGAAGTATCTGAGAGAATATACACAGTGAAAGACAGAGGAACTGTGTGAAGAAGGGGGGGATGTGTAAAGCTGGCACGTGAACCCAAGGGTTCCTTCCGAGAGTTCCGTTCTGGAATAAGAAGGACGTCGGTTGGAGAGAGCGGGAGACAGGCAGGGCATGTTGCCACTGTACTGATTATATAGTATAATAAACAAGTGCCATAAAAGTACCTTCGCTTCTGTGTCTGTGTGTGCCCCAGAAATCAAACAAGGCAGAACTGTTGGCTTTGTCAATGCTTGTTTTTAACAGGACTTTACTGCAAGGAACAGATATAAATCAAGTGGCTGAAAGCACACTTGGTTAGGACATATTTATTGCACCTGTAGCCCATTTACAGTTACAATAAAGTCCTTAGCTTTCAAAGGTATGTTTAGCAATAACACTGAGAGGCCAGGTTTTCATGATGCTGCTTGATAGAGCTACCTTAAAGAGATATCAAGAGGATGGGTTTTGGGCAGGTAGTGGGAGGGAATGGGCATATGGATTAACCTGTCCATAGGCAGTCAATGGGTGGGGTAAATACCCAAACATCCACAAGCCATGTGTCCTTCCTCAGAAGTCATCTCCCTCTTAGATGTACTCCACTATAATAGTTTCACTCTAGAGGTGGTGCTTAAGTGCCACTTAATAACCCAAACTAAAAAGGCAATGATTTATCAATGCATTTCAGTATCAGTTTGCTTAGAAACTGCAGAGAAAGCAGTTGCACATGGCCAAGCTTTGTCTGATGCCACTGCAGATCGACCTGCCTGGCCAGGATACATTGCATGCCTCCACCCAGAGCATCCTACTGCCATGCCCAACATTGCAGCACTGCCTTTACCTCTCCCAGAGTTGACAGTTCTTCAATAGAGCACAAGTGCAGAAACTTGTCAACTTGACTGAGGTTCCCGAGAGGCAGAAGCAATTCATCTTCCTTAATCCTTGCTGTGGAAAGGACAAATCTACCACATCCACTGTTTCAGCCTCCTCCCACTGCCAATATGTATTAAAGGCAGTCTCCACACAGCCTCATAAGGCAGTTCTCTTCTCCCAATCTACCCGCTGGCACAAAGGACTGTTGGTACATGGCTGTTTACGTGAACGGGACACAATCACTTATTTACCCGTGGAATTACCCGAGCAGCGGGTTAGAGTAAAATGAAAATATATAGGAGGATGTTGGACGCTCCAGAAGCAATACACTGGAGGTCTCCTTTTCAAGTCCATCAAAGTGCAAACCACACTGGCTACCACTCAATATGTAGACTGTTTACTATATTTATGTTATGGCATTTAAGTCGTCCAAGTGGTTCCATATGGACAAGCATGCTCAAGCCTCTCCCAAAAAGATGAATATGGAATCCCATGTATCGTGAACTGGCCCTGCATATTGATCAAGGTGAGCCCCATTTTATCCAAGGTGTAATGTTTTTCTATCAGTATGGAGACACTTCTTTTCCTTATCTTGTACATTTTGTGGATTCCCCGATGGCCCCATCTCCTGCATAGTTTGTTAGATTTCACAGGGTCCAGGTGGGTTCATGGAGGTATCCAATGAGACCTTGGTGATCACTAAGCTGGTTAAGCAGCCGCCTCCTCTCCTCTTCTTCACAGGGCTCAGTACCATTTACATTATATGTTAGCAGTTTTACTGAGGTCATACAGAAGGCTTCACATATTCATGCATGGTGGTACTCCCTTTGGTTTCGACCCTTTATCTGACTGGACCAGTACATGTTAACAAGGAAAACAAGGATCTATTAGTGGGCAATTTGACAAATAGTGTGTCAAGTACATTGACCCTGAAGACCTGTTGCCATCAAAGAAATTACACCGAACATATCAAGCAAAATATTGCATTTGAAGTCTGTGGCTCCAATAAAACAAAGCGGTGCACTTTCTCGGTCATGATGTTGTAGTGAGAAAGTACCAGACTTTTTTATGTGTTCTATGTATTTACATATACATGAAGCACATGTGTGACATATGGCAAAGCCAATAAGGCATTCCTCCACAGCTTAATCCAAACCCTACCCCCATCCCGACAGAAAAGCTTTCATGAGTGATCATGAGTGATTATTAACACTTCACCATAGCTCAAATCGGGAATTTATTGTCTTATAGTGGCCCCAAAATCCCAGATAGGCCCAGAGGAATCAGAGTCAATCCAACCATACTCAGTGGCTAGTGCACAAAAAACCACAACTTTATTCACATTGAAAAAAAAAAGCCAGGACAGCATACAAGCATTCAAGTCTCGCTGCTCTCAACATATCAATCAAAAACAATTGCTTAAGAACTACAAACTCATCATCACGGAGGTCATGGAGTCTTTTGGCTTACTGTTTCACTACACCCGACCATCAAAAGGTTGTTTGTGTCCTTCTGAAGCCGAATTAATCTGTGAGTATACTGCTTACCTCTTGGGAATTGCTATCTAGTGCCTTCTTTCCATTGTTCCGATCCTCTCTAATTTCTCTTTAGTCTTGGGACTAGTGGCCAGCCACTGTCTGAGCTCTGCATGGATACGTATTTCTGTGGATTCAGCCTTTTGAGTTTTCCTGAGGCCATGAGGCCTATGCTCATTCAGAGACATGATGAGTCTTCCATTTTTAATAAGATGGCTTCCCCACTACACTCTTGCTTCTGTGTTAGCGAGCTATACTCGCATGTCGTTCATGTTGCATTCACCTTATACATTGGTCATGTTCTTCATCTCTGTGGTTGCCATGTTAATTTTCTTCATGCCTGAATGCATATATTACATTGTACGTGTTCTTCGTCTGGAGTGCATATTTGCTTAATGTCTAATGCATGCTCCTTTACTGTTACAACGTTAGCAAGATATCTCATTGTGGTGGTGTGCCCCTTTTCACGCTGGGTGGAAGCAGGAAGTTGTGCACACCCGGATGCGAAATGCGCAGCAATGTTCCTGTTAATGGACGTATTCCCTAGGTGGGGAATTTGTGATGTAATACGCTCAGACAATGGCACACATTTCGTAAATGACCTTTTCAAAGAAGTGACATGATTGTTGGGTGTGAAACACAAAAGGTGTTCGATGTACCACCCGCAGGCAAACGGGTGGTCGAGAAGATCAACGGCCTCCTTAAAAGTAGACTCTCAAAATTGTGTCACACCCCAAAAAAGAATTGGGTGTATTGCCTTCCCCTCGCACTGTTTCAACTCAGAACGCAGCCTAGTAACAACCATCATTTGTCCCCGCAAGAGATAGTGACGGGGAGGCGCATTCAAACACCACTACCTCCGGTGAGGCAGGCATCAGACGCTCATGTAGCTGCGACAGTGCTGGGGGACGAGTTTAAATAATATCTTACTCAACTGACAAGAGCTGCGCGAAGTATAGCAAAACAGATAGCGCCCCCATTTACAACAGAAAGTGAAACAGACACAAACACCCCAGCGGCAAACAGTTCAACGCTGCAGTTAATGCCCGGAAAAAGTGTATATGTGCTTAGTATTGTGCAGAGATGGAATTCTCCAAGATTTCACAGCCCTTATGAAGTAGTGTTTTGCATACCTTCTGCTGTGAAGGTTAAGGGCCTGGAATACTGGGTACACCTCTCTGATGTAAGAAAAGCACACGACAGCACAGCACCCCATGGGGAACAACCACAAGAACGGGAAAGTGCAGTACCATAAGTAAAAAGTACAGAAAAAGAAAATGGGTGCAGAATTTTGTGGCCATGTATAGCATTATGAAATATATATAGATAAGAAGTAAAACATGATGTTGATAAGATGCAAGTCTCGCCTCGCATGAATGCAACGGAATTGCCTGTTGAGGAGACACATGATGGTATATTGTTTATTTGTGTGACTCTAACCAATTCATATCGCCCCTTCAGGTCCAACCATGGTGGAAAGGAGGGCCCTCACTGACAACACTACAAATGTAGATCGCAAGAGGGACGAAGTTAGTAATACTAGAGCTCATAGTTTTGAGTGTGGGTTGTACTTTGTTGCCATTGTGTTTTCCATAATGTTGTTTTGCTTAGATTTGTAATGGAGCATTATTTTTTATTTTGGGTAAAATAAAAGAGCGGGGGGTACAAGGTAAAACTAATACAAGATGGTTTGAGCCTCATTTAGAATGGGTTTAAAGAAATATGGGCCCACAATGCCTCTACAAATATTAATCTCTGCACAAGAACCAAACTGTTAAAATCCCAGCTCTTACATATGCTGCTATGAATTATGATGTTGATGAAGTATCAAATGACTATAATGTTGACAATCCAACGTTTAATGTAATGGTATTGCCATATGTACATATGCACGCAACCAGGGAACCTACCTCAGACGGCGAGAATATGCACTGTAAGCCCACATTCTTCAACCATGCAAACGTATTGAATCTCACAGTCTTGGCAGAGTGATAGTGAACACAATGATGAAACATGGACAGACATTTTCCCTATACGATATCAGAGGGTGAAAAAGTTATACAATAAGGTAGGGGGAAATAGAAGACGGAAAAGGGGGGCGGAACACAAAAGATACGATGATGCATACCATGGCCTGGGATTAGATACTGTAGAAGACCCCCGCCACCCTGACCAATCTAACAAATGGTATTCAGATATGAGTGCCATGGCTAAATAGGCGACCAACGAAAGTTGTTATGTCTGCTCTTTGATACCCCATGCCTCTGGAATGCCCAAGGTCCTTGTGCCCCAAGAAGCACCTTTGTCAGATGCCCAGTGTCTCATTCATCTAGCCCTTTGTAGGATTCGGAGTACCTTCCAGGCACACACAGTAACAGTACAAATGCTGCAGAACGAGAGAACATGCAATAGGAAACATCAAGGAGAACTTTGTGTGAAGGAGCCGTTCTTTATCATGAAAGGGTCAATGCTTACTGAAAACAAATGGCAAGAAGAGACAATAACGTGCAAGGCAGAAGCGCTGTGAGGACTGTCGGAAGAAAAATGTCAATGGGTCGAACCAACATGCACTCCAAAGTAGTCCCACTACATCGCCAAACAGACCTGGGTGACAGCCCTTGAAAAACCTATCAAGATACAGCAAGAAATACAGTACGAACTTTGCTTTCATGGAGAAGGGAAGGTGTCCACGGGGTCGAACAAACACTGCAACAAAACACTTATCCTCCCAGACATGAAGATGACCATGCGGTTGATGACCATACAAAACCGGTACGTCCTAGACCTCCTCACAGCAATGGACGGCGGAGTTTGCCGAAAAATCGGGAGTGCATGTTGTACATTTGTACCTTCTGCCGATGCTGACAATGGAACTTTATCACACGTGATAACTGCAGCGCACAACATTGGTGAAAGAATGAAGAAGGAAGAGGGGATCCAACCAAGCAACTGGTTTGACGACATTTTTGACTGGGTCCCTTCCTGGTTCGGAACTATGATGAAAATACTTGTTCCAATTATCATTTTCCTGTTACTTTTTTTTGTGTGTGCCAGGTAGGGGTTCGATGTTGTGCAAAATCAATGCCTAGTTCTGCAATGATGATGGTGATGATGGGCAAACTGACAAAGGTGCAAACTATGAAGGATGTGCAAACGAAGACCGGAGAACCTTGCAACCCTAAATATATGACAGCAGTATATCATAAGCCAGAGGACAGGGTGGATAGTTTGTATCATACCACAATCAAGAGTTGGAATGGTATAAGGAAGTGTGGGTGGACCTGGATGGGGATGGGGGAATATACACGACATGTCCCCCTGATGAATATGCCAGGAGAGGTCAAAACTTACACGGTGTCTGTAGGGCTTGGATGCCCATAAAAGGGACACCTGCCTGGAATGAGACGGTACTGGAGGCGGAGCACTACAGGAATGCTAATAATGTGAAAAGTAATTTGTTACTTTAAATGTAATGAAAGCGCAGAATGTAAGGAAGGAGGGGGTCGGTTTGCCCCCGTCCCCATACATTCAACACGAAAGGGACCACCTGCTCTTGCAATGTTGGAGGGGATACCTTCCTTGCCCTTCTGTGAGCTCAGTGGACTAGTCCCTTGCACTCACAAAGGTGGGGCTATTGCAGGATACATCTGGACTCCATTTTGTGTACCCCAGACTCCATCTTTGGACTAGGCCACATTCTGGTATTTGTGAAGCCTTCTCTCCCCTCTGCAGCGCAGCGCACAGCGAGCACTGACAGCCTCCAACTTTTTCCTCCTGCGCCACCCAAGTCCATTTCTCACGGATGCCCTGGTGCGAAGTGTTGCAAGCGAACACTGTATTCTTTTTATCCTTCCTCTGAGATCACTGCCCTGTGTGTGACCGGGCCGAATCATGACTTGTGGCCCATCTATCTCAACAAACCCGCTCCTGCACCTCTCACCCCCACGGTTGGAAAATTACTGCCTGCTCAACCTTGTGCCACTCTAAGCCTTCCTTTGATGTAACAGAAGTGTGACCCTTCATTGCTGACCACCCTCGAGTGCCCCCAATAAAAACCAAGCTCCTGTCATTATATATTCTCTCTTAAACTCAAATATGTCAATCGATCCCTTCCCGCTCTGAATTGCCAGACCCGACAACTGTTAATCACACCCCCAACAAGTTACTTGGAGGGCAAGACCCCCACACCTTTCACCTCGCCAATGATCTGAAGTGGATAATATAAATATGTGTGTACAATGTATAGGCCTCTATTAATGCTAAAGGTTTAGTATTTACTGCATGTCTTGTGATAGCATGTAGATTAGTTAGACAGTACCAGCCGCCTCCCCTGGACCCAACCCAACCTTCACGTTGCACCGACCAGCCCAGCTGGACCACGTGGTGCCCGCCAACCCGCCAAGCTACCAGCCAATCTCGTGGAGCCGGCCCCGAAAGCACAATACTAGGACCCATTCCCTCACCAATCCAAATGTAACTTGTAGACACTATAGAAAGGTTCACTGATGACGCTGTAACCCTTTATAATGTATTGTATCTGTATTGTTTGCCAGGGTGCTCTCAAGGCAGCAGAGTTCTCTGGATGCTGAATTTTACATGAAGACTTGCCTCTCACAACCAATCTCTTGGTCTCATTCCCTACTGGGATGTACAAAGTCTTATTTGCGATGTGGGGATTGAGCACCTTCAAGGGCTAATGGGATGCTGCGGCTGGACCAATACCCAGGCTTCTGTGGGCCAATTAAGTATTAGGCTAGGCCGGGGAGCTCTAACGTGAATTCCAGATGTTTTGGACTACAACTCCCATGATAGCTCATTTTTGCTACCTAACCCAAAGATGGTGGATACCAATATGTACTTGTTGCATAGAGCTGCAAGTGGTTCAGTGAACAAACGCTCTGTTACAATTGTAGTCTGCCCAAGAGACTGAGCAGAGAAAGGGGGGCAGCAGAGTGGAGGTAAGAGGAAAAGGAGCTAAAACACACAGATTAAAAGTGAAGGAGGAACACCAAACAAGAGCGGGTAACGAATGTGGAGAGAGAGGGGGAGAGAAAGAGAGAGAGAGAGAGAGAGAGAGAGAGAGAGAGAGAGAGACAGACAGAAACAGAGAGACAGAGAGAGAGAAGGCATTAAGGACAAGGGCAGGAAAGTAATCCCAGGAAGGAAGGGGTATCTTGAGATATCGGCAAAGAAAGTGCTCCTAAGGTGGGGAGAGGGCCGACCAAGGGCAGAAGGCTTCCCAAGATAAGGGGACAGTTGAATCGTAGTACCACCTAAATTACCAATGTAACATAGCAAGCCAGGAGGGGAAAAGCAGAGATAACTCAGGGGTGCACTTTTGTATGCTGTGCAAGATCCCTGCCATTTAACCAAAGGGTGCTGGCTGTTGGTGTTGGGTAGCTTAGTTTGGGAGGAACTATTAAGTGTTATATGTGACCCAGAGATATAAAAAAGTGCTCATGACACTATAAACATCCCTGAGACAGACGAATAGAACTGCTCGGGAGGCAGCCTCTGAACTTAAAGAGAGGGAAACACGGAGGACCAGAGGGAAGTTAATGTGATGGTTAGGTACCAGGCGGGCTGCTGTAGTATTTCTATCCCCAGCACTGCTGGTTGAGGTATTCCTAAACCATGTTGACACTATAATAAATGAGGTAGAGAACTTAATTGTTCGAGTTTCCTGCTGACCCATCCGCCATTCCACCTCGACATTGCTACTCCCAACAGAATGTATTGGCCACCCTCTTTACAGGGATTTGTGGGGGACAATGAAAACATTTTGAGCATTCCAATTGGCTCAGCAGAGGTTATTAAGAAGGGAGAGGGCAACCAGCAGTAGTGTCTTACAGAATGTTATTAGAAGTGAACTGGAGTTGGCTAAGTACATTTAATTCACTTTAAACATAAGTGGCAATACTAAGATGCACCATAACATCGTCTTTCAATGTCAATTAAGCAAAAGTAGCTAAAACAAATTGATGTGCATAGAAAACGTGTCTACACTTACTTTGCAGTCTCAATATATTTAATTGCTTTGTCCAGGTCTCCTTGCTGTTTGTGCAAAAGTCCCAACTCGTACCACGTAAATGGCACCAAGTAATGATCATATTTTATTCGTTTCTCACTAAAATGAAAGAAAATAAGGTGTTAGTCCAGAACATGTTCAACACAAAAAACAATCATTCTAAACACGCAATTAACAGATACCTTTGGATAACTTGATTGAAACACAATTCTGCTTGCAAAAGTCGTCCCAGGTGCTTCAAACAGAGGCCTTTCAGTAGCTGAACCAAACACTGGTCGTCTGCATGATACTCTGTTGGCTCTGGAGAAGAGAAATACAATGTGAAGGTGGGCACCACAGTGGTTGGATCCTTTAATATAAATAAAGTTAATTTAGAAAAATTGTATAATGTTTTGTTTTAACCTGGAGCTGCCAGTCTATAAGTGATCCTGTGGCATCCGGATCGCACTAAACAAATTGCAGGAAAAAAGTAAGGTAATGATACCGTACTTAAGACTGGTGCTTCTCAGTTGACCTTAAATAAGGTTGCTCAATCATATATAGCTCTTGCGTGAAGTAATTCGAATGTCAAACAAAATCTATTTCCAAATGGTACAAAGTTTTCCAAGAGAAATGTTTAATTCACATTTCTTGATTTTATATTTCTTGATTAGTTCAAATATTGTGAGGCAACTCAAAATCGATAGGTCAATTATTCACAATAGTACATATGCCAATGCATTTCGGTCTAAGACCATCTTCAGGGCTGTACTGAAGTGAGTGTAGAATCTACATAATGTTAACATCAAACATTCATCACAATACACATAAATTTAATCAATAATTTGAAACCAAGTAAAGCACATACCCCAAATAGATCCAGATAGATGTTGAACACGTAGGAGAAAAATAAATATGGAAAATATGTCAACACACGTCATATCTCTAACCAATCATAGTTGTTTACCATTTTTGTTTCCCGTGCCCTGTACCTGCTAATTGTGAGTTGTCCTCTCCTGTGAATGCGTTCGTAGAACGTCTCCAGTATTCCTATTAATTGTAAGAGGGGAAGTATGTGTTACGTATACTATCGCTATATCCAAAAATGTAACTATTTGAGCCGAAAAGGTTAAATGGGCTCTTACCTGCACACGTATGTTTCGCGCGCGGGACCGATCACGCTCGCTGTACAAGCGAAAGTGAACTGCGCGCGGCCAATAATGCTTTTAAGGGTAGTCATGGGAACCAGGGCGGGGCGTCGAGCAGCAGCAATGTTGCTGCTGCACGTACGCCTGTTCGCCTCGGGACCCACCGTCCTACGGGAGCGCAGGGGGGCGGGACTATTGCCATGACTACAAGGTGTGTGTATGTAGTGTGTTGCTAATGATGGAATAAACTTGTGTGGATAGGGGACAAAGCTTAAGCAATTAGTAAAAACAATATACGTGACCTCGTACTGTATCCGTATACATGTTCTGTAAATGTCAATAAACGTAGATATTAGATAAGGTAAGAACCTAGTTATATGGGGTGGATCATGTGACCCATACATGCATTTCTAAATATTTTAAACTGTTTCATAATGTGCAATTAGTGCATGTTTATGTAAGTACATAAGTAACAAAGTACATCATCAAGTTCAATCACACATTTATAATGTGTCCTCAGTTGTGTCTGGATCTAAGTCCATAGCGCTTCTCCATCCAGAAAAATAATAATAAGAAACCACATTCCTGGAAAAAACCGTAAATCTGTTTTTTTAGAGAAAACACATATAATTAATCTCTTCATTAATTCCCTTCGGAGTAAGGGAACTTAGTCTGTCTATCCAGAACGTTTCTCGTTGATCAATTCTTTTTTGTAGATCCTCATGTCTTTCTCTTCTTTGGACTCTTTCCAGGACTACAAATTTGATCTGTGCCAGATTATGTTGTTTACTCTGCCAGTGTCTTGCTACTGCAGAGCTTGCAGTCTTGTTCCTGATACAAGATCTGTGTTCGTTCCACCTGATCTTTGCTGTGCGTTGTGTTTGTCCGACGTAGTACAAACCACAAGGACATTTAATTCCATATATGATTCCTGCCGTGTCACATGTGGCATAGCATTTCAGTTTAATTTTTTCTCCAGTGTATGGATGATTTATGGTTTGTCCTTTCATGATATATCCACAGTTGCTGCAGTTGAGGCATGGAAATGTACCTATGCGGTCTGTGCTTCTCTTCTTTTGTGGGGGTCTGGTGTGGACTAATCTGTCTTTCAAGTTGGAACTTCTCTGGTAAGCAAATGTAGGGGGTTCTTTAAATAGGTGTTCTACCCTCTTGTCACATGTTACAGTGTTCCAATTTTTCTTTATGATTGACTTGATCCGATTGCTTTGGCGTGAATATTTCGATACAAACACCAGTGGGGGACAAATATCCTGTTTGTGTATTTTGGGTTTGAGTAGTTCTTCTCTATCCTGTGAAACCGTACGTATTTCTGCTGATGTAACTTCCTCTGTTGAATAACCGCGGGCTAGAAATTTCTTACCCATCTCTTTTACAGCTCTTTCGTATTCACTCTGGTTACTCACAATCCTTTTCACTCGAAGCAATTGACTGTAAGGTAAATTCTTGATCAGGCTGGGTTGATGAAAACTTAGTCTGTGTAACAGACTATTCCTATCTGTGCTTTTCCTATAGATAGTAGTTTGATATTCTGTTTCTGTGACAGTGATCTCAACGTCTAGAAAATGAATGGATTCTCGTGAATATTCGTATGTGAACTGAATTCGTGGGTCTATGTTGTTAATGTAACCAAAAAATTCCAATAGGTGTGATTCTGTGCTCTTCCAGATGCCGAAAATGTCATCTATGTACCGGATCCAGGTAATAAGGTCTTGATTCCATAAGTTGTTTGTCAGGACATGTTCTGTTTCGAACTTGTGCATGAAGGAGTTTGCGTATGAAGGGGCCATGGTTGCTCCCATGGCAGTACCTGCAACCTGTAGGTAAAATCCGTCTTTAAATTGGAAGTATGAATTGTTACTAATGAATTCCAACAGTCCCATGATGAACTCTTTTTGTGCAGCTATTTCTCCTTCCCTCAGGAGCATCCACTCCACCGCTTCTCTGCGAAACATACGTGTGCAGGTAAGAGCCCATTTAACCTTTTCGGCTCAAATAGTTACATTTTTGGATATAGCGATAGTATACGTAACACATACTTCCCCTCTTACAATTAATAGGAATACTGTACTGGAGACGTTCTACGAACGCATTCACAGGAGAGGACAACTCACAATTAGCAGGTACAGGGCACGGGAAACAAAAATGGTAAACAACTATGATTGGTTAGAGATATGACGTGTGTTGACATATTTTCCATATTTATTTTTCTCCTACGTGTTCAACATCTATCTGGATCTATTTGGGGTATGTGCTTTACTTGGTTTCAAATTATTGATTAAATTTATGTGTATTGTGATGAATGTTTGATGTTAACATTATGTAGATTCTACACTCACTTCAGTACAGCCCTGAAGATGGTCTTAGACCGAAATGCATTGGCATATGTACTATTGTGAATAATTGACCTATCGATTTTGAGTTGCCTCACAATATTTGAACTAATCAAGAAATATAAAATCAAGAAATGTGAATTAAACATTTCTCTTGGAAAACTTTGTACCATTTGGAAATAGATTTTGTTTGACATTCGAATTACTTCACGCAAGAGCTATATATGATTGAGCAACCTTATTTAAGGTCAACTGAGAAGCACCAGTCTTAAGTACGGTATCATTACCTTACTTTTTTCCTGCAATTGGCTCTGGAGAAGAGAACATCATTTACAGTCATGTTTACAGTGATGAAATGCATGTGAACGTTTCGTTTCTTAGCACCTGAGCAGAGCTTTTCCACACGCCAGGGAGATCCAAGGCATGGAAAGCTGGCTGGTGCAAGTAATTATACAGCATAATAGTAGACCGGGGCTGTCCAACTCTAGGACTTGAGGGCCAGATCCATGCCGGGTTTTCAGGATACCTCTCATTAATATTCATGAGATACATTTGCACATTTTTCCTCATGAATATTAATGAGCAATATCCTAAAAACCTGTCAGGATTCTGGCTCTCAATGCCCAGAGTCGGACAGCCCATAGTATACAGTTGAAAATCCCAGCATTAATCCTGCCCTCCACATAGCCAAAGTAAATGGAATCGTATTTAAATGTGAGCCTCCAAAACAAAATAGGATGAATGACTTCCCTGCTTAATTATAGCTGTCAAAAAAATAATAGAAAGGACTTTAAGATCCCCAACAGGTCTGTTTAGCTTGAAGTGTATACATTTTATGGTCAACTTTATTTAGGATCACAGTCTACCACGAATTTGTGAATACTACTCTTTAAGCCAGTAGTCGGAGGTCATTCTCCCTAAGAAACTGCGTATTGCAGAGTAGAGGCCAAAAGCCCTGCGCTGGACAGCCACACTAGCAACCCGTGTGGCCTAATACTCCACACATGTGATCCAACGGCCCTAGCTCCCTGAGCCGCATTTTAGGGAAATGTTAGGAGCTAAAACAGCGACAAAGTGTTGATTCTTGCAAGAAATGAGTATACAATGCGTGAATTGTATTTTGCCCTCCTCTCTACTCTGACCCTTTATTTCATGGTACAGGTTAGGTAAACACGCTATTTTTACATTAGAAAATTCAAAAGGCACATGTCAGATTAAGGTTTGGCCTCCGACACTGGCACAAGCGTAAAACGGCTTAAAACATGCTTGGCCACAAAAAGGAATTTGTTTTGCTCCTTATGTACAACATACTGGTTTGCATATTTGCACTGTAAAGATCTTAAATGTGTGTATGCAATGTCTTAAGCATCTGCAGCGGACAAGGATGGTTTGAAAGCACTTGTACCGTGTCCTACAATGTATTGGTTGCATTATTCCAATTTCTAATAACATTACATTTGTAGATAGAAGCAGGAGGAATCTGGGAAGAAGTGATAAGGACTGAAACAAAATGCATTAGTACTCAATTTATCAAACCCAAAAGGACGAAGAGCTGAGTCGGTATTGCCTAAATATAGATGCCCGGAGTGAGTGCTTAGCCTAATTAGCTATATTTCCGGAAGAAATAAAGAAAACAATGGACAGTATTTTTGCTGGGGACCACAGTTTACAACTTGAATTGGCTCTGTGTCACAAAGGATTCCCCCTACCTTAGGTTTGAATTTTGTCCTTGATCAGCGTAATGTTTGGCATGAGTTCAGTGGCCTTAGTCTGGCTATCAATTGGCATGCCAAGGATGTCTTTATAAACATATTCAGTACACTTGGAAAAACTTACTGCTATATGCTGCAATCGCGGGGCTAAGGGATTCTGCGGCTGGAATAGCTTGGAAAATGACTTTCACTTTTAAATGAGCTCCAATATGGAAAGGGAGGAGCAATAAACAGGGAGATGGTTGCTATCTGGATTGAGAGAAAAGCACCCAAATGCCATTTTGGGAGAGGCATTGCCACAAGTTCTTCAATATTTGCCTCCTTTAAACGAAATGTCACAAAAGCCTTGTGAGGTTTTCGACCATCCGCAGGGGAAGTGTGCACTCGCCTGGGGTGTTTTGATATTTTTTTAAAGAAATTGAATGTTGGTAGATAGACCTCCGGGAAATGTGTGGGGCTAATCCACACACATTTCCCAATGCTCACCGCCCAACAAACACATAGTCAAGTGTACTCTGGGGGACACAACCTACCGGTGCAGTCATCCGGTCATGTTCAGCTGAAATGTGACAGCCACGGGCAATGTTCCCTCTAAGCTGTGCGCATGTGCGCTTGCCCAGCTTCCTTCTGAGTGCCGCTCAGAAGACTTTTAGCAGCGCACACAGGCAATTCTCACCTATTCAAAAAGATTTAATAAGGCACAAGCCATAGCAATTACCTGAAATGTTCTTTCTCTTAAAATAAGCAACTAGTCTTGATACTCTGCTAATTTGCATTTCACTAATAGGCACCTAAAATCCCTAACAGCAAAATACAACACAAGAGGTTAAAAACTAATATGAAAAACTGGCTCCATGAACAGAGGCATCTATTCAAGATATGCCTGCACACATTAACCAAAAATGTTCCCTCACCACCCATGACTTCTAAACCTGACTCTACCACACTTTTACCTTATGACTTTAAATTCTGTCCCAGAGTACATTAAGTTACTACCGGACAACCTTGACTCGTCCTCTCTTGGCTCTGAGAAAGGTTAGCAGACCTGTACCTACATCCACTTGTTTTATGTTTGTTGTAACATGAATAACGTTCATGCGCCAGAATTTCTGTTACTCATTGTGCCTTACCAAAAGCGTCACCCACACTGTATAATCCAACTACCAGCTCAAATATCGGATACTGACTGTAAGGAAGCAGGCTACTTGAATGTGGAGACTTGTCCCATACTTTCTCTTCTTTGTACATATGTCACCCAAGTGCTTTGAAGCGGCCCCCTTGTAAGTTAACGCATTATAAAACTCAAATATTAATTTGCCCTCTAAAGATTATGAAAATACAAGTGTGATGCTCAGCGTCTCCTAACATTACCCTATAAGTAGAGAGCATCATTGCAGAATCATTTAATTAGCCTACAAGGGATAATGGGTATGGACTATGCCTGGAATTACTCGTCCGTAGTATCAGGGCACCGGATATTCAGACCGTAGAATGTTTCTCACACAATCTGCATTGTTTCCAAGTGTTCAGAGTTCCTTTGGGCATAGACCTTCACACGTTATATGGTAACATGCTTCTATACAAAAACTGTTTCACTGAGCACTTGTGTAATCCTACACAATGATATAAGGGTGGGGTATATTGCAAACAATCTTGTATGCACTGTAAAATAATTGTGTACATTCAAAGTCATGACATTCTTAAAATTCACATCATATGTTGAGGCATTTAAATATGCCTTGCATGCAAAGTATTGTGGGTCTGGAAATATCCCAGTGAGTGTTTACTGCTACAATCCCTCACTTTTTACAGTGCTCGATCAACTAATATTGGAGGAAGCACAGGGGCCCAGGGAAGGGTTTGGGTGTAAGCATCACTCCTTGTGGGTGATGAACAAACCAGCACATTTAAAAAACCAAGGCAGATATTTCAGCAGTACACTGAAAGAAATGTGTTATGTGTTTGCTAAAGGATAGGAAATTTTAGTACCCATCTAGACAACAACACCTTTTTCTTTCTATGCTCAGCTGCTGAGGGCTTTTCAATATTACCATGTACTCTGTGTGCATCGTCTTGGGCAGCCACCTGCATCTTATTTAACTGATAACAAAGAATTACAGAAGATGGATCCATAGTTACAGAAGAAGGCACTCAATCAGTTGTTTCTCTGATGAATGGATGCTATTAACTTAAAAGGCATATATGTGTGATTTTCTTCAACAGGCTCCATAATAAACCTCAGTAAGGCTCTGCTTTAATTTTATCTAGGCTGTGGTACGGAAGGGTGGGCAAAAGTGTACACTTTATTATGTGTCCTGTCATGTCACTCCCTATGTCAGGGATACAAGCAGGGCTCTAATCAGATTTTGCTCCCTAATTGGAGTCAAATGTTTTTTCAGGGAGTAAAAAAGTAATTAGCCTTGCCAATAGGGATACTTTCTGCTTATTAAAAGATGTTCTTT
The DNA here is from genome assembly GCF_040938575.1 of Ambystoma mexicanum. Taxonomy (NCBI): domain Eukaryota; kingdom Metazoa; phylum Chordata; class Amphibia; order Caudata; family Ambystomatidae; genus Ambystoma; species Ambystoma mexicanum. The sequence goes on along the minus strand of NC_090935.1, from coordinate 1,354,535,689 downwards.
CCCCATAAAATTCCTTTTGAGATCGGGCATTGATATTATTAGAGTTCCTTCCTTCGTACGCCCATGCTCTACTGGTCACAAATGAAAAAAAATATCAGTGGAGCTTTGTGGGTTGAAAGCAATGATATGTTCATATGTTTTGTTAGGCACATTTTCCATTTTTAGGGAGTAGACATGCATGGTGCATATGTCTCTTAGTTCGAAGGCTGGTGTTATCAATAGCCACAGGAGAATGTAATGTGGATATTAAGCAGAGACACAGGAATTTTGGATCATCATATCCTAAGGTGTGCAGGTATTCTGATGCAATTATCATCCTTACACACATTATTAGAAGCATGTTCTCCTTGCCCTTGAATTACTTCACTAAAGTGGCATTAGAACTCCTTTCAGCATGTTTTTGACACATTGCTTTTTAATTGCCATTAATCCATCAGCAAATTCTGTCTGAGTTTCTTGACAGCCACATCAGTTATGACAAGATATATTTGAGGGCCACAAATGCAAGGGACGTCGTTTGCAGCAATAACAGGCTGGCAAGCCAGCCTATTTAAGAAGTGGAACCCACCTACCCCAACCCACAACCAAGAGCCAACCTACCTAACGGTCAATGAACAATAACGCACCAGCCTTGATAAAGACCCCTTGGGTCGAAACACGTGTCGGCTGAAAACAAGACTATCGAATCAAGAATAAAATTCCCTTGCCATTAACACTTTGATCCACAGACACTTTGATCCACAGACAGGAAGATGGGCGGGACTTAGTAGTACATGTTGTAACCCCTTAGGTTTCATGTTGCAAAGCACCCTGGTTATGGCCTCACGCATAACAGAAGATTGTTGGTGGGCTACACCAATCACTGTGGCCCATTTGGCTTTAAAAGAGAACAAAGAAAGTGGTCAAGAAGGCCACTGAGCGATTCAGCGCTAATGCCAAAAATAAAGGTTGTAACATAGGCAGCGTTCAGCTGTTAATTTGTGGGTGACTTGACCAAGTCCCCAGAGAACCAATTATAGGATGAAGTCAAACAGTGAACTGCGCCAAGTTACAGAAAGTGCATCAAAATCCTTGTCCAAATGAGTGCGCAATTCCTTGAAATAAAGGGGATCTAAAGGGCCCTTGAATCATTTGTCTGCCGGAAGGCTGTTATTCGAATTGTGCAGTTGCAATCGCATTTGTTAATCAGAATTCGGAAGTATATTTAGAATCCCCTTTATTTCAAGGAATTGCGCACTCATTTGGACAAGGATCTCTGGCCTCAAAGGAAGAGCTTGGCTCGAAACACGTGTCAGGCTGTCCTGTATCAAATTAAAATATATCACAATTGGTTTTGATGCACTTTCTGTAACTTGGTGCACTTCACTGTTTGACTTCATCCTATAATTAGCTTTAAAAGAGGGTTGAGCCCCTCTTTTGGCAGATCATCCTTCGAAAGGAGTAAGAAGGACGACTCATTTGGACCCTGGCTGAATGTACAGTCTGCCTTACAGCTTCCGCCAGTGAAGGAAGGCCAAGATTTCCAAGAGGGAAGCACGATCCCTCCCCTAAACATCTCCGAGGGAACAGAGGGAGATACCGGACTCCGAGGATCTGCCCAGCAGCTCCAGAACCGGTACCCAGCCAGCACACAACATGCCCTGCTAGGTTCTGCCAGAAAGCTCCCTAGGTGGGACGTGCCAGAGAGTCTCTGAAGAAAGAACAAGGCCATTGCCTGCAAACACTCTTCTCTGCTTTGGGCCGTCTGCCTTAAAGAACAACACAAGCCCTGCGAAGAAGCAAGGAGGAGTGCCACAACAAGCATCAACCAGCGTCCATCTTTTAAGGACATTTTCGAGGCAGTCGAGCCCTCGAACCTCAATTGGCTGCACCACTGACTGTTGTCGCGCTGCAGTCACTAAAGCCGTCCGAGACGCCTCGACCAGCATTCCAGATCCACCAACCAGCACTGTCTTGACCCTGAGCCGCTGTGCAGGCCAGCCTGCAGCCGTCAGTCCAGCTTCGTTTCCAGAACTGCCTGCCGCCTGATACCCGCAGCTGTCTCCCGTCTTGAACTCTGTCACAGGAGCTCCTAAGCACCCTGGAACCGACTTGACGGTGTCGAGCATCAAGATCATCTCAAGCACAAGGTACATTGTGGTTCTGTCCCCCTGGTCTTTCCCCGAAGGCCCCTAGTGACATTTACTATCCCTTGCTCCCTTGGTGCTGAAACCGAATAACCTTGAACAGTTAAGACTGATTGCTTTACCAACTACCCTCCTGATACTGACCAGAATAGATCCCTTTCCTTCGTGAAACTGTCTGTCCTGTGTTCCTTTACAGAGTTGGTTGTATTTTGTAGTGTGCTAGAACTGTCAGTTGTAATTATAATTAAGTAGATATTTGTATACAACCTTGACTGGACAGTCCATTTTATCATTCGGTAATAATTGTATTTTCGCTGTATTGTAACTAACCAACGATACACGACCTTGCAGAGATAAGCCTGCCATTCCATCCACGTTACCAAAAGTGGACAAGGAGGTTTATAATTTACTTGCGTTTCCAATTTGTTCGGATCCCTTCTGGTGTACTAGAGGTGTGGGGCTGATTGATAGTTTAGAAACCGATATTCATCCCTGGACCACAGGTGCCCCGGAAGTTGATGTGTCACAAGCCTCAAAACGGAAATTGATCATTTTTGCTAGTCAACCCCCTGTTCATTTGGGAACCAGCCAGCTTCCGTTTGTTAATGTGGCATTTCATGTTTACCTCTTGTGCAGCTGTGGACTTGGTGACAGGTGGTTAATTTTCCTGACTTCCTAGACTGCAGGATGGCATCCGTGAAGTGGGATTGGACAACCTGCCTGCAACAGATACTACAATGATTATGTAACGGTGGGACTGGTTGCTAAGAGGCAGTGAGTGGAGGACAGAACCAAAGACTGAAGACACTGACAGATTTGACAGTTGGGTGTGATCGCCATCTCTGTGAGAGAAGGTGACGACAGCCTGAGACGGAGCTTTCGTTCTGGTAATGGAGGAACTTAATGGGAAAAGGCCCCTTAGTACTGTGTGAGATCCAGGGGTTCCCTCCCTCAGCAGGGGAAGGTAGGGGTTGGCGGTGGAGGGCCAGGGGGAGTCCTCAACATATGACAGACTTCTGCTGGATTGTATGGCTCACAGCCTCCGATGGATGTCATTCAAGAGGGAAAACTCCTTGTGGCTTAGCCCAGGCAGTGCCTCTGATGCTTAATTTGTGCTTAATTTGTAAGAAAAGAAGTGCCAAGGCCCAAATATTTTCTAGCACACCTGGCATACCTGGGAAGCATTGTGTGGACAACTCTTGGCCACCACCCATTGCTGCTCGCCACAGTGCTAGCATATTTAGGACTCGAACTGCAACTTCCATCAACTATTGTGGATGATGGGTGCACTACCCATGGGAGATGTGCAATTTACGCAAACCACTCAGCACAAAATAACATAACATACTAGTTTAAGACAAATGTTTGAGTGCTTCTTTAAACACATCATCATTGTTAACATTTTGCTTGAATTCTATAAACAGCAAGTGGAATATGTTGACCATCTATCCACAGAAAAAAAGAGCAAAAGTGCTTTCCTCCAATGGTAAACTGATAGACAAATTCAGGAAAAATCATTCCTGATCTGATGAACTTTCCTGATAAACGCTGCAGAAAAATGTTTGTTTTTACGTTGGCACTTGTGGCAGACACTTCTCTTAGGCAGTGACTTTTATCCTGGCTTACCCTGTTGATTTTCTTTTAGTGTTGCTGGTTTTAACAGTAGTGGAGCAGCACCAATGTTAAACTGGTGCATTGTGCGATCATGGCCACCACAAGCACACTGCATTGTCACCTCCTAACTCATTGTTATCCATGTAAATGTATAACTAGTGCTGCACTGCCCACTGGGGTCATCTGGTTCATGAATAACAATGAGCAGGCTCAGGACAAAGAGAGTGTGCCCAGTTAAGAGTGTTGTTGCTTGTTATGGGACAGCTACTGAATGAGAGTTAAAATAATAAAAGTTGAGTCTGAGAAAATAAGTGCCAGGGCTCAGAAATAAGTGCCGGGGCTGAGCCTTAGAAAACTGCCCACAAAATTAAGCAATGATTGTATTCCTTTGCTGCACTGATTTACTTCCAATCTGTGTATGAGGATTATTTAATCTAAAAGTGCACCAGAGGCATTAGATTATTGGTATTTGTTCACAAAAGGTGAGGGTCCCAGAAACCTCCCTCCACCCCCTAAGCATTCCCTCTCTATGGACGATCTAGCGGCTTGCAGGTTCCACGTCCCCACAATGCCCTTTTATGTATGTAATGCTCCAGTACTTGTGAGGGTTTGTAAGCATTCATTCTTCTAAATTAATAGGTGCTCTCCAAGGTTCCCCCTCACAGGATCTTAATTTCTTTACCGCAGGAAGCCCCAGAGATCATATATATGACAATGTGTGGAATACATGTACTGGAATATGGGTAGCTGCCCTGGATTGAGGTGGCTGTTACGCTCACCTGGTCTCTGCGGGGACATTGGGGCACGGTTGCAGCCCTCCCTGGAACTGGCTCCCCTTGGTCAGGCTTCTTCCCCTTCTCCTGTGTTGTGGACTGCACTGGTTGTTGGTACTGCCACTGCGAGAATACGAGAGGCCGTGAGAATGCTGTGATATGACTGTGGTCTCCCTCAAACCATTCTTCCCAGAATGTGGTGAGCATGCGTCTTCTCACCTGTTAAATTATGATGGTGAGCTCTCCGTCCTGCTTGTCACTGCAGGGGCGCCTTTTAGAGTTTCTTCACTGCTGCATGTGCGTGGCAGCCCAGACCGGCTGTGGCTGAACCACTTTCAAGGTAAGTATTCTTCGTTAATGATTATTGTCAGTATCCTTTTGTAATGTTTTTCCCTTAATTATTGTCCGTATCTCTTGTAATGTCTTTCCTTCTCCCCAATAGGCGATATGAGGCCCAACGGTAGTTGCAGTGCAAGAAGCGGGCCCCAATGGAGAAAAAGGGAGTTCACGATGTCCCAATAGGTGGTAAGTTTGGTTTTTAGGTCAAGCGCGAGGATTGGTTTGAGCGCGACCTTAGCATAATGTGATTTATTTCTTTTGCAGGGTTGGCCAGGCGAAGTCAGACTGGAATGCTGTTATCCAGAGATCTGCCGGCAGATGAAGGATGCCTGGCTCCGCGATGAAGATGGCCAAAAGTGGACTCCCAAGTAGTGTTGTGGCTGGGAGCCGGAATAAGGTAAGGATGCGTTACGACTGAGGTTGCTGTTGGAATCAGGTAAGGGTGCGCTCCGACTGCAGTTGCTGCTAGAATCAGGTAAGGATGCGCTCCTACTGCAGTTGCTGCTGGGATCAGGTAAGGATGCGCTCCGACTGCGGTTGCTGCAGGGCTCAGGTAAGAGGCTGGATTCAGGTAAGCTGCTTTAATCAGGTAAACTGCTGGATTCCGGTAAACTGCTTGAATCAGGTAGGCTGCTGGAGTCAGGTAGGCTGCTGGAGTCAGGTAGGCTGCTGGAGTCAGGTAGGGATGCGCTTCAGATGGTGGTGAGCGTTACACTGCTGTAAGCAGACTAACGCAAAGCGCCTGCATGCGGGCAGGCTTAAATAGCCTGGTCCCGGCCACGCCCATTTGTGTGGCCCCACCCTGCCACTCCTAGAGGATGCTGCATGTGCAGCTCAATTAATTCCTATGGCCATGCCCGGCCTGGAGGCACGTGGAGGCCCTGCAAGGAAAAAAAAGGGCACACGCACCATAATAAAGTGTGCAGAGCACACTTACTAATGAGCCTGGCGCCAAAGGCGCCAGGACTGGGTCCAACTGGACCATTTATATAGTGGAGGTTGTGGTTCTTGCCCAGTGGCCATGGCAGCACTCCCCCTCAAGGCCCCCCTCACGGGTGCTCTTCCTCCTGGTCCTGGCTTGGAGGGGTTGTTGCGATGGAATTGTCTGATTAGTCGTGGAGCATAGTACGAAGACCATGTACGGTCTTGAGGTCCATAACCTTTCCAGTGTATAAGGAAGTACAGTTTAGATCGTACTATCTTGGAATCTAAAATAGTCTTGACCTCGTATTCCGGTTCTCGTATGTCGTCGGGCTCGGGTGGTGCCTCAATCCGAGTATCTGGTTTCATCGGTTTCAAGAGAAACATGGAACACCGGATGGATCCGCATATTAGATGGTAAATCTAGTTTCATGGCAGCAGGGTTAATTATGGCTTTGATAGGATAAGGCCCTAGGCACCTGGGGCGGAAGGCTCGTGGTCCTTTCAAGGGAATGTTCTTGGATGCCAACCAAACTTTATCCCCGATATGAAAATGTGGAGCCTCTCTTCGGTGTCAATCTGCAAACATTTTCTGTTGTTCTTTGGCTCTGGTCAGGTTTTCAACTGCTTCTTTAAGGGTTTGAGTTATTGTTTTGTGTAAGGTTGTAACTGCTGGCATTTCTAATTCATCAAGTGAATCAAAAGTGGACGGTCGAGGAGGTCGACCATGCACTGTGTAGAATGGGGTTTGTCCAGTGCTAATGTAGATAGAATTATTGTAGGCAAATTCGGTCAACCAAAGGATGTTTTTCCAGGACTCTTCAGTTTGTTGTAGCATACACCTTAGGTATTGATCCAGTGCCTGTTTGGTTGGTTCGGTTTGGTCATCGGTTTGGGGATGATGACTCGTGGATAGCCGGAGATCAATTTTGGCTATTTGGCAACACCTCCTCCAGAGTGCTGAGACAAATTGTGTTCCACGATCTGAGACCAATACCGATGGCAAACCATGTAACTTGACAAATTACCCCAAAAATATGGTGGCAAGGGCGGAAGCAGTGGAAAGCCCCTTTAATGGAATAAAATGGGCCATTTTGGAGAATAAGTGTACAATAACCAGGATTGTGTTAAACCCGTTGCATGGAGGAAGATCGGTGATAAAGTCCATAGACAGGGTATGCCATGGTGCTGGAGGTACAGTCAAGGGACGTAGTAACCCCGCTCAACTTCACTTCTGAGATTTGTGTTGCGCACAGATGCCACAGGTCGCAATGAATTGGGAAATGTGTTTTCTCCAGGTTGGCCACCAACAGCCCTTTTGTATTTTAGCTCGAGTCTTGGCAATCCCTGGTGTCCTTCCACTAATGATTCATGGTAATTTGCAATTATATGGTCTTGTAATTTCTTGTCCGGAATATACAGTCTCCCTTGAAAATAGGGTAGATCATTTTTGATGGTGTATCAGTCTCCTTTAGCTAACCACTCCTGTTGTGCTGTTTCGTTCATCTAAGATTGGAGATCGGTTTTTAAGTCATCCACACAGGCGGTTGCAGCCATTTCGTCTTGGATCCGTTCTTCGGCAATGATGGCCACAGGCTCGGATGTGGTGAAAGCTTCCTTGTCCTCACCCATGCGAGACAGAGCGTCTGCTTTCCCATTGCGTACTCCAGGTCTGTAAGTATTGACAAATTCATATTCGGCAAATAAGAGAGCCCAGCGAAGCTTGCGTGAGGATTGGGCCTTGGCAGTCTTCAAGTATTGTAGGTTACGGTGATCTGTTATAACTGTGACCGTGTGTCTTGCTCCCAGAAGATAGTGTCTCCATGTTTTAAAAGCTCCCTTAATTGCTAGTAGTTGTCAGTGATTGCATAGTTCAATTCCGGTGCAGAAAACTTACGGCACCAAAACGCTATGGGATGTAATCGCCCCATGTCAGTGTCCTTTCGCGATAATACCGCTCCCATGGCTACATTGGTTCATGAATATAACGTACTTATTGGGGTCGCCGGTAAAGCGTTCGGGCGGGGCCAGTGGCACTGCACCCAGAAGCACCACTTGAACTGGTGGTGATGGCTGTGGCAGCGGAGGATGGGCAAGCCTAGGTAATGGAACCTGACCTGCGTGGGTCTGAAGCATTTCTTTTGCCAAGTCGTCAGTTCGTTCACGAGTTACAATAAGGTCCCTTCTTAAGGCATTGGTTTCTTGTCTGGAGGCATGAACTTCTGCCCTTAGTTCCCCCCCGTAGTTTGGCCAACTGGTCTGTTTCCGAGGTTTCCATAACGCTCATGCAAGATTCGGAGAGGCTTTGCGTTCTGTTACGCTCACCTGGTCTCTGCGGGGACATTGGGGCACGGTTGCAGCCCTACCTGGAACTGGCTCCCCTTGGTCAGGCTTCTTCCCCTGCTCCTGTGTTGTGGACTGCGCTGGTTGTTGGTACTGCCCCTGCGAGAATACGAGAGGCCGTGAGACTGCTGTGATATGACTGTGGACCCTTGTTCCCAGAATGTGGTGGGCCTGCACCTACCCATATAGTCTCACCTGTTTAATTATGATGGTGAGCTCTCCATCCTCCTAATCACTGCAGGGGCGTCTTTTAGATAGACCGAGTTTCTTCACTGGTCCATGTGCGTGGCAGCCCAGACCAGCTGTGGCTGAACCACTTTCAAGGTAAGTATTCTTCATTAATGACTATTGTCTGTATTCTTTTGTAATGTTTTTTCCCTTAATTATTGTCCGTATCTCTTGTAATGTCTTTCCTTCTCCCCAATAGGTGATATGATGCTCAGCGGTAGTTGCGGTGCAAGAAGCGAGCCCCAATAGAGAAAAAGGGAGTTCACGATGTTCCAATAGGTGGTAAGTTTGGTTCTTAGGTGAAGCGTGAGGATTGATTTGAGCGCGACCTTAGCGTAATGTCTTTATAGTTTTTCTAACCTTATTTTGTCCTTTTCTCTTGCAGGGATGGCCTGGCGAAGTCAGACTGGAATGCTGTTATCCGGGGATCCGGTGAGATGAAGGATGCCTGGATCCGCGATGAAGCTGGCAGAAAGTGGACTCCCGAGTAGTGTTGTAGCTGGGAGCCGGAATAAGGTAAGGATGCGTTCCGACTGAGATTGCTGTTGGAATCAAGTAAGGATGCGCTCCTATTGCGGTTGCTGCTGGGATCAGGTAATGACGCGCTCTGACTGCGGTTGCTGGAGGAATGAGGTAAGGATGCGCTCCTACTGCGGTTGCTGCTGGGATCAGGTAAGCAGCTGGATTCAGGTAAGCTGCTGGAATCAGGTAAGGATGCGCTTCAAACGGCAGTGAGCATTACGCTGCTGTAAGCAGACTAACGCGAAGCGCCTGCATGCGGGCGGGCAGGCTTAAATAGCCTGGTCCCGGCCACGCCCATTTGTTCCGACTCGTGGCTGCCACTCCTGGAGGATGCTGCACATGCAGCTCAATTAATTCCTATGGCCATGCCCGGCCTGGAGGCAGGTGGAGGCCCTGCAAGGAAAAAAAGGGCACGTGCACCATCATAAAGTGTGCAGAGCACACTTACTCATGAGCCTGGCACCAAAGGCCCCATGACTGGGTCCAACTGGACCCTATATATAGTGGAGCTTGTGGTCCTTGCCCAGTGGCCATGACAGCGGCATCCTGGTGCCAATTTTGCTGTGCACACCATTGCAGGAGGGGAAACGTTTTTAACACTACAGAATGTTCACAGCTGCGACAAAGCAAGAGGTCTTTTGGCTTTTGCCAGAAATGAGTTGGTGTATGTCGTGGTCTCATTGCGTAATACAACTGGGTGGAGTACCACTCATCTTTTGATATTTTCGCCACAGTGAATTGGTCAGCCTTTGTTTGAGCTGACATACAGGTGTCATGCCGCAGAGTTAATAGCTTAGTTAGGGGTACGAGTTCTAGTTCGTTTTGGGTCGGAGTCATTAATAAAAAACTGTTTTTTAATCTTGCTCATTATATGAACAGATCACCACCTAAAGAAAGTAATGGGCGAGCACAATAGTACGCACCTGACCAACTGAAAAAACTAGAAAAAATGCACACCAATGTAACCCAGCAACCAACCACAGCCCTAAACTATAGAGGACAGATTATACAACATTTGAAACCACGATATATTGCACAAGCAGACTGGTAATGCATGAAACAAGGCCAGGTGCTCTTGGGGCGACAGTTCCTCGTGTGGAGTTCTCCGTGTGCCTCATCATTCACGTACCCAGATGAACTCCCTGTACTATTCTTTAAGTGTACGCGAGGTTGGCAACGACTCTAACACCACTTGCTTGTGTTCTATCAGCAAATCAAGGGCAGCAAAGCAAAAGTGTTGGGCAGTCTATATACTGGCACTACCGCATCGAGTATAGAGGCAGATCGGCGTCAATAATATCACCACTAGTCCAGCCAGACACAGATGGGTGTTTAGTTTGTGTTGCGATTTCTTGCTAATTGTGTTCTCATGTTTCATTGTGGTCATGGGTATGGCCACACATCAGAGCGTACATCGCCAGGTCACCTACGAGACCCTCAGTGTGGTAGATGGAGACCCTTTCTTTAAATCACAGGCAAGCAGGCAGTATTGTTTTTCTGAAGTAGGGGTGTAGGTCTGACATTTTGTTTTCCACGCACAGCTTCCCGGCCACCTCACAGGTCCCGCTCTGACTCTACCTTAAGCGCTGCAGGACCTAGAGAAGTGTTAAAAAGGGCTGGCACCTCCACAAGCATTTTTTAATTTTCCTTTGTCACAATTATGGGGGGTTTGCTGGCGTGAAATGATTTTGAAAACATGTAATCATCTATTGAATTGGTCTTTCTTAGTGTGATCTTCCACTTACATTTTAAGAAACTGCTTTTACTGTAATTTATCTGAATAACAATTTATATAATCAACGGTCACTATAGTTCTGGTAAAGTGAATAGTCTTTGCCCGTCTGACAAAAATATAGCTTAACTGTGCACTAGTCGGAGGTGTAGGGGATTGCATTATGTCACAATACGGAGGTTATGATGCCAGCCAACAAAATCAGTTCATGGTATCATCATAATGTGCAGTATGTAGACAGAATATTGCTGTTTCCTGCAAGAACATTGTGAGGGAGAAACTCTGAATGGGTCCTGGTGGGAAGGTTGCCCCATGGTCCTTTTGTCATGACTCTGTCTTTATTGAATGCTTCATCTTTCTTCAGTTATTGCTTGTGTCTGTCACTTGGATTTGTGTCCACTTGTGCTGAAAGTTCTTTTGTTGACAACATTGTTTTAGGTCAACCAGATATGCTAGGACCATTGCTAAAGTGTCGTTCCAACAGTCCCTTTCCTGCCAGTGTTGAGTTCAGAAACCTGCATTTCCTGAAGAATCATGGTCGCTGCAAAACTCGCGCTGCGATGAAGAGGGTTTTCAGGCAGCCGACAGTGCTTCCTATATCCTCGGATTAAAGAATGGGATCTGGAAGTGGGAAGACGTGGGAATACCTTGTAACTGAGTACACAGATTGTTTACTTCCCGATTGACCTCTTTCGCTGCTCTGCTTCTTCAGCTCCATTGGTTACCGGTGGTGGAGAAAATGGAGTTCAGGATTTTATGTATTGTGCATTGAGCTCTTTATAATGTGGTGCCTCACTATTTGAGGAAAAAACTGGCAATGTACTATCCCGCTAGAAGCCTACGGTCGGAATCACAAATTCTGTTGAAAATTCCTAAATTTCGTTGCAAGCGTCTTGGTGGCCGATCCTTTTCAGTTTTGGCCCGACCCTATGGAATGACTTGCCATTTCATTTGAGAGTTCAGACTATATAACTTCCCTTTAGGAAGTTAGTAAAGACTCATCTTTTTGGTTCTCTCACTGCTCCTTAGGCTGGGGTTCTTGTTCTGTAAAACTGCTATTGCTCAGTGCCTCAGTGTGATGTTTTTGGGCCTTAGTTCATGCTTTATAAATCCTAAATAAATAAATACAGAGTCCTACTATCCATCAGTCTTGACTGCCTTCATCTCACCAGTGGCTCTGGCATTGGTCTTCAACCGTTAGGGTACTGGCTGGCCTTACTAACAGGATTTCAGGTGCGTTATTGTCAGAGCAGGAAGAGAACTTGCATGGCTGTCTGTTTCCGAGACATTATCCACCCTCCTGGGATAAGGAGTAGATGGAAGAGAAGGCCACAGTACATGGAAGGTTAAAGTAAAGTTATTTGAACTTTGCAGAGTGTTTTGAGGAACATGCTGCACCAGGGAGATCTATTGCTGCGCTGAATTGCACAGCACAAACTCGCTTAGGGATGCACACCTTAATGCAGTGGTTTCTCTTTTATATAGTACATCAACGCACACAGACCTGCATCTGGACTAGAGGCAATGAAAGTATGCGGATTGGTTCACTGCCCAACTATCAACCACCAAAAGCATGCTAGTCATTGCATAGCCAAATGAGAACAAAATAAATGGAACTATTTATCCTTGTTCTCATATACACCAGAACCGCCTCAAAAGCCAAATCACCAGTGATAGTCTGACTCGTAAAAGTGCACCAAAAAGAGCTTTACATTTCATAATAAAAGATTATCCTTTACTTTAGCTTACTTAGTTGTGCAGTCCTCAGTTCTGGTGTGACTACAGCCAATTGCATTAGTAGAACTCCATGAGGAGCGCCCTGCAAGCCTTCAGAGTTGTACAAAACTAACAAAAAATCCCTCAGGCTGCACTGGGATCATATCTGCATAACTCTGTGACACAACCTGTATAACATTAAAAATCGAATACCTTGCTGGAATAAATCCCCCCCCCTATGAATACGAGTCACACCACTAATGATATCTAAACATAAGAAAACACACTATGAGTCAATAGGCATTGAATGTGGGACACTCCCCGAACATCCACCTGAGCTATGACACAAGACTACCTGGGACCAAAAAGTATGCCAAGACCATATGCTGAAGTACAAACTTATTAAGGGAAATATTTACAATTTGGGTAGCAAAGTAAAAAAGGATCCTTCCAAAAATGACAGGATGGTTCTTCTCAGTCATAAAAGGAGACTGTCTCTAGAACATCTCACGACGTCCTAACCAGTCACCCGAACCTCTCTGGCCTTCCTGGCTCCTTTCTTCCATTCACAGTTTCAAAAGGGTGTTTCATAATATGTTTCAGTTATGAGTGTTGCAGACTCCAGGGCTTCCAAATACTTCAGATAACTTAATAGACATGGAATATCTGGGGTCTCGGACCCCATGGTTAACCCTAGCGCATAGTCGTGCCAGCAGACTTGTCAGCAGGAGTAACCGGCATGGAGAGGTATCCCTTTAGGCTAGTCCTGTCTGGGACCCATCCTTATTCGTCCCCTCTCGCCTCTGATCCTATATCCTCCATGGCTCACTCATTCCTCCTCCCTCGTTCTGGTCCTGTCTAAGGCAATATAACCCACTGAAGCCTTCCTGTTCCAACAACGGAACTGCTCTGTTCCTCCTCGTGACTGTCGTCACCCACGAAGTCCCCGTCTCCTTTTTTCCACAACTTCCAACCCCTCCCATGACCATCTTTCTTGGTGTATCCTCCCGACAACCACCTTCCCCTTCTTATATTACAACCTCCTATTTCCCTCTTAATGCTACAACCTAACTCTCCCCTTCCTGATGCTACCCCCCTCCTCCTTCACTCTTGGTATTACCAGCTCCTCTCGAACCTCCCCACTTCTGCTACCCCTCCAACCTCTCCTTTCTCAAACTCTATCCAGTCTACAGCACCTTCAACTTGATCCACCTCCAAATAACACTGGCTGGCTTGGGTGTATGCTTTATATGGGCTTTATATGGGCTCTGTTCCCTCCTATTGGTTGGATCCTGATTATCCACTCCAGTGTTTGGTAATTATGCTCAGGCTGCATTTGGCTGCCTTCTCCAAGATCACCTGAGAGTAATATGGGCAGAGAGGGGTGTACCAAGCCTTTATCTGGCCTGGTGGCCATGTTGGGATTCACTCCCTCCGACCTGTTGCTGCGGGAAGGTCTTGCAGTTCCCCAGAGTGCACAATGGTTGCTGGAAAAGCACTTGGTAAACTTTCCAATGCCTCAGGGTTTACAGAATGCTGGTTCGTAATCTCCGATCTCAACAGGCAAATGTACAGGTAAGATTTTGTTTCTTACAGTTGAACTTATGGTCGTAAAACTGCAAACTAGCAAAGTTTTGTTGAATGTGTGTTTCTGGTACCTGCAAAGTGCCTCTCTCTAAGGCCTCGATCTAACGTGGGCTTCAGAAGAGTGTAAAGTATTTGTTTTCACTCTCTAGAAAATTGGATCTTCCTAGATTCGGCTTCAGGCTCCCAGTTGGGGATGGACCATGTTGGTCTAGAGGGGAGGGTCAAGATTTCTCGGACCGCAGGTATTACTAGTGAACTGGGGAAGGTCCATGGTGAGCAGCTATGGGGCTGGAGAGGGCCATGGCTACCAGGAATGCCCTGCAGTAATCTACCATGGTGCTGTGAAGGGTGTCCCGTACTGACCTCCTATGATCTTCCCCTGCCCTTTAATAGATCCCACGGCAGGGTGACCATGTGAACATCCCCAGAACCAGAAGGGGATTTAATCAGAGCCATTAAACACTTGTTGGCATTTTGAGGAGACTTGCTAAAAACCCAACTTTTCCAAGAGGCTTTCAGGCCTACAAATGCCAGGATCAATGAAGTCCTGAGACTAACCCCACCAGCTCAGACTCCCGTGGGATGCTGAAGCCTGGATTCAGGCAAAAATGGATCTGAATTGTTACATTTATATTCATTTGCACATTTCAGAATAATGCTAGTACTGTAAACTAATAACGAAACATTAAAATAAGTAAATGAACAAAACATAGATTAGCAAACTTGTGACAGATTTCACAGTTAAAACAAATGACACAAAATTGAGTTTTATTTCATAAAGCATTTAAGTGTTTGGGATTAAGGAATGAATCATACCCCTCACTCTTATGGTGATACTTACTATTTTCATTCTGCAAAGCAGTTTCTTCTTTTTCAATCATAACCAGCAAACTTTCTGTCAAATCAGGTCTTTTGCCTACAATTGTGAAGCCGTTCCATAGATACATCATTTCCTGGAGGATACAAAAGAGTGCCATTTATGACCCATAATTTATTTTCATGGTAGATCAGAACTTTCCCAAACCTACTGCACACTGACAGGACACTCAAGTGGACTACTGTCCTCAGATTAATCAGACATAAGAAAACAATTGGCGATTCAAACAGAAACTTGAAAATAGGAGCAAATTGCATACGACACATTTCATCACCAAGCACACAATGTGCATACATGGCAATACATTAAGCCTTTTCTGTAAATGACACAATTTTTTCTGGAAAAAAGCAAAGTTCGGAACTGCAGGGAACTAGCCAACCCTTCGGCAGTCTCCTCCTCCCATATTCCTTCTCAGGCCCTCTGCAACACACTGGCCACTCACTTCACCACCAAAACTCAGGACATCCTGAACAGCCTTGCTATTCACCCTCCCAACCCATCCCTCACGCCCTTGCCTCTCTTGGCCACTCACCCTCCTCCAGCTCCCTTGTCACACCTGACGAAGTCACCAGAGTTGTCCGCTTCATGAAGGTCTCTTATAAGCAGGTCTCCCCTTGCTCATTCAGAACCATCAAGGACTACATTGGCTCTCTTGCCCCCGCACTCGCTGATCTCTGCAACCACTCCTTTGCTACTGGTTCTCCCCCCCCTCCCTCAAGCACTCCATTGTTCACCCCCTGCTTAAAAAAACCATCGGCAGATCCTACCACTCTAGCCAACCACCGCCCCATTTCCATCACCCCCTTCCTGGGAAAACTGCTGGAGAAGTTGGCCTCGCCCCAACTCAACTCTCACACTGAACTTGTTGGTGGTCTCCACAACCATCAATATGGATTACGAGCATCCAGAAGCATGGAAACTGCTTGTCTGAACACCTGTGAAGAACTGCTTGCATCCCTTGATTCCAACTCCCCTGCTGTCCTCATCCTTCTTGATCTCTCCTCTGCCTTTGGCACAGTCAGGCACACCATCCTCATACAAAGGCTCCACAATGCCCTTGGTATCTCAGAGTGGGCACTGGACTGGTTGACCTCCTGCCTAACTGACCGCTCCTCCCAAGTCATCCTGGGAACCTTTGCCTCTTTAACATCTACCTTACTGATCTGGCACTCATCTCCTCCAACTTCCTGTCTTATGTCGAGGACACACAACTCTTTTTCAAACTTCCTGCTGACCATCTTCCATCCAGGCCTGGTGCACTTCCAATGATTTCTGCCTCAAGACCAGTAAAACAGAGATCCTTCCCATTGAAACCCCTGCTCCCGACTTCTTCCCTTCACTCTGGCCTTCTTCCATTGGCTCTCCCCCGGCTCCATCTTCTGAAGCCAGAAACCTTGAAGTCATCTTCGACTCCCCTCTCTCTCTCCTTCCTCTCTCACGCGCAAGACATGGACAAGAAGTCCCACTTTCAGCTCTTCCTTCTCAAAGAAATTCTACCTTTTCTCACCTTCCCCCAGAAGCTCAATGTCACCCGAGCCCTGGTTCTCTCTCAACTTGACTATTGGAATAGCATCCCCCTGAATCTACCTTCTCCCACTCTGCAACCCCTCTGGCTAATCCAGAATAGTGCAGCGACACTTATCCTTGGCCTCAAGCCCAGAGAGAACACATCTCTCCTGCCCTAAAAAGTCTTCACTGGCTCCTGGTTGCTTCATGGATTAAATTCCTCTGTATCATCCACAAGGCTGTCTAGGGCTGAGGACCACTATCTGCAACTCTTGCTTACTAAATATTCCTCCTCTAGACCTCTGCGCTTCTCTGGCACCAACTCTGTGTGTAAAGCGTTTCGCTAAACAGAGGGCAGGAGGTAGCTCGCTTTCCTCAGCTGGCTCCCTTCTTTGGAACAGCCTCCCCCACCCCTCTTCGTATTGAGCAAGACTTCCTTAAATTCCGGAAGCTCCTCAAGACTTTCCTCTTTACCTCCTCCCCCCCCCCTTCTCTCCTCTGCTAATCTCACAGTTTGATTGATGTCCAGGGCCCTTATTCATCCTCGGAGCCCTGATCTCCCACACCAAATCGCCCCCCGCTTCTGCATATCCTCAGCACTTGCCTCGGCTCAACCTCCATCCTGGAGGCTCACACTCAACATACCTTGCACTTCACTGGTTGTTCTCCCACGAGCACCCCAGCACCTGCCCCGTTCCCCCTCCCTCCTGCACTTGAACGTTCTTATCACTCACAAGGCATAGTAGGTTCGCTCCCCCCCACTGTATTTAATATGTTTTATGTATTTCAATGTTTCTGATCGCCATGCCCCATCCCTGTTGCCCTGTGGGCACTTTGAAACAAATTTACTTACTGTATAAGATCATACATAACAAGCGAACAATAAATAAATATTCTCAGCCAAAAGTCTAAATAAGAATGTACTCATGGGTAAGTCACAAGTAAAAGGTTTGCTAACTGTACAATACTATACACTATACGAACTTTCAGTTTGTAAATTGCATTGGCACAAGGCGCTATCAAAATATAATAAAATACAACTGTACACGCAATTCACACTGTTGTGAAAGGGGGGAAAGAGGGAAGTGAAATACCTATAGTAAATAAGGATATATATAGGTATACACCTTTACTGAACATTTTCCCTAATTCCAAATTTCATTGATGCTCGCTTAAAAAAGGGGCGAATAGACCGGGGGTAAATTTGCCCCTTTTGGACAAGGGCAAGCGAGCTCTCCCGCTCCTTCTAGATCTCTCAGCCGCGTTTGATTTAGTTGACCACAAGACCCTCACCTCACACCTCACACACTCTGCCAACTTTTCCAAAGAATCAGCGCGATGGGTCACCTCCTTCCTAGAAGGTAGAGCCATGAAAGTCTTCTCGGACATAGCCAATGCCACTCCCACGACAATCCACTGCGGGGTCCTTCAAGGATCCTGCACTGCACCCACACTCTACAACCTATTCACTAAACCCCTTTTTGACAAACTTGACTCATACGGCATTACATACACTAACTATGCTGACGACACACAAGTACTTCTACCCCTCAGGTTCATACCACGACGACGCAAAGGCACTCCACTCGATCTACGCCATCATCCAGGCCTGGATGGCAACAAATGGCCTCTGCCTTAACGGAGACCAGACTGAAATCATGATATTAGGTCAACAGAGCACCATAGACAAACTGGACACACTGTATGCTAACTTCTCCATTGACAACTCTATCATCCCCGTCTCCACAGCGGTAAAGACACTGGGAGTATACATAGACTCCTCTCTATCCATGAACAGACAAGTCAGCGCAATCACCACCTCATCTGCGCATACCACTAAACTCAAACGCCATCAAGCCATACCTCTCCAAACCCAACTGCCTCTCCATATAGCCAGAGCTACCATTGGAGCCAAACTGGACTATTGCAATGCCCTCCTAGCGGGCACTTCAGCAAAAAACCTAAACAGACTCCAAGTCACACAGAATAATGCTCTCCGGGCCGCCCTTAGCATCCCAAGAAGAGAGCATATCTCCCATGCCAGACTTTCAGCCCAATGGCTCCCAGTCAAAGAACGGATTACACTCAAAATCCTCACTCTCACTCACAAATGCCTCTCCCTCACCGCCTCGTCCTATCTATCAGAGACCATCTTCAAACCCTCCTCCGCCCGACCCACCAGGACACAATACACCAACTTACTCTGCATCCCACGCATCAAAAAGCCAAAGCCGGTGGCCTAAGCTTCCCCTACATTGCCGCCAAGACCTGGAACGCTCTTCCTGCAGACATTAGAGCGGAACACTCGCTCCCGATTTTTCGTAGGAAACTGAAGACCTCTTTCCTTGCTCAATAATTTGTGACCCCCGCCATGCCATGTAAATACACTGCATTGCTATTTGTACAAATATCATATTGATATTGTAAATATTGTATTCCTTGTTAATATTGTATTATTGTAACTAACATATGTCTGTAACAAGCACCACAATGCCCCCGGGCTGACGTGCGCTCTACAAATCTGAATAAATAAATAAATAAATAAAAATAAGGAGCAGGTGATTTGGTTATATTCTCCAAATCACCCCGCATCAGGTTTGGCTCCAAAGGTAAGTGTCATTTTTGCACTGCCTGCCGTCAGTCCCTGCCATGTTATATTGACGGTAATGCATGCACCATTAATTCCCTTCCTGCTCAGTGGGCTGGTTCCAAGGGAGCTGGACTTCGTTTTTCAGATGGCCCGCTATTTAGGGGTAACTTCTGGACCCATATGCAGGCAACCTTACACTTGTTGTGTTGGGATGTGGCTGCATGTCTGGTAGACCCCCCCCCCCCTCACCATAAATTATTACACCACAACATTTGGTCAAGTGTTGGCAATAAAAAGGCTGTAGGTTTTTATTGTTACAGATATGGTTATGGAACATAAACAATATTTGCATAACAGTAATAATCTATTACTTTTGGTCACCGGGTCCTGAGGGTACCCCCTCAGGCCCGTGCCGCCTTCTTTGTCCCACGACTTGTTGTGGTCACCATACGGTGTCCTGGTTTTCCTTCTGTTGTTGTTCTCCCTTTTTCTAGGGTGGGAGGGTTTGCGGAAAAGAAAAAGAGAGACGCTGAGTACACAGCAAACTCTCTGGCTGTTTGGGTCCCCATGCAGGGTCCACAAACAAACTTGTATCTTTCTGAGCTGAAGCAGCTCCTTATATAGGACCCAGGGCTGCCCTTGGGTCTTTGTAGTGTATCTGTGGGGGCTAGCAGCCGACTGTTCTTCCCCTGCCTGACTAACCTTGCTTCCCCAAGGTGCTTAGCACCTATATGTTGTTGTTGAAGGGTGAGGTGTTTTTTTTTTACACCTCACCCTTCATGCACTTGGCAGGGTGGAGAATGCGTGTCCGCATGCAGTTGGGGGAGAGAGGGGAGCTTTGCCCTGGGGGATGGTGCTGCCCCTCTCTTGGGCCTGCTGCCATGGGGCAGCAGTTACCCGGCCTTGATTGGGGATACCTGGCAGCGTTACCCATAACTGCAGGAACCATATGTAGGCAACCTTACATTTGTTGTGTTGGGATGTGGGTGTATGTCTGGTAGACCCCCTTCCTCACCATAAATTATTAGACCACAACATTTGGTCAAGTGTTGGCAATAAAAAGGCTGTAGGTTTTTATTGTTGCAGATATGGTTATGGAACAAACAATATTTGCATAACAGTAATAATATATTCCTTTTGGGCACCGGGTCCTGAGGTTACCCCCCCAGGCCCGTGCCGCCACACTCAGGTGGGTTATCGTCTGCCTGTTTTCCCCCAAAAGTTTGGTTATTTGCAGCCTTTGGTAGCTAAAATACTGGTGATTTCTCTATAAAATTGTTCCATGCTGTGCCCCGATAGGTGGGTGCCGTCCTTGTGGAACAGATTGGGGTCACCCAGTGTTATGGCCGGGTGTTTTATAAAGCCCAACCCTCTTGCTATACAGAATTTTTCCAGCCCTCTGTTCAACTTTCTCCTAGAGTTATCGACTCATTTGTAACAGGTGGCCCCATGCCATAGGAGAATTGCCTAGCATTTATGTGCTGGACTACCCCAGGGCAGGACAAAGACTGATATGTTTGGGATATTTCTTCTCTGTGAAAGATAGTGAGCTAAAGACTCTGGGTAAGTCTCTCGCAACCAGGACTAATGTCTGGCAGAGGGACTCCCAGGACCCCCCTTATTAATTTGCCTTCTCAATCTTATGTCTTATGCTAGCCAGCCCTTCCCTTTGTGGCCGGTTTTTACCTCTCTGACCTTATCCGCATATGCCCATAGTTTTATACCATTCCCCCGGAAATGTTTCCATAAAAATTGTTGCTAAAATGGCTAATGATTTTGACCAATTGTCCCAGTTCTAATCTACTTGGGCGTTCCTGGCTATGGCCTAGTCCTCCATCTTTTCGGGATATCTGAAAGAATCTTTACCTTTGCGCTGTGCCTCAATAAGTGAGAATATTTCAATTAATTATTTTGCCCAAATGGCTTCCTTGATTGTTAAATCGATGTTCCAAGCCAGGGATTTTTTGTACCTGTTAAGTATTTCTGTTTCAAAGGATTTCAATTTTAACTCCAACTGTGCACTGCTAAATATCATATCATCTGTGGTGGCGTTGCTGCAAGTATCCATCAGGCCTGTGCTGTTAGGGGAGGGCGTAGCCCATGCCTTTAAAGGCCCTGTTGTTTCTCCCCGTGTTGGCACGGTTGCTGGTGCCAGGGGGTAATTATTGTGGGTTTTAGGGGTATGCTCTGGTCTGGTGCCATTTCTGGCTCATTGGGAGCCAGTTGCTTGTCCCTGATTTCCAAAATCATCTGTTACATCTCCTTCATATTTTCAAACAATGACAGTTTTTTGTTTTTGTTACCTTTGTCCGGGGTGTCTTGTGCTTTGCTTTTCTTTATTGGGGTGGGGGTGGGGTGCGGCTGTCTTCCTCCCTGGTTGCTGGTGTCACCACTTCCTTCGGTAAACCGTATAAATGCTCTCTGACCCATTCCCAACCATAATGTTCAGCTGCCTCAATTGCCGCCTGTAGGTGTGATGATTTTGGTTTACTCTGCCCTTTCCTGGGTTGCTGTGGCTTTCTTTTGGGGGCCATAGTTCCCTCTGTTCAGAATAAACACATTATTTGTTACCCAAAAGTACTCTTTAGGTGTGTCCTGTTTGTCGTGGGTTGCAGAACATCAAAAATTGCTTCAAATTGCTACCTGACCCTTTGTGACGGGTGGTAAGAAAAATTCTCAATCTTTGTTGTTAACCGTGTTGGACAACTGCTGTGCGAGGACTAAAAATCGTTTTTTTGTCTGTGACCAGTGCGTTTTAGCAGGTAACATGGTAGTTTCCTTAATACTGTGGTGAAACTCTTAAGCCGTGCATATCTGTCCCGATTTCGTTAGCCCGTTAAAACTAACAAGCCGTTTGTGCAGGGGAATGTTTCTAATTAATAGCATGATTCATGCTTCTTGTGCTAAAAATTCCCCTTTTCTTACCCGTGTCTTCCTATAAAACACAAGACTGTTCGTAATGACACAAAAACGCTTCCCTCAGTGTTTCCCTGCTGAAACCCGAAACGCTATGAACTGTGTTCGTTTTTTGCCAAAAAGCAAGGTGGAGACTGCGTGTCTCCTTGCAGTTGGGGGAGAGAGGGGAGCTGTGCCCTGGGGGATGGTGCTGCCCCTCTCTTGAGCCTGCTGCCATGGGGCAGCAGTTACCCGGCCTCGCTTGGGGATACCCGGCAGCGTTACCCAGAACTGATGTTCTCCCTAAGCTGTTGACTTGTGCTCTAACACAATTGCAGGAAGCGTCTTGGTGTTGTGGCATAAGCTCACCTGCTGAAGCACAGTCATGGGCAACGGTTCATGGCCTTGTAACACTGTCTGCACACACATGATAGAAGTCCAGATATAAGTTGGATACAGTGAAGGAAGACTTTGAGTCGAAGATTTTGGACGGGCGTTTTGGGGCTCTGCCACCGCTGTTTTCGCACCTTTCATGCTCAAACATGCCAGAGAGAGGAACAACTTGAAGCAGCACTATGCTTCCTGATTGATTTCATAGCAGATGCATTCTTCACACTTATGCGTGTGTTCCTTGCTGTTCTGCAGTCTCCTGCTTTTCCCTTCTAGGTTTTCTTTCCTTTGGAATTTGATTTTATTGATTGCGATTCTTACAGTTTGGGGACTCCTTGTTGTTGTTCCTTTCACCTGTGAATCCTGCATTTCCTTCGGTCTTCAGGTCCGGTTTAGACCTCCTGCAGCCATCTACGCTCATTCAGCGGTCCTTCCTTGTAAGAGCCTAGAGGAAAAGGCCACCCCAGTCTTCAGGTCTCTAACATCCACCCACTCAGATGCATAATTGCGTGCGATAGCAGTACAATCTGAACAACGCAGCAAAAGCATTTGCATTAACATTTTTCAATCCATCTTGTGAATCCTGACAATTTTGCGTGCGTGTTCGCACTTTGTACGTGTAAAATCGCCTTGTGAATACAACGAAGTTTGGAGGAGGGCATGTGAAAGGCAGCCATAAGAGTGAACGTGCATAATTAGGTTAGAATACATCCCAGTGTCACAAATAGTTACTTGAAATCTGTTGAGAATAGAACGCAAAAAATGCAAAAAATGACCTTGCCTGTCCAGAAAATGGCATAGCTTTGAAATGTTCTTCACAAAAGGGTAAATATCCTCACCGCTGGGAACTAGAGAATATCTAGAAAACAGCCCGGAGGAAATGTTCCCAGCAGGTATCATTTATGACCGGTTTGGCTTATTTACTAAACTGGGCTAATGCCTCAGATGTGACAGTATTGACTATTGGAAATAATGAATACATCCTTCATATAACCAAAAGGTATTACAACAAAAAAATGTATTCATACATATATAGAAACATATCATCTGAAAAAAGCATTGGCTGCCAATGTGTTGAAATTGATTCAACACATATACAGAAACAGAAATATATCAAACACAATTCATAAAACCTATAAGGGAAGTAGATGAGCCTTAGGGGGCTTCACTCGTCCCCCTTTTGTCATACAAATAAATCCTTTCAACTAAATGAGGGAAGGACAGTGACCTGCCTGCCCTACAGCTATACTTTGGGGTAGGAGGGTAGAAGGAAGGTACTTGGGGTCTACATTAAACATAGTGCCTCTATAAAGCATCTTCAGCTACTGACATACATGTTTATCATTTTAGATGCAACATAAACACAATCTTGGTAATTTAGTTCAACGGTAGTAATGCATGGAGCACATTCTCTGAACGTTTCGGCGGTCTTAATGATTCTCTGCCTTCATCAGGACCAAAGAGAACACGATCCTGGTCGTTAAAAGAAACCGAAATAAGAATAGCCCAAGCAACTAAGCTGAAGGTTAAAAAAGAAAAACATCCTTGCAATACCATCACCCGACACGTTCAACGTAACGTGGACACACCAAATTTAAAGATGTGCACCTCATCTATTCTCGACAGTTCCCCACAACATCACCTAATAGGTAATCACCCTGGAGCTTATTTACTGAAACCAGCCCTTAAAGGTGTACAAAACAAATGAGAATAGAAAAGTAAAGGTTAAAGAGGTGCAGCCACCATAGCAAATCAATACATAGATCAGAACACATGCTCACCAGAGGTAACCCAGCGAGTGGTCCTGGATGTGTTTTGAAGTAACAGGCATTGCAAAGGAAACGTGCTAAAAAAAGAACAGAAGGCCTAGAAAGGGTAGAACAATTCAAAACCTGTTGGAATGGGGGAAAGGGTAAATTAATCACTGCTGACCTTCAAAGAGGTTCCCCAGCCTAGCTAAGCGCACTACCTATACGTACCATGAAGTGGATAATAGGAGAATGTTGTCCTCAATATGGGTGCAGTGTGCCGCTAACACCATATGGGCGAAATGATAATCCGTCCATATAAGGAGGCATTAAAAGAGAGGAGCCAAAACATTAATGCTTAGCTATCCATCTGTCTAATCATAGATACTGATGGGGACATAATGGCATACATCCCGGCAGAAAATGCATATCGCCCATCCAGGTGCTGGATGTGCTTTCAGGAGCAGATGTTATCCCACATGTGCCAGTCACAGTGCGGCTGGCTATAATAGCCCCACCGACTAACCGCCTAAAGCAAAATGGGCCACCTAGAGGTATAGAAGACAGTGTTAATTAGCTTTAACTTCATCTGGCCTCTCTGTGCCTGGCATAGAGGCAGAAACGCATATTGCGAGTGAAATGGGGATCCCAGATCAAAATAAACAAAAGGTTTCCATGCGATAATCGATCCTGTTGCCAAAGACAATGACTATAATGGAGTAAACACAAATAAAGAAACATATGGTTATACAGAGCCTAAGCAGTGCGGGCTAATTCTAGCCAGCAAACATTGTGAAAACCCTGACCGTATTGGGAGCAAAGTGTTTATCAATTTACCCATAGTTACTGCCTAAGAAATCATTCGGCGTCAGTCCCAGGAGTGACAAGCTGTCATGAAGCACAGCCTAAACGGACCCGTGAGCAGCTGTAACCGCACTGATGAGCAGTGCAAACACAGTCCGGGGTAAAGCCAGCAAAGTGCCTTGCCTGGAAGGTAAATGCTGAGCGCCATCTTCGAATAGAAAGAAACAGGCACTGCACACACAACTATCGTGGGGCTGACATTGGGCACACGGCCAGCCTCACAGGTGCTGGAGGACCCAGCACACTGTGGGGTTTGTCGGGGTCACCCGGACTTACAGGTTGTTACAGGGAAGGATCCTGATAGGCCATGGGGATATGGCCTGGATGCAGGGGGCACCTGTCTGATCCGGGGGAGTGGCAGACCAGCAGGGACCTGCAGAACCGTGATCACACGGTGTGGGCCTGCAGGACCGTGGCCACACGGTGCGGGCCTGCAGGCCCAAAATGAGAGACAGACACAGGACTTCCATTGTTGGAGTCTGCAGCTGTTCCCCGGCATGTGGTGGCAGAAGCTCCCTTTAATAACTTGGTGTCATAGTCATGACATCTCTTAAAGGGGCGATGCATGCATGGGAGGGACACACCACACTCCTCCTTTTTCATAACTAACAAAGACAAATGTTACTGAAATATAAGCTGATTCCCCCAGTTACAGAACAACAATACAATACAACAATGATGCATACATAGGGATTCAGGTAGTTGCAGACGTATAACACACATCGAATATGGGGTTGGCAAACAGCTGGTGGCAAGTTGGCAGTTGGACCACATTTTACAAGGCCCTTTATTAACCTGGAGTAAGTGGAACTTCAACCACTGAATGATGCTATCGTTAGCTGCTGGCACCATTTAGAGGATGCCTACAAACTACGGGAGCACAGCTTTGCATCCATTTTACTGAGACCACTTTAAGCATGTAATTGTCATGCAGGCTCACAGCATCTAAACACGTTTACTGAGTCTTCTTCGAGCACTTGCAGGACTGCAGGAGACCAGTTGGCTTTGCCTCAGTGTCCGTTCAGAATAGTCACTACCACGGGTCAAGGTCCGTTGATGGCACAGTTCACAGGCCGGCAAAGTCACCCCAGGGAGCACCAGGGCCACATTGGCTTAGTCCCTTGATGTTGGGGCAGGCAGCGAGATGTGGGTAGCAGGGCGTTTAGGCCACGCAACTTTCAGGATCTCCAGGCGGGAATGCTGGTCTTTCTTTCTTTCTATGGGGGATGCATGCAAGACTTTCCTTTCTCCTTTTCCGGCAGGGGCTGTTGGCCTGGGACAAGGGGAGGGTGCACAAGCACTCTCACCGAGCTGCACCCCCCATGTGCCTTACTGTCCCAGGCATGTGCTGGGTCTCCTTGCTGCGGAGGTGCTGGTTCAGTTCTTCCTTTCCTTTCCCTTCCCCCCCCCCCCAACCACGCTCCCCCAGGCAGGTCTTGCAGTCATTTTTGTGACCTGGCTGCCCGATCACTCTCTCAGGGTGGGAGCCGCATCCATGTGAGTGACTGTTTTCCGTCAAGCACTAGGCAGTATCTGAAGGGCTCCCCTGCCCTAAGATATATAGGCAGATGTAGACTGCAGTTTTGGTTGATAGGCAGTCCTTATACCAGAGTCCTTGCTTGTTTGAGATGCAGAGTGTGGACTGTTGCCTGTACTATCAGGGGCATGGGTGTCCGTGCTGCAGGTGGTGTCCTACACTGTGTTGCAAGTACTGGGGCGCTTTACTGTTGTGTATGCTGCTGAAACCAGTACAGAGCACCTTGACCGAAAACCACTATTTTTGTTCCATTTGCTCCGTTATCGGTCAGGGGATGTCTGACGACCCGACAGCCATCTGCTTGCATGGACCTCGCTTTGCATGTGGTGTCGGAAGTCTTGAACCTCTGTGGGCATGTGCCAGTCACTGATGTTATGGGGGCCGTTGAGAGCAGTGCTTAGAGGCAGCAGCAGGGAAACCGCTATGGGGTTTGCACAACATGGTAGAGGGTGTGGCAGGCTTTCATTCCCCCAGCGGCAAATATTCATATAATTATAGCGGCTGGGATTGACCTCTTCATTTTCACTAGCTCTGCTCACAGGAGCAATGCACACTCACCGCCTGTCGGCCCGGGATTTGCAGGAGGCCCTCTACCTCGTGCTCTGACATGGAGCGCCTTACTTTTTTTCTTCTGAGGCACAGGATCTCATTTGTGCAGGGGGACCTCTTTTCCACATCCCCAACCATGGAGCGCATTTGTTTTCACCAGCTCCGACGTGGAGCATAATGCATTTCACTGCCACTTGGCCCAAGATTTCCCTAGGGCCATCTGCACTTTCCTCCAGTGGGGCCGGCACAAGCACTTTATTGCTTTCACCGCTGTCGGCCCTGGATCTTTAAGGGAACCTTTCAAGCTCTGACACAGAGCACATCCACTTTCAATGCCAGGCGGCCCGGGATCACTGTGGGGGCCATACGCTTTTGCTTTCATAGCGCCGACATGGGGCGCTACATCTTTTCACCACAGGGCAGCTTGGGATCTATTATGGGTAGCAGAGTCTTTTGTTTCTACTGACTCCGACAGCGGATTATTGTACCAACTTTGCCGCGACATGGAGCTGCTGCAATGCTTCACCACCGGCAGCCTGGGTACGTCTATCAGGGCTGCTGGCGCACAAGAGTGCAGGCTGATCACTGACATCACCGGGCGGGAGGTATTTAGCAATTGCGGTCGGCTGCCCTCTTTAGTATTGCAGGAGACCATCACGGCTGCCGCAGAGGTCGCTCTTCTTTGTCCGACGGGGGACACCTCACTTTCACCACCAGGTGGGCGCATTTTCTCCCTCAGCAGGAGCAGGCAGACAAATACCATTGATGACAACTGCGGCCCGATCCTCACCCTGGCCACACAAGCACCCTCCTCACAGAGGGCCGCGAGCAGGGAGGATTTGCCAGCAGGGCACTGGGCATGGCATCCACTCCTACTTTTTCACGCCCGTGGATGCCGCTTCCTACTCTTCTCCTCCACAGGCAACTGACCACACCACAGGTGGTGTTCTCCTCGTCGCCATGATTGTGGGGCCGGCAGTGGGCACGCGGCCGGCCTCACAGGTGCTGGAGGGGGGGCCCAGCACCTGCTGGGTTTGCCAGGGTCACCAGGATTTACAGGCGGCTGCAGAGGCAGGAGCCTGCTAGGCCATGGGTATAGGACCTGGGTGCCGGGGCACCCACGATGCCGGTGAGCATCCGAGATGGAGGGTAGCCCAAGGGCACCTGGCTGATCCGGGAGGGTGGGGGGTGGCCAGACTGGCAGGGACCTGCAGGACTGTGATCACACAGTGTGGTCCTGCAGGCCAGGGCTGCAGGACCATGGTCACATGGTGTAGGCATGCAGCCTCATAATCAGAGACGGGCAGGACTTCCGTTGCTGGAGTCTGCAGCCGTTCTCCGGCACGTGCGGGCAGAAGCTCCGTTAATTAGGTTGGTGACATGACAAAGTCATGGAACCTCTTAAAGGGGCAATACGCACATGGGATGGACACACCACAACAACGAACATCTAAATAGATGTCTGTGCTTCCCCTGGAGTATATTGTAAAATGACTCGGGAGGGAAATAAATTACACTGGACTAAGAAATGAGGAGCCAAATATAAACGCCAGCCGCTGTATTGCAGTTACGTCTTCATTTCAAAGGTTGTATATTTTAAATATGCACACATGAGGAAGTCAGTGCCTCGTCTGGGAGATCAATGCAGAGCGCCATATTGGAATAGTGAGAGACAGGCGCTGGACATACAGCAAATATCTAAATAGATGTCGGTGCTTCCCTTGGAGCATATTAAAAATGACGCAAGAGGGAAGTAACTTACCCTAGACTCGATAATAAGGAGCCAAATATAAACGCCAGCCGCTGCGTTGCAGTTACGTCTAAATAATTAAAGTTGTGCATTTTAAATATGCACACATGAGAAAGTAATATGACCAATGTAAAAAAGGTAATGGCTCAGAGATGTACTGGCCTATAAAACAACTAATCTGGAATTAAAGAAATGCCCATAAAGTCAATATGTCAAGTGACATTTAGGCCAACTAACCAATGTGTAGGCAGTGTCTCATTCAGCCCATGGTCCAGAGTGTCTAATCAATGGATCCATGGATCCACTCTAGGAGAGGTAGAGTTTGTGACACATTGGGGGCATTTTTAGAAGTGTCCAGGATCCACCAAAGCAAATCATCCACAGAGTGTCCTGTGTAGTGTGCCACTAGTGGGGCTGTTGCATTCTTACAATGGATGTGCAGCCTATGTTCTGTTATCCATATGTGTACCGGCCTGGTGGTCTAACCGGCAAATCTTAGCCCACACACACATTTTACACAGCGTTTGGAAATGTACAATTGGTGTGGTTTCTAATGTGCCATATCTTGTCACCTATGTCAAATGACTTGAGCCTTTTACAGAACTTACATACTGAACAGTTACCGCAAAGGAAATGGCCCATCAAGGGTCTAAGGTCCCGAGTTATGCCTGCCGCCCTGGTCTCCTGGGATTTGGAATGGACCAGATGGTCCCTTAGGTTCTTTTGGCGCTTAAGGGCAAACAATGGTGTGGGTTCATTAGAGATGTTAAGTTGAACCAATGGCCTGAATTTTGTTATGAGCTTTTTAATTGCAACGGTGTGTGTGCTATAATTATTGGCTCAAACTAACTTGGCTAATGACCGTTCCACCTTGTGGTTAAATAGCATTTCACGTGAGGTAAATCTAGCTCTCCTCAATGAATGCAAGACCAATTACTTGGGATACACACTCACTCTTATCTTAGTCTTTCTGCCAAATATTTGTGATGAATTTGATAATCCGATACCAAGGTGCAGTTCTGCCGGAGCCGCAAGAACTGCCCATACGGCAGGTTGTCCTTTTGATTTCTCGGGTGGGAACTGGAGAAATGTAGGAGGGTGTTCCGGTCTGTCTCTTTCTTATATAGAGAGCACACCAGAGTGTCCTGGTGGTTTCTGATCATAAGATCTAAAAAAAAAATATATCTTCCCTCTACTAGTGTTCATGGTGAAGGCAATATTCAGATGGCACAGGTTGATCCTAGTTAAACATTAGGCTAGGCGTTCTGATGTTCCTGTCCAAATGAAGATAATATCAATGTATCGATGTGAAAGGGAAATTCTAGGGACATGGGGGTTAGTGTCGGATAGTACATAATGTTCTTCATAAACTGCAATAAACAAGATCGCAAAAATGGGTGCAAAGGCAGCGCATATAGTCGCTCCCTGTGTTTGCATGTATAACTGATCCAGAAATGTAAAATAATTCTTCTGGAGAACAATAGAGAGAAGTTCAAGAATGAACTCATTGGGGACCCATTTTTGTATGTTTTCCCTTACCAAGAATTCCTGCACGCTCTGAATTCCCTCCTCCTGAGGGATGCTTGTGTATAGCGCCCACTTATTAGCCCAGTCTAGCAAATAAGCCAAATGGGCCATACATGATCCCTGTTGGGAAATTTTCCTTCGGGTTCTGTTAAAGCTTTGAAATGTGTCACAAACTGAAAAACCTGTGTATTAGGAAGGGCACCCTCCACAAAAGGGGTCCAAGTTGGTTGCTTTCAACCACAGTGAAGGGCATAACAGCTGACTTGATTACTGTGATGAACTTGCACTGCTCTATTGAATGGCTGAGCTACAGTTTGAGTGCGCTTAAGCTAACTGTGCTATGCCATAAGCCTAACCCACAACTGATTGAAAACCAGGTGTAACTAAATTTATAGAGATCTCCACAAGTGACACACATTGCAGCTGTTGA
Organism: Ambystoma mexicanum; assembly: GCF_040938575.1. NCBI lineage: Eukaryota > Metazoa > Chordata > Amphibia > Caudata > Ambystomatidae > Ambystoma > Ambystoma mexicanum. Next base: position 1,354,505,125 of record NC_090935.1, on the reverse strand, counting down.
AATGCAGAGCTTTGTTGCGATTCCCTGTACATCGAGAATAATGGGACACGCCTAGTTTCATTCTCATTATATGAAGATGATTATCTGAAATTTCACTGGCTGAGATTGAGTCATCCTAACAGGGTCTGAAGATCCAAAAATACTCCCCTTGAAGAACAGCCATACTTAATTGGGACAGAAACATGGTGTTACCAATATACGTACTGCAGCCAAGATGTTTTAAGATGTGCAAAGCCCTGTTGGAATAAGACTACCCACTGCAGTAGATCCGAATCAGGAGATGGACAGGGTGGTATCTTGGTTGACTTGTTGTAATTAAAATCAAAATTATTATTAATATGATGGTATTTATTGAGCGTGGACCTAGCTTCCAGAAACAACAGAGCGCTTTCCAATGGTAGGGGGGCGAACCAAGTGAGAGAAGCAGAGAAGAAGGGAGAAGGGAGCTAAGAGGGGAGGGTGGGCAATTGGACGCAAGGGATCTACAAGCAACCAGTGAAGAAACCGTCAGGAGCATATCACAGAGTCTTAGGTAGGGTGGGGAGTGGCCTAAACTATCCCTCAGATTTAGATTATTTATCATATGCTACATAGAAAGATGATCGAAGAGGTGCTGCTCAGGATGTCGTACAAAAACAAGAAGTCCTGTGTCCAGAATCGTAGGCTAACCTTAGTTTTGTCCCTACCACTACAGAACAAAGTCATCATCACCCATGCCTTCGCTACCAAGAACATTCTGCGTGTTCTGTTCACCTGAGCAGTTCCTGGTAATTAACCAGCCTTAGGGTCTTGTTCCTCTTGCCCCACCTTGTGGTCTTAATTCTCTAATTCTCTCACTACACCTTGAGGTCTCACTTCTCTCGCCCCACCTTGGGATCAGGTTTTCCAAACCACGTCTGGGCGACTTGCTGGGCCTTGCCACCCTGCTCCCAGTTCCCCGGAGCCACAGGCTACCTCTGGTCTCAAGGCAGTGCTCCATGGGAGAGTCAGTGGCTTCCAATGATGCAGCACTCTTCCTCTGTGTTCTGGGTCGTGTAGAGTTTGCTCTCTCTTCCCACTGGCTTCTGATATGGGATTGGGCATCAGCTCCTCGACATACCAGTGCTCTGCTTCTCTGGGGATTTTCACTGCTCGACCCTCCTGGGACGGATGCTTCCGGTTTGTGTCCTGGTGGGGTGGAGGGGGGCAGGGTGTGAGAGTTCTGCGGGTTCGGCAAAGATCGTGTTCGACACACTGGCGTACACTCCCTCTTTCCTGTTAGACATCCCAGGGGGTTATCACTGGCTCTCTGCTGCTCCGCAGGCTCCTCTTCCCCGCATCTTCCAATCTAATTGGCTATTTAGCTTTCCCAATGTCAGAGGTGGGACTATCCACTTTTCTATCATCTCAGTGAGGACTATGAATACAGAGGGTCAGGAACCATACAGGACATTTGCACACAAAGTCTCAATTTATGATTCAGTTTAAGTTCCATATAGCCAACAAAGATAATTAGGATCATGAGATAAGGGAGGATAAGTCATATCCCTTTCTAGGGACCTGAAAGGCCTCTAAAAGGGTGGAGGGTGTCACCTTCAGTAGGATTCAGCTTGCCCTGTCCTCTAGGAGGTGTAAAGCTTAGCGTGCTCCTCCTTGCGGAGAGGGGATGATCGTCTGGGTTTGCCACACAAAATATATACAATGTCGTATTACTGGGGTTCCATTACATATCATAGGGGTTATGAAGAAGCCTTCTTGTGAATCTTATTTTAGGACACATACACAACTTAAGTATCTGATTAACTTGGGGCAAAGGGAGAAAAATGTAGTAATGTGTGAAACTATGTTTCTAATGCTGATGCACTCTTTTGATACAACAAAAATATGTTTAATATAGCAGAAGGAAGTGTTTTTTGGAAATAAACATGTACTGTGTTGTGGGCCATCTACTTAACCAGCCAAATCCGCTGTTCCTGTTGAATATGCTGGGCTTGATCAGATATCTGAACGCTTGCAGCTCTGGTGCCCCGGACAGAGTATTCACATTGACTACTTGAAATCAACCTGGGCACACTATGGCTCTATACATATAACAGTGACACCAGACAATTCAAGCATGTTTAGGAGGAAGCAGAAAATATTTGCGGTGGAGAAAAACTGGCTTCTTTAAGCTCTGCTGCAAGGTTACCAGTCATTTGGTCGAAAACCAAATGGTCGAATGACCATTTGATCGAAGTAAAATGGTCGGAAAAAAAAGGTTGAATTTTTATTTTTTTTATTTTTTATTTTATGGGGGCAGGGGGTTCCCCCCAACCCCTCTTTTTCTTTATTAAAAATATTTTTTAAGCAACCAAAACTTAAAAATATATATAAATAAATAAAAAAATTCGACCTTTTTTTTCGACCATTTTGATTCTATCAAATGGTCATTCGACCATTTATTTTCCACCATTAGACCGGACACCTGCTGCAATCTAGCACAGGCTTTCAGGCATTGCCGCCATGCAAAGGTTGCCCCCCAGAACCTCTCTTTTAACTGTTCTTACTTTGATTTAGAAGTGGCGAATTATTCAAATGGGTTGAAATGTAATGCTGTTACAGAAAGGATAAGGGCCAAGAAACCCATCCTACATACCAGGGCTGGAAGAACCAGCTTCACAGGGTTAGCAGCAGAGTAGCGCCTGGACTTCCGGATAGCAAACTTTTCTGTTGGAATAGATTTTCCTGCAATTTTCTGTTTCAAGCCTTCTACTTGCCTGTGTGAAACAAATTAATCTATGATCAACAAAATGCCATGTTCAACTAAAATGCATCTGTCAAAATCAAAACAGAACAGTGAATATTTGCGTTAAGAAAACAGCAATACGCCACTCCCTTCTATGGAAGGAGCACCACGCCATTGGTCATCCTTTGGATAGGTCACGTTTGGTAGCACTATGTTCCTGTTATACTCATTCAAGAGACCTTCACACCACTTCATATGGATTTTCACAAACCAGTGTGCTGTAGGCTCCATCATATTCCAGCCTTTGTTGGCGACAGATGGATTCATCATTCAAGTTGTTTAAACAGTAGGCCAAGGGGCTGTGCATTCACGGCTCACTTCTTGGGGGGCCTGGTGCCATTTCCCTTTCCTTCTCCGATTGTATTCACCGGTACCGTAATGAGGTGTGTTGCCTGGATAGCAAAATCGTGGTAAAGCCGACACGAGGGAGGCTATACATTTCCATTAGCATAGGCCCTTGGGTCTACAGGAGAAGAGTATAAATGTTACCTCTAAATAAATACATTTTCGATCCTCATCCCCAGCTTCTATTCCCCATTTATTGCCCATTTGGGTTTAATAGCTGAGACATGTGAGATTCGATATAGCAGGTGATGGTGGAGCTGGGGGCTTGCTGTCCTGGTGCAGGTTTACCTGAGGTATGGGCACAACATCTTGTTGGGAACAGTGAACAATTCTATAGTGTGAGGTTTTGCTGCCTGACTGAAACAATGCATGAAAGAAAACAGGCAGCAGTAACTCCAGCTTGATCTGGAAATCAGAAATGACACTTGAAAGAAAGAATGGATAGTTAGGTTTACAAGAAGGTAGTCTTTTACGTAAATATATATATATAACTGAAATATGTGTGTCATGGGGAGGTTTGGACAAGATTGGTAAAATATTAGATAGCGTATTGAAATGGTCCACAAATTGGAGATCTACACAAACATAACCAAAATTTCAGGGTGAGAGGTCACACCATTCCAACATTTTAACAAACATAACAGTCACTAGCAATGCATTTTTTTAACTGAATGTATTTTAATGACATCTGGATAAAATTGGTGGGGTTAGAGCACCCAGGGGTATTTGAAAAAACAATACAAATAGGTATGATCCAGTGGAAAAAACTGGATCTCAATGGAAATAACAACAAAAAACTGCTACTATTGGACAATTATTTCAATTGTGCAGTTACAAAATGAACATAAACCCAATTTCATGGACATATAAACAAAGAGCACAAAAACAATGCTTGAACTGTGCATTGTTCAGATGGTATTATCGTCGACACAACAGTGTTTCGGCCTAGAAGAGCTGTAAGGTGCAGCTTTGTGGGCAGGCTTTCATCAGGACGTGTGATGGAATGAATGGTAGTCCCGGGATCTCTATCGAGGACTTATCCCATGCAAGGGTAAGCGAGAACATCCATCATGTGTATAGATATCTGGACGGCATTGAATGCGCCGTTGAGGAAACAAGTGTGTACCTCAGGCGGGAAGAGGTGTCATCTATGCTGGTGATGATGGAGACACCCACTGTGGATGGTAGCTGCTAACCCAGATTGTCCGAAAGTGACAATACTTCCGTGACTTGAAGTGTTCGTCTGGGCTGTGCGGCGCGGCGTCTCTGGACGTGAAAAGCTGCCAAGAAAGTGAACACCCTGGAATTTTGGTTTTGTTTATCTAAGTATACCCACCTGGGTTTTTCAGGGCTTTGCCAGGTGCCCTAATATTTAATCTAGATCTGCACAAACATCCATGACAATTACTTAAAAGCTCGACTGGATAAAACAAACTCTACTATGCTATCGGTGACAATTAATGTGAAATCACTTTTGAAATTAAAGAGGGAGTTAAAGGCACATGACTATCAGCCGGACCTCTGTACATGTTTTCTCATTGGCTATAGGCCAATTAAAAACAATTATTGGCAATGCTAACAGTTTTAGGTAGGAATGGGAAATGCATTTGCAAGGCACTGCAGTAGTTGTATTAACTGTCTATCAATGGTCGCAGCTGCAAAATGGTGCGAGTATCTGAGCATATAATGGCAGTGCCTGGCAAATGCCTAACACTTATACACTGGCCAAAACTGCTGGCTTTGCCAATGCTGGTTTTCAATTGGACGTAAGTGAAGAACACACAAATTGATTATAAAGTGGCTGGAGGAAGACCTGGTTAAGACATGTTTACTACATCAGTGGCGCTTTTACAGCTCCAATTAAGTCATTAACTCTAGAATGCTGATTTCATAAAACACTGGCAGGCTCTATGAGCACAAAGGTTGATGGTAAGGCTTGATCCCAGGAGGATGCATTTTGGGCAGGGAAGGGCAGAAAGTGGATGGGAATGGCCATAGTGATTAACATGGCCATGGGCAGCCAATGTGTGGTTAAATAACCAAACATGTACAAGCTTTGTGTCCCTCCAAATGCCATTTCTCTCACTTAGCTGTACTCTAATGCAACACTTTTGGCACACATAATAGCCAAAACTAACATATGAGCAATTAGTTGTATATTGATTCTGGTTGTCTCAAGTACCTTCAAGTTCGATGACAGCTCTTTGAGAGCTTAATTTTTGAACGAAGGACTAGCAGTCCTGTTTCTGGTTATTCATCGGAGGCTCGAGTACTATTTTTTAGTAGACGAGAGTTCAGAAATTAGTAGCAGGCAGTTTTTTCTTAGAACACATTTCTGTATTTCTTTGCAGCGCCAATGTTATGTTATGTTAATTGGCATTTGTATAGCACCCTTCACCATTGGTATGATCTCAACGCGCTGTAGGTTGAAACCCCTCAGGGACCGGAGTCAAGGTCAGTGGAGATAGAGCAGTAAGGAGTCGGGTGTGCGCTCTGTATGTGTGCAGCTAGACCGAATCTTTCGTGATGGATAGCTGCATTCTAATGCTGAAGAAGTGTGGAGGGTATCTGAGGATTGAAAAGGCATAGGGCGTTTTTCCGTTTTCCCTGATTTGGGGAACGCACTCACTATACACCACTGCCCATTTAGGAGTACACTGTTGGCACATGTGGGTTGCAATTCTTTTATTGAAAAAATGTTATAGTTACAAATGATGTAATAATTGAAGATTCTATTGGGGAACTCAGGGGATTCCATTAGAGGGATGCACGACTGAGCACGATGAGCGTCTGCCTGCTCAATCCACAGTACACTGCTGTGATAGCCTGGGACAGAGAGACGATGCAGCACATTCAAAATATTCCTTCAGCTGTTGGGCAGAAATGCAGTCTTCCTTGTAAAGGTACAACATAGGTGTGTTTGTTCAACAGCACCACCCTTCCATGTCCTACTCTGATAGAAGCTATTGATATCTTAAGAGTTCACGTGCTGGTAAATCTAATGTTATTGGGAACAGTGGGCTGGGAGGATGCCTCAGGGGCAACAAGGTTGTCGTTGAAGCATCACAGGTTTGAATCCCGGTCCCAAGCTTTGAGACTGGTCTCCGGTATTACGCAGGGTATAAAAGATTAATTAATTAGGAAGGTAAATGCCTTAGAGGGGCCACCAAAACGTAGCTGTGAGGAACCCTGAATATAATATGCGTGCAGCTCTTTCAGCAATTAATTAATGTTATGAAATCGCAGAGGAGAGCGATAATCTGCATCTCTCATGGTCAGAGCTTTGTCAAATAGATTAGATAAAAAAAATAGGTCACCAGCCACAGGCCCCACTGGAGCAACAGAGCAGCCACCTGCCTTGTAAATTCAAATAGGTATCCATTTCTTTGTGTGGTGCACAAAATGACAAAGATTAACAAAGGAGTGTGGGAAGGGTGCACTCATGACGTTAAGTGACTAACCAAGAAGTCCAGGCTGAACAGGCCGCTCAGAAAGAGGCTATAGCTGAATATCACTTGCAGAGTTCGACCATTTGGCGATATGCATGAACCATGAGAATGGGGGGGTCGGAGAGAAAGTCATCCAAGGCCACATTCACTTTGAAATTATTTATCAACTGGTGGCTCTGCTGTCTTGTTGACCCCCTTATCTGGTTTCATGCAAACGTTGGCCTTAATGGAAGGGGAGTAGCGAAGCGCAGAGAAATTCGGTATTGTTGCACAACAACCAGACACCACTGGCTGTTACCACACACCACCAGTCAACCATCATGAGAGGACTTTGCGTAGAACTTGGGGAATTTTATCTCCGGAATACTTCAATATTTCATAGCTTAGGCTAAATGTTACCAATAGTGAAATAAGCCATGACATGGAAAAAACATCCATTTCAAATGTGTATTTTCGAAGTCTGGAAGTTTAGGCATATAGCCAGAGAAAAGGAAAAATGCTTCCCCCAGAGTGGAAGGAATATCTGGAGTATAGTGATCAGCTGTCGAAGCACCACCACGAAACTAGCCCTAGTTTTTCCTGGCCAGTCAACAGCAGCTCGCTCAGGCAGGTGTTGCCACCACACCAGTTACTAAAAGCATCGAGGAGGTGCAGGAGGCATGCACGTGAACAGATCAGAGGCAACCAAGATTGAAGCCGATTTGCACATACCCAGCGTCCTCTTTTAAAAGGGCTGCTTGGTTTCTCAAGAGGGCAAACAGTTCATATCCTCCTCAGGAAAATAGCCCAAACTTGACATGCCCTGCTCCAAAAGAGTAAAACAGATATACTGATTAGATTTTTTTTTTTATTATTCGCAGGTGGTTTCATTACTGTGCACAGACACACACGTAAGCAGGACATGAAACTATGCCACAACATCAGAAATAAAGAACCCTACTTTACACATTTCTCTAATCAGATCGAAGGTGTATTCACTGCTCATCCTGTTTTATTTACATTCACGCTGCAAGGAATATACTTACTGTGTTGCATTGGCCTTGGGCGTTTATGTTGCCCTTCTGCTTGCTTAACATATCTATGATATGATATGATATGATAGGTTATTTATAACGCGCTTAATACCCAGAGGTTTCTAAGCGCGGACCCGGGGATCGAACCTGTGGTGGTACGTGTCGTCTTGCTTCCAAGGCAAGCAGGTTGCCCCTGGGCTATCCTCCCGAGACAGGAGGAACCTCTTCTTTTTTTTGCTCCATCTGATACCATTTGCCATAACGGTATAATTGTCAAGAGAACCTCTTGTGGTAATACAAATAAAACAGCCAGTGTGAATGGTAATCTAGGATATTGAGGAAAAGTATCACCTAGCAAGTGAGTACAGAAAAGAAAGAGGGTTGAGCTAAAAATCTGCAGACTTAGAAGGGGCCCTAAAAAACGTCACGAAAAGTGATGTGACAGCTTCAGAGACCATGGAAGTAGAACGTGGTTATGAGCGAGTAGGTTTTGGGGTAACCACAGAAAAAGCAACTGAAAGGGTAAAACAAATGTCAATTATAAGTTACTCACCGTAGTGACTAACGTACTCTTAGTCCATAGTCCCCTTTCCTCCATACTGTATGGGCGTCCCTTCCAAGGGACGGGAGACGGAACCTTTTTTACCAGAAAAAACCTTTTTCCCCTTTAAATATAGAGGCGCGCAGGTGTGCGGCCTAGGTAGCATGTGCTGCCCTGACTCCGCCCTCCGGCGCCACACCTCAGTCCCCATTGACGCATCGTCAATCGATTTAACATTGCCTAATGACACCAGTATTATTAGGGGGGAGGTTGGTGGGACTTATGGAGGAAAGGGGGACTATGGACTAAGAGTACGTTAGTCACTACGGTGAGTAACTTAAATTACTCTTACGTCCCAACCCCTTTCCTCCATACTGTATGGGCGATTACAACTGATTGTAGCCCCAGGGTCGAGAGGAGACCCTCCTTAAGCAAATTAGGTTCCTGAGAACCGCCTGTCCGAAAGCCGCATCAGATCTCGAGCCGGCATCCAAACAGTAATGCTTGCAGAAAGCTGAGGGAGAGGCCCAAGTGGCCGCCCTGCTTATGACTTGCCAAGGGACATGGCGCTGGAATGCGATGGCCGTTGCCTTGGCCCTGATGGCGTGGGCATGCATGTTGGCCGGGAGTGGCTTGTGCTGGCCCTCAAACCCTTCCTTGATGGCAGAGACCATCCAGCGGGATATGGAGGCCTTAGAGGCCAGATAGCCTGGCCTTGAGCCTCCGAAAGTGACAAACAGGGCGTCAGACTTGCGGAAGCCCTTGGTCCTGTCCCAAGTAGAATTTTAGGGCACACCTGACATCCAGGCAGTGCAGCACTCTGTGCTTCGTCCTTGGGATCGGGAAAGAACATAGGAAGGACTATTTCTTCGTTCAAGTGAAATGCAGATGGAACCTCGGGCAGAAATGCCGGGTGCGTCCGCAGGACTACCTTGTCCTTGTGAAAGGTGGTATATGGTTCAGAGGCGACCAGCGCCTGGATCTCACTGACTCTGCAAGCCGAGGTAAGACCGATTAGTAAGGCCGTCTTGATGGTGACCAGCCTAATGTCCACGGATGCCATTGGCTCGAATGGTTTGTGCGCCAGGGCACCCAACACTATGTTAAGGTCCCACACAGGGTGCAGTCTCTTGACGGGCGGGCAGAGCCTAGCAAGACCAGTCAGATGTTTCTTGACAATGTGGTTCGAGGAGGAAAAAATGCCTTCCTCCGAGTTCCTGTAAGTCCCAATGGCTGCAAGGTATGTATGGCAGGTGTCCACCTGTATGCCCGATTGAGCGAGGTGTGCCGAAAAGGAAAGCGCATCGTCCAAATTGCAGGCCAAGGGGTCAATTCCCTTGGAGTCTGCCCAGTGGCAGAACGTGGTCCATTTGCTTTTGTACTGGGCCCTGGTGTCTTTGCTCCTGGTGCCCTGCATGATCTCCAGATTGGCCTGTGAGAGGCTAAGGTGCCGAAGCGTTACCTGCTCAGGTACCACGCTGTCAGGGCTAGTTTCCCCAGCACGGGGTGGATGATTCTGCCCCCCTGCTGTGCCAGAAGATGTGCTGGGCCTGTCGGGAGGTGTATAGGGGGCACCTCTGAGAGGCTGAGGAGCTCCGAAAACCATGGCCTTGCCGGCCACCATGGAGCAATCAGAATGATGAGGAGTCGGTGAGACAAATTACCCTGTGGATCAGGGGAGTGGGCGGAAAGGCATAGGCCTTCATGCCGGTCCACTGGAGGTGAAATGCGTCGCCCAGGGAGCCGGGGCCCTGGCCCTACCAGGATGCGAACTGGGGACACTTCTTGTTGTACCAGGTGGCCAAGAGATCCACTTGGGGGTAACCCCACCTGTTGAAGATCTCCTGAATAACAAGGTTGTTTAGCTGCCACTCGTAAATGTCCGCTTCCAGCCTGCTGAGCCTGTCTGCCTCCAGGTTGGATTCCCCCGGGAGGTGGACTGCCGAGAGGTAAATGTCGTTTTCCAGGGCCCATTCCCACATGCTGATCGCCAGTCTGCCAGAGGAGGGGATCTGGTGCCTCTCTGCTTGTTGACGTAGTACATGCTGGTCAAGTTGTCTGTCTGGATGAGGACAGCCTTGCCCTTGAGAAGTGGTAGGAATGCTCTGAGCGCTATCCAGATGGCGTTCAGCTCCAACCAATTGATGTGGTATTCCTGCTCCTGTCGAGTCCAGGTGCCGTGGACCGAGAGATCGTCCAGGGTGGCTTCCCAGCCCTCGAAAGAGGAGTCTGTGGTGATGTTGGCCTGCGAAGAGGGCGGTCGAAAGGGCTTGCCCGTCCGTAGGTTGCAGTCCGTGGACCACCAGGTTAGGTCCGAGTGGAGAGATGGAGGAACGTTGATGATCTCGGATTGCGAGCCCCGCTCCCGATTCCATGAGGCCGCAAAGTGCAGCTGAATCCTTCTCATCCTTAGTCTCGTGTGCAGGACGGCTAACAGGACTGCCGCCAGTAGACCCAGGAGATGTTGTCACCTCTCTGCTGAGGAAGTGGGCGGTGGCCCTCTTGATGGCCGAGATTTTGTCCTCCGACAGGAAAACCCTCCCGAAGCACATGTCCCAAAGAGTCCCAGGAATGTCAGAGTCTGCGTAGGCTGCAGCTGTGACTTCTTGAGGTTGAGCGAGAAGCCCAGATTGTGCAGTGTGTTCATAAGGGCATGGGAAGAGTGGCGAACCGCTTCCGGTGATGTAGCCCTGACGAGCCAGTCGTCGAGGTATGGGTACATGTGGAGGCCCTGCGCTCTGAGAAGGGCCGCCACAGCGTTCATGAGTCTGGTAAAGACCCTGGGGGCCGAGTTGAGACCAAATGGCAGGACATTGTATTGGAAATGGTAGCCCATGATCCTGAACCATAGGGAAGAACGATGGGGCTGCCAAATCGGGACGTGTAGGTACACGTCCTTCAGGTCCAGGGAGCACATCCAGTCTCCCTTGTCCAATGTCTCCGCTATAAAAGTTTGCGTAACCATCTTGAATTTTTAAAGAGGTAGGGAGAGGTTGAGGGTGGAAAGGTCCAGCATAACTCTCAGGCCTGCCTGGTTCTTCTTCTGAAAGGCAAAAATCCTGGAGTAGAAGCCAAAGCCTTGCTGGGAGGCTGGGACTTCCTCCACTGCATGGCTCTCTACGAGCGACCGGCTCTCCGCCAAAAGAGTTGCTGTCCCAACCTGTGGGAGAGGAGGGAGGAGAGGCTGGGATAGGAGGCCGGTACCCCGTGGATACCACAGAGGGGATCCAGGGCTCCACGAAATTCTGGCAACAGAATTGTGCATGGAGAGCAACCCTAACCCCCCACCGGAGACATGTGGACCCAAAGGGGCGCGTCATGCCTTCTTTCCCTCGAAGGCTGACGCTGAGGAGGGGGACTGGAAAAAGCCCTTACTCCACCCCCCTTTTTGTTGTTTGCGCCGGTTCTTAGACGGCGAGCGGTCCGGCTGCCTGGATCTGCATTCCTGGAAGCCACGGAACCCTCCATACGTACGACCCTTTTCCAAGCGCTGCTGAGATTGGGTGTACGATTTGTGCGTGGTCTTTGTAAGAATGGATAAAGACTTCGCTGTTTGTGAGCTGTTCTTTTTGTCCAGCTCTTTGTCCGTAGAGGAGTGGAAGAGGTCCCCCCGTCGAACGGTAGATCTAGAATGCACAACAGGATATCCGGGTTGAATTTCATTGCCCGGAGCCAGGCTGTTCTCCTCATGTCCGTGCTAATGCAGATGGCAGGACCTGAGGTATCGATATGAGCCATTGTGGATTAAATGAGGTAATGCGCCACGAGCTTGGCTTCCACTAGCCCCGCCTTAAAGCGTGATTGGCACTGGGTGGGGAGTTCCGGGAGGAAGTCCGCAATTTCCCGCCATAACCGTTGGTAGGCGGCAGCCAGCATGGCATCTGCATTAGCCTGGCGCAGGTGCAAGGAGGTGCAGGAGTAGATCGTCTTGCCGTACGCCTCCAAGATCTTCTCCTTGCCTAGCAGCACCGCAGAGGAGGAGGCAGAGGACAATTGAGGCTCCATCTGCCTGTACTTGGCGTCCAGGCGTCTGTTGACCTGCTGGACCGAGTGGTGATTGAGCCAACCCTTCTTGGCCAGGGAGACTACATCGGTTTGCAGTGGAATCTCCGTGTTGGCAGAGGGGTGTTTTGTGAGGACTTCAGCCAGAACCACCTCTGCCGGAAGTTCGACCTCGGGTTAGGGGAGGCCCAGGTACTCCGCCAGGCCAGCAAGACGTTCATGGAAGGCCCTGGCTGAGGATGGCGTGTCCGGATCCTCCTCCTCATCTGTATCCTGCAGAGCTGGAGGATCTAGTGGAGGAGGAGGTGTAGATGGTGACGGAGGCTGGGGTACAGGGACCGCAGCCGGAGGCTGAGGAGGTGGCGGAGCTGGCTGTGGAGCCGGAGGAGGCGGCTGAACCGGGGCCTGGGGGCCCGATGGAGGCATCTGTGGTGCCGTTAGCATGGCGGGGAGGACTTCCCTGACTGCGTCTTTGATGATAATCCCCATCTGAGGAGACCTCATGAGGCCGAACAACTTCTCAAAGAGCACCTCCTCACTGGCCAAAGAGGTGGCAGCGGGTACCGACAGGGTAGCGGGGGGCTGCTGGAGCCACTGCGTACCCTGTACATATGGACGCAAAGGAAAGTTGCCCTGCGCAAATGAAGGGTAGACTGTAGGCCACGTACCTGGTTGAGGCCAGTCCCACCTTGACACTCGTTCTTCACCAAATTCATGGAATGGCATCAGACGGGTGCCTCTTTCTGGCACGGTGGCTATTTTGTCAAGCTGCCCGCCACGTACCTGCAACGTGTTGCTCGGCCCGGCCTCGTCCAAGACTCTTGCGTGTGGATCACAAGGCCTACCCTGCTCCTCGGGCCTCGGCCAGGTAGGTGTAACACCCTCGACCCGGGGGTCGGTAGAGCTGCGTTTAGGCGCCCCCCTTAGATGTATTGCTGGTATTAGGGCATAGCCCCTCAGACGTACTGACGGTGCTAGGGTGTAGATCATCGGCCATTGTGTCGATAAAAGGGCATAGCCCCTCGGGTGTAGACCCGGTACCAGAACCTTCCGGTCCCTCAACACTGCGCCCGGGAGGATCCGAGGACCCCCTCGACGCGAAGGCCGGTAGCTGTAGCAGCCTCGGTGCACGTGCCGGTAGAAGGACCTGGCCGGTCCCTCCCGCGCGAGAGTCCCTGGGAAGGAGTCTCCCTTGCGGGGTGCGCTGGAAAATATCGGCCCTACCTTGGGCCTGGTTCGATGCATCTCGAAGTTCTTGAGATCCTCTGGAGGCGACCTCTGGAAGAGCTCCCACCACTTGGCTAGTCTGTTCTTCAGCGCCTTCGAGGACAGCGAGTCACACGCCGAACATGATTGCCAACCGTGGTCTGAGCCAAGGCAACGTAGGCAGAGGGCGTGGGGGTCTGAAGTTGGGAAGAGCCCGTTGCAGGATGGACACCTGCTGAACACTGAAGAGGTCAACATGCGCCGGGGAGGAGCGTGACGCCTGAGGACCAAGTACCTGAATGATAGAGAAGACAAAAAAGACAAAGAAGTATCCGCGCATGGAATTACATGGCCGAAACCGTGGAATTGCATGGCCGAAGCCAAACCCAGGAGCGCAGGTGAATTTGCCCCGTTCCCGTCGATGCGGAAAAGGGGACTGAGGTGTGGCATGTGAGGGGGGAGTCAGGGTAGCGCTTGCTCCCTGGGCCACACCCCCACACACATCTAAATTTAAAGGGGAAGAAGGTTTTTTCTGGTGAAAAAGGTTCCGTCTCCCGTCCCTTGGAAGACCTACAAACAAATATAAATATGTGAACTCGGTAATGTGCCTGGTGTTCGAACTCAAAGGCACTGCACTCTGGACGACCTGTCTTTTTTATTATCAAAGGAATGCAGCAGAAACCTTGTACATGATGGTTGTCCATCCACAGCTGAATAGCTGTCGACTCATAATGGATATATCAAGGAAAGGATCAACCCAACCCATGGTTTCTTTAGTATTCAAGCACAGTACCAAATCTTTCTTTTATTTTCATTACTAAGAGCAGTGTACCAAAAGAATGTCAGTAACAACTACTACATCCAGTGGAGAGGCAACACAATGTCAATACAACAACTCAGGTGCTGTGAATTCATACATTGGCAAATTAGCAGAGTATTCAGTATTTGTTCGACTGCTGTGAAAATCTAGAGGCCTACAGAAACTTCAACAAAAAAGAAACCTACTACGGGCAAGTCCAAAATGCCACCTCCCAAAAATATAAGTGCTGGGACAGTACACAACGAAATGTGGCAATACCACATGGATTTAAGACGGGTAGACAACACATACCTCTGCTAAAGGCCAAGTTAGACACTGAGACAATACTGAATGATTTAAATAACAATATTGTACAACGCTAACTAAAACAAAGATCACATGCAATTCTAGAAATTACAGGAAACTGCCCAATGGGAGTAATATCTTTGCTCTACTACAAGAGCACTTAAGCTCATGCATATTTCTAGCTGATAAATAAAGAGGAATATCTTCGGTTGATGCATGGATGAGTTTCAACCTCAATACTAATCCAGTATCATTTAGTATTAAATATATCTTGGGTCGAATTCTCAGGCTTTCTTATGTTTTTTAAGGGGATCTACCAATGTACGGCCTCCATTCCTTTAAAAAATCCAATATACAGCAAGCAAGAGCCAGGATATGCTGGTGTAACAATCATTTCCATATTTTGAAAAGAAAAGCACGCCGGTCACCTGTTCATAGTCTTTGACAATATGTTTCTCAGAGCACTGATTGTTTTCGATTGTCAATCTTTTTTTTCACGGGGATCCAGGAGATCCATCACATAACCATTGGTCTCCATCTTCCGATGTAAAAGTTTGCAACTATTTGGAATTCACACTTTTGGGGTTCCCTCAAGCTTCTCTATTTTTGTGGAGGCATCTGTTCCTCCAAGTAACATTTCAAATCAGAAGAGGAGAAATGTACAGAGATTTCCAAGGGTATCAGCTGAATACATTTCAAATATTCATCAGGTGAAAAGCTTGTTCAATTTTAATTGTAATTTGGGGGGCCTCTACTAAGGCTATCATCAAAAGCGAATCTTCTAAATGTGCTACTGCAGCCCTATACAGAAATTAAGTTTGAGGCATTACCAGACATGCTAGCACAGAACTGTGGACACTATTGTGTCAACTATTTTAGTGGCATCTCACAGTAGTCAAAATCCTCATGAAATAAATACTAAATATTTAAACCCTCACTACTTAAAATTATTATATTCACCAATGGCTTGCAGGAAAGATGCTATAGATTGTGATTTTCTCCTACTTTAAATGCTGTTTAGAATCCATTGGCTTATACCTAAATGTTTTAATAAACAGTAATTTGTGGAGGCTCCTGCAGTAGGATAAAATGCTGGGGCCAAAACCAACTTCAAGAACCTGGAGATGTGTATCTGAACCTCCATAAACTGACTTCTTGGACAAATGTATAATTCATCATAACACTTTTTTAGTAGGCCGCTTGATGGAGAAGAGGAATGCTGTGCGAGGACAGCAGCCAAATGATTTTCACCGGGCAATGGAGAAAAGGGCGAAAAGAACGGAATTATGGGAGAAAGGTGATATATTAAGCATCTTGGTGTGATCAGGGTTTTTTGAAAAGACGATTCATGAATGTGAAACCTGCACCATATGCCTTTGGCACGTTTGCCCCACTTCAACAACTCCAGCATTTAACCCATGAGATTAATGGGTTTTTAAATTTGCGAGAAAAATCTATCAGCAAGATGCTCTGTGCATCTCTCGCCACCCTGTGCCACCCACCCCCAACTCACCTGGCCCTCCTTCACTCTCTGCCCATCTCCCTGCCCCCCCACTCTGCCCATCTCCCTGCCTAACCCCCACTCTCTGCCCATCTCCCTGCATCTCTGCCTCTCTCTGTCTTGGTCTCGGTCTGCCTCTCTCTTTCCCTCCCTCCCCCAGCTACATGTCTTTCGCTGGGTGATGGAAAAACAGTCAATGTTATAAAGTCCCAAATGGGTTGCCTCAAATCTCCCTTACTTTGCGGGATTACAGGCCTTGAAAGGATGCCACGTTTCCACTCAGAAAGCTCCAGGTTTGTTTGAGATGAATGAAGAAGGACCCATCTCCACTGCTCTTCCCAGAGTGTCCGTAGATCCTTCCCACCAACTTGCTGAACTGTAACTAGTCCCCCTGGCCCCAGCTGGCACCTCCTCTGGCTGTTAGTGCTTACCTAGAGCCTTTCCTGGCCCCTCCGGAACCTTCCAGCTCTGGCTAATTGGTCTCTTCCGAAGCCTTTACCTCACCAAGCAGCTTTTTTACAAAGGTTCTGTCTCTGAATTGTAGGGCTCTTTCCTTCCTTTGCCACCTCTGACCAATTAAAGAAACCTCCTTACTCTCTTCCTCTTCTCCATACTTCCCCACTATAACCCTCATTCCCCTTCACTCATATTATTCACTGCAAACCTCCTATGTAGCCAACCTCCTTTGCTCTTGTCATCTCTTCCTCGGTTGACTCTGCCTCTTCCACCTCTTTTGTGTAGGCCACCTACTCGAGCGTCTCCACTACTACCAAATCCAGTGCTCGATGGCGAACGGAAATCGGCAGTAGCCAACAGTTGTCTGCCTAGCCACATGTCCACTTTTTGCTATGAATCACTTACTAGTAAGTGTCACTATCCCCACAATAGTACTGCTAGATTATGGAGCTGCTGGTGTATTTATCGATACTCAATTTGTGAAATTCTGTTGCTATTCAGCAAGTAGTTAAACCAAAGGTGGACTCGATTAAGTCAGTTGGTGGTAGTGCCTTTACCTCAGGGGATGTCACAATGTAAACTGTAGAACTTCCAAAAACCTGTGCTGCCAGTCATTTTGGCAACATCCTGGAGTCGCATACACAATCCTCACATGGATTGGGCTCAAGAAATAATCACCTTCTTCTCTGCATTTTGCACTCAGTATTGTTTGGATATTGTCATAATTTATGTCAACATTTTAACTATACAACTAAGAAAGATCTACTTAAGGAGAAACCAAAAATACCTGCACAATATTCTGAATTCACTGATGTGTTTTGTGAAACAGCAGCAGCAGCACTACATCCGCAGTATCCATATGATTGTGCAATAGAACGGATGCCCAAGAAACCCATTCCACATGACCATTAAGGAGTAGGAATAATTCCATAGATATTTGAAAGACAATCTTAGGAAGGGGTGTAGAAAACATTCTACTGCTCCAGGAGGGGTTACTATCTTTTTCTTGCCAAAAGCCAATAGGTCCTTGAGGCCGTGCATCAACCATTGCAAATGTAACATCACTGTTCACAATAGGTAACCGCTGGCCTTGTTGTCAATGCTTACGTACCACATTGGTCTTGCCCATATTTTTACACAACCTGACCTATGGGGGGCATATAATCTGGTAAGAATTTGGTCAGGGGATGAGTGGAAGACCGCTTTCAATACCCAACATGACCCCTTTGAATATATGGTATAAGAAAGGCATGGTACCCACAAGTGACCACTGTTCAAAGGTGTTTATTGGACTTTAAAAAAAACACTGATCTAATGCTAAATCTACAGATGGGAGCAAGCTACAACCACCAAATAATAAAAACACAGTACTAGTGGTGTCTTGTCAAAATAAAAGAGCCTATACTAATAAAACTATTGCTAATTCTTATCTCTAAATACAAATAGTGTGGGAAACAGTGTTTACTAAAAAGAAAGAAGTGTTCACAAAATGATATGTCAGGATGTTGAGGCGGTTGGCCTCCCTTCTCCACGTTTTCAGCACGGGGCAAGGCGGCACACTCAAGTTTAGCACACACTTTGGCTTCTCCAGCACGAGGCTGCAGTTCAGAACAATCCCAAGGCCTTCTGCAATAAAGTCTCTTTCTCCTTGAAAGTCTCTTATTCATAGAATACCATGGAGTGCAAATTATTATTTAAAGTTTCCTTCTCTTTCAGGCTTACACAATTGAAACGGGATATCCTTCCCCAACTTACTTACTTCCAGATTCACTTTGCTTTACTGTCGGAGACTTTCAAAACTATATGGCTTCGCTTTAATCCCATACATGACCACTCCGACACTGCCGCATTCTGGTACTTTTACTTCTTGAGATAAATTCCTTTTAATTTACATTCAGTGCTGTTTCAAACAAGCCTTCTTGGGGATTCTATTCACTTGTACTTTACTTAGTGATTTCCCTGTTTTGGCTTTTAGTTTCGTATGCTTTTCAGTGTTCACATCACTTCCCTTCACTTCAGGGACTTCGCTTTCATTTTACAGAGACTTCCGAATTCGTGTTCACTCACACAGGGTCACTCTGTTACTTTGGCTCTTATTATTTTTCAGGTGTCACTTACTCATCCGGGCTCGGACGCCTTCAGGTATCACTTCCACCTTCCTTTTTGGGTTCGGGCCACTTGCCCGCTTTACTTGGTGCCTTCACTCATGTGCTCCGCTTCCCACCTGCTCGCCCGAGTCTCTCTCACTCTCTCTTTTGATCAGACTCACCGGGCAGCGTTACGAGGTCAGCAGCTCTGTCCTTTGGCATGGGGATGAAGTCAGGGTCTCACCACTGCCCCTCTACATCCTTGGTGTCAGCACTGGTCCCAAGGGGACAAGCAATTGTCTGGACCTCAACAGCAAGGTCCTGGCTGCCTGAATCCAACACGTAGGAGGCACGGCTCCTGCGACACGTTGCAGCCCTTCTTTCTCAGTGTGCCAGCGTCGCTGCACGGCGTCCTCCTCTGGATTCACATGACAGCTCCCAGCCTCTTGGTTTCTCAGCTCCAGACAATCTTCCTAGCTTGCTTTTGGTGTTTGGGACTTGAGGTATCCTCTGCCAGTCTCAACCTTGCAGCCTCCCTCTTGCTCTCTCAACTGCATCTGACCTTTCTCTCTCAGCAGCCTCCCTTTATACACCTGTGTGAGGTTAATAAGTACCAGGTGTGTGATAAGGGTTGGGTCTGCCTGACCTTGCCAAACTTCATTAAGGGGACAGTCTGCTGTCAGAGTTGTGTAGTCTGTCTTCTGTGTCTTAGTGGGGTTTTCACTGGTAAACCCCACCCCCCAGGTTGATTCTTCTTCGCAGTATTATGTGAAAATGGGGGGGGGGGGTTCAGATGTTGTGTATTTGAAAATACCCTAAAAAGACAAGAGGGGTTGTGTGATTGTACAAAAGGGGTTGAAGGGGGATACCGTGTCTCGCCTAGGGTATTCCCACGAGAATGACCCCGGACTCCCCTACCCGGGTTATCCTCGAGGACTGGTCCACCCCCAGGGTCTGGATACAAAGGCGATGGCTGTGCCCTGGCCACCCGAATAGAGGCTTCTGTGGGTCCGAATGGGAGAACACCCCTAGGTTTCCCAGAACGGTTAAGCCATTTGGTTTTTGCGATGCCCCGGCCGCCTTCCAATACCTTATTAATGATATCTTTCGAGATCTTTCAGACTCTTTATGGTGGTATGTTTGGACTTTGAAACAATAAAGAGACAAGAAGGTGTTTATAGACCGTTCAGAGCAATCCCTCTGTATTCATAAACTACCAACAGTTATTTATGCTTGGATAGTCTTATGTCGCATTTGGTTAACACTACTCACTTCACCTTGGAGACGTTAACTTTCGCTATTCATTGTGTCTTTAAATTGAGCAATGACTACAGCACGTTTTACTCAAACAACAGTTATTATATCAATCATCAATGTATACTATACAGTAGAACAAGTTACTTACCAACTAGTAACGTTCTTTCGACTGGATG
This sequence comes from Ambystoma mexicanum, assembly GCF_040938575.1. Taxonomy (NCBI): domain Eukaryota; kingdom Metazoa; phylum Chordata; class Amphibia; order Caudata; family Ambystomatidae; genus Ambystoma; species Ambystoma mexicanum. The sequence goes on along the minus strand of NC_090935.1, from coordinate 1,354,485,223 downwards.
TTCCTCCAACGCATTCCACATCTTTGACTTGTAATGTCCACAGCTGTGCACTTTGGAAAGTTTTTCGGCAGAGGGTGTCCTGCGTCGATGGCGTCGGGTCCATGTCCCTCGACGGCCTCCGTCGAGGACGATGTCACAGGATGTTATAAATAGGACGCACGGCGCCCGTAGCCTCAGTTTAAGTTTTTTCCCGCAGAACGTGTGACACCATTCTGATGCCTGCTGGAATGCACTTAGCCTTGCGGAAACGGAAGCTGCAATCGCATAGGAAATTCTCCTGAAGGGCAAGCTGGGAGGGCGATGTGGAATGCGTTGGAGGAACATCCAGTCGAAAGAAAGTTACCAGTTGGTAAGTAACTTGTTCTTCAAATGGATTGTGTCCTCCAACGCATTCCACATCTTTGTCAGACTCCCAAAGCAGTTCCAGTAAATAGAGGAGGGAAAAGAATTTAGAATACCCAATTAGATTGCGGAATAAATAACCGCCATCCCAAAGGCCATATCCTGACCATGGATTGTATCCAGGGAATGTTTTACAAATGTATGGATTGAAGCCCAAGTAGCAGCATCACAAATATTCCTAATAAGAACACCCCGCTGGAGGGCGGTGGAAGTAGCCACGCCCCTAGTGGAATGAGCTCTCAACTCTTCAGGAGGGTCTTTACCCGCCAACCGGTAACACTCCGTAATGGTAAGGATAATCCACCTGGACAAGGTCTGTTTGGTAACACCCTGGCCCAATCGGTGTCCAGCATATCCTACAAAGAGTTGATCGTCCATTCTGACCCTGAACATCCTAGAAATTTAAAAGCTAAGAGCTCTCCTAGGATCTAACCGATGGAGACGCTCCTCTTCCTTACCAGGATGAGGAGGAGGGTAGAAAGATGGAAGAACCACCTTTTGACTCAAATGATATTCAGAGACTACCTTAGGTAGAAAAGAAGGACATACTCGCAGTACAACCCTGTCCTTGTGAAACACAGTAAAGGGTGGCATAGCTGAAAGTGCCTGCAATTCACTCACTCTGAGAGCGGAAGTAACCGCAACCAAGAACACAGTCTTGAAGGACAGTAATCTCAAAGGACAAGAGTGCAAAGGTTCAAACGGAGCACCCATGAGAAATCTCAAAACCAAATTCAAATCCCAAACCGGCACCTGGAAAGGGGACGGTGGGAATACATTAGTCAGTCCTTTAAGAAACTGAGAAATCAAAGGAATCTTAAAGTAAGAACATTCCTCAGATGAACGCTTAAAGATAGACAGCGCCGCCAGGTAACCTTTAATGGTACCCACTTCAAGGCCCCGGTGGGCCAAAGAAAGCAAGAAAGACAAAACTATAGGAGTGGAGCACTGAAAAGGATCAAAATTGTGATCCCTGCACCAGTCGCAAAACTTACGCCAATGGTACAGGGATTTTGTTGCAGGCCGCCTGGCCGAAAGCAACGCCTCTTGTGGGAGACTGTGCTCTGCCTGCTCAGAGCATCCGCTGCCGCATTTTTGTCGCCGGCCAGATGAACTGCTGAGATCGAAATTTCCTGCTGGATGGCCCAGAACCAGAGCTGCATTGCCTCTCTGCACAATGGGAGTGACCCTGCCCCCCCTTTTTGTTGAGGTAATGCATGGTCACTGTGTTGTCCGTCATGACCATGATACTCTTCCCCCGTACCGAGGGCAGAAAAGCCTTCAGGGCTAGCCTGGTGGCTCTCAGCTCTAACAGATTGATGTGGAGCCTGGACTCCGACAGAGACCAACGACAGCTGGTGGTCAAGTTGTTGGCATGAGCGCCCCATCCTGTGAGGGAAGCGTCCGTCAATACAGTCACCTCCGGCCACAGTTGCCAAAACGGTTCCCCCGTCATCAGGTTCCCTTTGTTCACCCACCACAGAAGGTCCTGGGAGACTGAGCGTGGGACCTGAACAGGATCCGTCATCTTGCCAGAGAACTGCGACAACTGCATCTTGAGGACCCATTGCAGGGATCTCATCTGCAGCCTGGCCTCTGGCACAAGAAAAATGCAGGAAGCCATGAGGCCGAGCAACCTTACGAATTCGAAAGCTGGGAGACTCTGGGCATGTTGAAACTTGTCCACCATCTGCACAGTGTGATGAGCCCTTCCCTTGGGAGGCGAACACTTCCCCAAGGACGTATCCAACACAGCCCCGATGTACTGGAGCTGTTGGGAAGGTGTCAGGTGCGACTTCTTGAAATTCAGGGAGAAGCCCAGCCTGTGGAGGGTGTGGCAGGTGACACCGAGATGATCCTAAGCTAGCTTGGGAGAGCGCACCCGGATCAGCCAGTCGTCCAGGTAGGGGTAGACGTGAATCCCGCCTCGCCTGAGGTACGCTGCCACCACCACCATGAGCTTGGTGAAGACCCTCGGGGCAGAGGTCAATCCGAACGATAGGACATGAAACTGAAAGTGCGAGTCGCCAGCCCCAAACCTCAGGTACTTCCTGTGCGCGGGATGGATCGGCACATGGAAGTAAGCATCCTTGAGGTCCAGAGATACCAACCAATCCTGAAGTTGAAGGGCCTGGAGGACTCGAGAAAGAGTGACCATCTTGAACTTGTCCTTCCGGAGGAGCTTGTTCAACCAATGCAAGTCCATGATGGGTCTCAAACCCCTGTCTTTCTTTAGGATAAAAAAATAAGAGGAATACCATCCCTTGTTCCTCTCAGCTACAAACACCAGTTCTATAGCGCCTTTCTCCAGCAGGGACAAGATTTCCTGTGCAAGGAGCGGATCCGGAAGCTTCAAAGAGAGTTTCCCCGGTGGATTGTCGTGAGGCCGCTGAAGGAAGGGAAGACAGTAGCTGTGGGCTATGGTATCCAACACCCACGCGTCTGAAGTAATGGCCTGCCATTATTCGAGATGCTAAGACAGTCTGCCCCCAACCGGCGAACCATGGGACATGGCCTCATGACTGTTTGGAAGCGGCTGCAGCAGTGCCTGAAGGCAAAGAGGCAGCTGCCTGAGCGGCTCTGGCACCACGATTTCCCCGTCCACCACGGGTACCTTTCCGCTTGCCCCTTTGACTGGCGGCCCCTCTCGTACTACCAAAGGAGGAGTAGTACCGAAAGGAACCTCCCCTCCACTGCTGTCCCCTAGGACGAAAAGTCAGAGGTTGACGCACCGCGGCGCTCAAAGACTTCGCTGCAGCTTTTGAGGTCTGCAACCTCTCAAGGCTCTCGTCAGCCTTGCTGCCAAATAAATGTGCACCTTCAAAGGGCATGTTGAGAAGACGGGCCTGCACATCCGGAGCAAACCCCGACTTCCATGACCACGCAAATCTGCGCATCACAGTGCTCGCAGCCATGGATCGGCTAACTCTGTTGGCCGTATCCAAACCCGACTGAAGGGATTTGCACATGGCATCCTTGCCGTCTTGCATGAGAGCAAGGAAACCATCCCTTTCTTCCCCCTCGAGAATGTGCTTAGCGGCCAAGGAAACACAATTCTACAGAGTGAGTGAAAACCTTGCCAAGACACATGTGGAGTTGGCCAATTTCAAGGCCATGCTCCCAGCAGAAAATACCTTCCCGGCCCAACCGTTGAAGCGCTTGTCGTCCCTATCCGGAGGGATGGTAGAGGATGCCGCCTGCCTCGAGGTGGCCATAGCCGCCTGAACCACCAAACTCTCAGGAGTGGGGTGAGTAGATAAATAGCTGGGGTTGCTAACGGAAGGGCTGTATTTCTTAGTTAGATTTTTATTCACAGCCGGAAGAGATTCCGGGACTGCCAAGCAGCTGTCACCCTTTTCTGCAAGGTAGAATAAAATGGCAAAACAGGGTCAGAGGACGGACCTTGATCCAAGATGTCCGTCAGATCATCCTGCACAAAGTCTTCCGGAGGACTAGACCAGCCCAGATACTCCGAAACTCGTGCCATGAGTCTCCTTTAAGAAGACACTGCAGAGCCCCAGGCTCAGGTCTACCAAACTCCACTTCCGAGGAAGTGTTCTCAACTCCTCCAACTGACTGTCCCCAGAAAAAATTGGAGCAACATCAAGGTCACCAGGTTCCTCAACCTCAGACCTTTCCTCCTCTTCAAAAATATCATCCAGCGGGGGTTGAAACCCAGGTCTGGGAACAGAAGAGGGCCTGGAGGCCAAAATCGGCCTCACCGACTTCGATTTAGCCTTCCTTGGAGGATCCAGGATGTCTGGGTACTCCAACAGCAAATTTAGAGAAAAAAATCCCCGAAGGCACCGAGAGCGTTGACAACCTCGACGTTGTGATTGCCAAAGGCTTCAGCGTCGACGTGACACAGGTGCCGACGGTGCCGTGGGTTGATACGACGGCAAGGCGTCGATGTCCGAATCAGACAGACACAGCGCCGAACGAGTCGACGCCGGCCCGAGCCCTCAAGAGGTTGCTGTGGTCTTGCTGGGGACGAGGACCGAGACCTAGAGACACATCTCTTGCAACCCTTCGATTCCTTGTCGTACGTGACCAGACGGCTCCCGATGAGTGTCGCGTCGCAAACCCGAGCCCGAAGGCGTGCGAGCCACGGAACGGCCGGCTCAGTCGGAGGGCGCGACCGGACCTGTGTCCTGCGACTGAAAAATCACCATCATGGATTTTCTAAACGCCGCCCATTCCTCCGGAGTCGAGGACTTCGTAGGGCACAAAACCTTCCTCGAGGCACCATCCTCCGATGAGGACGGGGAAGGCGACCGGGGACGGCGCTTCTTTGAAAGCCAGGACGAGGAAGACTAGTGGCGGGAACCACTCCGGGACCAAGATCCCCGGGAATCCTTCCGACGCAGAGAGTCGCCTCTCGAGTCGTCGGTGGAAACCCCTTTGGACTTGGAAGTCTGGGACTTAAAAGACTTAGATCCCCTACCTACCTGGAGCTTTCCCTTCTGCTCCCGCAAGGCCTTGGCAGTCAGCGACTGGCATTTCGAGCAGTTGTGGGTGTCGTGCGACTCACCCAGGCACCACAAACAAATGCGGTGGGGGTCGGTGAGCGACATCTCAGACTTGCAGTCCCGGCAGGTCTTGAAGCCGGACCGCGGAGTCGGAGGGGTCGATGAGAAAGACATCTTCAATGAAGAAAACACACGAGGCGCGCCGAGTCTCACGAAGTTAACACGTCAGGGAAAAAACTGAACTGAGGCTACGGGCGCCGTGCTTCCTATTTATAACATCCTGTGACGTCGTCCTCGACAGAGGCCCTCGAGGGACATGGACCAGACGCCATCGACACAGGACGTTCTCTGCCGAAAAAGTTTCTGAAGTGCACAGCTGTGGACATTACATGTCAAAGATGTGGAATGGTTGGAGGACACAATCCATTCAAACATATATTACTCTGCATGCTTAAAGAAAATTCATTAGGATCTGTGGATACAAGGTCTGTGGTGCTGTAAATACAATAGAAAAAATGGCTAAAATATCAATATCTTCAAGTTCTACAATTACTAAAACTGTTCCATTCATACTCGCTTCACAACTCTACATTCAATCTCATTTATATTAAACCCAACATGTTTCATTCCTTCCATCCTTTCTAAAACGACTTCTTAAGGAATTTCTTCAGGGGAGCACAGTCCACCTTCCCACAATCCTTTTTGTATTTGCTAATTCTTAATCTAAGTTGCATCTGTATTGTTAGACACGCTGACTCCATTGATTGAATATCGCGTTAGTCTATTCTTGACAATTTTGTTTCTAAAGTTTCGTGCTCAGGTGATTTATCTGGTAGTGTTTCCTGCAACAACATATTTAAAGGGTTTTAATTGCCCATTTCATTGATACTTCAAATATATCCTCATTTGATTTGTTTTTGTTCTTGAATTTGAATTACAACCTCTGAGGGATCTCAAAATGTCCAGATTCTTATGGGTTAGGATCTTAAATCTTATGGCCGCTGTATTATCTTGCTACATCCACCTTGGGTTTGTACAATCTACAAATCACATAACCCATCTTCTTTAGTTCTTTGCTACTAGTCAGGTCCCATTTCTCAATTCTTCCATACCTTGATGAGAATATGGAATGATATGTTACCTTTACTTTGCCCTTTAGGGTGCATGCTTCAAAATGGCCCGTCTATATTACTCGTGTTAAACCTTAGCGTCTACTTGCATTCTTCTATTGGCACTAAAAGATACACGCACAATTGCTGCCTGTAAATATCATCGTAGACTAACCAATACGAATTCTATTGTGGCTAATTTCCATCTCTCTTCTGCAGATTCACAGCTTGCCGTATCTAAAAAATGCTCTATTGTCTTATGCTCTTGTGCCTTTCAGAACTCGGTGGGAGCGTCTTTACTGTTATTGAACGCAAGTTCTTGTTACTCTCTGCGGTGATCTAAACTCAAAAAGACAAAAACACAGGAAGGACCGTTTGTTCCACTTCGGGCACGGCCGCTTTGCATTACAGGTTCTATCTACCTTACAGAGGCCATTTCGTCTTTGTCCACATCACATATATTTGTCCCATTTCTTACCGTGCTCGCTAACGCTGCCGCTCGCATCCACCACTCAGCGTTCGTTAACATGACCAGGTGTCATGTCAATACGGTTAGGCAATTTTGCCCATTTTTTACTACTTAGTTCGAGTGTGTTATTTAGCCAGAATTCTGCAAACGCATGGCTACACAGTGTATTTTCCCCATGTATCTTCTATTTTATAATGTGTCCAAGGGGTGCAGGAGAAGGCTTTCCAGCTACTCAAGCACCCTTTTTATACCTTCATGACGAATCGCTACCATTTATTGCACATTGGGGGTGGCCATTGGTGCCATTTTGTCACAAAACGCCCCTGAAACAGGCTGGTTACATCCAGTGGCCTTTTTTGTCAAGGACACTTTCTACAGGAAAGAGGAACTACACTATACATGAGATAGATTTGTTGGCCATTCAAGAGGCATTTATGCAATGGAAACACTATTTGAAAGGGGCCAGGACAGTCATGTTACAGTATGTACTGATTATAAGACCTGGGGATTCCTTAAAAAAGTCTACCAATCATCAGTTGGCACAATGGATGCCTTTTTCATGTTTTCAGTTCCTAGTGACATTTTGGCCGGGGCACTGCCACAGGAAAGCCGATGGATTTTCGAGGCCTGCGGAAGGAGCGTCTGTTCTGGTGCCTGTCTCTAAACCTATGATTCTTCGAAGCTCTATGATGGCATTTGTGCAGGTGACAGCAGTGCAGGTTTTATGTACAGTCCAGCAAGAGGTGGATTTCAAGTAATGGATTAGATCAGAGCCAGTACGCTGGTCGGTGATAAAGGGACTTTTGTCATGATGGGAGGATTTCTGTGACTGACTATTCTGCAGCATGTTGTGTGGCAATGGTACTATGAGACACTGTTTTGTAGGATACCCTTGCAGAGCACAACATTTGCACAAGCCATTGGATAGTGATAATTGACACTTGGTGAGTAAGAAATGGCGTGCTGTGTTTATTTATAGTAGTAAGGTGGGGAGTGACTTTATGGCTGGCTAATTGCTTCCAACTTGAAATATTGCACCCTGCCCTGGGATTGTTACCTACAACTGATTTGGTACGGCGGCTGATCTGCCACCCAGGGGGCAAACAATATTTGTATTACAATGCCCAACCTGCATTCAATGAAAGCCCCTGCTGGGGCAGACCGGTGGGTTTGGTAATGCAGATGCCTACGCCAACTGCACTGTGGTGGGATATCTCAAAAGATGTAAGAGGACTTGTGCTCGTGGGTCACTTATCCCAGATGGCACAATAAATTTCACTTGTAAGCCTCCAGGCAGTGCCTGAGCTGGCAGAGCACTTTCTCAAGTTAGTTGTTCAATTGCATGGGCTACCTTCTGTTATGGTTTCTAATCGAGGGCCTCAATCCATTTCTCTGGAACCCTGTGACCAGAACAGGAATACAAGCCTTGAAGTCCTTAGCTCATCACCCTCAGATGGATGTTAGGACAGAAAGGGCAAATAGGACAGCGGAACAATACCTATGCTGTTTTGCCACACCAGATTCCTGGTCCCATTGGCTTGCCTTGGCTGAATTTGTGTACAACAATCTGTGCCATTCAGTCATTCGGTTGTCATTTTCTTTTTTGCTCCTATCCATGTTTCCTATGGTTTGGGCTCTGTCGGCTGCCCCGGCAGTGGGAGCTCATCTTTGTGCAGTTTGGGCTGCTCAACGTTCTGCCATTCATCATTTGCGAGCCACTAAGTTGATCTATTAGGAACAAACACACAAGAAATGTTGGGCTGGCTCAGCTTATAATGCAGGGTGCAAGGTCTGGTTGTCCACACATATATTCAAAGTTAATCTTAGAGAACAAAAGATTGTTCTCACTGTGTTTGGTGCAATTAATTTGTGAATTCTTTTTCTTGTAAGTGTGTTCCGGATGCTATAAAAGAGATTATAGTCACGCCTCTAGTAGAAAAAAGCTGGACTGAACCCAAATGATGCTAAGAACCTTAGGCCAATCACTAACACTTTTTTCTTATTGAAAGTAATCGACAAAGTGGCTATGGTCCAGCTTCAAGAACATATAAACGCTGCATCTAAGTTGCATACTAGGCAATCTGGTTTTGGGCCAGGTCACAGTACTGAAAGTGCCTTGCTAGATCTCCAGATGCAGATGTTCGACAACTGGATTTATCAATGGCTTTTGATCTCTTGGACCACAAGTGGCTCCAGAACACCCTTTTATCAGTAGGCAACTGTTCACAAAACACTGTATTTTGGATCCACTCGTTTTAAAGTAATCGAAGGTCCTTGGTTCGTTGGGGTGACGTCACCTCAGACTCTGCACCTATATATTGCGGAGTTCCTCAAGGTGCTTGCCTGTCGCCAGCATTATTTAAACACCTATATTAAGCCACTGTGTGACCTGAGACAGGAACTGAGACAGGAGTGTATTTCACTTGAGCTCAGTGGGGATTATGGCAAGCGATGCAGCCAATCATGCTTGTATCTATAAAATTGTCAAGGTCTGGATGTCTAGGCACTGGATGTACCTCAACAGCTCCAAAACAGATCTCTTAATCTTTGGTTCTTCCCAAGCACGTGCCAAATTAGACCCTATGTATGCTAGTTGGACCATCAAGGGCTGCAACGTACAAACACTCCCACAAGTGAAAACGTTATGTGCTTACCTGGAATCTTCTTTTGGCGCAGAGGCACAGACCAGTCAAATAGTTAAACATTGTCAATACCACCCCAGAATCCTCAGGTACATTAGACCCTTTGTGCCCAAAAGGATCTGTCTTACATTATCCCGAGCTATTATCCTACCGAGGATTGATGATTGCAATGCACTCCTAGTTGGTGCAAGTGAAAACTGCACACATAGACTTCAAGTCTGACAAAATGATGCCATTCGCATTGCAAAGGATGTCCCTTACAATGCTTGCATCGCCAGCATCAGGAAGGGTATGCATTGGCTGCCTGTGGCTACCCGAATACAGTTCAAGGTGGCTAAGCTAGTACATAAATGTCTTCATGGTAAAGCCCTGGTTGATCCTCAGGAACACATATGAACCTAATAGGGTAGTACAATCTTGTAACACTAATCTTCTGTGTTGTCCTAGATTTAAAACAGACTAAAGGAAAAGGTAGATCCTTCCCAGTTCAGGCAGGCCAAATATGGAATGCCCTAACCTCTGAATATACAGCAAGAGGAGAACTGTCCCTCCTTCCGTAAACAATTGAAAACTGCCTTGTTCAATTAAACTATGTCTATTTTGCTCATAGAATAACCTTCTCTTCTTCTGTTTGGACTTTAAGGTTTTTGTCCTGTGTGTCCATGTGCTCCCTGATGCCTGCAGGCTTTCGGCACGTTATAAATATATAAATAAAATATAAATAAAATATTTGCATCCCTGGTTATCACACAAAATATAAGCCTTGTTTTGTGGGGCCCTTTTCCATCTGTGCCATCATTAACCCTGTATCAGTTTGCCTGGTTTTACCATCGCATTGGGAGATAAATTCTATCTTTCATGTATGTTATGTTATGATTTTTCATACCGAAGTACAGCGCAACCAACACCAAAAAGGCAACCTGGTGCTATGGCTGAGAACACAGGAATCAAAGAGAAAAAAAGGCTAAAAAGTAGAGTTTTCAAAGCCTTCCTAAATTGTAAGTGAACCGAGACAGCGCGACGGGCAGCTGGAAGGGCATTCCACAGAATAGCAGCTTTGACCGAAAAAAGAACGTCCTCCAATTCTCACGCGACGGACCATAGGGACAGCCAAAAGGGAGCGGTCTGCAATGCGCGGGCAGGAACAGAAGGTCGAAATTCCGACTGCAGGTAGTCCGGGCCAGAAGCATAGAAGGCCCTGTGCACCAAGCATAGAGATTTAAAATGCACACGCCTTGCCACTGGTAACCAGTGTATAGACTTACGAACTGGCGAAATATGCTCCCGCTAGGGAGTGCCAGTGGCAAGATGGGCGGCAGAGTTTTGAAGAACCTGCAGATGGCGTAACAAGTAATCCCGTTGAGCCAAATATAGGGAGTTACAATAATCAATCCTGCGGAGGACCAGAGCAGAGACCACCGGGGCCCGCAGATGCAAGGGAATAAATTGCAGGACCTTCCTGAGTATTTCCAATTGAAAATGACCAGCCCGACAAACCAAACTAACCTGAGAAGCCATAGAGGGAGAGAGAGAGAGAGGCAGATAGCTTAACGCCTACATTTTTGACCACCGGAACCGCAGTTGGAAAGGAGCCAAAAGACAAAGGCCAGAAAGACGTAGTCCAGGGAGACGGGACAGTGAAAGAACCCACAACCATAACCTCGGTCTTATATCCATTAAGTTTCAGCCAGTTTTCGCTCATCCAGCATCCCACGAGTGATAAGCAATCTCGCAGCTGAGCGGCATGGGCTGGATGAAGAAGATCCAGCCGAACCTTGTTGCAACCTGGAACCTTGGGACCTAGAGTCACCTCCTGGCCCAGCCACTCAATGATTCCTCTGAGTTTGTATGTAGGCTTTGCAATAACTTGTAGACTAGGAAGGGTACAGACCAGCAGACAGTTCCTAGAAACCTGCATCATTTCTTCATCTTCTTACCCTAGACTGGTACGTGGGTTTGACCCAAATCCATCCTCAAACCAGATATGCGTAAATCAAGAGAAATTGTGGCAGCACTTTCCAGAGCGGGTACTGCTGTGAACTCCATGTAAACAGAAGAACACTCCATTCCAAGATGGTGCACGGTTGAACCCTGGGAGAACCTATGGTGAATGGACATAAAAATAAAAGAAGAACTGAAAAAGTTGCCAAGCGACTTCCATGTTGCATTGAGCTGGCTCCATTGACTAGTTCCGTCCCTGCTGGTGCCCACTCACTTCCCTTCTCTCCTCTTTGGGCCAAGTCTGTGCCTGAGCCTTCCACTTGGATATCTTGTTGTTCTAGCTGACCTTTCTACAGCTTGGCGCTGTACGCCACAGTGGTAGGTATCTCCTGGTTGCCACTCTATTCTATCTAGCCAGTTGTACCCTCCACCCCAGAGAATAGCCCCCCTGCATGCTGCCCTGAACCAGACTTCCTGGGGCCCCACAGAGGCCAGACATGTAAGGAGAGGGGGGGCCTCTTGATCTGTGTGGGGGTTGTGGATGTCATAGTGAGGCTGGAAGTTCCCAGTTTGCTGTATTTCCCTTTGAGCATCCCTGAAAGAAGATAGTGGGGGCAAGGAGTCATCTGTACATTTTGCAGATGTCCTCTTAAACATCCTCCATGGGGTTCCAAGAGTTTCTGTCCCAAAGGCAACTATTTACCATTGGGACAGGAACATTGCGAATAACAGGGATTGGCATCAGACTACATTGATTACATTTTAACCGCAATTGGTGAGAAACACAAGAGGGAAGTGTGAAGCAGGGGTTGAAGTAGAGCAGAGGCAGGGTAGTGTTGGTATGAGTGGTTTTTTTGGAGGGATGGGGATAGTATAGGAAGGGAGCTGGAGAGTAGTGAAGGGAGGAGAGTGAGAGACACAAGACCAGGAGACAAAGCTGAGAGAGAGTGAGAAACAGAGGAGTGAGAAACAGAGGGGGGTGGGAGGGAGGGAGAGAGAGGAGAGAGTGAGCTTAAGAAAGGAGGGTGCAGAAGAAGGGTCTGGCGTAGGGAAAGGACGGTGAGGAAAAGGTATGAGTGACAGTCACCTGAAGAAAAAGAGTGCCAGGACAATCGGACTACCCGGCTAGGTCACCTAAAACGTCCCTAAAAGGAGTCAGAGCGATAATACCAAGACCTTTAGGCCCTTCCAAGGACCGGCATAGAGAAGACAGTTGGGGTACCCTGGCTCATGTGAATTGGCACTGCAACACAACCTATTTGAGTAAGGAGACTGTGCTATGGAGGTGGAGCCCTCTGAATGGTAGAGGGAAAGGTGCACGGCAAACCCCACCTCATCTATAAGATAAAATGCCTGCCTTTGGAGAAAAGAAATTGTAATAAAAATTGAAAGCCTATTGATTTGTCATTTAGCTGTACATCACATTAGTAACTACGGACTGGAAGAAGACTATGTTACACATTTGGTATCTGGAATCTGAAGATGACAAATGAACACTCATGAAGGATACAAATTGGATTTAGGTGCCAGCTAATAGTGAACCAAGAATGGTTTGAGTAACATGGTTATAAAGTACTAGGACAATAAAGGACCTCCAAGATCAAAAAGGCCACAAAGGGGGGGGTGGGGGGGGGGAGAGAGAGAGAGAGAGAGAGAGAGAGAGAGAGAGAGAGAGAGAGAGAGAGAGAGAGAGAGAGAGAGAGAAAGAGAGAAAGAGAAAAAAAGAGAAAGAAAAAGAGAAAGAGAAAGAGAGAGAGAGAGAGAGAGAGAGAGACTCGACGGAAGCATACCAATTATGCATTTACAAACTATTTTCAGGTTACCTGAACAAATCTCCAACATTTTCTCCTGTTGTTTTCAAGTCTTCCTCAGACAACATGCTCAGTATAGCAGCTTTCTGGTACATGTAAATTGCCTGTAGAAAATGAAAAACAAATTTACTGCAATAGAACAGATTTCTGCCGAAATTTAGATGCAGAATTTCTGATCGCTTCGAAACTCATAAATACGCTCAACATTCACAGGACGGTTTCACTCTTAGGCAGATATAGTTGGCGCCCAAGGCATTGACCTGTAAAGGGTTTTGTCTGCTCCAAGTGCTTTGCAAGTAGACAACTAAAATAACTCATAGCTAATGAACACAAATGCTTCCTAAAACTCAGTGGTAGAATTGGGCATGGATGCAAAGCAAGTGCATATGAGGCACAACTATCCTACCAGGACAAAGAGAAAGAGGAAAACAACAGCTTGTCAAGTGCTCAGATCCGTGAACAAGGGAAATAATTGCCACCCACCTAATACACATCAAGCACAAGCCCAGCCACACATATTTTGTCAACACCTTTAAGTATACCCATTGAATAATTCTTCAGCAACATATTTTGAGAAATAAAAAAAAATTGCTGCATATGCATAGTAATGAAGAATATCTAATTTGCAGTGCATTCTAGGGCAAAAACATTCAAGCTTCAAGGACTACAAAATATTTAGCAGCATGCACTTAATAAGCACTGAACAATTCTGACCACTTACTCAGACTACACGCACACACGTGAGCACACAAACATGCGTCTTTACTCATTAAAGTAACACACCAGCATATACAACTGAGCGGTATTCATTTTGGTTCATTTAATTTGAGCCACCATTGCACTTGTGACTATAGTGTTCTCTAAAAATACACAACATGACTAATAAGGTATTAAGGTAAGGTAATAAGGGAAGCGGTGAACCATATGTTCCAATTCCCTGTTAACTTCACAAACCACTGTGGTTAATGGTGCTACATTATCAAATTAATTATGGTTGGGATTCCAAGATGGCTGCCGCACGGTGAGCTCATGGGTGCGTGCGCTCCATCAACAATAAATTATTTGCCGCTTCAGAAAATGAGAGGAGGTGGGCTGCGGCCACTGCAGTACACCAATCGTGTGGCTTAGTGCGCCCCCAACTTGTTTGACGTGCCCCCAGCTTGTGTAACCGGGCTTATTAACCCTTAATTTTGTGACTGGTGGGCTGAAACTCTGAGGATCCCGTCCGGAAGGCAGCGGTGCGCAACCCTCAATAGGATAGAGGATAGCCAGACCGTTGGAAGGAAGAAGGAGGGTGCTCATCGTGGGCCCCATGAACAGGCAGATCGGCTCAGAGGCAGTGGGGAAGGCCCAGTGAGAAAGAAGAAGGATGGACAGGCTGGGACACGCTGGTACCCCTTGGTAACTGCATGCCGGATAAAGGAAGCACAGGGGTCCCCGCATTTGGTGAGTGGGGGGTCACTGCTCATTCCAAAAAACTTTCAAAAAACAGTAATTGGCATCAGGCGAAGAAGGAGCCGGAGGTCATCGCGCGGATATACCTTGGCCAATTAGAGGGCAAGGTCCGTGGCAGACCTGGCTACATGGATATTTAGGTGGAATCGCCAGTGACAAGCAACTACTTTCACCCTACACCCTGAAGCCATTCCTTTTTGGTTTGGAGTGGTGTCCACGGCGGGCAGACTCCCAACCTAGGGGGTTGAGAGTAAGTGGGAAGAACAGCCACCCATAGGTATATGTACAACAGGGGGCTGGCAGGGAATGTTTTGTGCTACTCTCAAACAGGCACATTGGACTGGGTGCCCGATCCTTTTGGCTTAGCTTCCAATATATAGACCAGGTGTAGTGCTGGGACTTTCAGAGGCATATCTATACTAAGGATTTTAGCATACACCTGGTGGTAGGCGAAAGCGGATTCCGGCCAGAAACACGCAGCCAGCTCCAAACAGCCTAATCCACTAGAAAAGTTCTTGACAAGGCGCACAGAAACTACATTGCCAGCAGAACTGTCTGCATCTCAGCTCTCACCGATCCCCCCCAGGGAAGATTCAGATATGGCTGCATCAAGGGAAGATTTCAACAAATGTTTTTAGGACTTATCAAGTTAACTGCCTCCTTCCAGGTACAGTTTACATTGTTCAATTCGGAAATTAGACACTCACTTGCCGACTTCAGCAAAGAGATTTCTTCTCTTGCTGAGCGTGTAGACACCAATGAGTGGGCAATTCAAGAACTAATGGAAGACAGCAAATGACGGATGTTGCTTTAGAAGAACTCTCTAGGATCACACATAATTTGGAAATTCGATACGAAGACCTAGAAAAAACGTTCCAGAAGTTCCAACATCCGAGTTAAAAATCAGTGCCGTTATACAGAATTAAAAGAAGCAATTACACCGATTTTTGCAGACCTTATAATGGGTGAAGAGACTGACCATTCCAGTAGACTGTGTTTGCAGCACGGTACCGAAAAGGACAGAACCGGGGGCACGCCCACATGATGTATTGGCAGCATGCACACAGTATCCACAAAAGGAACAAATACTGAGAGAGGCAAGAAATGTGTCACCGATCACATACAATGGGGCGGAGATTCAACTATATCAGGACCTTTCACTGGTAACTCTACAAAGGCGCAGAGAAATGCAGGAGGTGGTGAAAACTCCCCAGGCACGGAAAATGAAGTATAGATGGACCTTCCCATTTGGCTTGCTTTTTTCACTGGAAGGAAAACAGCACCGAATTACATCCAGAGAGGAGGGTATAACATTACTCCAAATAGAGGAAGAGGTAGCCACAGGAACAATGGAAGGAGCTGAGGACACAATGAAACATCATACCCAGCAAACTGCAACATTTTGGAATCTATCTGCTTGCGAAGCAGATGGGGGTGTTTGGACATCCCGCTTTTTGCCTGGGATAGAAGGTGATACACGGCCGGTGGTCTTTACCCCTGGTAACAGTAGGTTCTGTGTTTCACACCAGGGGACTTTAGGAGGTTTAGGGGTTTGTTTTAGACAGGGGGAGGGAAGGCCCATTGCCGGAAGGGAAAGGGGGTGGTGGGAAAGGGGATCCGCTGTGCAGGGTGTGATCTGAAGTTGGTAAACGGGACAGGTGACATACTTATCGGCCCCAGGATGAGGCGAAGAGAATGCACTTAATTCAGGTTTTTAACATTGAATATCAAGGGGGTTAAACACCCTGCCTAAGCGACGGAAACTCATGGGTCTATTGAGGAGCGACCAAATGGATTTGGTGGCGCTCCCAAGAAACCCGTATTTGGGGCGAGGACAGTGCTCATAGCTATTAGGGCCGGAGCCCAACTTAAAGTACAGCATATTAATGTGCCTAAGAGGGCAGATTTTTATTTACAATTTTACAATTAAACTCCCTCATACTGACGGTGGCCACGATATATGTCCCCAACACGGGTCAGGAAAGCTTTTTGAAACACATTCGGGGCAATTACAATCTTTCAGGGAGGGGGAACCGCTTTTAGACGATTTTAACATGGCGTGGATCCAACATGGGATTGCAGCACAAAGACACTATATGCCCAGGCTCCTCCCTCTATCACTCTAAAAACAAAAATGTGCACAACTGTCCCTAGTAGATGCTTGGTTGCCTATTAAGGGAAAGGACAAAGGGTACACTTTCTACTCGCATGTCCACGTTTCATTTTCATGAATAGATTACGCATGGATTTCTGCCCCGCTGTTGGGATATATTACGCAGACTATCACCCATACAATATCACTATCGGATCACGTGCCAATAACGTTGGATTTAAAGATTGCAATAGCAATCAGTCTTTGTGGGCATGGAGTTTTCCTTTGGACATATTGTGAGATCAAGTTATCAGGGAGAAAATAGCGATACAGATAAGGGAGTTTTTTGACCTGAACCAAGTAGGGGAGACCACGCTGAAAGTGCTATGTGATGCCTTTGAGGCCACCCTTAGAGGGGTATTAATAGCAGAGAACGCAATTAGACGAAAGCAGAAAAAGGCACTCGAAGAAAAACTGGAGGAGGAACTTAGACAGGTATTGAAAAATATGGAAACAAATACAGGTCCGAATATACAGAAAGCTTTCAGGACCGCTGCGGGTAGACTTCACCTTTATCAGATTAAGAAAGAAGAGAAATCTCTGCTTTATCTTAGACAGAAATATTATATTAAAGCAAATAAATCAGACCGTCTTTTGGCCAACCAACTCTGCCAGAAAGCGGTCTCACAGATCATAGAGCAGATTTGGCTCCCCTTTGGGAGGTACAATCACTGAAACCCCCCATATTCTCTCACAATTTCATTTGTTTTACACTGAGTTTTAATCGGTCAGAATTCCCAGAGCTGCACCTTTTACGGGCATATCTGGACTCGGTCACCCTCCCACAATTGACAAAATTGGAAAGGGAGCAGTGCAGACTTGATATAATTCAAGACGAGGTCCTTCGGGTAATACGCTCCCTTCCCTCAAAGAAATCTCCAGGTCCGGATGGCTATCTAGTGTCCTTTTGTAAGACATATGGTATTTTACAAACTGTGGTTCATATCGCCCCATTGCACTGATGAATGTGGGTGCCAAGATTTACATAAAAATCTTGGCCAAAAGGCTAGAAGATCTACTTCCTGCATTAATCTATGCAGATCAAACAGGTTTTTATTAAGAACTGTCAGACACAAGACAATATTCGTAGAACATGTCACATATTACAGAAAATTGGGGAAAAAAAAGATCCCAGCCGTCCTGGTCTCTATAGATGTAGAAAACGCCTTTGACAGGACAGAATGGTCGTTTCTCTTTCACACTTTGGAAAAAATGGGGTTTGGCCCCAAATTCATCGATAAAATTTGGGCTAATTATAGACATCCAATTGCAGGATTGTCAATAAATGGTCACTTGTCCCTCCCGATCTCGCTGCAAAGCGGGACTAAACAGGGGTGCCCCTTATCACTGCTACTGTACGTAATTCATTTGGAGCCACTATTAGCCAAGGTTAGACAGACTGAGGGTATCTCTCACAAAATCATGGCATACGCTGACGATATGCTTATGCTGGCCTCAGATCCCCCAACTACATTACAAGCTGCAAAACATGAATTTGTGAAGTTTGGGAAGGTCGCAGGCTTGAAAATAAATGAAGCTAAGTCGTGGGCCTTAAATCTATCTCCCTCTTCTGACGAGGTGCAGGAATTGAGGTTGTACATACAATTTGGGTGGGCGCAGGGCAAGATTAAAGTGCTCGGGTCTCAATAACTCCTTGGATTGAAAGATTATATGAAGCCAACTATCCTTCTTTGCTGAAAGAATTTAAGTCATAACTATTACGATGGGGCCCCATCACAATCTCTTGGTTAGGAAGAATGAATACTATACAAATGGTAACACTTCCCAAAGGGTTATATATGTTTCAGGCATTACCTATTAGGGATCCCATAACATTTTTCTAGAAGCTTCACAGAGCAATCTCAGCATTTATCTGGAACAACAAAAATCCAAGGGTAGCATTTAGTACATGAATGGCCCCTACAGAAAAGGGCAGGCTGGGTTTCCCAATTTTTTAAAAAATATTACCAGGCAGGTCAAATCAGAGTCCTTAAAGATTGGTGAGCTCGCAACATGGGGAAAAGGTGGGTACAAATGGAGTGCAGTGGGGGGGGGGGGGTCCGCGACTTAGGGATAAAATGTGGTTGCCCAAACATGATCGACCCCCTAAAATGCATACGAGTGTGATTACACGTTTGGTACAAGATGTCTGGGATATAGCAGTTAAGAAGTGCCAATTGACGACGTTTCCCTCCCGCTTACCCCATATTTATTAATCCTCAATTTACCCCAGGTCTTGAACCCAATGCATTCAAGAAATGTAAACAAGCAGGTTGCGGGAGGCTTAGAGGCATGTTTTAGGGAGATGACCCTAAAACTTTCTTGCAATGTAAGCAAGATTTTGGTATTCGAGAAACCGGTTGGTTTCAATACTTGGGTTATAGGTTAAAAGTTTGAATCAAAAGTTCCGAAATACAATAGGTTTAAGTACATTTGCTCGAAAACAAAAGGTTAAAAAAAAAATTTGGGCCCCCCCGCTTTTGTGGTAAAAACCACTTTTTTTACCAAAACCCCCCCAAAAAATATGTAATTTAAAAAAAAATTCTAACCTTTTGTTTTCGAGCAAATGTACTCGGCCCTATTGCATTCGAACCTTTTGTATTCTCACCTTTAACCGGACACCCAATACTTGCAAGTTAGGCATTGGATACTAGCTCCACCGGTTCGTAAGGCGGCGGTGAAAGACCACACGCCCTTTGAAAAATATGTAACATCTAACCCAGGGAATAAAGCCCTCATCTCTAACATACACAAACTGTTGCTCGACATACCCCAGAGACTCTCATTGAGCTATAAAACACAGTGGCACTTGACATTGAGGGAGAAGTACCGGAAGACGAGTGGGCAGCACCATGGGAAGCAATATGCAGACTTACAAGGGCAATCCAATTAAGGGAATTTTGGTATAAGTTAACGGTGCAATGGCATTATACCCTGGCCCGCTTAAAGAGAATGAAACCCTCTATTTCAGATAAGTGTTGGAGGGAATGTGGTGAGATTGGGGATTGGAAACATATATGGTGGAGCTGTCCGAGGTTGGAGAAATACTGGGAAGATGTTAATACATGTAGGGTACAAATGTTTAGTTTGCAAGAACCTAGATCCTTGAGATCCTGTTTGCTGGTTGTACTGGAAGAACACTTTCGGAAAATCTCCAAACAAGTGTTGAAGACATTTGCTACACAACAGCTGGCAGCCTTGCTGGTGATTTCCCAAAGATGGAAAGCGAAAGAACCACTGCACATTAATGAATGGTGTAGAAGATTTGGAATTTTGTGACATTAGAATGGATTACGTATTCTATACCGAGGCAACAAGCCATATTTACAAAGGATTGGAACTTGTCGCTGGACTTCCTGAATGACTATTAGAATATAGCGTACTGTCCTAATAAAACTTTGTGTATTGGGAATTGCTTGATACGGTGTGTGAATTTCGGTCGAAACTATTTGGTGGCATGTCCCCCAACCTATTGTTTAATATATGCACAGCGGAGAGAAGGTGGGGTTGAATGGGAAGAGGGTGGGTGGAGGGGAACGTTTGCTTGTTATTATGCAAAAGGCCAATAACAACAAATGAAAAAAAGATAAATTATGGTTGTACGGTCACCAGCGATTTTAGTGCTGAATAAAAAAAATGTATGGATATCCCGTGAGAGAGAAGGATATCATCCACGAGTGGAATATTGCCTCCAACTATGCATATTGATTTTGGTTTCTTACTGCATGGCTGTAGCTAATAATTAAATGGTAAACTTGGATGAATATATGCCATTTTGAAAAAAGAACATACCTTCAAGTGAATTAGGGTTCTACAATAAAATCATAAGAAATTACAAGAGTGTACACATTCAAAGCTCACATCAGTGCTTAAAAATGTGTGACTGCAACCTCTGAATTAGAAGGCTGAATCTTGAAGGGTGTTTTGTATGTATGTTATTATGATGAATTCCCCTATATGATTCTCCGGAACGACAAGTGGGTGACTCAGTGGGCTGAGTGCCACCCTGAGCCAGTGAATGTTAGGGGCGAGTGGGGAGGATCCCTCCTAATGCCACTTTGTTCACCTTCACATGACAGGGGACAATTGAAGTGCTGCACATCAAGTCAGTGAGGGGGGCAGGGGGCACTACACCTTTCCCACACCAAAGCCTAGTCCAGACCGCTTTGCCTCTAGCCAAACCCCTTGGGAGACCATGCAGCATAAAACACTAGCACACTCCTCTCCAACTAAGAGCCCAAAGCTCTACCTGGGTGTGACAAATCAACTTCCGGGGCACTAGTGGTCCAGGGATATCGGTTTCTAAACCATCAATCAGCCCCACACCTCTATAGTACACCAGAATGGATTTGAACAGATTGGAAACACAAGTCAACTATAAACCTCCTTGTCCAATTTTGGTAACGTGGATGGAACGGCAGGCTTATCTCCGCAAGGTTGTGAATCGTTGGTTAGTTGCAACACAGCGAAAATACAATTACCCAATGATAAATGGGACTATCCAGTCAGGTTTGTATACAAATATCTACTTTATTATTTTTACAACAGACAGTTCTAGCACACTACAAAATACAACCCTCCCTGCAAAGGAACACAGAGGACAGACAGTTTAATGAAGGAAAGGGATTCACTCTGGATACTGACAGGAGGGTAGGTGGTAAAGAAATCAGTCCTAACTGTTTAGGATAATTTGGTTTCAGTACGAAGGGAGCAAGGGGTCGTAAATGTCACTAGGGGCCTTCAGAGAAGGACCAAGGGACAGAACCACAATATACCTGGTGGTTGAGATGACCTTTGTGCTCGACAGCGTCGAGTCGGTTCCAGGATGCTTTGCAGCTCCTGTAACAGAGTTCAAGATGGGAGACAGCTGCGGATATCAGGTGGCAGGCAGTTCGGCAAGCAAAGCTGGACGGACGGCTGCAGGCTGGCCTACACAGCGTCTCAGGTTAAAAAAATCATTGTCTCTGTGCTGGTTGGCGGATCTGGAACACTGGTCGCAACGTCTCAAACGGCTTTAGTGACTGCAGTGTCACCATTAAGTGGTGCAGCTGGTCGCAGTTTGAGGGCTCGACTGCCTCAAAAATGGCCTTAAAAGACGGACGCTGGTTGATGCTTGTTGTGGCACTCCTCCTAGCGTCTTTGCTGGGCACGTGTCATCCTTTGAGGCGGACGGCCCAAAGCTGAGGAGAGTGTTTGCAGTGCAGGCAACAGCCTTGTCTTTTGTTCAGAGACTCTCTGGCACTTCCCACCTAGGAAGTTTGCTGGCAGAACCTACCAGGACACGCTATGTTCTGGGTGGGTAATGTCTCTGGAGCTGCTGAACGGGTCCTCTGAGGTCGGTATCTCCCACTGTTTCATGGGGGATGTTTAGAGGAGGGATCTTGCTTCCCTCTTGGAAATCCTGGCCTTCCACAACTACCTTCAGCCAGGGTCCAAATGAGTCCTTCTTACTCCTTTCAAAGTCGTCAGATGATCTGAAGAGGGGCTCAACCCTCTTTTAAAGCCAAATGGGATCCAGTGATTGGTGCAAGGTAAGCCTACTTTAATGAACCAATCCTGGGTCCCCAGCAACTATCTTCTGTTATGCATGAGGTCTTAACCAGAGTGCTTTGCAACAGGAAAGGTAAGTCCCACCCATCTTTCTACCTTTTGTTTTTTTAATGTTATGTTTGATAGTACAAACTTTTCATTATATCATTTACGATTTAGGGAAGGTAGAAAAAGAGAAGAAAGGGTTGACATCTATGTTTCCGATTCTGCGGAATTGTTATCATTCATGATCGCAGTCCAAAATTTGATTACTGTTAAAATGAGATTCTTGTCATGACCTTTTAGAAGATGGGCCCATCGTTCCTGTGTGTTCATCTGTTTCTGAGAGATTTTGAAGAAGTCCTTGAACAAGTTTCTTCTTTCTGTCAAAGCATGGCAAACCATGATTACATGGAAGAGAGTCTCTCTAGTGTTGTCCTTCTTACAAAATCGACAATCTGTGGTCATTGTGTTTGGATGTTTTATGTTGGATAGGTAGTCGCGAGTCGGTAGTATATTTAGAACAAAATGTAGAAATAGGTCTCGTGTTGATCGTTCTGGGAAACATGCTAACTGTGGTGGTAGTTCGTTGAGAGCTCTTGCTTCTATTGAACAATTCAAGGATTGTTTATATTTTGATTGTCCTCTATTGTTTTAATCCAATCGTTTGCATATTGTGGTCTATTTATTAGCATGTCTTCGCTAATCTCTTCGACCTTCATTTTCTTTTTTATCTCATTGGTCCAGTGTTGAAGAGCTGTTACATATACAGGGGTCGTTGGGGTCTTTTTTTCTTTTAGTATTTCTAAAGATGGAATTTTGTCCTGACAAATTATCTTTCTATAGAGATCCATTTTTTGCCAGGTAATTATAGATTCTAGAGATTGTAGTGCCAATTCGAAACAAATTCTTGGTATTGGAAAAGATTTAGGTAAAGCCAGAGTTTTTCTCCAGAAGATGGCCTTGTATTGTTGCCATTTCATCGTATCTTGATTGATTAATGTTTCTCCAGCGTAGGTTAGGATGGGGACCACCTTTGGTCTATATAGTAAGATTGTTGATTTTATTGTAAAGGTCCCAAATTTGTAATGGAAAAAGCGACCTAAAAACGGGATAAGGATCTTGCTTTTCTCTCAATGTGGTCTTTCCATTCTTGCTCAACTGGTGACGGATTTATCATGGCGCCTATATATTTAAATAATTTTGTTTCTTCAATCTCTTTATCTTCTAGCTGTAATTTCACGTTTTGTCGCCTGGTACTATGCAGAGTTGTTAGTCTCATTAACTTGGTTTTCGGAATGTTAATTTGTAGGTCATTCTCTTTCATAAAAAAGCCCACTTTGTCTAATGTTTTTTGTAGACCTGATTGCGTTTTATCCATGACAATGAACTGCATACATTAAGGTTTTTATTGGTTCGTTGTTAATCTTCGGTGGATTCAAGAGTGGATTGTGAATAGCTTGTACAAAACCAAAGGTATATAAGTTGTATAGACAAGCAGCCAGGGGGCACCCTTGTTTCAGGCCATTCCAGGTGGTAATTTCTTCTGTTACTGTACCGTCGTTTGTTAATCTGACTCTGATCGATGTATCAGAGTAAAGCTGTTTGACTGGATTGAGAATGGATAGGGGACAACCCCATGATGTTAACTTCAACCATAGTTTTTCTCTATTCACCGAATCGAATGCTGTTTTAAGGTCTATGAAGGCAGCATATACTTGATGTTTCTTTATTGTCGCTTCGTACTTAATCCTGTTCAGAAGCAGCAGATTAACATTTGCGCCGATTTTGTTAGCGAAACCAGTTTGTCTCTTCTCTTGAAAGCCATTTTCCGCTGCCCATGTATTGAGTTTTTTCATTTGGAATCCCGCAAACAGCTTTCCCAGTGGGTCAAGAAGGGATATGGGTCTATAGTTTGTTGGCAGTTTCCTGTCGCCAGCTTTATAGATCGGAATCAATATTGCTAGGGTCCAACTGCGTGGGATTTGTTTGGTTTCCTCTATTAAATTAAGAAGTTTAGAAAAAAAGGTAGCCCATTCTTCGGGAGCAGATTTTAAATTGGCGTTGGAGAGCCCATCAGGGCCAGGTGCTCGCGATGGATTCAAGGACATAATAGTTTTTTCTGATCTCATCTCTTTCCCAATTTAAGTCCCAAGCGTGATGGTTATTCGAGTTTTGTGCTGTTGAAATGTCCGTTTTCCCTTTGTAGAGGTTTGTGAAATGTTGAGACCATTCTCCGGATTCTACCTCTTGTATCATGGTTGATACATTGGATTTTTCATTTAGAAGCGACCACAGTTGTCTGGTGTTATTCTGTTTTAAAGCCGTTAGAATCGCTTCTGCATCTGCTTGCCGCATTATAGCTTTATGGGATTTTATGAAGTTGGAGTATTTCTGTTTTTCCTTATTTATCTCTGCAGCAGAGTTTATTGTATTCTGTTTTTTGAGTTGTCGAATTTTTTTGTGCAAATTCTTTTTCATCAACTTAATATCATAATTAAAGTGATGTTTGTGGTTGCTTTGGTGGTTCGAACAGGTTTATTTGGGGTACTGATATTTGTGCAGAATCCACTCATAGTTGAGTCTTGAGTGGTCTGGTAAATTTGAGACCTCAAAATCTGTCAGCAGGTAAGCCATTTGGTGTTGATTTATTCGGAGCTTGTTAAAACCTTGTTTAGTTCCAACTCTGGGAGATTTAATCGTGTAATTTGTGTTTGAGCAGTAGTCAATGTTATTAGAATTTGGTGGTGAGCACTATTTATTTGTGAATGATTTGCAGTTGCCGTTAGGTTTTTTAGTATCATTTCTGAAACGAAGATATAGTCTATAATTGAGTTGGATTGTTGTCGTGTCCATGGTGGAGGGGGTTTGTTTTGGTCATTTTGTGGTTGTTCAGTCAATGTTAAGTTTCTAATGAGAATTTCTTGGGACCATTTATTTGCTCTTGAAGATAGATTGGAGGGATTTAGTCTCATACCTTCTGGGTTATAAAGGTGGATATTCAAATCACCAGCAATTATGAATTCTGTCGAGTTATGTATGTTGGCAATTGTATCGAATTCGTCAAAAATTGAATCAAGGAATATGTTCTCATTCATTGATGTTGGGGTCCAATAGATATTGAAGATTGTTAGATAGCTGGGTTCTTTTTTTGAGCTTTGCATACAGATGATGATGTATTGAGCCCAGGGGTGAAGATTTTGCTTTGCTACGATTGACCAAGATGGCTTTATTTTGGTCATAATCAGTATGCCTGATGATGGTCTACCTTGTTCCGAAGTGATCGCTGGATTCATGAAGGTTGAGAATCCTTCGCAGGTTACCTCTTCCGACAGCCAGGTTTCCTGCAGGCAAATTATAGCCGCGTCTTTTTGATTTAAGGATCCTTCGGCGAAGAGGGGGTTTGAGCCTCTGGTGTTCCAGGAGCACAATGTTATCTCTTCTAACTTTATTTCTTGGCTTTTTGGTTGTTATAGATAGGTCTTTATTCTTGAGTTTTGGATATCAGCTCGTTGTGTTAATTTTCGTTTGATTTGAGCATTGTAAGACATGTCGGAATGCATTAGCTCTGTCCTGCGGATCGGGTGAGTATTTGATTGGGTATTTTTGTTCCGCAGCTCATTGACTGATGCCAACTGCATAGTGTCCTGTAGGCTGTCGATTTTCTTCTGTTTGTTTTGGTCCGAATACTCGTGATTGATAGTTTTTTTGCAACCATAGATTTGGTTACAAGGACTTCTTCTGTTATAAATCCCAATTTCATTAAGTGATTATTTGTTGATAGGACATGCATCATCGTTTTTTGATTGTAGAAGTCGATGTGGACTATGTCCATCTGATTTTTATTTGGGAAATGTAGGACATCAATATCTCTAAAGGTGATTTGAGCCAATTGAGGAATAACTGTAAATAGACGTAGAATGTTTGATCTGTTCATGGTTAGAGATTCAGTAGGATTTAAGGTTGTTGCAGACAGTGATAGTCGAAAGATGTTATTTACTTTCCGGGGGTCCACAAAGTTTGGTCGGATGAGTGGGCATTCGCCTAGGCCTGTAGTCATTTCCACGCTTTTATAGGCATTTTCAGTTTCTACTAAAGTCCAGCTCTCCTCATTTGATACTGTACAGTATGTGAAGGAGATATTAGTGGATGTATTAATTGAGATCGAATTGGCAGTTGAGGTGTCAGAACATTCATCTAGGACTATTAGTAGCTCGTCTTGAGGATCAAATAGAGTGTCATTCAATTCCTTTGGAGAGCTTGGTCCTATAGGTTTGTCAGTGCGGTTCCTCGTCAAGTCGGTTACTGCATGTTGGTCAATCACGGCTAATAGTGCATCAAGTGGTTTGTCCTCTCTTTGCATAGTTGTTTCATGCCCTTGTTCCGAACCAGACATTGCTTCTTTAGGATCTGATCTTAATGCCACAGAGGCTTTCTCCGTGTCTGGTTGAGCTTGTTCCTTCCTATTTTCATGATTTTTTTGGGTTGTTATTATTGGTCTAGTTTGTTGTTTTTCAATCACCTGGAATTTTCTTAGGAACGCTCGGGAGCCTGTCTGATGTTTTTTTGACGTTTTTTTCTTTGGCAGTGGTTGGTTTCCTAAATGACCTTGTTTGGTTAGGTCAAAGATGTCAAAAGGAGTGCATGATAAAGGTTCAGTAAATGGAATACTTATAGGTAACTTTAAGGGGTCTACTTGAACTTCGTATTGAGTAGTTTGGTTTGTTTTAAGTTTGGCATCAGATGTGGCTTTTTCACTTTGAGGTTGTGTTGGGAAGTGGTCTGGTTTGTTGCCCGTTTCAAGGTGTTTTTTTGGTTTGTCATCCAGCATTTTCTTTGTAATCGTTGTCAAGGTATCTTAAGTTTTGTTTGTCGACCCGGTCGATTCTTGCAATTTCTGCCAAACGGCTTTGCCAGGTCCTGTTGGCTTCTGCCTCATAATTCAAATGTTCTTGTATCGTACCTATGAAGCCTTCGATATTGATTTGTTTGGTTAGAATCATAGCCAACAGGGTCGCTTGGTCTTTTGTAGAGTCAGCCATTGCTTCTTGGATCTTAAGGAAGGGTACCATAGCTAATGAGAAAACAGCCACTAGCGTATTCTGCAGATCCAGCATTGTGGTTGGAATTCTTTCTGGAATCTCAGTGGGAATGTTCGTTGTAATCTCCTCTGATACAGGTTGATTAGTGTCAACTGGTGGGGATTTTGATGCGAAGGCATGAGTAGGAGAGGTTTTAATCTTCATGGATTTGGCTTTATTAACGATTGGCGTGGATGTATTATTTGTTTCCATGATTTTATTATTCTTTGGGCCTCCGAAGATTTTCTTCTTTCCTGTGAGTCCATAATAGCATCTATTTCCGTGATGTCAAGGGATAGGCGGGCAACACGGTTTTCCAGTTGTTTATTTGTGTTTCGTAGTGGAGAGTCTAAGAGGTAATATGATGTTTGCCATTGTTTTTTGCTGTTTGCGCTCTTTGCTGTAAAGATGGAGAACAGGGTGAATCTGTGTGTATCTTTGAATGATTATTTGCAGTTTGTATGGATGAGACAATATGTGAGGGAAACTCACTGTTTTGAGTTGCTAGAGCGATTTGTTTAGTTTTTTTCTTTTCTAACTTCTGTGGTGGTTTTACATCAGGTTGTTCGTTATTTCCTATAGATTTGTGCATGAGTGCCGTGATGGATTTATTTTCTTTCTTTGGCTCAACCAAAGGCAGTTGGTCAATCTTGTTTGTTACTTTAGAGGGAGTGCTAGGTTGATCTTGACAGGGACTTACAACTGGATATATAGACATAGGGTTTATAGGCATATTAGCTAGTGTCTCTTCCAGTTTTTCCTGTAATCGAGTGTGGGGTTTTGTGGAGTCCATTGTCTCTATCTCACAATTTGTTCTATACTTTGCAGCCGTTTGGCAGGAGAGACAGAAGGGCTTACCGCGTCAGCAGCCGTAAACAGCAGCAAACAGCGACTGCAAATCGCCCTGGACTCCGACGGGCTTAACCATCTTTCTGTCTGTTGTGGATGTAAGTGTCTCTCTGGTTAATTGAGCTCTCTGTGGCTCCTGATCAAAGTGCAGGTCTCCCTTGAAGTTTGTGGCGAGAACAGATTTTGTCTCTGTCAAATCACATACTCCTTCCCTCTGAAAGGGGGTTCTCCTGCAGGGGCTGCCTACTGTAAACAGTTGTCATTCACTGCCCTTCATACAGAGGGGTGGGAGCCAGCTTCAAGATGACACATTGCATATCAAAGAGGTGTTGGTTTCCTGTCCCCTTTTGTCAGTTCTGAGATCAGGCCCCTCGAAGGCCTGTTTCAATTAACACTCATCAGTGTGCGCTGCCACCAGACAATAGGCAGGGTGGATCCATGGAGCCTTTGATATTTAATTAGGCTGGCCATGGCAGGACGAAGGTGTTGTCTTCCTCCTTCCAGAGATGCTTTGATGTAACCGTGGCTGTGACATTCTAGCTGATCATGACAGGGGGACTGCACTGTACCCACCCAGAGTACAGGTGACTATGTTTTTTGTGCGGCGAGCATAGGAAAATGTATGCGGTTTAGCCCCACACATTTTCCGAGGTTGATCTCCCATAATTCAATTTCTTAAAAAACTATCAAAAAAGCTCAGGCGAGTGCACACTCGCCATGCGGATGGCGAATTCCTCACGCTGGGCATGACAAAACTTAAAGCATTTGAAAAGGAATCTTTCACCCCTTGGAAAAGGGGTTTCTCTGCACTGGTTGATGTTAATGAGTGTTTAGATACTGTTACAACTGTTGTTGCTTAAATGAAAATATTCAAACCATGAGGTTTTAGAGACGCGCAGTGAACTCTGCAGAACTGCAGCACATGCAGAAACCAGGTGGGTCAGGGGAGAACAATTAACACCCCAAATGGCAGACAGGCCAATTATGTAAGGCCCTCGAGTTCAGAGCAGCCCCAGGTGCACACAGGGAGGACAGCCAATCGCTGCCCTACCAAAATACAAGCCACAGGTACTCGTCACTACAAGGCCCACACAAAGGGACAAGGGAACACTATAAAAATCACTCAGCTCCTGTCAGTCATTGTGGGCTGTGGGATCAGGAGTCTCATGTTTGGATAAGGCTGGAGAATGGAAAGTGTTGGAAGAAGCAGAGGCTAAAGAGAGGGGTGAGTGGAGAGGCGGCAGCAATGAAGAGCAGGGAGGGATGGTAACAGTAGGTAGGTATAGAAAGAGAGAAGGAGCAAGAGGTAAGAATTAAGGGAGTAGAAGAGGGGTTGATGTGGTGTGACCCCAGGAGAAGGAGGCAGTGGCAAAATCAGAGTGAGAGTAAATCAGAGGAAGCAACATTAGGGGGAGAGACAGACATTGAAGAAGCTGAAGAGCAAACCCCACAAGAAGGGGGTGGCAGTGGTAATAAAGGGGGTACAGAGGAGATTGAGGGAATAACTTAAAAGGAGAAAGGAAAGCCAAGACAGTACGGTTCAGGAGGAAAGAGAAGACCAACATCTAGCTATTGAGGCCTGGCCTACTTGGCCCTACGGAGGACCAGATGTTGAGAGGTGGAGCGAACTGGGGTGAAGGAGGTTGTGACTTTAGAGTTGTGGAGAAAGAAACTAGGAAAGAGTCTAAGCAGACCCAAGATACCCATTTCTAACTCTCCCAGCCAGCTCTCCCCACTGGCCTACCTATTCACAAGACAATCATTGAGTGAGTCAGGGGGTGCAGGATTCTGGAAAGCCCGGAACTAATCCCGAGCAAGAAGGATTCAGGACACCCTAAAGCCTGCAACACCAAAGGGGGTAAGGTAATCCCTTTTTGTACTGTAAGACTGGGACACTTGCTCCTGAGGCAAGCAAGGCTAACATACTGGCAGCCCGTGGAAGACACATTGGGGTAAAGTGGAGGGAAATTCTGAGGGAAAAGCATCCAACAACACAGCGAACCATTGCGTCTGTCTGGAAACGTCTAATTTTTATTTAGATTGCTTAATCTTGTAAAGAGTTCCAGAATAAAGATAGTGAATTCTGACATACAGTGTTGGTATCCTTCTTGATCGCAGGTGGAAACCTGCAAGAGTTACTTTTTTATTTTCACTGCTTCAAGTGATAATGTTATTAATCCCAGAATGCACCCTACAATAGATTCCTATCATTTGTAGCCAATCAGACTAGGTTTATTTCTTAAAATATATTCTTGGTAAAAAAGGAAAGGTCTGTTTTAGCAGTACTGTATGGCAAAAACTGTGTAGGGTTTGTTGAAAGAGCACTCTATGAAAGGGGCATTTTTAATTAAGTTAACTTGTAGGGCCAGGCTAGAGGCAGTCCAAATCTGCAAACCAATCTGAAAAGCTAGAATATTTGCACAAAACAATGGTGAATATGTACAAAACCATTTTTGATGTGAAAAGTGAAGCTACAAGCTGCATCATACTGCACTAATCTTTCAACATTTCTTAATGTTTGAAAAGATAAGTTAGCCGATATATCAAGGACTTCGGTCTCCCTTGCACAATCTACACTTAGTCTTACTTGTGCACTAAAGCCACTTTGTATGCAACCCAGCTTTGTGTTGCCTGATGGCCTGATGCTAGGCTTTCTAAGAGATTCAAATGAATCACTCAGTTTTCTTTCTTTTTGCAGGCACTAAGGTTTGTATAACTTTTTCAAATAGGACTTAGAATCAAGATGTTTGACTGTTAACCCTCAGAGCATGCAGAAGCCTGCAGGCAAGTTTATTGCAGGCAGTGCAAGAGATTTTCACAGTATGGGATAGGTAAGAGAGACCACTCTTGTCAACCAAGTGACGGCTTCACTGAATAGTTTCCCTTAGTGGGTGTCCATTGACACTATCCGTTCTAGGTTGCAAGTCAATTGGCTATTGATATGATATGCTGAGTAATTTATAATGCGCCTGTACACAAGTGTTTCTAGGCACAACAAGACAACTGAGGGAGGACAGAAGGAGGACAAAACAACAATCTTACTAGGCCTTGTGTCATTCAGATCGCGCAAGTGTAGGGGGCAGGCAAGGGAGAAGTGCCAGGAAGGAGGGGAGAGTGCAAGTAACTCTTAAGTGCTGCCGGGGGGTGGCTAATAAGTGCAGAGTCAGGGGACTGTAGCGTTGCAAATACAGTTCCTTAAGTGGTTGGGAGGCCCTGAGGCAGTGTAAGGGCAACTGGTCGTGCAGGAGCCTGGTCCCGTAAGTTCAGTGGGCAGCCAGGTAACCAGTATGCGCAGCAGGCAGGGACATCAGCAAGGGAGAGAGAAAGCGGAAGCGAAAAGGAATGTCTTCAGTTGCTTCTGGAACCTTAGATGGTCCTGCTCAAGTTTGAGAGAGGCACAGAGGCTGTTCCAGAGGAAGACCTCAGCCTGTTAAATGCAACTGTTAGTTGTCCTTTGCACCAATTTATCTGTGGCCACGGATACAATTGCTCCACTTCAATCTGTGCCAACTATACAACATACCCAGCAACACAAAGTATGGCTTACAAAAGCTTTGGATACGGAGAAGAAACTAGTTTATAAGGATGATAGAACTTGGAGATAAAATGAGAAGGATTTTCTGTATTAAACTCGAGCGTTTTGAGGCATATTTTCTCCAGCCAGAACTATCTATGGTACTTAAGGCACTGGGCACTCAGCATGCATTGGCAAACACACTCACATCCCCTGAGTCTCTGACAATGTGTCCGAATTCTTCAATGAAAAGACATATACGATTAAAACACATTCTAAGTGTTCAGGTACGATCCCTCGAGCACCCTGTTTGAGAGCTAACACTCATGTTTCAAGTAACCTTAAAATGTAAAAAATACTGTCCCACTAACATTAAACTCAGCCCAACAATGAAATTGAAATGTTACTTTTTTTTAGGCGATAACGTCTTGCTCAAAGAATACTCTAAATTCTCATGATTGAAGAAAATAATTAAATGCAAAATCAAACCCAGGACAACCACTTGGGCTTAAAATATTGGCTTCACTCATCTAAGGAATTGAAGTCATATTTATATCTGGTAGTGGATTACATCACGCTCAATCGAAATTATTGAGAACAATTCTTACAGTAATGATTTTAAAGCTCCAAGTTATGAGTCAAAGGTGATACAGCAATTCATTCAATTAAAGGTTCATTTTATCTTCTCGTCCATCCTCATTTCCCGCATTCGTTATCTATTTTTTATTTTCGAGCAAGCATGCATGAACAAACATTTTAAGGCGGACAGATCTCACTAGCATTCCAGGGCTTTTTCAGATGGTAACACAATAACCTGTTTTTATAAAATAAAGGGGATCAAATGATGTTAGTGCTATTTAATGTTAGTGCTATTTACCTAAACTCTCAGAAACAGGATACTTACCTACTCCAAGGCAAGTGTGTCTTCAGACACCAGTCAGTGCTCACCATCCACCGGACCATGTCGCTGCACCAAGGGACTACCGAGGACTCACCTGCTGCTGCCTGGGTTCCCCCCCAGCTCACTCCTGGTCCTTTCCGACCTGCCTGGCCCGGCGCCTTTCCATCTTCTGGCACCGCTGTCACCGGGGTCACGTGACGGATCACGTTATCCCCACCCAATCAATTACCTTCTCCAAAGCCTATGGGTCTCCAGACTGCCTGTCAGTGTTCATCATTCATCGTACCATGCAGCTGCATCAACGGGCTACCGAGGACTCACCTACCATCGCTGCCTCCGTCACCACACCTGGGGTCCTCACCTGCTCCCTCCTGGTCCTGCTTGAATTGCCTTGTCCGGCACACCTCCATCTTCCGGCACAGCTGTCGCTGGGGTCACGTGACTGATCACATGCCATATGTGGTCCTTCATTCTGACCTAACCAGGGCACCGTCCGCCTGGGGCGCCCTCCTCCACCCTTACTCCATTGCTGACATTCCTCCTTTGCTCACTCTTTTACCTGTGTTTCCTTTCGGGTATCGCCATGACCTCTGCAATACCTGTTCACTACTCCACACGCCATTCTGTTCATTCGTCCCAGTGCTCCCATGACATTGCCAATCTCTTCTACCCTCCATATCAACCACTCTGTTATCCTCACTCCCTACATGTCTTTGGAATGTCCATTCCGCATGCAACAAATCCCATTCCATTCTTGATCCATTTCTTTGTTTTAATCATGGCTTTCTCTGCCTCACTGAGACTTGGATCTCCACTAATAACACCACAACGACTGCCTCTTTTCTATCTCCTCTTACCAGCTTTGCGCACTCCCCTCGCCTACATGGCAAGGGTGGTGGCACTGGTATCCTCCATCACTCATCTTGGTCCCTTACCCCTCCTATACAGTCTCTTCTTGTTTTTCCTTCATTTCTCTTGTCCCCTCCTATCTCATTTCTTGTTCTTCATTGCCTACCTGGTCCGCTCTCTTCATTCCTTGCTGATCTCGACAATCTCCTGCCTTTTCTCTTTCCCCTCCCATTCCTCCATTTCTTTCCGGGGACTTTAACTTTCATTTCCAAACTACTCATGCCTCCTTTCCACTTCTTCCTCTCCTCAATTTGTTCCATCTCCCCCAACTGCTTCTCAAATTGCTCTTGCTCCTCTTGGCTTAATGTTCTCCTCCTTTACCTGTGATATTCCTGTCTTTTCCTGTACCATCTATTCCTCTGATGATTTCCTGCTGTCCTTCGTTCACCTCCCTTCCACCTCTCTCCTCATCTCCCATCTCTGGCTTCTTTGACTTTCCCCCTCTTTTAAACAAGCTGTTGCTATTCCTATCCTCGAAAAGTCTAATATTTGCTCTTCCTTATCATTCCACTTCCGTTCAAGCTTTCTGCTTCTTTTCTGCATCTAAACTACGAGAGAGTTGTCTACACTCAAAGTTCCACTTATCTACACCTTCACTCTCTTCTTACCCACTGCACAGAGTCTGCTCTTCTACATGTTTTGAATTCGCAGTTCTTACAGTAGCTTTGCGTTTTATGGACAACCTGTGGCAAGTGTGAAGAAGAAAAAAAGAAAAAACATTTGTTTTCTGTGATTTCTGCATCAGGGTTTTGCCTTCCTGTCTGCCTCCTGATTTTTGCAACAGTGGCAAGATGACTTTTTAAGCCGGCCAAGCGCTATGTAAAATGTATATACTGCAAGTACCTCAGCAATGCTCCTGCTGCCACCACAACCCCTGGATTCAAGCCAGACCTCCTTTCTGTTGACCTCTTCCGGCTGAGCCACTGTGCGTTCTCCCTCGTCCAACCAATAAACGCAAACCAACATATAAAAAAATCATCATTTGAGCAAAAAAATGTTGCAAATTGAAACTGCCTTTACTGATCGTTAAAAGATTTTTCAAAAGCAACTGTTTGGATAATCACAGTGGGAAATGCAGAGAAAGACTCAACAAAGAGGAGGGGATGTGATGGAGTGCTGTTGATGACGCTGCATTAAACATTGCGCAAAGCTTGGCCATGGCTAAAGATAAAACAAGTCTGTAATAGAACGCCCCACAACAGAGTCCCTTTAGTCGACTGAGAAATTGTGGCAGCTATACTCAAGGTTGAAGTACGATTGTCGGCGTGGGCCCTTTAAACTTGACTTGTTAACAAAAAGTAAGCTTACTCTTAAATGTATTCTACTCATGACTGCTATATTAGACTTTAGGGCCGGGAGGATGGGTCAGGCGCAACAGTTTAACTTGGAAGCAACACAACAGCAGAGCAACGCAGGCTTGAATCTCGATGCCACGCTTAGAGACTGGTCTCCTGCATTAAACGCAAAATAAAAGATTAATGTAATTACTTAGACTAAATATAAATATTATTTTTCTTGCCTTATAAAACAGAGTCAGCTCCTGTAGCAGATTGCAATACGTTTAAATACTTTGCCTCCTACACAAGTATTGCTTTACATCTGGTAAAGCACTAGGAACTCTCTGCCATAAAAACAAAAACAGTTTCTATCTCCAACTAACCTTTTGGCGAGTACACAGACTCTCAGAGGACATAGATTTGCAGTGCATGGTTCATCACAAAGGAAGCCCACAGGATTTTCCATCC
This sequence comes from Ambystoma mexicanum, assembly GCF_040938575.1. Lineage (NCBI taxonomy): Eukaryota > Metazoa > Chordata > Amphibia > Caudata > Ambystomatidae > Ambystoma > Ambystoma mexicanum. Next base: position 1,354,450,245 of record NC_090935.1, on the reverse strand, counting down.
ACCTACAATTAACACCATCACATTCAGATAAATAACTTTTTTTAAATCTATATGTTGGGTCTGCAATATCTAAACCATGAGGTTTAACAAAAGTTGGCAAAAGACCTGCCCTTCGAAAGTTTAAGTCAGGAGGGTGTTTTTCTCATTTCAAACATAATCAAGGCATGAAGGAAAACCCCCTAGGGAAGGAGAAGGGAACCAGATCATTTTACCTCAAGACGAGGGCCTGTACTTTCTTGGTTGCTTGTGAGGAATATGGGGCTGCACTGAAAGAATAACAAGTTACTCACTGTAGTCACTGAAGTACTCCTAGTCCATATTCCACTTTCCTCCATACTCTGTGTGGGCATCCTGATGCAGGGACAGGACCGATACCACTTTGCCTCGTAAAAATGTTTCCCCTTTAAATCTGGAGCATGACAGAGCATCCCCGTGGGCGTAACCACGCCCGCTATCCCCACCCCGCCTCACCCCAGTCCTCTTTGTAGCATTGGACATGAGAAGGACTAGTCTATCTTTTTATCAGGAGAAGGTGGTGGGTCGTATGGTGGAAAGGAGACTATGGAATAGGAGTACTTCAGTCACTACAGTGAGTAACTTGTTACTACTCCTACGTCTCTTCCCCTTTCCTCTATGCTGTGTGAGCCATTCCATCGCACTATTATTTAGGGAGGAGGCAACTAATATGAAGTATGGCAGAACAGGTTTTTAAGCACAGCCTGTCCAAACGCTGCATCTGACCTTACACTAGTGTTGAGGCAGTAGTGTTTGTAAAATGCTGATCGAGATGCCCATGTGGCCTTTCTACTTATCAAATCCCATGGTACATGCCTTTGAAATGCCACAGCTGTTGCTTTGGCCCCGACAGCATGTGCATGCATGCATGTCTGCTGACAGCTGTTTTCCCTGTAGCTTGTAGGATTTGGAAATAGCTGCTACTATCAATCTAGCTATGGGGGCCTTGGGAGCTAGGGATCCTGGAGAGGAGCCCCCAAAAGGGAGGAACAGAGCATCACACTTTCTGAAAGGTTTGGTTCTGGTCCAGTAAAATGTCAATGCTCTGCATACATCCAGGCAATGCAACACTTTTTCCGTATCCAAGTTGGAATTAGGAAAAAAGGTTGGAAGGATTATCTCCTGATTTAGATGGAAAGCTGAAATAAAACCGAGCGGAAACCTAAGTGGGTTCGAAGCATTACCTTTACTCTATGAATAACAGTGTATGGCTCTTGAGCCGCTAATGCTTGGATCTCACTGTCACTGCGAGCAGACGTAAGGGCAACTAAAATAGTGGCTTTCCAAGTGACTAATGTAATGTCGATGGACGCCATTGGCTTGAATGGTTTGTGAGCCAGTGCCACCAGCACCACGTTCAGTTCCCAAACTGGATGTGGATGAGATACTGGTGGATACATTCTTGTAAGGCCATGCAGATGCCTTTTTACTATTGGGTTATGTAAGGAACTAATGGTGGCAACAGTAAAGACAGACACAAGTGATCACAGTTCAAGGGTGTTTATTAAACTGTATAAATGAGTGAGAAAAACGCCTAAATCTAAGATGGGAGCAAACTACGACCATCAAATAATAATAAGGCAGTCCTAGTGGCGTCTTGTGAAATAAAAAGAGCCCATACTAAAAAAAAAACTATTGCCAATCCTTACTGCTAAATTACAAAATAGTGTGGGATCATTTTCATCAGAAAAAAAAGAAGTGTTGTCAAAATGATAAGTCAGGATGGTATGGCTAGGGTCTCCCTTCCCCATGTTTTTAGCACGGGACAAGGCGGGACTCAGAGGACCTGATGTGTTCCAATCAACAGAAACAAAAGTTCCTTGAATAAACCTTGATGGGGCGATCACTCTTTGCCTTAGGATCCCCCTCTCTGGGCTCCGGTCACTCATACAACGTGGGCCTCCCTCCCCTGGGTTTACTACAGCCTTTCATTCACAATTTAACATTCTAGAGTCTCAATGGGCATCATTACGAGATTTGCGGTAAAAAGCGAACTTTACCGGCATGGAGGCAATGGAGGCAATACCGCGTCCGGTTAGCACTGACACCGCTAACGGGAGCGGATTACGAGAATGCGTGCACGCGCGTAGCGGCATGCCAGTATCGTCTGTACCGGCATGCCGTAAATGACCCTAAAATCTCCATTAGCGGCATCATGCAACGCACTGACACCTCCTCTGCTTTCGTCCACCCCTAAGTAACGGGCACCGGCAGTACTGGGCCCGGCAATACCGGAACTGGAAGTAACGTCATCATGCCGGAACGGGAAATGCTACAGCGGCCATCTTGAAAAACGCAATTCATTGCGATCCTCGAGACACAGGACCTGGATCCACACAACAGCTACATCTCCAGCTACACCTCCAGCACAATGCCAAAGGCCATTAAAAAAGGAGCATCCCTCCAGCGAAAGGAGCGCTTCTCCGAGCATGAGTTAAACATGCTGGCAGACACTCTGGCCCAGAATGGAGACGTGGTGTTTGCATCAGACCTGAGGCGAGCTGCCCAGCTAAAGAAAAAAAGTATGGGAGGAAGTGGCCCAGAAGGTCAGTGCGGTCGGCACCACTCCCCGCACCGTCAAGGATGTAAAAAAAAAAGTGGGATGACCTGCGCCTCTGTGTGCGCAATATCCTATCTGCAAATCAGAGCCAGGGTCTGGCTACAGCCGGCAGGTCCAACTCCTCTATAAAGCTCACCTGATGGGAAGAAACCTGTGCAAGCACCAATGGCATGGAGGCGATAGAGGGAGTGGGAGACATGGAGCGTGTAGTGCCGTCATCGGCAGATGGAGGCAAGTGTCCACACAAACCACTGGAATGCAAAGTATGATGATGGGCCAAAGATGTGACATGAGCCAATGCATGGGCCATCACACACACATGGACACATCCCTGACTAGATGCTGTCTCCAGCACCGTCACATCTACATGCATGCAGCATGCCAATGCCATACCTGAGACACATCCCACAAACAGCAAAACGGCATGTGTCACACTGCACGCAGTCCACAACACAAAGGCATGCCACACAGCATACACCACCTTACACATTTGTGAACCAGACATATGCCTGAATAACCCCCCCCCATATAGCAAGCAACCTGTATGTCACAAATCCAAGACAGCAAATCATCAAATGTGTACAACTGCTATAATACCAATTTATGCATGATGCATGTACAACCATCACTGATGCCGTCCCTCTCTCAGTCCCTCACAGGCTCAGATTCCGACAGCGATGCTGAGGACACAGCTGCACAGGCCACGACTCCATCAAAAAAGACCAGTGGTAGGGAAGACGGCAACAGGCCTTCCACATCTAAGGGCCTAGGCAAGCAACAACAGCCACCGAAAGCACAGCCGACACAGGATGGCAAGGCACAGGGGCAGCAAAGGACAGCCACAATACCAACAGTGGCTATACCAGTGGAATCCACTGAACATGAGCCAGTGACAGATGGGACCCTGTCTGCTGCAAACAGCTCTGTAGGGGAGGCAGCTGCCACAGCGCCCCAGAGTGGCGATGAAGGACAGAGGCAGGCTGAGGTATGTGTCCCTGAGGACGACAACCTGTCAACGGAAGTGGTAGGCACACCCAGCCCCAGGCAAACACCCCAATGAGCACCCCCAACAGCACCACGCTCGACCAGTCTGGAGAAGAGGCAATACCAGAGGCCTGGAGCCCCACAGAGGACCTACCTGCATTGGGCCCCTTGGCAGATGTCCCATCCACCTCAGCAGGGGTCCGGGACCGAGACTTGCGCATGGCACAAATGGAGGGGCTGCAGCAGCAGCTGACAGGGCTTGTGAAACAGTACGTTTCAAATAGTGCCCTGACAAGGCAGGAGGCCTGTGAGAACACTGCGTCCATGAAAGGGGCCATCGAGTCAAGCACCATGCGCATATGTGAGGAGCTGTCAGCAGTGAGGCAGGTCCTGGCCAAGATTGCCGATGCCTTGGAAGCTCAGCGTCCTGCCCCGACAGTGGAGCATGCGGGCACGGGGTAATCGGCCAGCTCTACCCAGACGAGCCCCCTGCGCAGGTCTTCTCGCACCACGCTGCGCACTGACATGCCACCCCCGGAGGCCGACAGAGGACACAAGTAGCAGGGGCAGCCTGCATGTCCGGACTAATTTGGACTCATGTTGCATACCATTGCACACCATGTGTGGGGGAGTTGTGCGGGGAGGGGGTGTGTGAGGGAGTTGTGGGTAGAGGAGAGGAGGGGTGAGGGCGGGTGTGGGGGAGTTGTGGGGAGGAGGAGGTTTGTGGGGGAGTTGTGGGGGCAGGGGAAGGTGGGAGGGGGTGTGTGGGGGAGTTGTGGGGGGAGGGGGTGGGTGTGAGGTGGAGGGTTAAAGCACTTTGTTCATATTACCAGTTCAATACACCCGTTGTGTACCAATAAATCACATGACTGGACATTGGTTATTGTGTATGTGTGCTTTATTGGTTTACAGTGTACAGTGTTCATGTACCCCCACACCTGGTGACCAGAGTCCCACATCCATGGCACCCTCTGCATCCATGTGTCTTAGAAATATTGGCCTATCACAGACTGGCGCACAGCACGTCCCTCCTGTGCATCGCCACCTGGCTGATGTGCAACCCCTTCTCCATCATCTTCACCCTCACCTGGTGGTTGCTGTTCAATGTCAGGGGGCAGAGGCACGTTCCGCCAGATGCACATGTTGTGCAGCATGGCACATGCCATGATGATCTTGGCCACCTTCTCATGCCCATACAGGAATGCCCCACCCGACCTGCTCCATTGCCTCCACCTGTGCTGATTGTATGCACCTGTGGCAGTTGGGAACAGTGCACATAGCTGTTAGCGGGTGGTACGCGATGCCGATGATGCCGGCATCGCGGTATCCCTTATTACTGCCTTCGTGATGTCGGTAGTTGCATGTCCGCGTGACTTGTGATGTCCACCTGTTAGCGGCATCCCGGTATTGCTGGCCCAAAAGGCAGCATGCCCGCGCGCATGCCGGTACGGGGGAGCATGGTCTCAGCGGTGGCCCTGATACCGGGTTGTCAACTTTGTAATAGGCCGGAGCGGTATGCGGTGCCGGTATTCCCTTACCGGCATCGTTTTTCCATTACCACAAATCTCGTAATGAGGCCCAATGTCTTTTTAAACAACCATTCACTATAGATAACTCTCAGCCGGGTTCACTCTTGTCGACACAATGTTCATGAGTGTATTAATGTCCAACCCAATTCGCAGGCATCCCTCAGCTGGGTTCACTTTTGCCAAATACACAGTTCACTTTTTCAGTATCACAATGCGGGATACACCCTCTTTAGCTTTCCCCTTGGCATCCTTCTGTCGGGTAAACATAGCCCGTCTAGTACAGTTAATTATTTGCTCATCTCATCAGAAAGTGGGGTTCCCTTCCCCTAGCTTTCTCTTGACATCCCTCCGTCGGGTTCACACTTGCCTTAGTTTACAATTTTGCAACCTTATTAGAAAGCGGGGGTTCTCGTCCCCTAGTTTTTTCTTGGCATCCCTAAATCGGGTTCACATTTGCCACAGTTCACACGGTAGTTCCTTCAGACCCCTTAGGTTGTTCCTAATTCCAGATCTCAGCGACAGTCAGGCTTTCCCTCAAGCCCCCAGCCAGGCTTCCCTTTACTGTCCTTCTTGCCCATGCGTCGGAGACTTTTTGATTGTACAAGGGGTTTGACTCTACCCTTGTATGACCCCTCTGACTCTTCATGCCGGCCTCTCCTAGGGCCTTCTGGTACTTGTAGTTTCAACAAAGGGGGTCCAGCCAGAGTCCTTCGAATGAGCGCCCACCTGGCACCTGACCACTCTGCAGCTGGTACTTCAGTGGACTTTCAAGCTTTCACACACAAGTTCTTCGTTCAAATGTTCATACAATGTTGCCGTTCGCAACCTTAGGCTCAATACAGTCTGGTTTTCTATCAGCTCTCTCTCTGACTCACCGACTGTGCTGAGCCTGTCGGCGTTTCTTGCCTCTGCAGTCAAGGACGGTACCACGGTAGCAAGCGTGTCTCCCCGTCTTGGTTATCAGCACAGGAGAGCTCCGGGCACCATTGACATCTGCTACACCACACGCCAGCTGGAATCCCTGGGCTTATGATTTCTCTTTCGGAGGCTTTGCAGGTCTGAGTTGGCAAGGGCAATTCCCTCCTCGTCTTTTCAGGTCTCGCCGCCTTTCTCCTCCGTTTGAACTGCCGGTCCGGAATAGCTGCTTCCTCGTGCGTTCGGCCTTGCTCAGAGTTTGCTCTCGTGTTACCCCTTTTCTCCCTGTGGGGAAGGGAAAGGGCTGTCAGGTGTATGTAATTATCAGCAATTGCTTGACTCTGCCAGACGCTTGTATTGGGACATGTCAGGTAAACGGCTCAGGTGTTAGTCCGTTGTTTGTCACAGTGTAAGAAAGTGTTTGTGTTGGAAAGGGGGCTGGGGGTAGAGCTTCCAAGTATCCTACCGGGTAGGATGGGGAAAAGGTGTTATAGGGAAGGGGATACCGCGTCTCACCCTTTTGCAGCCCACCTCCACTCCCCGAAGGCCGCTCCTCCAGGTGATCCTCCCCCACTGGTCCACCCCCAGGAACTGGATCCAATAGCGATGGCTGTGTCCTGGCCACCTGGATGACAGATCTCCGGGGACTAGCAGGTGAGACCTTCAGGTTTCTCACATTACCCAGATAGCAATGCGTCTGTGGTCAGAGTGGCCTCTACTGCAGGGGTGGTGAATGACTTCCCCCTCAAAAGGGGGTCTCTTGTCCACCACTGAAGTGATATTACGGGGCATTGTGAAACCACCACTAGATCGTCCCAGTGACCGCTTGCTTGAGACCAATGTTTCACAAGCCACTCTTGCATAGGACGCATACACAGGAGGGCGTGTGGCACCAGGTAAATGCAGGAAGCCATAATTCTAAGAAGGCGCATTGACATTTGTACGGTTATCTGACGACTGGCTACATATTGAGGAATTTGAAATAGCATGTTTTTGACCCTCTTGTTGGAGGGGGAAGACTAATGTGTCCAGTAGAGCTCCAAGAAACTTTTATTTTACTTGGTACGAGGTGCGATGAATCTGGCAATACCATCACTTCTTCCTTGGGGAAGATTCTCTCCCCATGTGACCAGGGAAAGGCAGAGGCTACCTGATCCCAACCATCAGGGTGGCTATCTGCGGGAGGACCACATGGGGGGGGACACCCTTGGGGAAATAGGAGAGACTCCACAGAAGAAGAATTGAATGCTGTCCCTTCTTTAAGGGATAATAATGACATCGATTTTCCTCCATCTAATCTGTGTATGGCATATTGAAAGGTAGAACATCCTAACAAAGGTAACAGAATCACCCATACATATCATTATGAGAAGGCTGGGACAAGGAGGAGTGATTGAGTAATGAAGATTACTCCGACCGAAAATGCACACTAGTTTTTGGGAACGTGAGCACTGCCAGGAGATCCAAAACCGGCAGTGGAAAACCATGATGGAGAGAAGGAGAATCCATACCCAATGGCAGTCGGGACACGAGAAGGAAGAAGACAGCCTTGCAGCAAGCCTGTGTACGCCATTCGGAGCAACCCCAAGAGAAGAGGCTTTCTATTGCAGCACTGTGACCAAAGAAGGCTGCAGGAAGGAGGCGGATGTGGATCATAGGTCTGAGGGGCGGACAAAGCAACAGTTAGAGCCCACAGTAGAAAGTAGACAAGACAGGTGGATGCAAAGGACTACAAAGCCACCAAAGAAAGCCGGTGAGCCCGTGAAAAAGGGTTTGGAAGCCAGGGCGTTTTGTTCGGTCTACCGCGTACCGGAAACGACATGAAATAGAATCTGGGGAAACTCTAGCAGGTAGACAAGAACCCTGTGACCGCGTGTAAAGGTCCAAAACCTATATGGAAAAGCGACTTGGAACCAGTGTATGATTGGAACGCAAGCTGACGCTAAAGCCAATCTACATAGAATCATGAATAAAAGTGCATATTATGATTTGGAAAAGCCTGACAAAGCCTGGTCGGAGACCCGTACCGAATTGTGAACTGTGCAAGAAAGACATTAAATCAACCATTCATGTGAAGAAAAAGTCCCTGAGAATACTGAGGGTTGTGTTGAAGTGTTATACGGTCCTAGCAGGAAATCTACCAGGAACCAAAGAGGAAGAGAATTGTGTTAAAGTGTTATAAGGTCCTGCAGGAGATGTGACGGCATCATGAAGAAAGACACAGACAACAAAGGTTCAAACAAAATGCCTTTATTTTGTTAAATGTCAGGATGGTGTAAGGCATAACCTGCCGTTTGCTAAGGTGGGATTTCCCTACCTAAAGAAACCAAGGATAGTCTGAGTCAGTAAGTTCAATTTAAACAACTGTATGTGTCCAAAACCTATACTTGCCCTTACAACTAAAGTTAAACAATGTGTTGAGATGTCAGCAACAAAAGAAATAGTGTTCCAAATAACGTTCTGAGCTTCTGTCAGCTCTAGGCTTACTTTCCAGCTCCCCTTTTCCAAGTTCAAAGTAGTTCCAAAAAGCCCGGGGGATCACAATGTCTCGGGTTTCCCTTCCCCAAGATGTCAGCTAGTCTAGCTTACCAACTCACAATCAGTTCAAGACTCTTAATTCTCAAAACCAGTTCCAGGTCGACTTCACAATCCTTCTACAATAGTTTAGACAGATTGTTATCTTCTGCATTCACTTCAGCAATATAATTCACAAGTGAAGATTCTTTATCTTTACTTCTCCTTGGCTTTTCCAGACAGATTATCCTCGTTCTAGGTGCAGTTGCCAGACCACACAGTACACACATTACAGGTCACGCAACCAATAACCCGAGGCTTACTTGCCCACACAGGTTTCTCTGTCACTGCACCTGTGCTCTGGTATACATTCACTTTGGTTTATCCTGGTCAGTCTCTTAGCTTTACCACAGAGTGTTCTTCCACACAACTCACTCTGTGGTGCTCACGGTCTTCCACCACCTTGCTTTCACAATCCTAATAACTGCTCATTACTTGCTTTTCACTTCATTCATAAAGATTAATTCTTTGTCTTTAAGTGTTAATTACGTGACTAGACTACTGTAATGCCCTGTTCCTAGGCACCTCCGCCCACAACCTAAAAAAACTCCAAATCACGCAAAACAATGCGCTCCGGGCAGCACTGTCCATTCCAAAAAGAGAACACATCTCGCAAGCAAGGAAAGATGCTCACTGGCTACCCGTGAAGGAACGCATACTCTTCAAAGCCATGACCATCACACATAGATGCCTATCCCTGGATGCCCCACCCTATCTCGCAGAAAGAATCACACCGAAAGCCTCCATCAGACCCACCAGAGCGCACCGCACCAACATGATTGATGTCCCCACGTTTCAAAGATCCAGGGCGGGAGGAACCAGCTTCCAACACCTCGCACCTAAAAACTGGAACTCCTTACCTACCTCACTAAGGAACGAAAAATCATACCATACCTTCCGTAAAAACCTCAAAACCCTCCTATTCCGCTAAAGTCTACCACATGCACTCTCATGCTTGCATTGTAACCACAGCATAGCATAACCTTTAAGCTCAATGTTTATTACCAATGTGAAATGTACTCTGTAACTCGGTTTACATCTGTAAACACTTTCCTATGCTTGTGTTCATGACTAAGTCTGCTGTAACAGCGCCACGATGCCCCAGGGCAGTTCTGTGCGCTTTATAAATGCAAATAAATAAATAAATAAATAAATACGTGTGTTTCACACATGTTCTCATTTCATTCGTAGGCTTATCAAAGCTTTACTTCACTTCGGTATTCAATAATGCTTGCTTTATATTCAAGTTCCTTTACTTATTATTCAACATTTGCTTGTGTTGTTCAACAACCCCTCACTTCGGGTTCACTTTCAATTTCACACATTTCAGTTCATTAAGATATGCCCAGTGGTAGCACCAGGAGCACCCCGGGACAAGTCTTCCCTTTGATTCACTCACCGGTCCTCGGCGGCTCCTCTGGGCGTCCGTCCTCTTCGTTCTTGGCTCCGGGCACACTTCTCTGGAGCTCTGAGAGCAGCGGTCGCCTTCTGCGAATCTCGATGTGGGATGCAGATAACTCTGCTCGTCACTCGCGGAAACTACCGGTGGCCTGCATCACTTGGGAGTCTTCCGTGCCCCACAGCTTTGGCTGTGGGCATCAGGCAGAAGAGACTGTCAGCTTTGTCCCCCACACACCGTGCTTGGGCCCCGGAGTCACAGTCTCTCCTTGGCAATAGCCGGCGTCCTGGCCTCCAGGCAGGACCTTCATTAGCAGTCTCCTTCTGGGCAGGAATTTTCCCCGCTCAGGCCGTCTCTCCCAGCCCAGCTTCTCTCCTGCTGGTTTTCCCTTGCTTGCTGGCGTCTTCACGTTTTATGCACCTGTGACCTGTTAACCGGTTGCAGGTGCGAGCCCTTCAATTCAATTAGCTGACTACAATTACGTAAGTTCTTTGGACATGCCTGACCCTCGCAATAGTTTCCAGGCCTCTTCCTCATCTCAGTACCAGAGTTGTGTAACTGAATGTTCGTGTGTACAGCTCCAAGTCGCTTCTTCTTCGTCCCAGTACTAGAGTGCTGTGACTGAGGGGAAATAATATAGGAAAGGACTGCCAACAACCTATGAAGGTAGGGGAGGGGTGGGGTTTATCACGACAAAGGATACAATGCCTCACCTAAAGTCATCCTCTCCCCAAGCCCCAAGGACCCTCCACCCAAGTGATCCTCTCTTGCATCTCCACTCCCAGGGTCAGGATCCAAAAGCGATGGCCTTTCCCCAGGCCCCTGAGAAGAGGATCCAAGGGGAGTAGGTGTGAAGATGCCCTCAGGTTATTCACAGAGAGTATATCAGGAACCAAAGCAGAAGTGAATTGTGAATCGAAATGTTACAGAATCCTGGCAGGAGAGTATACCACGAACCGAATGAAAGGAAATGATACACTGTGTATGAAGTAAAATGAAGGGTAGACCCATACCCTTTTAAAGCAAAGAACATTGTAATGATAATCCAGGGGAAGCGTAAAACCCCTGAAAGTTTTGAAGTTCTTTGGCTTTTCTTGTATAAGAAAGGTACAAAATCCTGGCAGGCGAGTATACCAGGTGAAGAGTGAAAACTAATTGTGAACCATAAAAGTTGAACAGAACTGCAGATGTGCAGGATAAAGACTCCCCTTAGGTGAATGGAACTTTGATTAATTTATTTGAACATTTTCAGAATCTTACTTTGAATGGCTGGAGAATAGCTGCAGGTGGCAGCTAAAGGATTTTGCCTGTATCACATATTAGGTTTAGCGTACAAGGGTCAGATTAGGATTTTGGACACAGGATGGGGGACTTCAGGTACATTGGACATTCTGACAGTAAACTTAGTTTTGGTTGAGGCAGGGAAACCCATCATAGCGTCAGGGAAAGATAGGATTTCATCCAACACCTTCATTCTGTTTACAAAATAAAAGTCTGTAACAACCAAAATAATGTCTCTGTGTCCGATTCTTACTCTTGACTCCTCACAGAGACTGGGTGATTTCCTGTTGATTGAGAACCCTAGTTGAAATAGTAGGTTGATTGTTTCTTGGGTGTTTTGTAGACAAGCCTGAGGTGTGTCCCCTTTTACTATCCAGTTGTCCAGGTAAGGCTACACTGGAATGGACTGTCTGCACAGGTGGGCTGCCGCCACTGCCAGAACATTTGTAAATGCCCTTGGCACTGAGGCTATGCTGTTTTAATGGGTCTGAATGGAAGGTAAATTCTGACCTGTGTGCTGACTACCATCATATCTTGCCTTTTATCTGCCAGATACTGCTAAATCCTAAACTTTAAAAGTCTTTTGGGAATCCCAGCCAACATCTTATAGTCATTAAAATACATTCCCAGGTCTAATTTGTGCGAAAATGATTTGACATAAGTGAGCCAGTAAACCTAACTCCAGCTACTCAAAAACAGTACATTAGTGGCAATGGCCTTAGTTGGCTTTCCCCACTGTCTGACCAGAGATGATGTCAGAATAAAATCAACCTGGATGTAAGTGTGCCTGTTAAATACTTCAATCCAGTTTTCAGTTGGGATTTATAGACCAAAGCAGACTGTGGGACAGAGAGTAATCTTCTTAAGAAGTCATTTTCTGCAATTTGAAGAAGATTTAGGTTAGCCTAGCCCCATATTTCGCAACTGTACGTTCCGGCCGCCACTGCTTTACCTCGTAGAGCCTCATCATATGTTCAGTTGAACGGTGCCTGATGTTTTTAGCAAATCTAAAAGGTTCCCCAGTAATCTGTCTAATTTTGGTTGCTGATTTGGCTCTATGGTACTGCCAAGTCAAGTTAGCGTAAAATCTTAGGCCCAAGTAATCAAATTTGTTACAGACTTGAAGTGGGTGCTCATTTAAACTCATCTTTGGAGTGGACTTCCTCTTTGAGGAAACGCTCATTTGGCACTTCGTGGAATTTACTCTTAACACCGTGCCTGCCATGTATACCTTATATCCATCAATCAACAGTTATAGTGATGTTGGTATGGTTGCCATTGGGACTGCACCGTCTATCTAACTTCTAACCAGTAATTTCCTGCCATCAAACCTTGGATTGCTAGCCCTTAAGGATGCTCTTGTAGTGAATTGGTATACAATTTGGGAGCCAGCACACACCCTTGCCTCACCCCCTTTCCCACTTTAATTTCATCACTAAGCTCATCCCCTGTTCCGTAGCAAACCTGCACCATAACATTTTCATGAAGGGCCTTGATCTTTCGCAATAGGGGCTGTGGCACACCCAGGTCGCTCACCGTTCTCCAAAGAAAGTTCCTGTCCACGTGGTCAAAGATGGAACTCAGATTCATAAAGGCCAGATAGACAGGAACGCCCACAATTTTAACATACTTAACCAGAATCACAAAGATTTAGGCCCTGAAAAACAGTCCCCATTCCTACCTAAATGAAAGTCGAGTGTCTGACAGCACATTGCTGTCCTGCACCTATTTCTCAAGTCGCTTTAGGAGGACTCCAGCAAAAAGCTTTGACGAACCGCCAAGTAAAGTGACCAGATTCCCCACACATGGTAAGTCAGATTCCCCTTTATGTATATATGGGTTCTGTAATGCCAGTGTGCCAGCTTAATGGCAATGTATTCGTAGCGATAAGTGCATGGAAATAATGTACCAGACGCAGTATCCATATTTCAGACTGGCTTTGGAAAAGGTCATTGGGTACACCATCAATCCTCAGTAAGGCTTTTTCCCTAAATAGAACATATTCCACCTCTTCCATGGTAAACGCAATTCCATGGTCTGCAAATGTCCTGTTTTTAGAGTGTCAGAGCCTGGAAGAGATCTATCCATGCCTTTTCTGCAATATGGATCACTGGAAGCTTCCTAACTCCCAGATCCAATTCCTTATTGTTCCTTGACACAGTGGACCAGGCATTCTTGGTATTGTTCTGACCTGCCGCAGTATAGAATCTCCCACCTCTAAATCGCAATCTCCTCCCTTCTCCTTGCTAGTTCTTCTTTAAAGTTGCATCGCCTCTCTCTTATATTACTAATATCTGGCTGCTGGCATTTTAAAGAGAGCAGTAAAGCTTTCATTCTGTTCTTGCAAGGTTGGAAGAGCCAGGACCTTTAATCACAGTTGAATAATCCACGCTTGTCACATTGGGTGGGTTGTGGCAAGATGAGAGGTAAACTATCCACCCACAGCCTCTAGCCTCCAGAACAATGTGGATTATTTTTATGTGATGTAATTGTCATATAGAATAATCAGAGCATAGTGCTTTGGGGGAAGCCTGGTGTTACCTTGAGTCTATGATGAACAGTGGCATACGCACTGGCGGCATGGTTTGGACTTCTAATATTGTAAATTGGTTTACCATTCCAAGATGTCTGCTGTGATGTATAATCTTGCCGTTCAGTGCATGGCTCCTTAAGTTATCTGTCCATAATGGCCAATGCGTACTTCCTTTCTGAACTAAAACACCCTAACCTGCACACCTCTGATAAGGGAACCCTGAATTTGTGCAGACTACTTAACCCAACTTTTTTCCTAGTAAGGCCTTAACGTGGATGCAAATCCTGAATGTGAACCTGCAAGACCCTAAGCTCCTCAGCGTTTGGGCTTCCTTCTTTGTATAAGTGTCCTCACATGCTTGGTTGTTTCAGCTCGACTTGTTGGTGGCAGATTTTGTGTAGGATTCTTGTGGGAAACACTGTGTAAACCCAGTGTGTGAACCCAGTTGTGGCAAAGTGCCATAAGAAAGCTTGTTTTCCAAAACATCAGAAACGGAATACAGCTTACAAAGAGGGAAAGACCTTCTCTCATGTCAAGTGCCGCACAGCGTCATGGCTAAGAGAGCAGGCCAGTGCTGTTGATGGGAAAGTAGCGAGGTGGCTCTCTGCATATGACCTGCATACCTGAGAGTATATTAAAACTACGAATACTGGGCAATCATAGTGGCCTACTATCTTACTGTGGCCTGGTACAATAGTGGAAGGGAGGTCCTTGCACCCTAGATTTGCGGACCTTGCAAAGAGTCATGGGGAGCTCTAAGAAAGGAGAGTAGGGATTGTTTCAATGAATTTGCACATTTGTATTTATTGGGTCTTAGTAACATCTTTTTTATGGTCTACCAATTCTATATGTAGTGCAAATGTCCATGATATTTTGTCCATACGTCTATGATATTTTATTCTATTCTAATTTAATAGCCTTTGCTACAAAATAGCAACCACCCCCCACATCTGGGTGTGCAGGGCTGGTATGCGAGGGCCTTGGCAAGATCTCAAGGCTGGCATTGGCTATTTACACTGCCCGACAAGGGGTGATACCTATTCGCACTACGGGGTTTCATCTATGGTGTGAATAGTGTAAATGTGATTTTTAATGGGAGATTGCCTGCATGCTTCTTGTACATGCCCAATCTCTTGTGAAAAAAAGAAAAGCAAGATAGCCACTGCCACCACATTACATAGAAAATGGACCCTTTTCTATTTCTAATGTGGCAGGATGGAAAATAGTGTAGCAACTGGAGCCGCGTCTGCAGGCAGCTGGGGCGGAGGGGAGCAAGAGGGGAACAGGGGGTACTGGGGTTGATGTGTGGGATTTGGGGTGGGGAGGGCAACTAGAAGAGGTACTGGGAGCATAGCGATGAGCAACACACACACAAAAAAAAAAAAAAGGCGCCAACCACGGAAGAGAGCCCCAGTGGCTGGGAGAATAGAGGATTGGCGCTGGCAGTTCCTGCCCATGTATCCAACCACCTGATTGGCTGAGAACTATTCCCTGGATGTGAATAAGTGATGATGGTGATGATGGCGGTGAGCAGTAGGTGGCAAGAAATTGAGAAAGTGAGAAAGAGAGGAGAAGAAGAAAAGATAGCACTGGGTAGGGGCCACGAACGGGCCAAAGGAGGAAAGCGGACTATGACAAAGGAAGACTGAAGGGGGCTGCAGTGAAAGAAAAAGATTACCAAAGGAGGACAGAGAAAAGGATGGGTCAAGGAGAAAGATGGCGACCAAGGAGCGATGAAGAAGTACTGATGAATGACTGATTAAGGTAAAAGGGCTGGGCTGGACTTGCAAAGGGCAAAGACTCTGATGATGGCACAGGGACTGTGATGAAGTTGAAAGAATGGCTGTAACAAGGGAGTAGGACAAAGAAGAAGGAGACCGCATTGAGTAGGCAGCTGGTTTGGAGTAGGACGAAGGAGAAAGCATTGAGTAGGCTGCTGATTATGCAACCAGGCCTTGCCACTCAGTTGCTCCACCCAGCACCTATTTCACCAGTCTTCCTTAGGCATCCTCATCGGCGGTGTCATCTGCAAATAATGGACAAAGACAATGACCTCACATGATTGTGGCTGTTCAGGCTTAATCGGGTCAAGGGCCACGCCTACTATCCTGCATTTCACATACAAAGCAGTCGCTACTACTGCTACTTGCCAAAAAAGATCATTGTGTCTGCTCCCTCCACAGCCCATCCCCACTGTCACTAGGGTTTGTATGGCCAAGCACCCTTGGCAGCCCCGGCAAGTTACCCCAGTGAATCTCATCAATACACCCATGCCCCCATCCAACATCCACGGACCATACGCACATGCCCTCTCATGTTGATCAATGCTCGCTCAGCAGTTGCTCATGCAGCATAGATCGCCGATTTCATCTCGTACAACAGCCTTAATGCCCTGCTCGACACTGAAACATGGTTTACCCCATACTCCCCCGCCCCATGTTTTCGACATCCTCCTACCCCAAGGCTACTGCATCCAACATGCCGACTGGCTAGGATAGGCAAGAGGCAGTGGCAATCATCCACAGGAGTGAATGGCCATGCGTCATCATCCCCTCTCCCAAAACAAACTTCTTTGATTCTCTCGCCTGCTGGTTGCCTTTATCGCACATGGAATCCCATCACCTATCAACTCAGCTACAGACCACCTCACAGGAGTGACTAATTTCCGACATCTCAAAATGACTCCCCTCTACCAAATTAGCACATTCTAATAATGTCTTTCTCTTAGATTTTAACATACCTGAGCCACATCTAACAACCACACTCAAAGAATGCTTTTTTGCAATGATCTGTTTCATGCACCTTAAGCAAATTGTGCTATCCCCCCCATGTACAACAAAGAGAACACCCTAGACTTTGTCTTCACTTCATCCCCCTCATCACCTGTGCAGACCCCTACCCTACTAGACTGGTCAGACCACACCGCCATCTCACTATAAGTCATGCACTGGACTACAGCCCACAAAGGTCAGGCTAAACACCCCCTTGCTCAATGCCTCTAATTTAAAACCTTCACGGCCAATGATCAAAGAGCAAACTTTGCAGATTTCCCCACCACATGGAATGCCTGAAGCCACCAAGAATGTTTCAACATCTCTGCTATGAAACACTCATGCACCCCTAAAAACCAGCCGCGCTAAGACCAATCCATCCGTCATTTTTAACACCCCCTGAGCTCGCCTTCAAAGCATAACCCTGGAGACCTCATCAGCCTTAAATCTCTCTGCATAAACCATAGGATTCTAATGGCCGAGGCCAAAGCTGCTTACTACTCCGGCACCATTTCTGCAACCTCTAACAGGAGCATAGCCCTCTTTGAAGTAGTAAATCATTGTACAAAACCCTCCCCCAACCATGTGGGACCAGCAACTTGGGTACAACGCGACAGAATCAACACATTTATCGAAAAAAATGTAAAACAAATCAGAGAGACCACCAAATCAAGCATCCACAACATTAGCGCCATCCCTGCACCCTGGCACCCGCACTTCCCGTCTGGATCGAAATCTCTCCTCTCTCTCCCACAGATCTCCTAAAAATGATTGCCTGCCTCAAACCTACTTCTTACTCTGATACCATCCCGGCTACCATCATTAAACAACTGACAGGCCGAAAGCTCAACAAGCTCCTCAGCATCATTAATGCCTCACTTACAGCACGGTCATTCCCAGACACCCTGGTCTGATATGAACTCTCGATTGAAAAAAAAGAACACAATTCAGATGACCTGGCCAACTACCGGCCCATTACAAACCTCCTGTTTATTGGCAAAATCTTGGAAAAAGTAGTCGCTACACACCTACTTGCCAGAATCGAACAGCTTCACCTCCTAAATGACTATGAGTAGCGTCAAGACAGTCGGGTGGTGGATGATGCCCTCCACGTCATGCATAAGAGAAACTTGTGCCTCCTTAACTTCTCAGCTGCATTCAACAACGTCGACCACTGCATGCTTGTCTTCCTCCTTGGATGTGATTCTCTGGTACTGTCCTGAATTGGTTTACCTCCTACCTCTCGGGCAGACAACAGGCTGTCCAGATGAACTTGTTGTGTTGTAACAGACTCCAAGTCTCCCGAGTAGTGCCTCAAGGCTCAATCCTCTCACCAATCCTTTTTAACCTTTACATGGAGCCTCTGGGCACTCTCCTCAAAGAAACCAATATAGCCTGCCACCAATACATGGACGATACTCAGTTTTACATGAGAGTAAATAGCATGCAGGACATCATTAGTCTCTGCTATTACCCAGCCATAATCTAGTCCTAGATGTCAACTGCCTACTTCAAACTAAACCCATCCAAGAATGAATTCGTCCTCACCAGTTTGCCTGCTAAAAAACGACATGACTAACAATGTCTCAATGATATGCACCTAGATGTATTTGATCCAAAACTCTCTGACTCAGCAAAATCCTTAGACTTCTCCATTGACATTAGCCCATCCTTCCACATGGCCGAGAATGCCCAAACAGCCTGGCTCCAAATCTCTACCCGTCGTAAAATTAAACCCTTCATCCCACCACAGGACTTCTGGATCATAGTGCAGGCCTTTGTGGTCCCGAATATCAATGAGGGGAAATGCCCTCCTGACGGGGCATGCAGGTGATCACTTGGCTCTCCTAAAAGCAGGACACTCCGCTGCAGCACATCTTATTATGGGTGCACAGAAATGTTACCAAATCACCCCCGTCCTAAGTGAACTACAGTGACTTCCTCTGCAGGTCAGGATACTTTGAGACTGCATTTATCATCTACAAAGCAGTCATGAGTAGCACACCAGCGTTCCTGGTGGCCAAGTTTCACATAACTCGTGGCACATGCTCCTCGCACACTAAATGGACCAACCTCCTTGAATCACAACACATCTGTGTGATAATGGAGATAAAATAAACAAAAAGTTTGGTCCAATCCCCAGATGGTTCACAAAGGTGAACCAAGATACAAGCTGACAAGTAACCTGCACAGAGCCAGTTTAAACGTTGGTGATAATGCAACCGCCATGCAGAGTACAATAGATTGCGCCACACAAGCAGGGTGACAAGTAGAGAGCACTCACAAGTTTATAGAAAGGTTGCAGAATACACAGGTAGTGTTACACAAGTAGCATAAAGATGGGCATAGGTAGGGATAGGTTGCAGAATACATGGGCAGGAAACAATGTATGGCGGCATGTCACGAAGAACATTAATGTGGCAGAGATTGAACCAGCGTACAGGGAATTGAAACTACACTAGAAAACATTTTCCAGAAGCACACAGCATGCAACCATAAAGTTAATTCGTTTCTATTGATATCAGTGATAAAGTACAGATAGCCTTGATCTCCAGGTGCAAATAGCTACAGTGGCAAGTGGCTGCCGAATGAATAAACACACAGTGCAGCACACATGGGTCAGGATAGCAGGGAAACTCAAGAAATAGACGAAAATGAGTTCTGAACACTGGTCCTCTACCACGTTATTTGAACAATGATAATTAATTCCAGGCTCAACTAAATTAGATAGCACACCTGCTAGTCCGCTGGTACATCTAGACAAAGGGACGACACGCTAAGGCCACAAACAAATGAGCAGATAAGGCCTCAGGCTTGGGAACGAGCCGGGAGTAACTTCTTCAAATTGGATTATAGCAGCCCGTCCATCCCTCCTTCCTGAAAACGCACCCTTGCATCACATTAAAGTGAGCAAACTATCCATCAATTGGAATTCTGTCTGCTAGGTTGGCTACCGCAGTATAGAGTCAACCTACGAAATGATAGTATGAAATGTAACATTGTTCAGTAGGATGAACTTAGGAGGAGTTACCAGTTAAAGAATATCCAGTAGTATTAGCCTTTGCCCATATAGCGGTTATATTTTGCTAACCAATAGGATGAGTCGATAAAAGAATTTCCTTATCACTAACCATGATGCGCTTTATGATGCATTTTTCATTTAAAAGCTTGTGTTTTCTATTATAACGATTGTGGGCTCTAGCACCTGGAAGCTTCTTTGTGCTAGATGGAATTACCAATAAAATGTCTTAGACCAAATAACCAGACAAAGAATATGGTGAAATACTGCTTTTATCTCAATGAAGGAAAGCGGGTTGATCATCATTCATCAACTTGATTCATGCAGGATCACAATGTCTTTTTTATTATACTTATTTTATATAATGCTAGATGTGTCATCTATGACGTCATCCTACGTGGCATATTACAAAACCTATCGAAAGGTGGGATTGGATTAGGGGAACATGTCTACATACAGAATTATTTACGGGTTAATATCTCATTGATGCCCCTTGTCTGTAAGACACGCCCTGAGCTACTTTTATGTACGTAGCACACTGATTACAGCAAAGAAATGGCAGCAGAATAATACTTGCTCATTGTATGAAAAAGTGCATGGTAGGCTTTCATGATTGGTTGGCAATCCAAATCCAACCTTGGACATTCGGCTCGCTAGCAGCACGTAAATTTAAACGAAACCCAGGTGCTTGGAGATACGTCAACTCGCCCTTTATTGTCCCAATTAGTCTACCCTCTCTCATTGGTAGGCCTCATGCCGATGTCCTCGGTTTGAAGACGGACCTTGCCAGTCTGCACTGTCTCGGAACATTCAAGGAAGTGTAGGCACACTATTATCTTAGCTTCAAGCCTAATGAACAGCCCTTGTTTGCGAGCTCTTTGTCACGTGTTACAAGACCACAAATGTGTCAATTTTGACAGGGGCGCTGTTGCGCACAGCTAAGATGGCCGCCTTGGTGAAGAGCTCCGGCTCGATCAAAATCCTTTAACTTCTAAATCCTTCCAGGTTTGCGCTGGCTGGCGCGCTGCTACAGAATATTGCGGGGGAAGGTCCTCGGAAGACACCCTGTGAAGGCGGTGCGCGAAGACCCCGGGACGGCGGAGATATCATTGCCTGCATCTGCAGCACCTGTTGAGCCGCAGCGCGGCCGCCAGCGGGCTCCAGGCGACTCTCACTCAAGCCCGAGGCTCGCAACGGCAGATCGGCCTGGTGGGGGAGGGGAAGCCCGCCGAAACACAAGTGCTGCCCGTGGGCGGCGACTTTCCGCTTCTTCTCCTTTTCGTCTGTGCGGAAGCAGGAGCGCAGACCTCCCCACACCGAACTTCGGGCTGCAGGAGAAGCCCAACAGAGTTACGTCGAGACGACAACGCTTCCCCCCTTGGATCCTGGTCCCCCCGCGGCTAAGCCCAGCTAGGACTAAGCTGATGAAGTAAGTGGGCCGACCGGGGTGGCGGAGACACCGGGGGCCAACACCCTGTACAAGACACATCCGTGCTACGGGAGTGGGGGCGAGCGGTACAGATTTAGGGGCGAGGCCCTACTATAGACGGAGGCTGCCGCTGCTGCATTGGTGAGAGCGCTGCAAAACCCGACGCCGGGAAGCACTCCCGAAGTGGAAATCCTACTCTTAGGACCTCCCGGGAACAAACACTGTCTGCCACTGTGGCCTCGGGGAGAAACTGGGTGCGCCGCGAGACAGTAGTTAAAGACCGACTGAACGCCAAAGACACTGTCGTAGAACGCCCATGCGACGAGACAGACCCTGGGCTCCTACACACGTCGTGACACACTGCGGGCAGTGGAGCTGGAGGGCCGCCAAACCCCTTCCCCAATACCCGCTTGCCCCTACTCGGAGGACGACGGTGTGGGAGGCGGAGGCATTGCATCAGACCCCGGCTGAGGAGCGCAGCTGACACATTGAGAGCTGCGGGATTTAACGCAACACCCCTGGGGCGAGATTGTACGCCCGCAAAAGGCAGTGTCAACCCCCATACCTGCATTGTGGTGTGCTAACAACGTACAGCATAACTGCTGCGGGCAGTCGTCGACAGCCAGCAACACACACACGTGGGAAAGCACAGTCCACCCTGGAAGTTGCGACGTCGCCTAATGAGCCGCACTGAGAGGAAAGCTGCAGGGGTAAGAAAGACTGGCCCAATGGATTCCTACACAAGCTCCCAACAACAGGAGACACCAGGAGGTGCAGCACAAACTTCCGAAGGCCAAAACATAGACCCCTTGGACCGCTTGGCAACAATTGTGCAAAATGGGTTCCTGGCCGTCAACGTGAAACTAGATGACATAGTGGCGACGATTGGTTCCTTGAAAGCGCGAGTGGAAAAGGAAAGTACACGCATCTCGGAGGCAGAGAACAGGATAGGTGTGAATGAAGACGTGCTTACACAACACGGTCGTGATGTAGCCCTACTCCAGATGGAGCTCCGTAAGAGGCAAAATAAGTGCGAGGATCTTGAATCCAGGTCCCGCAGGAATAACATCCGTATTGTTGGAGTGGCAGAGTCGTTTGGCAAGGGCTGCAAGGAAAGGAGTGTGGAAGAATTTTTGAAATCCGTATTAGGGGAAGACTCCTGTCAAGCCACTTCCTCGTCGAAAGGGCCCATCGTACCCTGGCACCAACCCCAAGCCGGGCGCTCCATCCCGAACCATCATTGCACGTCTCCTGAATTATAGGGACAAAGACACGATCCTTCGACTAGCAAGAGAAAAGGGGACACTACACCATGAAGACAACAGGATACACATTTACCCGGACTTTTCTGCAAGTATACACAGCGCAGATTCTACGAGATGGTCAAAAAACAGTTACGACTCCACAATACACCCTATGCCTTGATTTCCCCTGCGAAAATGAGAATCCAGCATGCGGGTAAAGCCCACTTTTTTGAAAACCCTGCTGAGGCGATGGCATATATTGAGGCCTCTATTCCGCTGCCCCCTAGAGATCGTGCAAGAGACCCAAATGCAAGACCCTGCCCGGGTGAAGGCAGAGGCGATCCGGTGGACGGATGAGGCATCCCCCCTGCTAACTGAAACATGCTCTCTTCGCTGTACAGTCGACACAGCCAAACTGGACCAAAACCCGATGTAACCGAGCCGTAGAGTCTCCCGCGTGGGCGGCCAGACGGCTGGGCATTGCTCTGCGATGAAGCTCCCTCAGGAACGTTCCAATCAGTTACTTGGGTTCATCGTCAAGTTGGGGCAGATGATGTGGGTGGCGGGCGGGAAAGGGCAAAAGGGGAATTTTTCTTGTTGTGATCACCGCCCAGATGAGTTTAAGGCTGGGAGGAGAGTTTGCGCAGTTGAAGGTTGCAGGTTTGTTGGAAAAAGGTCTCACAGATGCAGCCACCATTCCAGTCCTGACTGCACATGCATCTATGGTTGTCATAATACAATACAATGCATATACGTAGGAAATGGGTGAAGGGTTAAAGGTTAAACTAATGACATGGAATGTCCGAGGCCTAAACAATCCAATGAAAGCCAACATGGTGGGGAATTACGATAGCACTCACGGGCCCCAAATTTTAATGCTACAGGAGACACATGCGCAGGGCTCCATTAATGATCAAATACTGGTAATATGGTGCAAGCAGCGCTATTATACAAACTACTCCTCATAATCCAGGGGGGTAAGCATTTTGATTCACAAATCGTTAGGGTTCATCGAGAAAGGCCACCTGGTGGATTCGACGGGCAGATATGTGCTTGTTTGGGGGGAAATTGCTGGAGAACAGACAACCCTGGTAAATACCTATGGTCCTAATCTTGAAGATCCAGACTTTTACTTACACTTATTTGAAATCCTTGCTAAACATGAAGCGACAACCATACTATGGGGGGGGGGGACTTTAATGTTGTGCTGGACCAGACCTTGGACCGCCAAGACACCTAGGCCACCGTCTAGGACGGCACTTGCTTTGAAACAGATAACACAGCAGCTGTCCCTGCTAGATGCCTGGAGAGTGCTCCACCCAACAAGCAAGCGCTACACGTTCTATTCCTCCGTTGTTGCGAAATCCTCCCCCGTACATTATCTGATCACTCCCCCGTGACCATGGAAATTACCCTCGGGGACGTCCCTAGGCAGGCTAGAAGGTGGAGAATGCCTATTGGTATATTAAAGGACCCAAACGTAGCGGAAGGCCTGCACACAGACATCGCCAATTTCTTTGCAGACAACATAGGGTCTGTTGACCATATCTCGACAGTCCGGGAAACTTTCAAGGTGTGGGTAAGAGGGGTTCTAATATCTAAAACAACGGGCCTTCTGAGGGAGGTACGCCGAGACATGGCGAGGGTGGAGAGGGATCTGAACGTACTGGAGGAGACATATGGTCGGACATATGGAGGAGACACCCTTGCTGAAATACATAAATCTCTCAGGGAATTTGACAAACTGGCGGTAAGGGAAGTACATTATATAGCAGCCCCTTCCAGAGCTCGGAGGTACGGGGAGGGGAATAAGGCAGGGAAAATGCTGGCCAACCTGGTTAAGCAGGAACATCATGTGGCCCCGATTGCATCGATCCATACGGCGCAAAATGTGATGGTAACAAGCGTACAGGGAATAAACTATGAATTTGTAGAGTTCTACAAAACACTATATGCGAATAAAGATAGGAAATCCCCTGACGAGATCAAAGCTTATTTGGCCATCTTGGAGCTCCCCAAACTCACAGAAGAAAATAGGCTGATATTGGAGCAACCTGTCACGGCAGAGGAGCTCACTGAGGCGATCAAAGGGCTCGCGTCTGGAAAGGCGCCGGGCTCGGACGGCCTGGGAGTGGAATTCTACAAGGAATTCCGGGAAGAACTGGTCCCTGTTTTGCTGGAGGTGTGGGGGGGAGGCCCTGGGTAAACAAACGTTGCCACAAACAATGCGCGAGGCTATAATCACGGTGTTGCCCAAACCTCGACACCCGCCGCAAGATATGTCATCCTATAGACCCCTGTCCCTGATAAATGTGGACGCAAAAATCTTTGCGAACGGGCTGGAAAACCGTATGCTACCCATCACGCCATCATTGGTACACACAGATCAAAGCGGATTTATTCCCCAAAGGTCCACCGCCCTAAATTTGCATAGGCTATTCGGCATAATGTCACAGATCAATCCGAACAAACAAGAAAGCGTTTGATTCGGTTTCCTGGGAGTATTTGTTCTTGGTGTTGGAGGCATTTGGGGTTGGCCCATATTTCATTCAATGCGTCAGATTGCTTTACACAGCTCCATGTGCGAAAGTATACACGAATAGAACTATGTCTCAAAGGTTTGAACTGGGCAGAGGTACCAGACAGCGGTGCCCCTTCTCCCCTATCCTTTTTGCTATGACAATTGAACCCATGGCAGCGGCGATACGGTTGAGACATGGCAACAGGGGCATAACGCTGAAGGGAGCCACCCAAATAATATCATTATATGCGGATGACACGCTACTCTATGTTCGAGAACCCGAAAAAAACATTGTCCCCATCATGACAGACATCCACGAATTTGCAGAATACTCGGGATACACGGTCAACAGCTCCAAATCAGAAGTGTTCCCGCTCACCCCCTCCACCCCCTCCACAAAATGCCCAGCTCACATGTGTGGCCTTAAATGGGCTGAACACCACATCAGGTACCTTGGGGTGCTGGTCTCTTGTAATAAACAAACATTATACATTGATAACCATGACCAGGCGCTGCATACGCTTAACATTAAATTGCAGGTCTGGAGGCGTCTCCCAATTTCATTACACGGTAGAATTGCCATTCTTAAAATGATTGTACTTCCGAAACTATTATACTTATTTGTAAATATCCCTATATGGCCGGGGAGAGAGTTCTTCTCTAGACTTCGCTCGATGGCGGTGTCCTTTCTGTGGAACGGGAAGACGGCCAGGATCAGCTGGGAGAGGATGACACTGTGTCACAAGCACAATTTGCAAAGTACTGGTACGATGAATGTGACAACTCCCCTCATACGCAAATAGAAGAATACACCACCGAGCCCATGAACATCAGGTCAGTGATTTTTAATACTGGACATAAAGACTCTTGCAAATTCGACCCTGTGAGTTGTACGGTGAAAGCCTGGGGAGCAATACACAAAAGACTGAAAATAGAGACCCCGTATAAACCCGATGCACCCCTGTGGAAATACCCTGGCCTCCCCCCCACGTTTGATACCGACATATAGGAAACCTGGGACCCGGGCATGGAGATGAAAATAGGTGACATGTACATAGAGGGGAAGTTTGCGACCCTTGCAGAGTTCACTAGAGGCGTGGGAGGTGGGCAGCTCAAGACATTGGAGTATTATCGAATGAGATCTGCATATCAAAGGCGCTGGCCGTCATTTCCAGACGAACCCCCTGCTCACCCGTGCTTGCGGCTGGCCACTACACAGGGCGGGTTGGGAATTTCCAAACTTTATAAGGCAATACAGACTCACTCCGTTGTGGTAAACCAGGTGAGGGAGAAATGGGAAACTGACATGAAAATGCCAATACCAGAAGAAAAGTGGGTAAGATACACGAAAAGAGTCTCCCTTAATGCCGGGCTTCGGCAAATAGAGTTTAAAATTCTAAACAGGCTGTACTATACCCCTGCTAGGATAGCTACATTCACGCCTGACGACCCAGGCAAGTGTCCTAAGTGTGGGTCCCCGGCAGCGGGGTCCTATCATATGTACTGGGAGTGTCCAGCCGTGGCGCGGTTCTGGGGAGGGGTTGCGAATATGCTAAACGAAATCACACAGATCCCCCCGCACTTGACCCCACAAAAATACTTGTTTGGCGATATTGGTAAATGTTCCGAAAAACTCAGAAGGCTGTTTAATGTGTCATGTGTCATAGCTAAACGATGTATATTGAAGGCATGGAAGAGCCCGGCCTCCCCCACAATGGACGCCTTCCTACGGGAGTTAACCTACATAAACGAATGCGAGGAGCAATATGTACTGACCCAACCGAGCACGAGTAGGCCAAAAGACATCTGGGTCCCATTCAGGGCATACCTCTGCGATATGCTTTCAGACACTGAAACGACTATTTAAATGACAACTGTTAATCATTTAACGAAGATATTGTTATGTATGCGATTGTATATTGTGTTCACTGTGCGCCAATGCAACTGTTGAGACCATCAATAAAAATATGTTTAAAAAAAAAAAAGAAAATACTTATTTTAGTTATTTATTGGATATTTGTAAGGGTGTTTCAGGGTGCCACAAGACAAAAAAAGGAGGGCAGGGGGAACAAGGGAGGAAGATACAATAACGGTCCTACTAGGCCTTGTGACATACGTATCGTGCAAGCGCAGAACAAGAAGTGCGAGTGGGGGGTAGGGACAGGTCTGAGCAAAACAAAGTGCTAAGGTGGGAAGGGTGAAGGGGCGTAGTGCAGGTGTTACGGGGAGGCCCAAGGCCAAGTGCCATGGAAAGCATGCAAGTGCAGAGAAAAGGATGGGGGGGGGAATTACTGGTCGCAGGGGGCATGGGACCCTGTAGTACTCAGTGGGTACCAGGAAGCCACTCAAAGGAGGAGGACGGAGTTAGCAGGGGAGGGGCAGGAGAAGGAGGAGGAGAAAAGGAGGGTCTTGAGGAGCTTCCGGAACCTAAGGAGATCCGGCTCAAGCCTGAGAGGGGCAGATAGACCATTCCAGAGGGAGGCTCCTGCGGAGGAGAGACATCTATCCCCAACTCTTTGCTTAGAGAAACGACAGATTTTCAGAGAATTTGAGCTAACTGACCAAAGGGCTCTAGCAGGGAGGTATTTAGGAAGATAGAGTTGGATGTAATGGGGACCCAGGCCACAGTCAGCTTTGTGGATGATGCAGAGGGTCTTGAATTTTATCCTAGGAACAACCGCAAGCCAGTGGAGAGAAGAACAAGTTACTTACCCCTGGTAACGTTCTTTCGACTGGATGTTCCTCCAACGTATTCCTCATCTTTGACATGTAATGTCCAGTTTCGGCTGCTTTTGAAATTTTTCGGCAGAGGGTGCCCTGCGTCGAGTCGATGTCCCTCGAAGGCCTCCGTCGAGGGCGACGTCATCGGATGTTATAAATAGCACGCACTGCGCCCGTTGGCCTCAGTTCTGTGTTTCACTTCCTCATGTAGCAGATATGTCCATAATGCAGGCCTGACAGTACTCAGCCTTGTTGGAACGAAAGCTGTAATAGCATGGGAAATTCTACAGAGGGGTAGGTTGGGAGGGCGATGAAGAATACATTGGAGGAACATCCAGTCGAAAGAACATTACCAGGGGTAAGTAACTTGTTTTTCGTATGGATTGTGTCCTCCAACGTATTCCTCATCTTTGACAGACTTCCAAAGCAGTATCCATGATAGGAGGAGGGTGAAGAATTTAGACATGCAGAATTATTATTTTTTTTAAAGAGTAAAGTACTGCCTTACCAAAAGCAACATCCTGAGCATGGGAAGTATCCAGAGAATAATGCTTAGTAAACGTGTGTATCAAGGACCATGTTGAAGCATCACAGATGTTCTTAATAGGGACACCCCTTTGCAGGGCTGTCAATGTGGCCATGCCTCTTGTGGAATGAGCACACAAACTCTCAGGGGGGTCCTTGCCTGCCAATCTATAGCATTCTGAAATAGTGAGGATGATCCACCTAGACAAGGTCTGTTTAGAAACAGCCTGGCCTAGTTTGTGTCCGGTATACCCCACAAAGAGCTTGTCGTCCATTCTCACTTTGGACATTCTGGAAATATAAAAGCTTAATGCTCTCCTAGGGTCCAACCTATGGATCCTTTACTTGGATGTGGAAGAGGATAAAATGCTGGCCGCACAATTTTCTGACTTAAGTGCAAGTCCGAAACTACCTTAGGTAGGAAGGAGGGTTTCACCCTCAACACAACCCTGTCCTTGTGGAATATAGCAAAGGGCGGTTTGGAAGAAAGTGCCTGCAACTCGCTCACTCTACGTGCAGTTGTAATTCTCTTAAAGGTCAACAACCTCAACGGACATGTGTGCAAGGGTTCAAATGGAGCACACATCAGAAACTTCAAAACCAAGTTGAGGTCCCAAACCGGAACCTGAAAAGTCGATGGCGGGAACACATTTGTGAGCCCTTTTAGAAACTGATTAACCAGTGGGATCTTGAAATAGGAGCATTCCTCGGATGAGCGCTGCCAGGGAACCCTTAATGGTTCCAACTTGAAGACCTTTGTGCTAATGAAAGCATAAAGGATAGAACATCCGGAGTTGTACAATGAAAAGGATCAACATTCTTCTCTCTGCACCAGTCGCAAAACGTATTCCAATGGCAACGGTACAGAGACTTTGTTGCTGGCCTTCTGGCCGAAAGCAACACCTCCATCATGTCATCTGGGAGGTTCCAATCCTTGTATCTCAACCTTTCAGAAATCAAGCGTGAAGGTTGAGAGTCTTGACCTCTGGATGGAGAACCCGACCTTCCTCTCGTGAGAGAAGATCCTCTCTTTGTGGAAGATGTATCGCAGGACAGATGGAAATGTCCAGAAGGTCTGGGTACTACAGTCTCCTGGTCCAATCTGGTGCAATGAGGATCATGTGGGTCCTGAACCGTCTCAACCTCCTGAGGATTTGAGGAATGACGGGGACGGGGGGGTGTAGCTTGGACTCCGATGGAGACCAACGACCGCTGATTGTCAGATCATTGGCGTGAGCTCCCCACCCCGTGAGTGAGGCGTCCATCACAACAGTGATCTACGGCCATGGTTGCCAAAAGTCTTCTCCCTTCATAAGATTGTCCTCACAGGCCCACCACAGAAGATCCTGTGAGACTCTGACCGGAATCTGAAGGTGGTTCGACATCTGCCCTGAGAACTGGGACCATTGTGATCGGAAAGCCCACTGAAGGGATCTCATTCTCAGGCAGGCCTCTGGCACCAGAAAAATGCATGATGCCATGAGGCCGAGCAACCTCGAGGATTCGAAGGATGGAAGACTCTGGGCACTCTGGAATTTGGTTACCATCGCAAGAATATCTTGAGCCCTCACCTTGGGCGGCGAGCACTTTCCCAAGGATGTGTCTAATACAGCCCCGATGTACTGGAGCTGTTGGGAAGGTGTCATATGGGACATTGAGGGAGGAGGCCAGTCTGTGAAGGGAGTGGCAGGTAACGTTGAGATGATCCAAGGCTTGCTCGGAAGAACACGCCCTGATCAGCCAATCGTCCAGATAGGGGTAGACGTGAATCCCCACTCTCCTGAGATGCGCTGCCACCACCACCACCATCAATTTGGTGAATACCCTCAGGGCGGAAGTCAACCCGAATGGCAGGACTCAAAACTGTTTTCCTGTGCTTGAGATGGATCGGCACATGAAAATAAGCATCCTGAAGGTCCAATGACGCCAACCAGTCCTCAAGTTGGAGGGCCTGAACGATCTGAGAAAGAGTGACCATCTTGAATTTGTCCTTCCTGAGGAACTTGTTCAAGTATCTCAAGTATCTCAAGTCCAAGATGGGTCCCGGTCCTTTTCAGGAATCAAAAAATACAGGGAATACCAACACTTGTTCCTCTCCGCCACAGGCACTTGTTCTATAGCGCCTTTCTCCAGCAGGGTCAATATTTCCTGCACAAGGAGCGGATTTGGAATCCTCAAAGAGCGATACCCAGTGGATTGGTTGGAGGCTTCTTTATTAAAGGAAGGCAGTAACCGTGGGCTATTGTTTCCAGAGCCCAAGCATCTGAAGTAATGTCTCGCCATTCTTCTAGATGCTGAGACAGTCTGTCCCCCACTGGTGAGCTGTGACTCAAGGCCTCAGAGCGGTTTTGAAGCGGCTGTTGCATAGGCCGATGGTAAAGAGGCTACTGCTTGAGCTGGCTTGGCATCTCTACCTCATCCACCACGAGGGAAACTTTCGTTGGCCTCTTTAGCTGGCCATTCTTTTCTCCTTTCAAAAGAGGAGTAACAGCGAAAAGCTCTAACCCTCCAGGTTTGTCCGCTAGGACAAAAAGGCTGAGGTTGCCGAACAGCAGCGCCTAAAGACTTGGCGGCCGCTTTAGTGGTCTGCAGCTTCTCAAGGCTCTCGTCAGCCTTGCTGCCAAAAAGATAAGACCCGCCAAATGGCATGTTCAGAAGTCTAGCCTGCACATCAGGTGCAAAACCCGACTTTCTCCAACACGCAAACCTGCGTATCACGGTGCTCGTAGCCATGGACCTGCTGATCCTATCTGCAGAATCCAACCCAGACTGAATGGACTCACACATGGCTTCCTTAACAATAGCCAGGAAGCCATCCATTTCTTCCCCTTCGGGAATATGCTCTGCCGCCATAGAGATGCACTCCCACAGAGTGTACGAAAATGTTGCCAGGGCACAAGTGGAGTTGGCCGACTTCAATGCCATACTCCCTGCCGAAAATACCTTACACGACCCTCCAACCACACGCTTATCATCGTTATTAGGAGGGATGGTAGGGTATGCTGCATGTTTCGAGGTAGCCGTGGCTGTCTGGACCACCAGACTCTCGGGAGTGGGGTGAGTTGACAGGTAGCCGGGGTAGCTACTGGAGGGGTGGTATTTTCTGGTAAGAGACTTGTTAACCGCCGGATTAGTCCCTGGGGTTTCCCAATTCCTGGCCACCCTTTTTTTGCTGAGCCACATGGAATGGTAACACTGGATCCTTAGGCAGACCCTTGTCCAAAATGTCCGTTAAATCATCCTGATCATAATGCACAGGAGGTCTAGACCAGCCCAAATATTAAACAACTCTAGACATAAATTGTCTGTACGAGGAGTCGGCATGCTCCCCTGGGTCTGGCTTGCCGAACTCCAGCGCAGGAGACGTGTCTATACCGCTTTCATTATGCAAAGTATCGCAGAGATCCTGAATCCTACTCTCCTCTGAAATGAGGCAATCAGGCACATTAGGGGTCCCAAACTGGAGACCAAAAGGGGCATCCTCCTCATCCGAACGCTCTTCCTCCTCAGAAATGGAAGTGAGGGACTTAAAAAAAATCCTTTTTCGTTAGAGGGGCATAGCTTTTCTCCAGGGCAGTACCCAGAGGCTTCGAAATTGTCAAAGGTGTCGATTTAGACTTAGCACTGCCTTCTTCGGAGGGTCAACAGTCACTGGGAGCTGCGCAAGTAAAATTGGCACAGAAGGCGCGGACGGCTTTGGCGTTGACAGCGTCGGAGGCATCGAAGGCCGGGCCGGGGTGGAGGACCTGACGGGCACTATCTACTGCCGGGCGTCGATGGCTTCAAGGGTTTCGAAGGCGTCGATGACCTTGCCCTCTCTCCACGTCTCGAGTGATCCTTCAATACCATGTCCGAACAAGACCTCGAGGAAGGCGACCGGTGGTTCCTTCTCCTCGAACGCTTCGACGAGGACGAAGAGTGGCAGGAACCACTCCTAGAGCGCATGGCCTTCTTCCTCCGAGGAGAGTCGCCTTTCGACTGGTTGAAGGCCCAGCAGGTCGGAGCTTATTGGGCTTGGACACCTTGCCTACCTTGAGCTTCCCCTTTTGTTCCCTCAAGGCCTTTCCTGTCATGGATTGACACTTGGAGCACATATCCGTGTCGTGGCCCTCGCTGAGGCACGACAGACAGACTCGATGCAGGTCTGTGATGGACATCTTGGAGCCGAAGTCCCGGCATTTCTTGAATCCGGACTGAGGTGTCGTCAGTGTAGAAGACGAAGACATATTTGAAAAGCAACAGCAAAAACGTTCACAAGTACTAGGCGCGCTGAGTTTCTCACGAAGCAAACGCTTTTGCAGAAAAACTGAATTGATGCCAAGGGCCGCTGTGCGTGCTACTTATAACATCCAATGACGTCACCCTCAACGGAGGCCTTCGAGGGACATCGACTCAACGCAATCGATGAAGGGCGCAGTCTGCCGAAAAAAGTCTGAAGCAGCCGAAGCTGGACATTACATGTTAAAGATGAGGAATACGTTGGAAATTAGGGCTGGAGAGATGCAGTCCCTGGGCTTCAGGCCAAGAATAAGTCTTGCAGTCCTATTCTGAATTAGTTGAAGGGGGCAAAGGGAGGATGAAGGAAGATTAAGAAAGAGGCTGTTATAGTAGTCAAGCTTAGAAGGGACCAGATCTCTGGAGACATTGAGTTTCTGGTGGAAGGCGAGGAAAGGGAGAATATTATTTTTTTTAAAAAGATGTCCTAACAGTTACATTCTTTATGCATGCAGTGTGCACTAATTTCCTGATGAGAGTTCACAATAAATGTCGATTTAGTTCCCAAATCAGCAAACACAAAATAATAGTCATTTTAACTTTTGTAAAATCAGATATGGCAGGGGGTTATTATTTTCCCACCTCTTCCATTATCTTTATTCAATATTATATCATTATTTCGCAAGTGACAGTCATAATTTTCACTCAACATTTTTCTACATATAGTGACCAAAACAAAAATATTCAAAGAGGCATAGTGTCTAGACGGACGCCGCAGGTGGAGAGTGTGAAAGGGGAGAGAAAAGGGCCCCGTTGAAACTGGGAGGGTCTGTTGGAGAGCAAAGAGGTCAACCAGACCAGAGCCAGACCCGTGATGCCAAGGGTGTCACAGAGCTGATTTATCAGGGTGGCATGATTGACCGTTTCAAAGCCGGAGGAAAGATCCAGGAGGATAAGAACGGAAGGAGAGTTAAGAGTCAAGATTAGAGAGCAAGTCGTCACGGGTGTTCAGTAGAGCAGTTTCTGTGCCTCTGGCAGCTCTGACAGAATCGGAATGTTGAGCCAGTTGGGAGATGGCAAGCTTCTCGAGGAGATTAAAATGAGTATTTATATTTTGGGTGATAATCTTGCTCATCCTTATTTTGACATGCCAAAACAAATACACCATTTAGTATCTGACCATACAAGATATAAGTAAAGAAACTTTGAAGGCATTTCTTAGATTGATTTTACGGTCTAGTACCTGCGCACCATCACTTCCCAGGATATGAGATCTGCCCCCTTTGATAAAGATTTTTTCACACCGCCCTACCCTTACCTTAGACCAGCGGCTTTCTTTGCAGAGCAGATCTGCATAGCGGTACGCCTGGAGCCAGTCCTGCTGAAAGGAATTGCACCACATCAGCTCCCAGTAGCAGAGGTGATGAATTTGCTTCCATTCCTTCTGAGATTCGATGCACTGTTGGAAAATGAGTTGTGCCTGCCAAATAAATTAACCCATTAGTATACATGATATTGCATATTACATATATTGCACATACTGTATAGAATTAGAGAATAGCTTTACCAAGTAGCATAATGAATGAACTGTTTTACCTTCTCAAACGCTCCTTTTAGTATACTTATTCTGGCAGAATAAAATAAAATAATCGAACCCTGGATAGAAAAAACAGAACAACATTCTTAAAATCTATGAAGAGTAACCCTCCACCAGTTTTGTTTCGTTACAGAGTGAAGCGAGGGCGTGTACTTACATTTGGAAATTTCTGGAGGTAGGGTTCAATAAGGGCCTCTGCTTCCTGAAGATTGGCCTCTCCTGTACCTGATATGCAAGAGAACAACTTCATTAACAAGTAGTAAGTACACTTGCATGCAAAAACGCACAAGAGCCAATGGTACAGTAGATTAGTTCTACAAGCACAACATTAGCAAGTGTGGGCGGATTCTCATCAACTGCTGCATAATTCAGGCATACAACCCAAGAGGGCACTGTACCTGGGGATACTGCATTACTTGTGATGGATTGAACCCTTGCATTGTTACTGTATAATGCCTCGATCCACATGTGTTAGAGACCATGTATGCAATCATGCATAATATGAGATTAAAACATGTGAGGCATTAGGCAAATACAATATTTTAATTTGTATTGCTTCATCATCCTGCCTTATTTTCATGGTACTCAATGTATCGACCTGTGAGGTATTCAAACCTGTTTCCTGCAGGTGTACAGCAGATGTCCTAGGCAAATGCTTCACTCAGCCATTTTACTGGCAAACGTGTAAGGGAAAGGGGTTTGTAGAAGAGGATGAAGAATACATGTGGGGAAGTGAGAAGAGGATGAAGAATACATGTGGGGAAGTGGAGGTGAGAGGAAGAGGGTGAGGTTGGAATTAAATTAAGGCAGAAGAGAGTAGGGAAGAGAACGAGAAATGATGGGGGGAGAAGAGGCTCTATAATCTGCTGTAAAGTCGTGTGAATGGTGGGGTTCCTTATTTGCTCGAGAAGCCATTGGACAACTGATCAAACTTTGCAGAGGAATCAAGTTTCCCGTGGCTATGCATGAGAAGGCCATCCAGTCTTGTTTTATGCCCTTTGGGTTTAAGGACTTGTAGTTTTACTATATTTCCAATGGGAATGAAAAACCTACAAGGCCCAGAATCCCAAGCAAGGTCAGGACTGGATGGCCTTGGGAAACGTGAGAACTCAGCATTAAGGAATTCCTGCCTGTTGGAGCATACTTTTGTGAAGTTATGAAAGTACAAAGCTAGCGTGTGGATTCGCAGCAGACTAGGCAATAGTTGCACCAGGAAGGGGAGAGGCTGGTGATCAAGTTGTTTTCTAATGACAACTTTTACTGTTTAAATTGTTTGTGTGTGCAACTGCCCTCTTTTTACCTATTTGTGCAAGCAGAGCTTTATAGCTAGTTTTTATCAAGGCCTATATTTGGGTTAATCAACACATATAGATAAAAATATAAACGAAAATACATGCAAATACGAAAAAACAACTTGCATATGAACATTAAATCATCCAAACATTATCAATAAAAGTATAATAAAACAACGTTATGGTCTGGTATTTGGCAATCAGACATCGGAAGCCATCAGAAAATTGTTGGGCGAGCAAGGATTAACAAGAATAATAAGTAATTTATTTTCAGAAAGCCATTGGGCACTTATCTTGTCCCTTGTAGTGGTGCTGAAAAAAACAAGCCCCTTTTACTGTAACAGTTTAATAAAGGAGGGTTGGTTTGAGAATGAAGGGTCCTGAACGACAAAGTCCAGAAGTGTAACCACATCCACCTCAACACCTCAACCCATCGCCCTCTTCCCTCACACCCCCACATGCATTACCGAACAATCCAGCGGGGATTCTCAAACAAATAGAACAAGATAATTCTATGTGGCAGACTGTGCAATAGACCAGTAAGGAGAGTAACTACCCATGCACCCTGATGTACTGCAAATCCAAATTCCCTTTAGGGATACATTGTATATAGGACTACCTTCAGAATTAAAGCTTTTTTATTGGAATCACAAAGTGGAAACAGGGCCGCCTTACCTAGGATGAGAGAGATGTACGTGTGATACATGAGCAGTGTCAGGACACACAGGACTGCCCGCAGACTCAGGCCATACGCGCCTTCTCGAAGCTGAGAAAGACCCAGTTCCTGCAAGATTCCAAACACAATGACCCCTATTAAATGAACATCAAAATTGTTTCCATAAATCGAAGTACAATAAAAAATAATAAACCAATGGACATTGTTTTACTAGGCAACCCTTTACACCTGGAGTATTACTTTGAATGAACATGCTTTCCCCACACAAGCAAGAAAATAGTGGCATCTGTTAAAATGCAACTGGTGAAGATTAAGTTCCTACATGTGTATGACAAAAATCATACAAGAGTACCAAGAGTTTTCAGAAGGGGTTGGGCCTATTATAACATGATCACTGAATGATGTGGACATATCAAATATGTGGCATTTTCAAGTTATAGAACACCAAATGTATATTGATTAGTGGTGCATGTTTAATGGCATATATTTTGATGACCGAAATCAAATGAATTTTCTGAGCAAATCCATTAATTGTATGCCATTAGTTATAAGCCACATTAACTCATTTCATTGAGTTTCACAGGGAGAAAAGACCACGGAGCAGGCCAACCCCTACTTGATCACAACAAAGGTCTATTTGGTGAAGGAGAATGTGAAGGCATCTTTGAATACCAAGAACTTTAACCTAATGAAATAAGTGCTCCCTACTTTTTATAAATACGAATGCAAACTTTACCAAGATGTTAGCCTTTTCAAAACCTTGTTAGCCCTTAAACAAATTATTCTTCATAGCAAGCATCTCTATTTCTGGGCTGTAGAGTACTCAACCACACATATGCCTTCATTTCAAAAAGCCAATTACAAAAAAGGCTTGTCCTTTACTGGCCTCAAATGGGAGATGTATCGGGTGGATCGATCTAGTCAATAGTGCATTGGTTAATCTCAAGACCATGATTGTAGTCCATCTCGACAGTGTTTCATTCCACTGCTTGCTTTGAGAAGAGTCTTTGTCAACGCTACCAAACTTCCAAAAAATTCTAATAGTGTCAAGCAAGGATTCCTTTTGGATCTCCCACTTTTTAATAGGCAAATGCCATGCTCAGAACAATCATTAAAATCATCTGAAGTATTTACACTACAATTGTACAAGTAGTCTCTTCTGGACTCACATTAATTAAGTGACATTCTTGAGCAGGCCTTAAAAGTAGTAACTTAATCTTTTGATCAAATGTGTCTGAGAAAATTGAATGTGGGCCAGCGTTCGAAACAAATCCTTTGTGTAGTGAGCAATGTAGACTCAATTAGACCACAAATAATTACAGGAATGGCAAGGAAAGAAATGTCACCTATTGGATCTATAGCATTTACAACCTAGCTTAGACAAAGCAGACAGCAGCCATCAAGCCTACAAAAGCTTAGGGAGGGACTTCAATGTCCTGCTTAGAATGCATGCTTTGGTAAGCAGAAAATGTACCTGCATTTCTTAATCCCAAATGAATCCAATTTGATGTTGGTTCAAAGCTGCTATATTAGACATTTTTGATAGGAGGCTAAGAAAAGTATATTTCTATGAATATCCTTCACATTGCACTTTCGTCTGCTTTCAAGAGGGTCTTGTAAAGTGGCCGTCTCAGGATGGTGGGCCACAGAGTTCACACTGAATGTTCGCCTGTTTTTTTGTCGCACTATAGGATTCCTGTGTCAGATTCTTTCAGAAAGAAATAACCTTGAACTCTGGCAAATTACTTGCAATTTCCGTTGATTGAAAAACAAGCAGTGAAAAAAAAATGGAACAGCTGGTCAAATGTTTAATATTTATATGTGTCTAAGAAATCAAAGAAAACACCAAGCCTTTAACTGAAAACAGTGTTTGCATGAACCTAATAAGATTGTTACGGTATCTACTCGGCAGGGACAAATAGATCTGTCAATTTAGACATCACACACTTGAAATGAAATGTCTAGATTCGATTTAATATAAGGTTGCAGACCTTTATTAAAACCACGCAAAAATCACACTGGAGAGTGCAAATCTACATCAGATTTATTTTCTTAGCTAGACATCTAGCACCCTGGTTTCCAATATAGACATAAAAAGAATTTGATGTAGCTAACCTTTTATGGAACATGGACAATATCCTGTTCCGTAGCTCTATTAGTACTGGATTCAAAGTGGGGAGGTCCGGTGCAGCGGGAATTGAAAAAGTGCATGCACACAGAGCATGCTTCACTTATTATGGATGGTAATATGTGAAGTATTCTAATGTGTAACAAAGACTTCATACTTACTTCCACAGGATTCACACATGGGGTAAACCAGCTTTGTTGCAATTTAAAGGACAGGGAGCGCTAGGTTCTGTCCCTTGCAGAAGTCCAATACATTGGATACGTTCTAAATATGAAGTTCAAAGATAACCTATAGGATCATATTGGGTGCAGATATCGGAATGCACTGTGGGTCACAGCAGCACAGCTGTGGTGATTACCTGTCATAAATGTGGAATACGTCGGAGGACACAATCCCTTCGAATTGGGTCTTTCATAGGTACACATGCTCATGAATATTCCCGGTCATCAGGCTGGGAATCCTCTGTAATATTAAAGCAGTTTAGCTTTAAAGCTTAAAAGCTGCTTGGCACTTGTACAGCCTATTGGCGTCACTTCGGGTCATATTGCCCCAACCAATGACAGTAGCCTGCCCTAGCTCCACCCCTGGAGGCTATCCTCAGATTTAAAAGAGCATGCAATGTGGCAGTAGGAACCAGTAGAGCCATGGAGGGTTATGAGGGATGGTCACATGTGAATCCATGAAAACTACCAATGCTGGAGAACAGGTATGATATGATATGATATGGCATTTGTAACGCGCCTATACACAAGTGTTTCAAGGCGCGACGAGGCGGGGGGGGAACAAGGGGAAGACAGACAACGATCCTACTAGGCCAGGTATCATTCAGACCGCGCAAGTGCAGGGGTAGGGGAAGGGAAAAGTGCAAGGGGAACGGGAGGGGGAAGTGCAGTACAAGTAAGTAGAATAAAATAAATAAATAAATAGGGCCAGCTGGTGGCAAGTGCAAGGTAAGTGCACACAAGTGCTGGGAAGGGGGGCTGTAGGGATATAGAGACAGTCCCGCAGTGCAGGGGATGCCAGGGAGGCAGTGCAAGTGGAGAGTGGCTGGGCCCAGGACCGAGGTCGGTGAGAGTGGCACAGTTGCAGATTCAGTGCAATTTCAGTGTAGAATTTAGCAGGGGAGAGGGACAGAGAAAGCAGAAGCAAAGAGGAAGGTTTTGAGGTGCTTCCGGAACCGGAGATGGTTCTCCTCAAGTTTCAGGGAGGCAGGAAGGCTGTCCCAGAGGGAGACCCCTGCCGCGGAGAGAGATCTACCCCCAGCTCGTTGCTTTGAGAAGCGGCTGACCCTGAGGGAGTTGGAGACGGATGAGCGAAGGGCTCGGGAAGGAAGATATTTAGGAAGAGAGAGTTGAAGGTATTTTGGCCCCAGGCCCCAGAAGGCCTTGTGGATAATGCAGAGGGTTTTGAACTTAATCCTCGCAGCCACTGGGAGCCAGTGTAGAGATTTCAGTCCTGGAGAGATACGGTCCCTGGGCTTGAGGCCAAGGACAAGTCTCGCAGTTCTGTTCTGGATGAGTTGCAGAGGGCAGGGAGTGGAGGCAGGCAGATTAAGATAGAGGCTGTTACAGTAGTCCAGCTTCGAGAGAACCAGGGCTCGGGAGACAGTGAGCTTCTGGGGGAAGGAGAGGAAGGGAAGAATACCTCTGAGGAGGTGAAGCTGGTAGTGTGACTTCTTAGAGACTTCAGATATGTGAGGAGAGAAGGAGAGTGTAGAGTCGAAGATGACCCCAAGGTTTTTAGCCTTGCAGGTAGGTGTTACAGGTAAGTAACTTGTTCCTTCTCCAGCATTGGATCTTTCATCGATTCACATGCTCATGAATACGATTACATAGCAGTACACATACTCAACCATTGGAACAGTTCAACAGAAGCAATTAAAACTCACCTCTCTAACACTCACCACAAACAAATAGGTTGTGAAGTACTGCATGGCCGACACGGGACTCCTCCCTGGAATCCCTGTCCATGCAGTAGAATTTCATGAAGGTATGAGTCGACCTACACGTAGCCACCCTGCAGATGTCGAGCAGGGGCACACCAGACAGTAAAGCCATAGCAGAAGCCACAGCTACGGTGGAATGTGGTCTGTTTGCAATGTGATGACTATGAGATATGCAGCAGATAGCCACCTGGAAATCGAAGACTACGACCGGGCACCTTCCCTTTTTCAACAGGTCCAAAAGTGACAAAAGTTGAGAAGTTTTGCAAAATTATTTCGTGTGTGTGAAATAGAACTTCAAAACCCAGGCAATGTCCAGTGAATGTAACACATTCCCTGCAGGAGAGGTGGAAAGCCAAAGAACTCTGTCAGTACTAATGGCTCATTGAGATTAAAAGACTATGGCACCGTAAATGAAGGATGAGTGCGTAGCACCACCCTTGACCGATGGAAAGTCAAATATGGTGGCTTATAGGAGAGAGCTTGCAACTCTCCAACATGTCTGGCAGATGTAACAGCCACCAGAAAAGCAGTTATCCATGACAGAAACATCAGAGGAGCTTGGTATAGAGGCTGAAATGGCAGCCCTGTTAGCTTGTAGAGAACCACATTAAGCTCCCAAGCGGGAGCAGGCACCTTTACTGAAGGGAAAGCTCAAAATAGTCAATCTAACCAGTCTTTGTGAACAAAGTGAAGTATGGCCAGTGCTGCAAGCAGAATGAGAGAAAGCAGCAAGGTGGACCTTTATGGAAGTGTGAGCCAGGTTGCTTCAGTCAACGACAGAATAAATGGCAGGATCTGATTAGCCTTAATCCAAAGAGGGTCGAGTTGCTGCCACTGACACCATATGGTAAAACGTTACCACTTGTGCATGCAGCAGGAAAGAGTGGAAGGAGCTCCCACTAGAGTGTTACAGCATTCCAAAGGCAATGTGAAATGTCAAAATTCAAGGGCTGCAGGAGCCAAACCGTCAACTGCAGGGACACTGCACGATGGTGGTGGACAGATCCTCCTTCTCTGGAGCACAGGTCTGGAAGTGGAGTCAGTTTGATGCAAGGTGCTATGGACAGAGAGTACCAAATCTGATGAGGCCACGCCGGAGCAATGAGGATCATCCTGCTTGGGCTCTGTTTGAGTGTATTGATGACTCCTAGAAGAAGCAGGATTGGAGGAAATGCATAGAGGAACAAATCCTCCCATGGTATGGCGATAGCATCACCCATACACCTCATTTGAGGATACTGCTTACAAATTGGGCACATTTGGAGTTGGACAACCCCATTTCGAAAAAAAGATGAAGAACATGGTCTTGGTGGAGTTCCCATTGGTGGCAGGATCACATTTCCCTGCTGAAGGAATTTGCAATGACGCTGTGGATCCCATTCAGGTTAAACGGAATTAGGAACAGCTTCTGGGATATCGTCCAGTTTCACAGCACTTGCGGCTTCCTTGGATAGAAACAGGGAGCATGTCCCTCCCTGCTTTCTGATGTAGTACATGGTGGTCGTATTGTCTGTGAAGATGTGAACCGTTTTGCCTTGGGGCTGGGGCTGGAAGGACTTGAGGGCCCAGTACACAGCTCGAAGCACCAACACATTGATGTGTAACATTTTGTCCTCTGGCTGCCAGAGGCCTCTGGCGTGGAAGTTGCATGTGTGTGTGCACCCCAGGCTTCCAGGGAGGTGTATTTTGTTTGCCTGGCTTGATGGGCAAAAAGGAGCGCCCTGTGTTAGGCGCTGTCAATGTTTCCACCAGTGCAGAGTTCAGCAGAGAGTGATGATGTTGTTCCAGGAGCCCGACACCTGCTTATGCCTGGCATCCGGA
The DNA here is from genome assembly GCF_040938575.1 of Ambystoma mexicanum. Lineage (NCBI taxonomy): Eukaryota > Metazoa > Chordata > Amphibia > Caudata > Ambystomatidae > Ambystoma > Ambystoma mexicanum. Next base: position 1,354,408,551 of record NC_090935.1, on the reverse strand, counting down.
TACTCCTGGATAGATCCAATATGCAACCTGCAATGTGGAACTAGGGGGATGCAGGATGATGACATCCCCAGCAGTGATTTGATTGAACAGTTGGAGAGTGGACAGCTGCTGAATCTTGCGAAATATGGCCTTGACCCTCTCCTCTGAAGGAGTAGCCAGACAATGCAGTGTATCTAGTTGTGAGCACAGGAACAAAGTGTTGCGAGATGGCAACATGCATGACTTTGGAATGTTTATGGAGAATCCCAGAGAAGTTCAGCAGTGGATGGTCTTTTCAGTGTGTTGCAAGGCTAGTGGATGAGATTGGGCGCGGATCCGTCAGTCGTCCGGGTACAGATAACTGTAGATGCATGTGCAGCGCAGATGGGCAGCTACCAGTGCGAGACACTTGGTGAAGACCTTTGGTATGCACTTTAGCCCGAACAGTAGAGTCTTGAACTAGTAGTGCTTCCCCTGCACCACAAAGCGAAGGAAACGGCTGTGTTTCTGATGGATTGATATGTAGATATATGCATCCTGCAAATCTAGGGACGAGAGAAAATACCCTGTTCCAGCTGTTCTAGCATGTGCTGAAGCGTTACCATGCAGAACCTTTGTGATTTTAGGAACGCAGTGAGCTGCCTGAGATCCTGGATGGGTACACTGCGGAGCCTCGGAGGTGCGATGGAATGGCTTCTATGGCCCTGCCACCTTTTTTTTTTTAGGGACTGAACTTCATGCAAGAGCAGGGGCAGATGTTGTTCCTTTCTTTATACTGGAAGAATGGAGGGGCATTTGTCCTGAAATCACAGCATGTAACCGTGCTGAACGATGTTGAGCACCCATTTGTCGGTGGTGATGTTGTGCAACAGTTTGACAAACAGTGGTAACCGACCTCCCACTGGGGTGCTGAAGTCGGGGGCCAGGGACCTGGTACGGGTCAGGCTTATTTTGGAGTTTGCGAGCGGGTGGAAGCCCTGCAACCTCCCTCTGAACACCTCCTGCAAGCTTGTGCCAGACGGCTGACGATATGAAGATTGAAAATCTCTGGAGGTCCTGGAGAATCTGTCTTACCAAGCCAAAAGGACATGAAAGGACCAGATTTCATCCGCAAGCAAATCCCTTGAAGGCAGGTCTGGGGGCACCCAATCCACTGGTACCATGTTGTCATACTCATCAGTGCTATGCCTGTCTGGAGAAGTGTCAGGACCAGTATCTGTGTCTGTGAGGGTAGCTTCAGGGACAGAAAACAACGGAGGAGTTGGCTTCGGAGGGTGGGGTGGCAATTTAGTTTGATGGACCGACAACTGAGTTGTTGACGGAACTGATGTTGACAAAGTAGCTGGTGTCGATGACTATTTACACCTGTGGCTCGTTGATGGGGTCACTGTCACGGATGTTGACAGATGAGAGGGGGGGGGATCTAGGCAAAATAAGTGCATTCTCTGCGGCAGGATACTGAAAGACTGAGTAGTGTCCGTGTCTGTTTTGATGGCTACAAGGGTCTTGTTGACCTTCTTCGTGAAGAGGTCCACTCCATCAAAAGGCATGTCTACTACTTAGAATGCACATCAGGGCAAATGTTTCTGGCTTTCAACCAACCTTGGCGCCTTGCACCGCTCTGTTGCCCATCTGGTGGAAACCTGTGTCCACTATGTCCAGCGCCACGGTGATGGCATGATCTGAAGCAGCCTCCCCCTCATGTAGCAATGCTAGATCCTCATACCTCTTATCAGGCAAAAATTCTAAGATGGGAGCCATCTTATACAACAATTCCCTGTCGTATCTGGAGAGAACAGCCAGGGAATTGGCTACCTTAATGGTGGTAGCGGCTGTGATGATTACACGCTTTCCAAAAGCGTCCAGTTGCTTGCCTTTCTTGTCCGAGCATTCCTTTCCAAAGATCCTTCTTTGGAGGAGTCGAGAAGGGATATTTCATAACCAGCAGCCCAACTTCCTAGATGTCGTCAAGCTAGGTATGGTAACCACTGATTTCCTGCAGGCTTCACGCCTCTGAAAAAGGAAACCCTCCTTTCACTGTTTCTATGGAACTAGGTCGAAAAGCGTAACTGCCCGCGTTAACAGTGAATGAAAGGACCAGATTTCATCCGGAAGCGAATCCCTTTAAGGCAGGTCTGGGGGCTCCCCATTCACTGGTACATTGTTGTCATACTCATCAGTACTTTTCTGTCTGGAGATGTGTCAGGACCGTATCTGTGTCTGTGAGGGTAGCTACAGGGACAGAAAATAACAGAGGAGTTGGTTTCGGAGGACGGGGTGGCAATTTGGTTTGACGGACTGATGACTGAGTTTTTGAGGAAACTGCTGTTGACAAAGTAGCTGGTGTCGATGACTATTTACGCCTGTGGCTCGTCGATTGGGTCGTTGTCGCAGATGTTGACGAATGAGAGGTGCGGGGGGAGTTTAGTCAAAATAAGTGAGTTATGTCTCCTTTTAGGTTTCTTCACCAGGGAAGTGATCTCTTTGTAGAGTGAGTCTGTTGTACAGGCCTGCTAACCCTGGCAGAGGCATTACTTTGGGCCAAGGCCCAGTCATAGGCCATGGCACCCTCCTCCAGCTACGCCACCAACCTGCGATGACGATCTTTCAGAGTTTTAGATGTTGGCGGGCAAATGGAGCAGTTATTCACATTGCGGTCTAGGTGCAGGCAAGGTATTACCCAAATTGTTCATTTACAATTGTTCGAATGAACAATTGACTGAATTTAAAGGGTCACAATTGACCTTTTCACAATTGACCGTATATATATATATATATATATATATATATATATATATATATATATATATATATATGGGTTTTGGGGGGTTTGGCGTTAGGTGGGGAGTTGTGGGGGGTTTCCCCCCACATATATGTTACAATTGACCTTCACAATTCGGTCAATTGTGAAAAGGTCAATTGTAATTCGAACAGTTGTAAAACGAACAATTCATATACAACCGCAGGCAATATATGCAACATATGCATTTTCCATGCTGATCGTCCACAAAGATATTCTTGATGCCACACTTGGAGCAGGGCCTGAAAAGGCACTTCTTGCTGGCGTCCACCATGGCCGTGAACAGGATGAGAAGGCCTCTCGCTGCGAGAAGATCATTAGATGGTCTGAATCTTCACTGGTAAGAAATCCCCACTACTGGCAGTCACCAAAGGGACGGATGATGAAGAAAGAAGTTGTAGTAGTATCAAAAAAATAGATCAAAAATCGATTATTTCGAGGAGTACAAACGTCCTAACAGTGCACAGCTAGTTTGCCTAAAACCCATCTCCGGTGAATGGGGGCTCATGAAGGCATGATTTATTTCTTGCTCCTTTGACCAACATGGTGAGCAAAAGTATCACATTTCACCAAGTGTGGTGGTGGTTTGCATGAAGTACCCAGAGACCGCTACCACCAGGAACTGGAGAGAGAAACCACTAACCCTTTGAGATGAAGAAATGTCAAAGTCATATGTTAAAACCTCCAGCCTTCCAATAAAGAGCATTAACAAAGAAAATAACTGTACTTTGTTGATAGGTATCGATAGGAAATGCCATGAAAATGCCTCTTGGGTAGCCAACCTACTTTTACCTCATATGGCACGCCATCCTTTCCCCTACCCTCTTCTACTATTCAAACTATGGCCCTGGAATGCCTAATTCATCTTCCAAAAACCTCCTTTCTTACAACCACTTTGACTCACATAACCCCTCCCCTGCATCTCCCGTTGCCTCTGATGACTTAGCTACCCCACCTGCTTACACTTCAACACCACCAAAACTTCCAAATGAGGTGCAGGGGGGTAGTAGGTCAAATGCTGAAACATAAGACTGAGAATTTAAATACCACGGTGCCTTGATTATTAATGCAGTGATCTGAGAAAACACCTACCTATTCGAAAACCCCTACCTATTGGAAAACACCTACCTATTCTAAAACACAATCCTAAATGAGAAGATGAAGGTCAGGACAACCAAAATGGAGTGATTATAGTGTTTATCCACTACCCCCCCTCTAGTATCAGCATCCTATTCCTTAGGGAGTTTGGTTCTCCTGCCACAATTCCACTACTATAAAGCATAAGAATCGAAAGGATGACCAACATAGATAACCTATTTTTAAGAGGTCCCGAGCAACTGCTCCCTTGGTATAAGAAAGTTCCAAAGGTGGCCTATTGAAAAAGTCCAAAAACCTATTGTTAAAAGTCCATCCCTAGGCTAACAATTCACAGTCTCCCTTGTAGAAAGACTCTCCAAGCTGTTCTCGGCCTAGCCACTTCCTGGGCCCTTCTGCTAATAACAGGAGATTCAACCCTTTCTCAGGATTCATCATGGCTTTGTGGGGGCAGACCTTTTACAGTCCAGATGTAACCGCTCCTCTTTGGAGGTGTCAGTCCAGATAAGGGTTTACATTCCTCCCTTGGATCCCTCTGTTGCTTCTCTTCTTGAATTGGGGTTTAGTCAGGGATAAGACCAACTTCTTCTGAAGATATATCAGGCCCCACCTGCTGACTGCAGGTGGCGAGCATTATTTCTCCCCACCTGAGTGTAAGGTGCATGTCAGGCAGGTATTGTTTCCTTGGCCCTCCTGCCAGGGAACAGCCTCTGCCTTGGGTTGCTGGTGGAGTGTACAGCAACTCCCCCTCCAATTCCCTTGTAGGTGAGCTGTGAATCTCAGGCTCTGATTTTCTGCCTCCTGTTAGGCCTTCCAGTGAAAATGTTCTTCAGCTTGGGGTTGCCTGACTGGTCAGTGACATGTGTTATCGGGACCTTCTGAGTAAAGGGATCTGGACTCTCTGGTTGGGTCTCTTCCCAGAGGTGGTCTATGAGGGACTTCCTTTGTTTCGGATTCATCTCTGCCGGAGTTTCTCTTACAGGGCTTCTCCTGCGCTTTTCATAGCTCAAGGAGAGGATCTGCTCCTGCCCCCCCCCCTTTTGTTTTCCAGAGGTTTGTTCCTAGGTTCCTGTAACCCTGGGATGTGATTGCCATGGCCTGGGCACCCCAGAATCATGCACAGCTATCCCAACAAAATTTCAAAGGTAAGCACAGGAGAGAACTTTCATCTTTGATTACGTACCGACCAAGAGATTGCAAACCCCTCTGTTCGGCATTCTCAGTATGGATTCGTGGTCTTCAGACAAGGTATCTCTCTCAGAGCACACAGTCTTTGCTCTCATCAGCCTTCAGTTGGGCAGTTCCTGTGGCTGGTGAGTGTTTCTCTGAGACCGTAGGTTCACAGACTCGGTCCTGAGTTTAGGGACGTAGTCCCCCGCTGGAACCATATCCCAAGTCCCTACTTCGGGCCAGAAGTGAAAAATGCAGACTCCTTCGTTAGGGTCAAGTGCATTCTGGATGCCATTGTCTTGCCTTGATTATCCATTTCAAACCAACTCCTCAGACCCACCTCTCTAACCATCCTTCTGATCTATAGGCTGCAGGGCCCTCTAAACTAGCTCTCTAATCTGGACCTTCTCCTTTGCCCTCTTTCCAATGTATCCACTTGCAGGGCTAATGAGTGATCTGAACACCCCTAAATTCTTCCCCACCATTCAATTCAGACTATATTCCCCTTCTGGCAGCCCCCTGCCCTCCCTTCATACATCAACCTCTGCATTCCCAAGGCAACTTGCATTCCCAAGGCAACTTTCAAGAACTATTTTTCATTTCCTCTTCACTTTCTCTACCCAATCTCGCAATCTCTCCCTCACTCTCTGACCACTTTCTCATTCACTTCTCCATTTCTCTTTATCCCCATATTCCACACCCATTGCCTCCATCACTAAATGCAAATATAGCCCACACTCCGTGGCTTGCTCCCAAGACAAAGTTATGTCCTCTCTCCTCCTCGTCATTGATCCTCCATCAAACAGGGATTCCCAGCATGCTCATCCCCATTTGAATGTCACTATCATACATGTACCATCTCAATTCCTCACCCTGGATTATCCTTCAGATGTGTCTTCTTCAGAATGAAATGCGATGCCACCTCCACAAATGGCATAAAGACTGTACCCTCTCCCATCTCACCTTCAAAGATGCCCTCTTCTACTTCATCACGACCCTCTACTCTTCCAAATCCTCCTACTTCTCCCACATCTCATCACTTCTCTCTGCTCTCAGCAGCGAAAACTATCATCCATTATACAAACTATGATGGCTCCTCCTCATGCCATCTTCTCCTCCCCATTTGCTACCAACTCCCATATCATTCCTCACCTACGATTGTGAAGATGCACCACATCCGGACCACCTTCCCCTCAGCCCCATCTTGCTTCTTTTTCCATGCTCATCCTTATTTTTATTTCTCACCTAGGTTTGTTCTTCCCAACTTTGGTCACTGAACTGAGCGCCCCCCCCCCCCACTCCTGAGGTCAGACATCCCCTCCTATGTACCTGTTAACCGGTTTGCCCTGCAGACTGTCAAGGTACTTTCACCGGTCACCTGTTCCTTTTGCTCCTCCCATTTCAAACTCTCTGGTGTAAGCCTTCCTGCCTGTTTCAAGGTAGCTTCTCTAATGATCCTCAAGAATCCCTCAGCTGACCCCCCAACAACCCTGCTAACTATAGGCCTTTATCTCTCTTTCCTCATTACTCAAAAGGAGTCATCTTTAACAGGATCTCCTGCTACCTTCATTCTACAGACATAACCCTCGTCCACGTCTCAAATTTTAACTTGGCTCATTATCATGTATATACTCCTCCATTTTAATCCTGCTATACCACTTTCGTACAGTAGATCACCCACTCTCCTCCCGACCCTCTATGGCGTCCATATCTAAGGCATTGCCCTTAACCTTGTGTCTTATTACCTTGCTAATCATTCCTTCTCCATATCGAGGAAGACTGTCACCTGTGACCTGACCTCCCTGCACAGTCTGTCCTTCAGTCCAACAGAACTATTTCCTGGGACCCTTGTTCTATCTTCTACTTTCACTTACTCTGGCAAATTATCTTCTCCTTTGCGTTCTCCTACCATCTCTTTGCAGATGTCACACAAATCTTCTCTAGGTTGACTGTGGCTCTCTCCCTACACACATTACGCCTTAACTCTCTGCTAGCCACCAATGGATGGCACTTTGTTGCCTCACGATGAACTCTTTCAGGATATAGGCAATCTACTGCCCTTCTTCCAATGCCTCCCCCTTCTTCTGTCACCCATCTCATTTCACTTGAAATCCTCTTCCTCTAAGGAATGCAACCATGGGATCCTTTTTGACAGTTACTGCAACACTCATCACTTTATTACTACTACCTCTACTGCAACCATGATAAAACTGATGATCATACAAATCTGCTCTGTCTCCATCTATCGCTCTACCAAAACACTCCTACAAACTATGGTACTGGGCAGTCTTGACTACCGTGCCAGTCTTCTCCTGGGACTACTCCACCTATCTGCATGCCAAGATAATCAACACTGCACCACTTGCATCATCTACAAACATTCCTGCTCTTCTCCCAATTTCCTTCACCACCTCAATGAATAACTGGGCCCTTGTCAAATACTTGACATTGGGCCTCACTACAAGGTTGGAGGTAGCCTTGCCGGTAAAACCGGCAAGGCTACCTTCAAACTCGCATCCGGGTCCGGCACACGCGAATGTGCAATTACGGGCTATTCCGGCCCAGCCGGACCCTGTAAATTGTCCTTTTGCGTTAGTAACGGTACCGGTGCTACCATCATGTTCTGCTCGTGGGTGCCGGTACGGCCACCAGGTCAGACCTGGTGGCTGCAAGGGCACTCGCGAGCAGAACTCGTAGTATGGCGGTACGGTAGCAACGGTGCTGGTAGTGATACCGGTGCCGTTGTTGCCTTACCGCCATACTTGTAATGAGGCCCATTGTATTTATTTGGATTCGTAAGGTACACCCAGGCCATTACTAGTACCAAGGAGGGTAAGGAGAAATGGCCCAAATAACCCACAGGAGAACACAAGGTCTAGGACAACAAATGTTAATTATTTCTCAAAAAGCCAGGTTTTCAAGGGTCTTTGGATGAGGTCAGAGTGTTGATTAAAGGTTAGGATTTCTGAAGCCCTACCAGCATGAACAGAGCTGGTGTGGCCACCAATACGATAACGACAAAACACTGGGATGATGAAGCAGGTCACAATATTGGAATGTAAGGGACGTTATGAGCTGAGGAATAAGAAATACTAGACAATGTGACTGCAATATTTTAAACATTAAACAGATTTAAATGTGATTCTCTTATCGAGTGTCAGTCAATGCAGAAATGTAATAACAGGTTTTACATAGTCTTATAGTGAAAGGCCCTCATCACCCTAGCAGCTGCGCATTCTTCCACATATTGCAGGTGATTCAATAGAGTTTTGGGAAGCCCCAGCAACAAGGGCTTGAAATACTCTAACTGGCATACAGTTGTACCATCTACTACCTTTACTTTCACTGGGAACATAACACAGGAAGAACATGTATAAGCAATCTTCAACAGTGGAACAAGTTTACACGCCAGATGCAACATGGTCAGAAAAGGCTAACTAATGACCTAGCTTAACATCTAGATTGTTCACTGTAGCGGCCAGTGAAGGAGAGGGACCAGAGCTAGTTTGCCATAAGGTATCCAATGGAAGTGTAGCCTGATGAAAAAGTTCCAATCCTCAGTCATTGTTATTCACGTAGTTATTCTGCTTTAAATGGTATTGACACATCCATACATCCACTGCTTGAAGACAAAGAGACTTTGTTGGCAGTCATTAGTTTATCTGACTCCAAGTGGGCCAGAATAGGAGTCATTTGCATACATTATAAATTCGAAATCAAAGGTTTCCACTAAAGATGCTAAAGTAGAGACAGATGTTTAATAACCGGGAAAGCAAAGACCCACTAGTCAAACCACTGCCTGGACTTGCACCCCTTTAACTGGCTGACCATATTTCCTGCTACTCTCCTCTGAGCAACCTCCAATCCAGCACCCTCCCAAATGTGTACTCCGTACCACCCGCGCCCTCCCTCCCGGCTATGTCAAAACATCCCCTCAAGTCGTCACTTTAGCATAACCTCGAGTTGTGAGGGCAAATAGCTCAACCTACTGTGGCATTTCTTCCTCCTCTTTGACTCCCACAAATACTTACTCCTCCGTGTATTGCAAGTAGGACGCATCCTGCTCCATCGGATTACTGTCTGTCGTGCGTCATGTCTCATCCTTGGTATATGAACTATTGTATTCCACAGCACCACCTGATCAGTTCATCCGGCGCATTTTTCCTCAAATGTGTGGAACCTGTTGCAGGAGGGCCCCGATTACTCGATCTTCGCTCTAAATGTTCCTGGTCATACCACATGCTAACTCAAAAACCAGAATACACATGCATTCCTGCAATTTACTCGCAATGGCAGTCACATGCCGAGGTACTACGATGACTTTGCATGCATTTCCATGATGCACTCTGGTACTCAAATGAATTGGCTCTGCATTTTGTAGAACACCAACGGGTCGCCTTCTGGCCAACTTGTAGTTCAAGGTCCGCCTAAGGCCAGGGCAGAGGCAAAGAATTGTTTGTGTGCTTGACATAGGGTAACAAGCTCAAGCTGCAACCTCAGAGCCAGGATCTGGTCAATAGCAGTGGAGGGTATGGGAGGTTGGTGGGGATGCGAGAGTGGAAGGGCATACTTCTGTTGTCTGCTTAGGTATCCTGGCTCAGACACTACCAACCTTTGCTTCCCATCAGTGACCAATTACTCACACCCATTAATATCCATTTATCACTTTATGGCTATTTTCTGCGATGCACCACTAGCACAACCAGGCTGATTAAATGAGCTTCTTTGTAGGCGGTTCAGTGGCAGATGAAGTTCCTCACCCGTCCCAGATAGCTTTGACCTCCTTGGAGCGACATAAATGTATCCCATGAATAAGCAGTTGTGAAGCGGGCCATACCAAACAGGGGCAACAGGGGTGGCGTTCTCCCTCTGAAAATGTTCAAATGAATTGGATACAATGGTGCATTTTAGAGCACACTCTGTGAAAACGTAACTGAAAGCAACAGTTTGCAATCTGTTTTCCAGAGTAACATGAAAAAATCCAATGTATGCCAAGTCTCCCACAGTGCATACGAACATTTGCCAACGCAGTTTCATGATGCCTTTGCCCACACTATATCACAGGATTAAAAATAAACAAGTTCATGCTGGCAGTGCCCATACATGCCCATGCTGGCTGCACCAATATATGCCAGCATTCTGACATAATAACATTTTCATGTTTGCTTTGCCCAGAACGCCAGTAATATTACTATATTAAATCATGCAATACCCCAGCCTGCATTCCCAATGGGCCATGCAAGGCTGATGAAGCAAAAAGCCAGTTTTTGCATGGCCCAGCAATAATAGGAGAAACAGCATGAAGAGATCTGCATTGCCCAAGAGTATCTCCCACACGGTACTTGGACCCCCCCTTCATGTTTGTCCACACTAACCAATTGATTCAATGTTGCCATCTATTTACATATTCTCACAAACAGCTGGAGCAATAACTGCTGTTCCTTCTCTACTCTATGCCAGTTCTGATGTTCAGTCCTTGTGAATCTCGTCTGTTTTTTATTTTGTGCTTTGAGTTTGTCTTTCCTTTTTATTTGTTTGCTACTTCTTCCATTCAATTCTCCACGCACTCTACACTCATTTGCAAACTCTACACTCATTTGCAATGATGTACAAGTCTTTACTTCAATACTCTTCTCACAGGATACCTCCTTTTAAACATCAACAGTACATATTTAAACACTAATGATCTGAATGTGCATTTACAATAACTATGCAATGTTTGTAGAATCTGCTTTTGTTAATTCCTTTGTGGGCATGCATTCTTCACATCTGCAAGACATCCCATGCAGCATGTAGAAACCAAGACGACATTGTCTGGGATGAACGATTCCTTAATTCAAGAAAATTGAAGGCAGGGCTTCTCAGAAACAAAAATGTGTTTTTTGCCAAATTCAGCTGAAAGAGGAAAATTACCCTGTTGCCGGAAAATCCAATGAATTCTAGAAGTCTGAGAATCCTGCCTGGCAAAAGGGACAGCATCTGTGAGAAGAAAAAAAAACAATATGTTGTAAGCAAACATGCACTGTAAGTGTACAATGTGGACATAAAACAAGCGAATGTATATCGGTCTCTAATCTACCACCTCCCTCGACTGCTACCCTCTCCAACAAAGGTCAACGTTCAGCAGGCCCTAAAGGAACATGCTTGTTCTGAAGAATGAGCTGGATGCACACATTCCAAAATGCTAGGGCAAACCCAGTGAGATGTGAGTAGAAGGCAAGAGCGGGGTGGGGAGGAAAATAGAGAGAAAATATGCATTGCTGTAGTGGATTTAATTATTGTATGCATGGCATTTTACTTTAATTTATATTATTATTCTGCTCAAACAGAGAAGGCAGCTACAAAGCTAGAGCAAACCAGTAATGCCATTTTGAAACTAATACGTTCAATTGGAAATGGGGCTTCATCTCCAACAATTCAATGAAAGAATATGCAAGGCTGCAGCTGTTTATGGGGCTGATATTTAGGGGTGCACTATAATAATAAATAATAATAATAACTAGAAGTGATAGGCTACAGGAAGTGGAAAATACTTTTTTGAAAAATATCACCCTCCTACCAAAAAGCACCCTTATTATGGACAAGAACACTGAAATGGCTCAGCCAAGCATAACTGATACACTGGCTAGCAGAACAATATTATATTGGGTACGACTTTGGGCTACCCGAGTTGATGAAATATAAGGATGCCCTAATCGATCTCCTATCGCAAGCTGGTGGGAGAAACATACCATGGTGGCAACACGTAAGGGCAGCATTGAGAAACCTATAATTAGATCAGCTCTGGACGAATTCTGTTGTTATTAATTACCAGACCAAGAAAGTGATATCTGGTCAGGTCGAAGCAAAACATCCGTAGGTACCTTACATCACTGACATTAGCACAGGAATATCATAGACGTAAGCCTATTTTTGGGAAGGAAAGGTAACTGGATGATATCAATAAATCTTCCCTATGTAGGAACATTTATATAAGAGACACAGTTTTGGTAGCCCTGAATTCACTATTATCCAAATGGGAAATGCCCCCAGTCTGTCAGGATGAAATTGAAAATATTGAGCACTTTTTTTTTCCTTTGTCCATATTATATTAGATCTAGGAAAAAGGTACTTAAAACAAGTCCTGCTGAAATACAACACCAGACATTTATGCGAGGCACTGTCTTCGTCCAAATATTCAGCTGGTGCTCTGGTTGCATTTGCTTTTTCCAGTTACATCCATCATGCCTGGTTACTCAGGAAACAATGTCTTCTTTCATTAACTGAATTTAGTTTGCACACTCTTCATTTCACTTTGCACAAATGCTGCTCATTGCTGCTAATGTAATTTTGTACACTATATCCTATGAAACGCACTTGTTCAATTGATTTATCGTAGTGGTTAATATCCAACACCAATTAGTATAGTGTTATTCCTGGATGATTCTTAAATCTTGCAGCTTATCGATATTGTATTTTTCACCATTTTGTCCTGTGGTTTTCTGAACTTTATTTTGTCTTTAGCCATAAAAGTGAAAATATATGTATACTAAGTATTTAACTGTCATATGTGCACTTTTATGGCAAAAGCCAAAAGAAAGTATTTCTTGATATTATTACATCATTATCAACAGGAAGACACAGAAAATGTGGCCCTAAAACTTAACTGATTCATCAACAAGACAAACCTTGAGAAACATGAATAGGTGCCTGGTGACTAGAAATTGTGTGAATCAATTTTGAAGCATGTTCTGAGCTATATCATAATTTAATTCATGAGCAATTGAAAACAGTATGCCAGCGCATGACACCCACCAGGACTTAAGCTGCAACCCCTGTTTACAAAAATTTACCTTAAAGCAGCACATTTAATGAAGGAGTTACAACACCATATTCTGCAACCATGCTAAACTGTCCTTTCCAACCTCACCCAACACTCAGCACAATAAAAATTAGGGACTACATTTGCACTGTACCCTTGGAATTACAAATCTTAACTGATGAGGTTATTCGTGATTTAGTGAATTTTAAAAAATAATATGGAAACCAAATGTAAATCTTCTATTTAAGTTGCAAATTTCATATTCGACAAAATAGTTTAGATCAATTATAGGATTTCTTTTAACTTCTACATTGCCCTGAAGTTAAACATGTTAGCCAGATATGTCTTTGCATATATGCTAGCCTGTATCCACTAGATTTTATTTTCCAATTTCCATTTTGCAAAAGTGTTTGTAAAAGGCGTACAGTAAATGAACGGCTCCAGAATTTGAGGAGTATTTTACTAGCTATTTTTGGAAGTTGGGAGTAAAGGATTTTTATGGGAGTAAAACACAGTTCTTTCGACTAGACTATTTGAGGAAAGTAAAAACACATTATTTTAAGTATCTAGGAAAGTATTTTGCAACTCATACTTTTACGCCCTATAACAAGTAAAAAGATGTTTATTTTAATCGTATGGGCCTGCTTCAGAGAGGATAAACGGTAGAGCTGCTTCATGTGGCACATGCTGCTGATGCCCACGGGTTTCACACACCAACAGAGCAGTGCAAGCGGCAACAAGGAGCAAACACCTGTATCTGGTTTTTCATGTTTGTTTGTAAGGAGTGTTTGCCAATTTCAGGCAGCGAGGCAGGTTTGCTCTTCTCATCTTGCGGGATCAGTGCATTCAAAATGACATTTTAGAGCGATCCACCAATAGGTTTACATTTTGGCAACTTTCGGAAGTGTATGGTTCAATTTGGGGCAGCCAGTCTTAAAAAAATTAGAAACTCTTGCGCCAAGTTCATCGGTATGAAAGCAATTAAGCGATTTTACCAGATCCCTTCTTGTAGAAAGTCAACAAGTATTGTGACACATTTTAAAGAATATTTTTTAACAAAGTCATTTTTTGTATACATTACACAGACATTACTCGCTTGCGTTTGTAACCTTTAGGCCATTAGCAACCTGCTGCTCTTCAGGAGCCAATCAAGGAGGGAGTGTAGCACACGGATCTAATGGGGGAACCCCCCATTCTATGAACCCTAATTGATGCCATCTCAACAGGATACTCTCCCCGAGCTGTGCGCCAGTCACTGACCCCTTCCTGCTACTCAAACTCATTCACATCCTCATGTCCAATATCCGTGACCCGTCCCAACGCATGGTTTCTTTTTTGGTAAAAGTGCAGCATACATTTTTCATCTATTTCATCCTATTCCTACGCCACAAGGCTACTGCCCAGCGTCATCCACCATGGAAACAAGAAAGGGGCTCTTTGTTTAGGTTCTTAACTAATTTCCATGGGGCCATCTTTTGTTGGGCATTCATTTTTTGGCATTGAAAATTAATTTGATAATTCTACATGGCCTTGGGAAAACATTAATCACCACATAACCTCGAAGTGCTATGACAATATTACTTACAATCTAATAAATTGTAATAAATCCATATAACTCATGACAAAGTAAAATACGACTTCAAACATATAATCAAACCCCAAATACATGTAAAACATTTCTACAAATCAGATATATTGTAGACCTTATACTGTGCTTCATAATGAGCAATTATTCTTAATAGTTGTTTGTCTAGAAGTATTTTTGTATATAGTGCTTCTATAATATCTACATATAATCACATCCTGGATTCTGGAATCTTGTCTCCAACAGGCCCCCCTTGCCATAATATCTACGTACAGCAATTCATACCAAAAGTACACATGCTACAGTACATTTTCTCTGTAAAGCATTGTGCTGCTCCTTGACGACAAGTCTCCCAGGTACCAAACTACCAAAAACAAATTATGCTCTTCTCCATGGGTAATTGCTTTCGAACTTGACTTGAGAAGGTAAGGTTATACTGAGAACCTTTTAAAAACAATTTTCGTTCCCACCATTAAAGACAGACGTAGCTTCTCAATCGAAAATAAATGTTGACTAAGCACTGGCACATCGGATTGGTATTCGCCATATACACATGGAGCAAGTGTGTCATGTGATAAGGTCAGGCACTTGACCTTGCCATGGGTTGAAAAGGACCCATCTCAACAACTTGTTGCAGGAGGCCTACTATGGTGTATGCCTGAGCCAGTCCTTCCCCAGAGGCGGGTTGAGGGTGTTGGGAGAGTTGTAGTCTTTGTCGCCCTCTTATGTGCCTGTTTGCAAGTAGGGAGTACCACTCCCAATCATGCTGGGCCAGCCTTACACCCTGTAATCTACGGCTAACTTCTTTTTCAGTAAAACTGAAATCGGCTGCAATGGCGAGACAACTGACCCACATAGGGGGGAGAGAGAGCAGGTGATAAAAAGCCAGCAGAACAGCAAGCAATGCACACCAGGAGCTGAGATGCTTCCCAGCAGCGGGAGGACTGCTCAGGGGTCCTTTGATTTCCTTTCGACCAGAGAGGAGGCAGGTCAAGAGACCAGGTGGTGGAAGGATGGTGGAGCAGAGCATGAACAAGTGTGCATTTAAGGTGAGGTATTAGTTGGTGAAAGGTGCAAGTGTGTGTCTGGTGACTGGTGAGTGCAGTGAGTTGCAGTGAGTTACAGGGATTTACAGGGTAAGCAGAAGAGAAGGTAAGAGGGACGTTGAGGGGAGAAGAGTGGAGAAAAGATGGGA
This sequence comes from Ambystoma mexicanum, assembly GCF_040938575.1. Lineage (NCBI taxonomy): Eukaryota > Metazoa > Chordata > Amphibia > Caudata > Ambystomatidae > Ambystoma > Ambystoma mexicanum. The sequence goes on along the minus strand of NC_090935.1, from coordinate 1,354,392,926 downwards.
GTAATGAGTAGGAGGAGAGGACTAGAGTGAGAGAGCGGCAGCTAGGAGGAGAGTAGGCAGAGAGGTGTGAATATCAGATGGAAAAAAGGAGACAGAGAGGAGAGTAAAGTTCAATGAGGAATGAGCGCAAGAATAGGAGAAAGGGAGAGGAAGGAAAGAACACCAGGGACAGGAATACGAGAGCATGAAAAGGGGCAGAAAAAGCCAGGACTCAGCGGCTGGAAGGCACGATTTCCAACTGTAAGAACAAAACATCAGTGGGGTGCAGGACAGGTTTCACCTAGAACCCCTCCAAAGGGAGGGAGAGAGATGAGGCTCCTCATGGTAAACATGATCCTTAACAGTAGGGGTTAACAATCTCTAGTTACCAGGATCAGTGATAGGGAAGCATGGTCTAGGGAGGTAGGAAGCCCACGGGAGATGAGAGATGTGGGGTTTAATCACAGCCCCAACAGATATAACTGCAAGGCCAGTTTAGGCCTTACAGTGAAATGCAAGTTCTGATGGCTAGGCCCACTGGTGAATGAAAAGCCTGCCTTAAAACTTAAATACTGCTAGATGTCCCTACCAAATCGAAATTCAGGCATTTCTGCAGTTAACACAGGGAACATTGTAACATAAAACAGGGGACAATACTGTGTTGGCTGATAGAAGTTAAATGCTGCTGTTGTCTATCTGCCACAGAAAAATGAAAGGCTCATTCTCCATGTAAAATGTGGCACTCATCAGCACAGTAATTGACTCCTTTAAAGGGCTGTACATGTGCGTGTGCAGTCAAATCAAGACATGAAGAAAAATGTTCCCATGCTAAAAAATAAAATAAAAGGGACAAGACTTGGTGTGTGACAGCTTGACGAAATGTATTAAAATAAATAATTATGCTCCTCATGCAAAATACATGTCACAGAGTGAACCAGCAATTTTTTTCAGGTAAAATGTGAAAGGCTTTTGTGGCCCCAGGAAATGGATGGCTTTCATTTTCGATTCCCGAAGCTGTTGCTATGCAGAACCCTGAGGAATGATCAAAGGATCTGAAGGGAATGGTCTCTGGAAGGAGCGATACAAATAACCATTGACCATGGACAGAGGAGAGCTAATGGATTAAATGCAGATGTTAGCATTGCAGCCCAACAGACTTTGAATCACGTGGTTTCAAGAGAAATTAGCACCCTGGGGGGTGGGGGGGAGCCACCCAATCTGGTGGCTAGGAACACAGGCTTGAACTTCTGATGAAAGCCTGGGTTCCGGCCAGCCTAATGGCCGGCTCCCCCTGCCCCCATGTTACCCTCACCCGCCTCCCTTTTATTTTCAACCCTTCCCACCCCCCACTCACTTTATTTTGGCTGCGGCGGCACTCACTGAAGGTCTGGCCAGAATCCTATTTTTCCCAAAAAGCAAAGCCCTGCTCAGTCTCCATGAGTGCCAAGCCCAGAGATTTCCAAAAGGAAGTAGATTCGTCCAACAAAATGTCAGCATGGGGATCCATTTAATTAACCTATTCCCTTTCATTAGTGGATTGCATTCCACTAGTGAGTGGAGGGGAAAATTGTGTAGACCCTTGGCATTTTTTACTGTATATTAGTTTAACTAACTCCCAAATAGATTGATGCAGGGGGTGAGTTTGGAAGAATTCGAAACGTTCACCCTCTCTCTTAGAGGGAATAATGTTAAATCCACCTAAAGTAATTTGGGTATCCTTGCCAACAAAAACAAAATTCATAACTGTCCACATTCCCCGACACGGGCCTTTAAGTGAAGGGGGGGGCTAAAAAATGAAATGAATAACCATCCCCCTTTTACTGCCCAACTTCCCCCAACACAGGCTCTTAAGTGAAGATGGTCTGAAAAACATGTATAACTGTCCACATTTTTAACCATGGCATTCCAGTAGAGGGGTGCTGTAAGTAACTGACTGGCTGACTGATTTTGGGTGTGGGGCAGAAAAAAGTGTTTTCTCAGGGTCAAATTGAATAAAGCATCTGATTAGAAAAGTGCACTGTATACTAAAAGTGGGTTAAAGTAAGAACTGTGAAGCATTGCTGAGAGTGCAGCGCCAGACTAAATTCATGTTTACATGTGAACAAGTTGAACCAAACTGGCTGCTAGCCTATTAAGCGTGCAGGAAAATTGAAAATGCACACCATTTTATATGTGGATTTATTTTGCTTGTTGACCAGTGTTGATTATTATTCAAATTGTAATCCGAATAAAGTAAAGCGTGCAGATTGTCATGTTGCCAGGTTCTAATTGGCTACAGGTTATTAAATAGTGAATCCCATGCTAAGTGTTTTTGAAGATACAGGTTGAGGAGCTAAAGGATTGTGATGTATGTTCTCCAAAGCAACCCATTGTGTCCATTTATTCAAAACAAAAACAAAAAAAAGTATTGTGTGAAGCAGAGAAGCTGGTGTGTGTCACCCTTTAGTGCAAGATTTATCAAACCTATACTTTAAATAAATACACTTTCTTTCTGTACACAGGCCTGGTTCTTGGCTCATTGTTGGCACAGGGGACGGGATCCACAGCGCTCTATATGAGTCAGCGGTAGGGCGTATTTGGATCCTTAATTAAGGGTACACTGTGGGCTCTTTCAAGTGGGGGGAAGGAAATCCCTGTTTTGAATGTGGTCTCCCAATATACCGTTACAGAAAGGGGCGTTCTATTCCTGCACCCCAAGACTTATAAGCCTCTGTTGAATACTGTTTAATAAAAACCCTTTGAACCATCTCTTGCATCACCCATGTTCTTAAGACCATCTGTGACAGTCAGTGAGTGTGCATCAAGAGCGTGAAATCCCATTCCCCAAAAATAATGACCCCATCTTTTCTTGGAAAATAGGGATTTACCTAAATCTGCCTCCCTCCCTTCGGCTCAGATTAAATCTCCAACACTCGGAAAAAGTACAGCAGGCTTTTTAGAACTAATTTTTAGAGACTCTGGCATAACATAAGGGTGGGAGATGAGTCACAGTTAGTCCTCCTTTGGGTTTTTCGTGTACTACAATTAATCAAACGCTTCAGAAATGTTCTGGTGGGTTTGAACATGCTCTGGGAACTTAAAGATTCCAAATTCAGTCTGAAGCTTCTCGAATGATCCCACAACCCATGTCTCATCGTTGTGACAGAACCACATTTATTCTGCTCTTCATCATAAAGGTCATGTGGAATGTGGCGTCTCAAACCTTTCCGAAGCAAAACAAATATTCCGGCATTGTGGGTGTTTTTTATTCAGTCTTCTTCCCCGGAAACAAAACAGAGATGATGTTTGTCTAGCCCCCGAAATTTGTCAGAAAGAATTCTGAAAGACTCTTTGCCAAAGTCTTACAGAAGCCCTTTCTTGGGATGGTTGGCTTCTGCAGTGGGCCAAGGACTGGTCGTCTCCTTTCCTGGCTGGTCACAGACAGCATATACGTTCATTATATCTGTCAGCCCCCCCCTTGCCACCAGTGTTGATTACCATCTCTCTTTGAACTCTAGCCAATATCTCTGGCTACCGCTGGTACAACAACACACAGTAAAAAAAATGCACTTTCTGTTCAACGATTTTCAATAAATGGCTTTCTGCCCAATTCTTGCATCACATGATTTTATGGACAAACACTATACCTTGCATCAGGTTGTCCACCCTAGAACAGTCTGACAGTGATTGCGAGGTTAGGGTGACCAAACGATTCTTTTTAAAATGGTAAGCTGTTTTTTATCAGGTCAATAACTTTGCATAACTAGAAACGAAATGTCCCTACGTCATTGCGTCACTCCAAGCATTAATAGGACTACCATCTACAGTGCTATATGTCTGTTGATCGCAGGAAAAAAGTAATCATAGTTCACACTATTAATTAGAAAAAAACAATGTTTTGATTAAATCCACAGTAATAAATCAAGCACTAATAAAATTAACGTTTTAATGCAGGTGTATAACTTACATCAGGAAAATGGTCACCAAAATGTGTTCACTCATACTCAACTATATGACTCATTCCAACACACAATAGAGCATTGCAATGAATATATATATTGCAATAACACAAAATTCGAACAGATGCATCCTATACCGTACTATGATTTGGAATAATGATCTATTTCAAAATAATTATTCAGCACAGCCAACCTTACTCCATCTACCCCATCCAAGTAGTAGATATTCTTTGTAGTAAACCAAGTGTTGCCCAAGGAATCGCCGTAATGAATTCTCGAGTCTGCAGCACAGGAAGTAAACAACCCCATTTCACCACAGCACCTTCTGATTTCCTGCCCCCAAAAATTACCAAGCAACAATTGATGCTGGGAAATATGAGCCCAGTACACCATGTTCATTCTTGGCACCTGCCCCAATTTGCATTTGCAGGGACGGACTGGGCCATAAAATTGTCCTGGGCACCAATGAAAAAGTGGTCCACAGTTGCAAATGACTATTCATTCCTTTTGTGACACTGTTCGAATAGTAAGCAAGGCAGAGTTTTTTGATAAAGTGTGGTGCAAACTATACTTTTAAAAGAATATTTATTCAGCAACACTGGTCATAACTACTAGCCGGAGGGTGAATTAATTCATCAAACTGGACCAAACTGGCTAAAGAAGTGACCCACTTTGACCCAGAAAACTGCCCCACACCAGCATGTTGTGTTTTTGCTTCGGCCATGGGCCTATTGCCCTATAGGCCAGTCTGAGCCTGCCCATTTGGCTGAAGATCCATGTCATCTTATTTTCTAAAAGAGCTTCTTAACAGAATACTGGCAGAGGCCACCCTTTTTTTAACACAGCAGACCGAAACGACATCCACCTTCTTTTGGTTGTCAATTAAGTACCTCAAAAGTAACGCAACATGAACTAATGTCCCTCTTTAGAGACTGCCACTAGAGTAAGAATCTAGATTTGGCTGTAGAAATTCAACAAGATCAGTGGTCTTCAAGCTGTGGGGCTGCCCCCCCCCCGGGGGGCCCAAAGGATGTGCGGGAAGGGGTGGGGAGGGTGAGGCTCTTCCAAAAAGGAGTACAGTAACTGCTTTTAATAGAAAATATAGTCCGATATTGCATCTGGGGGACCCAGCAAGAACAACATTTTTTTCAAGTGGGGTCCCAGCATGAAAAAGTTTGAATGCCACTGTACTAGATGGATTTTTGCCCATCCTCAAAACGCATGCAAGTCCCTCTGCTTCACACCCACTGCCTCCTTCCATGCAGCTCTCTGGCTGGCCTCTCTTGGCCCTCTTTCAGCTCCCACCTGTGAGGCTAAAAACCTTGGGGGTCATCTTTGATTCCACACTCTTCTTCTCTCCTCACATCTCTGACGTCTCTAAGAAGTTTCACTACCAGGTGCACCTCCTCAGAGGTATTCTTCCTTTCCTCTCCTTCCCCCAGAAGCTCACTGTCTCCAGAGCCCTGGTTCTCTCCAGGCTGGACTATTGTAACAGCATCTATCTAAATCTGCCTGCTTCTACTCTCCGCCCTCTGCAACTTATCCAGAACAGGACTGCGAGACTTGCCCTTGGCCTCAAGCCCAGGGATCGTATCTCTCCAGGACTGAAATCTCTGCACTGGCTCCCAGTGGCTGCGAGGAATAAGTTCAGGGCTCAAGTCGAGGGTACACACAGGGGGATGGAGTCCACCCACTTTATTCAGAGGGGGACTCAGTCCCCCCCTAGCTAAAAGAGAAACATTGCATTTCCTCTTTGAATTTATGAATTAAAGCCACCCTCAGGAATGAAACTACAGTCATCAGGTTTGTAGGCTGGACACCACTGCACTATATAACCTCATGAAAAATAACAAACAACTAAAGGTGAAATATCCCATTTCGGTACTGCAAGTCCCAGGGAAAACATTTGTATTGGTTCTTGGAGTTTAAAACATGCACACCTTTTAATGTTTCCAAAAACACTATTAGACTAAAGTATCCTGTCTTGGTTTGTGTTGATTTTATGAAAGGCATTCGTCCTGTTCAATTTGGGTGTTTATGCAAAGCCAATTTAATGAAATGTGCATATTTTCGCCTTGATATGCAAATTTCTGGTGATGTGACATCCCATTGCGTTTGTTGATGAGTCCCCCCACTTTAATTTTTAGGACTTGACCCCTGAAAGTTCAAGACCCTCTGCATTGTCCACAAGGCCTTCTGGGGCCTGGGGCCGCAATACCTTCAACTCTCTCTTCCTAAATATCTTCCTTCTCCAGCTCTTTGCTCATCCGCCTCCAACTCCCTCAGAGTCAGTCGCTTCTCCAAGCAACGAGTTGGTGGTAGATCTCTCTTTTCGGCTGGGGCCTCCCTCTGGAACAGCCTTCCTGCCTCCCTGAAACTTGAGGAGAACCATCTCCGGTTCTGGAAGCACCTCAAAACCCTCCTCTTTGCTTCTGCTTTCTCTCCCCCTTCCCCCTGCTGAATTCCTGGCTGAAACTGCACTGGTTACCTGGCTATCCTTCTGATCTCGGGCCCAGGCCCCGCCATTTGCACACCTGCACTGCCTCCCTGGCAACCCCCTCACCTGGGGACTGTTTTCTGTATCCCTTCAGTCCCCCTACCAGCACTTTTGTCTGCACTTACCTTGCACTTGCCACCAGCTGGACGTTTTTTATTTATCTTATTTATTCTACTATCTACTATCCTACGTACTGCACTTTCACCTCCCCCTTCCCCCACGCACTTTTCCCTCTCCCCCTTCCCGTGCACTTGCGCGATCTGCATGACACCTGGCCTAGTAATATTGTTGTCTGTCTTCCCTTTGTTCCCCCTCCCTTGCCTCGTCGCGCCTTGAAACACTTGTGTATAGGCGCGTTATAAATGCCTTATCATATCATAGACAGCAGCACATCTTGTAAAAGACCCAAGCTGGGCCGGTATCAGCGTTCAGACAATTCAGAAACGCAGTAGCATCCCTGCTTCGCCCTAACGGACTGTGACAACACCCTAGTCTCAGACATCCCAGCCACCGCCCCCAGGCCCTCTGTAAGCCCTCAGCCACGCATCTGCACAGCTCATCATCACTAGCCCGATGCAATGCATCCCGGTGTTCAGAGCCACATTGGATGCCTCTCCAAGCAAGAATCCCGTCTAAAGCAGCGTGCTGCTCCACTAAAGCAATCGCATCCGGCATGCCATCCTAGCTGCTGGAGAAAGCCATCAGGAGGACAACGTGCCAATATCGACACCTAGACAGTACCAGAAAACAGGCCTTCTGCTGCACACCTTATACCTGCTGCTGCAGCCTACCAACCATTACTTGGCAAACCGTCTCGTCCCTGCATTTCGGGAAAGAGACGAAAAAGCCTACTCCGACAGCGCACCGAAAAACAACACCTAGACACTGGCCCAAAATGTGGAGTCGTTCCTTTCCTTGCACGGCGTTCCATTGCTTATGCACTAGATGTGTGTGTAAATCATTTTAGATGCTCACAAATACAGATGCGAAGACTGGCAACCCCATTAAACAAAGAAGTCCTTTCTACAAGACTCGTTCTTTCGACACTACACGTGACAACCCACTGCTGTTCTCATTTCGCAGTGTATTTGGGAAATATACCAATCTTTCAGTAATGTAGAAATCGTGGTACCCATTTACGGGGCTCAGAAAAAAAATGGGGAGCAGATGACTTTTTTTGTTCGGGTCCATTTGGTTCTCTAGCAGTCACAAAAAAAAGGCCATGGTCTAAATACTGGACCAAGCCAAACACTACAAAATACGTTCTACTTTTACACATCTGGCATGATGCAAGGCTTGCAGGTCATTAAAATACATACACAAATCATATCACAAATGGCTCTATTACATTGTAGCTGTCAATCAAATAAAGGAGTGTAAGTGAGCCCCTTGGCCATGCAGTCCAATACACTGGTGCACATCTCAAGTCAAAACAGCGCCACGCTTCCGCTTCCTCCGTGATGCTCCATGCTCAGGTGTTTCAACTCTACCCAGGTTGATTGACATTTTAGAGTTCAACAATGGTGGGCATTAATGGGAACGATACTACCACCAGCTATTGATCCCATTCCATGTGTGATATTTTCCTGCAGCCCAGGTTTTCCAGCCAACGCTACTTTGCATTCTTTGGCTTGTAGTTTTCCTCTTTCAAATCGGACCCCAATATGTGAAGTGCGCATGGAAATAAATTCCAAGACTGGCTAAAGATGTTGCATTTTTGCTTTGTTTCAAGTATTACTTATAACAGATCAAAAGAAGCAGTGGAGTGCACTACAAGGAACATGTAGTGTGGTAGTAACATCTGTGCAAGAGTGAGGGTTTTGAGAGTAATATGTGAGCTATTTTCAGCTGTTAACTTTTCACAGAGAGGCACTTGCAGATAAGTAAATTGCTGTGATTGCTTTGTGCCGTGCCCCGGGTCTCTGGGATACATGGGCATCAATGTAGGCACTAGGCGGCATCTACTACACACGTACTGGGCGGAGGCAGCTTTCCAGTCCTAGTGCCATATCAGAGTTCCTCTTTGGAAAATGTAGATTATGGCACATCAGGCAAGACCATATCATTTTACCACGAGGACCTACTACGTGTGGAGGACCCCATTGATAACTTGAAACTCAAACATCAGTAGTGTGATTTTCCAACATTCTAGTGGGTCACGCATGTTCTCTTTTGCACCCAGTAGAGTAACTTACCAAGTTAAAGGCCCCTATGCCGAGCTTCACCCCGCCTTCATATTGCTCGAAGGTGTCGTTCGATCTTTTGCTGGCCGGTGTCATCTGCTGGACCTGCTGGCATTCTCTTGCAGGAAGTAAAAAGAGAGCAGAGTTCATTAGAACTGTAAGACCATGCCGCAACAAGGTAGAGTTAAATGCAAAAGGCCAATGCTGAGAATGCGTATTTGAAATAGTAAAGTGAGGTTACTGACTGTGTGCACATACTTGTAGATTTGGTAACTTGTCCTGATTTTGAGCCCACCCTTGATAAAGTTGATCATATTTTCATCCTGGAAGAAACCCAATCCATGGTCTTCATTTGATAAAAGCGATAAGCATCAAATTATTTTATAAGAAAACGTTTTGCACCAGATTGTAATGTACTCTCTCGTTCTTGCATTCTGCAGCTCAAATCGCAAACATTGACTACAAGAAATGTGGCGACTCTCGTCTTAAAAGCACAACTGCTTACCTGCAAATGTACGGGTACTTGCTCTGTACTCCACTCAAGTGTGCGTCACTTAACCTCTCCATTTAGCTAAAAGCATCCAGAAGCACTGCAAATAAGATTGAACTTCTCTAATAGCCGATGACTGCAGGTCTAACGCCAGCACCGAAGGGCACACTACAAATTGAGTACTAGCCAATGCTGGAATGGCACAACTCAACAGCCAATGTTACGTATTGTGACTGTGCATTGCAATATAGTTTTGCCACTTGAGGAAAGCTCATTTAGTTCCGGGTGAAAGTATCCACTGCTTCATAAAGCAACTGCCCACAGGCAGTGAACCTTTACCCTAGAAGCCAAGTCCTTGATGTAAAACATTTGTACCGGTACTTCTAAACGGTAGCTGCTCTAACCTAAAACGAGGACAATTTTAAATTAAGTTCAGTTTTTTCAATTAGGGCATTGACAAAATGTACCCCATAAAAATACATAAGGAAGGGTACAAAACTCCCCATGAGATGGCTACTGGAAGATCTTCAATCGTTGATAGAAATCAGGGCATCCAGTCATTTTACCGAAAATAAAACAGAGTGGTAAGTTTCACTGAAAACCAAAATACCGAAAAAATACCGACGATTTTAATTAAATATATGTATGGTAGTGGGGTACGGGGTTAAAATGGGTGGGGTTGAGTCAGGTAAGGGGTTAAAAGGATAGGAAAAAAGGGTTTAGGGGGCAAATAAAAAAAACTATTCTGTATTTTTCCGGTATTTTGACCACTGAAATTTACCACTCTGTTTTTGCCTTCGGTAAAATCACATATAACCGAAATCAGCCCGTACAGGGGAAGTGCAGAATTACACATATGACGAATTGCTCACATTATTTTTGTTATGGGTATAACCAGACATGTCTCGAGACACGGACACACTCATCCTGAATTTGAAACATTTGTGGTGGAATTCTGTTACAGTTTTGTATAGCTTGCACTGTAAACGACCCACACACCTCTCTCCTCTTACTCCTCAGTTTAAATATTAAACCCTTCAATCCATCGCAGGAAGCCCAGCAAAGAGATCTTCCAGACAGGAAAGGTTCCAATTTGGCATCCGAAAAATGCAGCAGATGGATGGTGTGGTGATTTAAAAGGAATCCAGGCAGTCCCTGCCTCAGAAAGCAAGCCAGTGCATGGAGCCTCTGGTAACGGACACACCGGCAAACCTATACAGGCCAAGGCTTTGCCTGATGCCACGTTTTAGCTTTGCAGATGTGGCTTAATGTTTTGGTGTAGCACCCCCCCCCCACACAGGATATGGCAATAGTCTATGTTATCCAATAGTTTTTACTGCTCCAATCACCACCGTAGTGGTCTTACAGCACCTGGCTTTGTCCAAAACATGGCATACTGGGACCCTGCCAGGCTGTCACTGGACCCTAGTCTTCGGAAGTGAAGGGGAGGTTTGGTGAGGAGTTGAAAGGAAAGAGAAACTAGACAATGACCAACAACAGAGGAAAAACAATTGGGATGAGTGGGAGGGGAGTACAGCTCGGATTAGAGCAGAGTTGTGCTGTGATGGCAATAACTAAAACCGCAACGCATGGTACTAGATGTAGTTAGATAGTGAGCAATTGCGTGATGGAATGGAGATGTGTTCAAGTGGGCCCTATATCAAGAGAGAGCACTGGGTTTGCCAAGCCAGCTGACAGAAGTGTCCAAGCCAAGAGTTGGTTGTGTATAGAAGTATGTCTTGGGATAACATGAAGATGTAGGGGAGAGTAAGAGGAGACATGATGGACTTGTGCTTTCAAGGCAGAAGTTGCTGGTCCAGCAATTGCACAGGCATTGCATTGTGAATGTGGCTGTGCATAGGCAGAGCAATGGCATATCTGACACAGCCTATTATATATATATCAAAAGGATAGAATGTTACCTTTCCCACATGGAATAGGGTGGTCCAACTTCCTATAGGATCTAGGAAAAGATATACACACAATATGAAAGACTCTAAAGCAAACAGTCAGGGATGGGTCGATGGAAAATTTGGCATTCTCCAAGTGTCCAACACCTTTGTGGATAAGTGTCCAAAACAAGTTCTTTACCTGTTCTTACAAGTCCTTGTCCTTCCCCGATACACCCTATTGTACACAATATGACCTCAAAGATGTGGTCAACAGAAAGTCCCAGACTATAATCTCTAACCATCCTTTCAGCCTCCTAGCTACCCTAAGTTTTGAACACACATATTCCGATGTTTAACCAACACAAGAGTTCACCAAATCCAAATGTCTCATGTCCAGCTATAAGCTAAAAGAAAACAGATATAATTCTCTTGGAAAGGCTCTTCTGGGGTTTTACCCACAGTCTGAAGCCCTCTTTTATCATCCTGCCTTTCTTTAACCAGGTCTCCTGAAGAACTGTACCAGGTTCTTTAGGACTTTTTCAGGATCCCTTTTCCAGGTTTTACTTCAGCCCTGGGTTTTGTCATCATGCAAGAGGTTTGCCACCACTATCCCTATGGGCTCTAAGATTTTCTCACCAACCTTGAGTTTCACCAGCTTTCACGTTGGGTCTCTTCCAGTCCCTTGGTTTCCCCAGCACTTTGAGGTTTCTTCCCCGACCTTTGGTTTCCAAGAATTCACTGGAGGTCTTGCTCAGGCCTTGAATTCTTCATCATTCCCATTAGGTCTCTCCCAGAACTTTGGTTTCACAACAATCTCTGGATGTCTCTCTCGGGACCTCAGGTTGCACAGTATTCACTTAGGATCTTCCTTCAGACCTTGGCATTCTCAGTAGTTGCTTGAGGTCTCGCTTCATATCTTGGGTTTCACAACTTTCTACTGAGGTCTCTTTCTCCAGAGCTTGAGTGTCAGCGGCCAAGTGAATGAGTACTCCTCTCTTCCAGAGTCCGTTTCAGGCAGACAGGATGTCATCCTCCTGAAACAGGTCTCTTGTGCAGGAAGCACCTCACCTTCATGCTTTCTTCTGCTTGGCTTGCGACCGTTCACTAAGTTTGCCTCTCTCCTAGCACTGTGCCCTCCAATGGGGTAGCCCTCTCCATGAGGACAGCTGCAAGCTTGCCATAGCAGAGAGACTACCTCTTTTAAGGGAGCAGATCCCCTGTGTAACCAGGATCAGTATGGAAGCATGGCAGCTTCCACCATGTAGTCCCCATTGTTCTCTCAGTTATAACCCCCCCTGCCCCCGCCCCCCCTTCCATGGTATTGTCATCTGTTCCAGCCATTGCTGTTGGCTGGGGCCATATTATGGGTTTGTTTTCAGGATTTGGACTGGTTCCTATCTTTCCTTCCACCACTCAACACCCTCTTTTGTGTTCCCCTGGCATTTGTGTTACATGCCTTTAAATGAAGCTCAGAGTCTCGCCACAATCTTGGAATTCCTCTGCTTCCTGTGCGGTCATCCACGGCGTTCTGTTTGTACAGGACGCAGACTGCCAGAGTCTCACTGCAACTCTACCCAACCACGAGGACTGTGCTCTTGGTTTCTTCGCGCACATTTCACGCTTGTGCTCCCAAACACTGTGCTGCTCCATGTGAGCGATGTGTTCTCAGTGCCGCAAAAGCTTCAACAGGGAGAGCGAGTCATGCGTCAAGCTCGGGCAGGATTCCGGATATTTAAACAATACAAGGCAAAGTTGCCAGCTGTTTTTGCACCAGGGCTAGTTTAGAAATCCATTATATTATTCCCAGGGAGTTTTTAAAAGCAAGGAGCTGCAACAGCTATGAAGGTGTAGAACACTTGTGTACAGGCGCGTCATAAATGACTTATCATAATATATATCATGCCCTAGTTGGGATGGCGAACCTGCAGGATCCCACTCTTTCCCTTTGGTCGAAGTGAGCGGGAGCGGTCGGAGCGGTGCTCCTCTCCTTTTTAAATTACCTTTTACAGGTCCTATACTTTTATTTTAAAAAAGAAACCGTTCCGGAATAGTTTCATTTTAAAATAAAAGTGTAGGAAGAAGTTGAAACTTGTCCTTTCAGTGCACTGCACTGAACGTTCCCTTAAACCGCAGGTGCAAGTGTCTGGTGGTGTGTATTGTGTGTGGGAGAGGACGTGATGATGGGGTTTGTGGGCAGTGGGTGCAGGCCAGCAGGGAACATAGTTCCACTGCTTCTTTATGGGCACTTTGACACAGTCTTTCCACCCTCTGGGAGGCACTTCAGGTAGTGGCTAAGCCAACCAAGTCCCAAGTGGCTTGCCCCCTTCACATATTAACATGGCGAGATTGTTCAACTGACCACGCTGCTCTTAAGAGCAGTGTGAAGGGGGCTGGAGGTGGCGGTGATATGCAAATAATGGAAAAGGTTTATCTTCCTGTGACCGTGAAAACGCAATGCCCTTCGGCTATGCATCCAGCTGAAACTTAGCAGTCCAAAAGTTAGATGTTATAGAATTGTTCTTTTAGAACGCACTTAATACCGGAGACCAGTTTCTAACCGCGAGACTGGGTTTCGAACCTGTGTTGCTATGCGTTGTCAGTTTCTAAATTTGTCAAGGAATAGACGCGATACTGTAGGGATCGCGGTAAAAAAAATCCAAAGGCCTGAATTCAAGGAAGGTGCCGTGAGCGCTTCTGTGAAGGACTTTGCGAAGGCGATAGGGCCTTTTAACCTTTTCGTTTGAAATGTGCCCGCCCTCATATTGGCGGTCTTATGGCACATCATCATCTTCTTAAACTTCCACAGCAACATTAAATGTGAGGTCTGCAGAACGCATGTGACAGCCTGCCTCAGGCTGTCACCTCACCCTCTTGCCTTTTTACTCTGGTTTTGTCAACATTATCCCCCTGGTGAGAGGGCATTTAATCACGTTTCAACTGGCATTTACTGTTTCAGGACCCCGCTGGCTGCCTTTCCCATGAATTATCTGTTCACATTAACTCCTTGCTGCATTCCTGTATGTCTAATATAATTTAAGCATCCCAAGGGTGACTCAGATAGCAAAGGGAACCCCCAAAACCCATTGAAATGGGCCCCCAAACATATTCAGCTGGCCTTGAAAGGAAACACGGGAGGAGGGGGTGAAAGGATCTGCTCTCCTTCGGGGTAAACAAGGAGAGTACTTCAAAAGCACTTAATCAGTGTACAGACGGCATAACAATATATTGATGAAAAATGTAGCAACTTCACAAGGGTCATCCTTTCTGCTCTTGCTTTTTTTCAATGCTGTTATTTAAGTGCTAAGAGCGTCTATGTTCGTTCTGAATTCCCATGAGTAATCACTGTAGGCTCCACCCAGGCCAGCACTTAAGTGGTTTCAAGGGAAAATAGTACCGCCTAGCGTAAATGGTCGGCGAATAATCTTAGCAGACGAGGGGGCAGGCAGAGTGGGGTGACCCCAGGTCATGCAACAGGTATCTCTTGATAGAACCCAAGCCTGGCCATTTGCACAAAAACAAAGAGCATTATAGGAATATAAGAATGCACACAATTTCAAATTTGAAACACGTCTGATAGTGATTTAGCAAGAAACAATTTTTTGCGATTAATGAAGTGACTTTGCTCTTTTCGTTAGTCAAAATACTCACGCTAACAATGATAACAATGATATCTGGACAGCTGCTAAACAGTATGTGATGCTTTGGTAGTTTCTGCAGTCAGTCTCCCACCCCAAGTCTGCAAGATCTGCCTTGAGGACAAATCTAGGGCTTTCCCGGGCTAGGCCTCGGCTAAAGAGCTCTGGCAGCGCTCCAGCAAAACAACATTTGCCAAAGCTCTGCTCTCCGCCTTGTCATGGCCCGTGTGACTGGCAAAGTATAAACGTTGACAAACAGAACATAAATAATATATTTTACTATGCATGGGTCCATAAACTTAGTCTTTACTAGTCATCGTAATTATTACCACTACTTACAAAACCCTACGCAAGCGAATACTTGCCGTGAAAACTCATTTAAACATGTCTGGTATGCTTTGATAGGTAATCAGAAGTGGTAAAACTGCACTGGACTGCCTTGTGAGCTAGGGGAAATCTGTTCTGAGAATGTGCGTTCACTATCAGTGTGACTTTATTCACAAATTAAAACAAATGAAAACATCAGTGATTATTATATATAGTTATTTAGCAAACACTAGTACCTGGACTTAGAATTAACCCAATTGTAAACACTATACATGTCTCCCCACCATAGCCTTATTTTTTTTCTTTCAGATAAGAGCATTATTTTCAGACCAGCCCTAACAGTACGTTTTGAGCCCGACTCCAAAGGACATAAATCAGCTTTTTCCCGAGATGTGGTAGCAAGGGCTATACTTTTCTTTTGGGCTGCTTTACGAGGTCACAGAGGTCAAAGTTCTGTGACGTTGGCAGAAGCAGAGATCAGTAAAACCAGATGAAAGGCAGCCTGGATCTAAAACGATCCTCACTGCAGGTCAGTTGACAGCTATGCCAACGGGGCTGAGAAAGATATGGGTGAAGATTACGGGGTTACACCCATGCCTCGCTGACGCACATAGGTGTAACTAAGGAGCTCAACGTTCAATGTTTAATGACGACATGATGATTCCTGTGGAGGTCACTTCACCACTTGGTAGACTCATGTGAAAGGGGTTCGGCAATAGAGGGGGGGGAGGGGACTCCCGGGCAGAGCGCCAGGTCAGGAGCCAGAGCCCTTTTTGAGGCAAACAGAGCTCTGCCCAGTCTAGCCCCTGCCCACTTAAATACCTGCAGTTAGGTCAAATTGATTGAGCATACTTCGTACAAAGGCACTAGTGAGGAAAAGCTAAAAGTAACCTTCTACCAAAAAAAAAAAAAAAACACATGAATTTAAAACCGGTTGTCAGCCTTTCACATTTCCACTCTCATACGCACCGGTAAGTTGTTGAGCCTGTGTACTGGTATAATCAGGGCTTTAAGTGAGCCGGGGGCACCCCTTTCATTAGTGATTATCATCACCCTCAGTGAGAGGGTGCTGATCCGTGCAAAAAGGGATGCCTGGCAGGAGGTCAGCGCCCCAATTAAAAGACAATGAAACACCTGACCTGACATGCCCGTTAGGCCACGACCTGTGCCCTTTTGCACATTCGAGCTGGGGCTCTTACGGGCAGCATTTAGGTGAGGGAAGTGTTGCCTCCCAATTGCAGCACCAACTCCCTGGCAGGCCACGCCCCCTAATAGCCAGTGTTTGAGTGTGTAGGCCGCTTAAAGCACTGGCTATAATGGTCCTATCCTAGTCCCATCAACGTCATTTTTGGGTGCTTTAGGCTACACCAATAGGACGTCTGGTATAAATAGCCCCGCCCCCTAAATAGCCCCTCCACCGCGGCTTGCCTTCAGATTTTAACCTCCAAAGTAGAGGAAATCGATTCACAGTTTGCCTGCAGGCGGAGGCCGGCCGGCGCTTGTGAACCCATGAAAGATACCAACGCTGGAGAAATGGAGTTACAGGTAAGAAACTACTCCCTTCTCCAGCATTGGATCTTTATGGATTCACATGCTGTGAATAGATTACATAGCAGTATGACCAACCATTGGAGGTGCATGACAGGCAAACCAACCCCATGCCCCCAGGCCATAACCACGAACATAACTAATAACATCCAACAACATGCATGATAACAGAACCAGCAAGTGATAGAGTAGAACACAAACCCAGGAAGCTGCAGGGCTTACCTTATTGAAACAGGCGTTGATGGACTGCCCGTCCCATCTGCACATCTTCCCCATGTTGCTGACCCAGACAGTAGTGTCTGGTGAAGGTATGCAGCAACGCCCAAGAAGCCGCCTGGCAAATGTCCTCCAGAGCACAGCTGCCGCGGACCTTGTAGAATGGACCTTAGGATTGCCCCTGAAGGGCTTGCCAGCCTTTTCTTGACAAGATTGAATTGTGGAAGAGACCCAACGGGAAAGTTCTTGCTTGGAAATTGATCGTCCCTTGCTGGAGGGACCAAACGCCACAAACAGCTGTTTCGACTGCCTGAAGTCCTGAGTATGTGCCAGATAAAACTTTAGCGCCCTCTTGACGTCCAGGGAATGCAGGGCTCTTTCCACCGGCGTGGTCGCCTTAGCGAAGAATGAGGGCAAGGCAATTGTAGCGTCTTTGTGAAATGCCGAAGGCACTTTTGGCATGAAGTGCGGATTAGTAGACAGGAGAACCTTGTCTCTCATGAATCGCAGGTACGACGGGTCAATGACCAGCGCCTAAAGCTCCGAAATCCTTCTGGCAGATGTGATTGTCACTAGAAATGCGACTTTCCACGAGAGGAACTTCAAGGACGCCGTCGACAGCAGTTTCATGAAAGCAGCGAGAACCACATTGAGACTCCATACTGGAGCAAACCTTTTCTAAAGGGGAAATGTCAGAAAAATTCCTTTCAGAAAATGCTTAACCAATCTGTCACTAAACAGAGGAATAGCATGGCGCTGTCTGGTGAATCTGGAAATGGCCGCTAAATGCACCTTGACTGAAGACAACGCCAGGCCCCCCTGCGCTAGATGCAGTAGGTACAGAAGAACCTCGGCTGGTGAAAGCTCCAATGTCCGCACGCCCGGCTGCTGTTCACACCAGGCACAGAATCTAGTGCATTTTCTATTAGTGGAAGGCGCCATTGCCGCCTCCAGGATCTGACCGCACTCCTGTGAAATACCTAGATGACCAAAATCGGAGTGGTCAGGAGCCATGCCGCCAGGCTGAGAGATGCCGGATAGTGATGTCACACTCTTCCTTCGTCCTGCAACAGCAGATTTTGTTCCGCCCCCAGGCAAAGCGGCTCTTCCACCGCCAGATTAAGGAGATCTGAGAACCACATCTGTCTGGGCCAGAATGGGGTGACTAAGATCACTCTGCACAGGTATTTGCGCACCCACTGGGTTGTCCGTCGAACCAGCGGAAACGGAGGGAACGCATACCCGAAGAGGCCCGTCCATGGGAACAAGAACGTGTCTCCTTTTGACTCTGGATGAGCCACTCTGCTGTCAAACAATGGACACTGCTTGTTCTTTGGCGTTGCAAACAAGTCGAGCGGGGGAAACCCCCACTTCCTGAAGATCCTCGTCACCTGCTCCTTTTCTTCAGCATCCACTCGTTCAACTGCTCCCAGTCTCTGCCGAGAGCATCTACCTGCACATTCTGGATACCCGGCAGATGGTAAACTGTAATTTGAATTCCCTGAGCAATGGCCCAATGCCACACCTCTTGAGCTTCTCTGGACAGGAGCTGAGAATGCATGCCCTCCTGCTTTCTCAAATAGAACATTGTGGTGGTATTGTCCATTAACACTCTAATCACTGTGCCTTCGATGCAAGGTAGAAAGGATTTCAGGGCCCAGTGTACCGCTCTCAACCCCAGTACGTTGATGTGCAATAATGCCTCCTCCTGAGACCACAGGCCCTGGACCTGCGACTGGTCGAGGTGAACCCACCAACTCACCTGGGAGGCGTCCGCCACTATCGTGAACTGAAAATCCGGCTCCAGCAGAGGCATGCCGTGTACAAGATTGTGTGTGCATGCCCACCATCTCAGGGCTTCCACCAGTCCCTGGGAGATGACCACCTTGTCCGACCATAACCCTTGACTCTGCGACTACCTGTCTGCGAGAAATTCCTGCACCGGTTGCATAAACAAGCGACAGTTCGGGATAAGCGGGATGCAGGACGCCATGGAACCCAGCAGTGACATGTAACTGCGGACCGAGACCACAGTTCCTTGGCCCCATTCGGCAGCTCTGCACTGCAACTTCACCACTCTCTCGTCCGAAGATTTCACCAGATTGTCCAGTGTGAAAAACTGAGCACCAAGAAAGACCAACTCCCTGGATGGAGTCAGAAAGGATTTTGCGAAGTTGACTGCGAACCCCAGTGGTTGTAACAGGTTCATGGATGCCTGGAGAGACTCCAACTCCCTTTCCGGCGACAGGCCCCGTACCAACCAGTCGTCCAGGTACGGGTACACGATATCCCCCCTGCGGAGGAAGGCAGTGACTGGAGCTAGGCATTTTGTGAACATCCTGGGCGCAGACTTCAGCCCAAACGGGAGGACACGGAATTGGTATTGATCGTCCCCGACCAGAAAGCGCAGGAACTTACGATGGTTTGGCCTCATCGGGATGTGGAAGTAAGCGTCCTCCAAATCTAACAATGCCAGGAACTCTCCCGGCTGCACTGCCCGGATCATATCCTGCAGTGTAAGCATCTGGAACTTCAGGCGTTGCAGATTCTTATTCAACGGCCGAAGATCTAGAATAGGCATTCACTTTCCATTGGGCTTTTTGATGACAAAATATCTGGAGTACACCCCCTGGCGCCCTTCCGACACCGGGACTGGTTCCATCACCCCTTTCGCCAACATGAGTTCGACCTCCTGCCGCAGGACAAGCAGGTGCGGCTGCACCACATGCACCGATGGAATTGGGAGTTGAGGATGCCGAAACTCCAACGAGTGGCGGAGACGTACCGTATCCAGTGCCCAGCGGTCCGTAGTAATAAGATTCCACTCATCGACGGGTCGTGACACTCTGCCCCCAAGGTGACTGCCCGCATGGCAGTCATTGTTGAGACTTAGACTGCTGCCCCTTAGCAGCTAAGGAGGCAGGACCCTTCTTACGCTGCACCCAATAGTCTTGGCTTTTCTGCGCTGACTGGAACGGGCGCCTGAAGCCTTGGGAAGAGTAACCGGGGCGACTGTAACCTCGGTCGCGTGAAGCAGCAAATCTGGCATTACTAGAGGCCCCTCGAAACGCCCGAAAAGGGCGAAAAGAACGGCCCGTCTGCAGAGCCCCCAGGGACTTCGCCGTCTCAGTGTCTTCCTTAATTCCTTTTAGTGCCTCATCGATTTTTTTTGCCAAACAGCTGTTCCCCCTCACAGGGCATAGCCACTACTTTAGGCTGGACCTCTGGATGAAAGACAATGCAGCGCAGCCACGCCTGCCTCCGGAGAACACCACTATTATTTATTTGTTTTAAGCTCGACTCTGCCAAGTCCACCGCAATGTTGATGCTGTAGCTGGAGGCCTCCTCCCCCTCTCGAACCAGCAGCATGGCCTCTTTGCGTTGTTGTTCCGGGAGATGTTACAAGAGCGGTGCCAAGCGGTGCCACATCCCCCTGTCATACCTGGCCATAATGGGCAAGGAATTCGCCACCTTCACTGCCATAGCACCCACCGTGAGGACTTTCTTCCCGAAAGCATCCCGTTTATGGCCTCACTGTCCGGAGGCGTAACACACTTGTGCTGGCTCCTCGCCTTCCGACTAGCTGCCGCCGAAACCACCGACTCCGGCATGGGCTGAGACATGAGGCACTTGGGGGTTGATTCAGGCGCCTTAAACTTCTTCTCCAGATGCCCCTTCACGGCTGGTTCCGAAAAAGGATGGTGCATTGTGTGCAGGCCCTCCTGCCACTCATGGTCTAAAATGGGGACCGAGAAGCAGGGTCGTTGCTAGGGGGGGGGCTAAAGAGGCAATAGCCCCTGATCTTTTGGTTGTAGCCCCGGATAGAATCTCAGGAGCTACAGCCAAAAGACTAGCTAGCCCCCAGTCCCAACAGTTCCGACAACAGCTTAGCCCCGGGTCTTTTCCAGACCTAGCAACCCCCTGCCGAGAAAACTGCCTTCTGTCGCTTCCCCATGTGATCAAAGAGAAAACAGTCTTTTCGCTCCTCCTCAGTAGTAGGGCCAAATTCATGGCACGCCTTCGCCATCATAGCGTGAAATGCCCCAATATCATCCAGCGGAGACAGCTGAGCAGGGCTAATAGGCGGATCCACCTACGGGTCAGTATCCCATGTATCTTCTCTCCTTAGCGACGAGGACACAGTCGACAGCGTGTCACGAGGCCCGCTCTCCGGATCGCCCAGTTCCCCTTCCTCAGGATGACTTTGTGGAAGGCCCAACCCCACCGGCTACGGCAAAGGCAGCCGCACCGGAGGCAAATTCCTGGGGAGACTTGGGCGAGGGGCCTCTACAGGCAGACAACGCACCACTGGAGCCACTGGGCTCGGAGCCGCTGGAAGTCGTGCATCCAATTGTCCCAACAGCGACTGGCGCGTACTAAACACCTGCATGGACAGCAGAGAGTGAGGGTTCACCAACGGGTAGAGGGGCGCCCCATTCGACGTAGACGGACCTGCCTACAGCAGACCCACCGCCAATGGATGGAAACCCGGTTCATGCTCCTCCTCCAGACCCGAGGACAGCGAATATTGAGCCGGTTCCTGTTGAAGAATATCCACCGGGAGCAACGGCCCGAAGCCGGTCCCAGACTGCCACGGATCTCCCGTCAGCAACAAACCACCATCCACCTCCAGCTGCGACCATCAACAGCAATTGCGGCCCACTGACAGTCATGGCTGTAGACGGAGCTGATGACACCCCTGTCGACGACGGGAGTGAGGATTGTACCACAATCGTCAATGACAGAACCTCCGGCGACGACCTCGTCATCGGCACTAATGCCTCCACAGGCCCTGCCTTCTCCGGCGACGCGGGCCGCGTGGTTGAAGTGCCGGAACGTGTTTGGACGAGTCTCGGCTGGAAGACGACCTATGTCGATCCGTAGTCGACGAGTGCTTCGAGGATGACTCTTGCACCCTCGCCTTCTCCCTCTCCACCGATGCAGACTTCTGTGCCGACTTCTCAGGCCTATCACTCGACCCCTTGGACTTGTCCGGTCTCGACTTGGACAGCAAAGAGCTACTCGCCCCTTTGGACTGGTGCGACCTGGATTCAGAGGAATCACCCTTCCCCACTTCCGACGCAAGCACCTCTGTGCGTTGCTTCTTGGCGGAGGGTTCCGCGGACACTGCCCTCCGCTGCATAGACTCCTTCACAGCCGGAGCCGAAGACTTGCTTCCCCCGGGACGAAACCTCCGAACCCGGGTAAGGGCCCTCATTCAGCCAACAAATCAGCCGGCGGTTGCAGTATTTCGGTGTTTTCTGAGAAAACCCATGACTGATCTCACCGGCATCCGCTGAATGATTGGGGTATAGACAATACAGGCAATCTGCATGGCTGTCTCCCTCGAAGACCTTCTTTAGGCCACAGGTTGCACAAGGTCTAAACAGCGATTTTTTCTGGGCCCCCGATGACATTATGGCCAAAGTACGAAAAGCATGTGTAGAACACAGAGTATACACGTGGTGATCCCAACTATTTGGAGACAGTTGAAATCTGAAGGGAAGCCACAGGAGCGTGGCTATTCATACTGGACGTCCTATTGGTGTAGCCTAAAGCACCCAAAAAGGACGTCGATAGGACACTAAGGTGTCCAAGGTTTCCATAGGAAAATGCCTAGTTAAAGTTACCAAGGTTTCCCAGCCTGACGACGGGAAATATTCACAGCATGTGAATCCATGAAAGATCTGATGCTGGAGAAGTGCTCATCCCACCAAGTGAAGGAGAACTGCATTCCAAAGCCGCAAAGATACCGTGTGTTAAGACGGATTTCTGAACTCTGTCCTGGTGGCGCAGAAGTTCAGAAGGCCAACCTAATTACTTGGAACAGGGTAACCTCTGGACGAGCCAGACCAATCAAGGTAGCGATCGCGGCGGTCAAGACTAGGTCTCAAGAGGGGTGAGGGTGACTGAAAGCCCGCAATGAGCACACAAAGCAAGATCACTTACAAACTACTCCAAACAGTTGTTATATTAAAAATATATACACATTTATTTCAAGGCCTTTAAAACAATGACCGTAGTGAGAAAATCACAATATAACGATAGTAAACCAACACATACCATATCAACACAATATATATACAAATACAACAAGTCTCAAGCGTTATATGCACGAAATGTGTAGTCTACCTAAAAGGGAGGGAAAACAGGCAGTGCGCAATAATGCTTAGACCCAGTTCGCCTTCAGAGGCACCTAACTAGATGGAAGTCCGAGCCCTGCGAAGAGTGGAGCCTTGTGCTCAAAAGTACCTGCACGCGCTGGTGCCAACGGGCAAAAGGAGAAGCACTTTGAGGGAAATCAGGCAGTTCAGTTTAGTGCACAAACGAAGAACAAGTTCCGCGACTCAAGCGCAGCCTCCACAGTGGGCAGAAGCAGAGCGCGAGTACGGAAAAGGGGTGCTGTTTGACACAGCGGGGAAAAGCAATGGGCTCCTGCAGGAGGGCGACCAGATCCTAGCTATGCTACTCACCGGTCCCCGATGCAAGCAGACCCAGGCTTCTCCGCGTCCGCCTCGTCGTCGTGTTGAGTAAAAAGACGTCCCAATCGAAGAAACCCGCATAGTTTGTTACCACAGCAGGGCAACGGAGCGGCCGTGTGTATCTGAGCCAAATGTACACTACTCACTTCAGACCTGGGAACGCCAAGTGTACGAAGCGTGTCAGAGTGACAAGGACTCGAAATACTACACAACCTGGCGGCGGTTACAGAGCAAGACTCCCGTGTAAGCTGGTCAGTCAGCTGGATGGCCCAGAGACGCTTCCGAAGGCTTACTGGCAGGAGATGGTGAAGATGCCGAGAATAGCTGTTCCCGCTATTCCAAGGGTCGAAGTACCAGTACATGCCTTCTGGTTCGATCAAAGGTGAAAAGGGTTTCACAAGGCGACAGCAGTACAGAGGAGAAGTCCTTCAGCGGGTCACCAGCGATTCCTCGGTCTAGCCTCTTGGTTGCAGGATACTTGGCTCCTGTATTCCTTCGTTCGTGAGAACTCAGGAGATCGACATGGTAGTGGTGTTTCCAGCCCCCTCTTATCCACGGTTCCCTTCGCGCCAAAACGGAGGGGACCCAATGGGAGATCCGCTCATCAACACTCACACCATTCGTGGACCAATCACGGACCACGGTGGTCCCAAGCATTCACACCACCCTAGACTCTCTGGCACCCAGGATGTGTATTGGGACCAGACATCCCAGCCCACATCCTGGAGGCACACAAAAGACATGTAGAAGCCCGCGAAAGCATCCGTGTTTCGCGGGAAAGTACATGCCCTAATAAGGAAGGCCCCGGGTCGGCTCAACCTGGGGAAGGTGAAGGGAGCAAGACGGTCAGCGGACAGGACAAAGGAGCCTCGTGGTCTGGCCATTTTGGGAGCCAGGCCACCATTTTGGGTTAAGCACGGAAAACGCGCTTAGAACGCCAAAAGGAGCTCAAAACACAAGAAACGATCGCTGCCATCATTCCCGTCCCTGAATCACTTGCACCCATCAGATACAATCCTAAACGAGTATCTAGGGCCTGTAGAAGGCTAGGGACCCAAGAGAGCTGTAACTTAGCTTACAGTGCCCTCTTGTGTCATGTTGCACGAAAGCCGCAACATGATAAAAGAAACTACGGGAAACAGTGTTCCCCGGTACTGACTGTTTTAAGGGCATGTCAGTTTCCCCATAAGAAAGGAGCGAAAGCCCAGAGGAGTGCGGCAGAAGGCTGCACTTCTCTGGCAAAGTCAAGAACAAGGTGAAAAACAACAGCAAACAGTTTAGGGGTTGCCACATGGAAGGAAAATTACCTACAATTACGAAATCTTTCCTAACACCGTGAAGCCACAAGTGCAGAGGAGAGAAGCCCTCAGAGCCGTAGAAGTGTGCCCCGGTCCCAGGAAGTCCTGGCAACGTACCAAAGCCTTGTAAGAGGTAAGGGGAGGTACACGAAAACCGGAGGGGACCCAGGGGTTGACACAGAGGCTAAGGTGGCTTTTCCCCCAGCCCAGTATTAGAAAGGAAGTTAATGGCCATAACCAGAGATGGATCTGGGACACCACCAGTAAGCAGGAAAGCATCAGAGGAAATCTTCCTCGGCGCAGTGGTAGTGAGGAAACCACTGGCTTCCAGAGAAGAGTCTGGAACTCCCAACAGTGAGAAAGAACTGTATCATATAATACCAGGAAGTAATTCTCCTGGTATTGGACAAAGAACCGTGATAAAGACGGCAGGGGGAGGGATTCATTCCCCTTGGCTATATTGGGAACTGAACCAAGCAGGAGGAGAAAGTCATTCTCCTAGTGAAGGCCCCAAACCTGTGTTCAAGACACAAGGGGAAGGAAGTAATTCCCTCTGGCCTTGTGGTGAACTGAGTGGTCTGGAACTTGCACTGGAGATACCAGGGGATGGGAGTCATTCCCCCTGGTTCTACTGGGACCTACAGAAGTGTACACCAGGAGAAGGGCATCATTCTCCTGGACATGGGATAAAGACTGGGTGATGCCCGTAAGCAAGGGGAAGGGAATCATTTCCCCTGGTATTTTCTGTGGTGAGAGAGGGACTGTTGGCCACTGGTTAAGAAGCAGGAGAAGGAAGCCATTCTCCTGAGGAAGGAATTTGTGTTCATTTATTCTTTAATTTTAGTGTGAGGGTTAGAGCAGGGTTTGACCCAGGATGGTGGAACTTTGATTTGACAGACATTCTGACAATTCCTTTAGTTTTAGTTCGAGGCAGGAAAGCCCTTCTTAGAGATAGGGACAGTGATGTGTTTTTTTTGAGAAAGGTTTAAGTTTATAACCAAATCCATGCCACTTTTGTGCCAGCTTCCTTCTTCGACACCCTTACATGACCCAGATCCTCCCCTGCTTCTATCCATCAACAGCATTCTGGTTGGCTCATCAGGCACAACCTCTACCTTTTCAAGTGCCTTCTCCTAGTCCACAGCGATACAAATGGTCTTGCTCCTCAGTACCTTGGTGAATGTATACGTGTCACTATATCTCGCTCATCTTCTGAATTCAACTGCACTGACCCATGCCCCCTTTTAACCACCCCTTGCTTCCTGTCTTTCACCCTACGCACAGCATTCCACTGAAACCCACTGCCCATCACAATCAAAGCCAGTTCGACTGTGGATCTCCTCAAAGTTCGTCTTAACCTTCACCTACTTGCAAAAGAGGCCCCCCCCACCGATACTCAAAGGAGTTCACAGCTAGGATGCCTCTCTGAGATTTGAAGCCCCCATCTTCACCAAGTATTGGGATGAGAAAATGGGACTTGGTGTAAAGAAGAGTGCCAGTAAGTAATCTGGGTGCAAGTAATGTTAGCTAATAACAATTTTTTACAGACAAGGGTGATTCCTCTGTTCAAGATAAAAAGAGCACTACTTATAAAAGTTATCTGGAAAGATGTACCTTCACTGGAATAAGGCAAAACTACAAGTATATTGAAGGGCAGCACCCCGTTTGCTGTATCATCTAGTACATACGGATAAGTATACTAATTATCCTATTTGGTAAGATCTCCTTTTCATCTTTACTTTAAATATGGACTCTTTTATATTAGCCATTTTGTCTAAAGCCAACCAATTTTGTGCAGAGGATTGACTACTTGGTTCGAAGATTGAAATAGAACTACATTAAAATGTAATCTGGAAAGATGAACTTTTACTCGAATAAGGCAAGACTAGGAACACATTGAAGGTCAGCACCAATTGTTTTGCTACTTAAAAGGATACGATAAATAACTAGCAGTTAAACATCTACAATACGACCTGATTGATAGACAGATGTGTGAGCACTAAGAAATAGTATCATGCTGATTTCAAATATAATGTAGGCCTGGAAACCGTTCTGACTAAGGCACCCAAGTTGCTTTGCCAGAATGTGAGCAAAGACACTCACAGTAAATCTGCATCAGCAGACCCAGACCCCTAAAAATGGAGTGCAGCCCCTTCCCCAACAACCAGGTGTGAGGAGGAGGGGCAGAGAAGAGGAAGCAGAGATGGACGAAACCATGTATTACTGTATTATCTGCTGTGTTACTGAATAGTATTCTCTGATCGCAATTGTGATTCCTATATTACTCGCTGGGGTGGTCTTAAAATAGAGGCTCTTGGTTGCCTAGAATAATTGCTTATAATCAGGGGCTCTATAGGTGGCACTTCAGGGAGATCTCGATGCCTGGGGGTGCATTTTTTTTTCTTTCTGAAAGTTGTGCTTAGTAGGGGCGTGGGTGGGATCAAAGGAGGTCCACTCTTGAGTACTGGTTTTCTATGTTTTGATTTGAAGAGGCAGACAATCTTCTCAGACTGCATTATCAATGTCCAGGATACAAATTAATTTGTTTAAGTAAAACGAAAAAAAGGATACAGATTTACTTTCAAATCCTGGAGATACTTGCATCCATTTTGGAACTTTCTTCAACTTCTCTTGACACCTTACAGTGTTTTTGATTGGGGGGGGGGGTCTAACGAGTGGAACGTTTTGGGCCAACTGCCTGACTGAGCGGTTTGTGGTTCCTCAGAGTGTCAGTGATAAAGCCGGTCATTTTCAGTGGCATAATGTGGATGGGAGTCTGGCAGGAGATTATGAAACTCTACATATTCCTAAAGGCAAGACAGACTGAGATGATCTTCCTACATGTGAAAAGACTTAATGCTCCGCCTGACTGGTCTAGTTACGAATGTCATACTTCTGGGAAGAACAGAGATTATGCTCCATTTATTTACTAATGCAGTATTTCTCCTCTACAGACAAAAAAGTCTCTATCCTGCTGAGGCCTAAGGTACAAATCCAAATCAATGAGGTTTCTCTAGACCAAGCAGTGCAATCAATTGTTGGGTGTGAAGGGCACTTCCAGGGGCATGAAGGTCTGTTTCTTTTTTTTTTATTAGGCAGGATGCATTTCTATAGGAATCATTCCCTAAAATAAACCGCTTTCGTGGAAGGTGAATGGATGACAGAGGGTGACTTGAAAACAAATCCAGCAGTAGACCAGTCGAGGCTCTATTCTGACAGTCCCACAATGAGGTACCAAAACACTTCAGAAATGTAAAGACTTTGGCCTGATGGGTAGTGGTCATCTGTTCCCAGACAAATAGGACTACACACATTTTTCCCCCCATGTTCATGACATTTCTTTCAAACTGTTTTCTATATACCAGGTTCTATTTCAAAAAGGTAGAAGGGGCTGAAATTAGTTCCAGAATAATCGGGCCATTAACCAGTTACATGCTTACTCTCTCCTTGGCTCCCATTCACCCACCAAAATTCAGTATTTTATGCTTTACCCTTCCCTTGTGAAATCTTTGGAGAGGTTCTGTGAAGTGGCAAAACAGTTTTAAGAGGTATACATACGTCTACTTAGGGCTTTTAGGAAGGTTGCAGACACATTAAGTAAGGATTACAACAACTAGTCAGAGTGAGGAGAGCTGCATAAAAAAAAGATAGTTTCATCAGTTGAGAGTGGCACAGAGGAAGCTCCAATTACATCTAAATGAAAAAGTACAGGAAGCGCTTCTGAAATCTAAACACTACTTTGAACGGGGAAACAAACCACGGCATCTTCTAGCATATAAACGTTTATGCTTACAAATGCAAAATTAGTATTACAATTGCAAAAAGGGTAGCACAAAGTGGAGATAGGCAAAATGTAAACTTAGTGGACACCTATACTAAACTGTACTCCTTTGATGGGCTGGATGCTAAAGGATCTTGCACATCCTGGACCCAGATCTCAAAAACCTTTCGGGAACCCATCATTGAAGAAGAGGTCCAACTGACTATCAAACATTAATCGCCAAAACTAAAAAGGATCCCCAGAATTGGGCTTGCTATTCCCAGATAGAATTGTTAAATTTAGATGCCAAAATATTCTTTAAGGTCATTGCCAACTGACTAGTCTACACATCCTTGTTTTGTACTCCTGAACCAGGCAAGATTCATTACAGTGCAAGGTCTGTGATAAAACCAGAAGGCTGATGAATGGAACTTCCCTTTCCAGACAACACCATATACCTGCCCCTTTACCAGCTCTTGACACTGACCATCAACTGGACCTTTCTGAAGGGTGACTCCAAACGAACTGCAATTTTTCCTGATTTTCTCGAAATTAATTCTGGCTAGCTCATTCAGCAGTGACATCTATGAAACAGGTTGGGAAAGATAGACCTGATCTTGATGGGTGGGAGGGAGGTCAATAATTTCGGGGTATAGGAAACCCTCTCAGCATAGGTGGGAGGCCTACCAGGGTGGAAGCCAGAAGCAGTTCAAACCCAGAGTGAGGAGATAAAAGTTGAAAGGTCCCCAATTTCTATCCCTGCCTTCAGTGCGGATGATGCCACTTTGCCTCAACTCATAACTCTGAAATCAAACGCTTATCAGTCTCATTTCTACCCTTGCAGGCAACCACATTACAGAAACCCGGCGGACAACAAGCCAGAGCCTAACCCATCTTTTTATATACTGAGGTATTTCATATCTTTGTGTCACTGGTGTGAGACAAGTATTCGGAAGGGTACCTGGTTACTGCCTTGCTCTGCCCAGGTCGGTACAATAATATCAACAAATGAATGAGCAAGGTCAGGTCGATCTCTGCTAAAGAGTAACCAATTCTACACCCTGAGTGGGTAACCCCTTGTGTGGGTGGTCACAGAATTCTCATGAAACTGTTCTTCTGCACAAAAGGGTTTTATTTTGAAGTGCAGTGGTGTAGTAATACACTGGTATTTTTAAAAAAACATAGGACATTCACATTTGAGGACATACAAAAGTGTAGTACCTAAGTACGAATTATCAAGTAGTCAATATTTGAGACATCTACTTGTACAGTTTGTTCATTCTCTATAGGTTCCTTGGGAAGGAAGCTTAGAGAATTCAGTGGAATCATAGAGAGGTAGCGGGCCCATAGAGTGTGGGCACAATTAAGAGTTGAACAACAACATACAATACATGTCAACACTACAGTGTTTCGGCCATTTTGCGTGGAGCTAGGTGAGCTCTGATGGTGTAGGCCTTCATCTGGACAGGAGTGCCTTTACGAGTGGAGGGTCCTATGTGGTCGAATCCGAGGAGCTTAGTGGCTCAGATTAAGAGGTGGAAGGATCCACTTCTTTAGGATGCAGTCGTCATCTTGTCAACAGACGCAGGACAGGCATGGTATCAAAAGATGACACAGACAAAAGATAGATTTGGAAAATCATTATTTTTGGTGGTCAGGATGGGAAAATACCCATCTTGCCCCAACTATAAGGTTGGAATGTTCCCTAATAAAAGGAAAACTAAGGAAAGTCTAAGTCTGTCAATTAAAACTAAACTACTGTCTTTGTCACAACCTATGCTTGCCCTCACTTCTACAAAGTAATAGGGTGAGAGGATTTGGCCAAATTAATAGTGTTCAAAGCAAAGTCAGTGTGACAATGGAGCTCCTCCATGGCTCCCTTCCCCAAGTTAAAGATAAGAAAGTTCCACAAGTTCTCTGGATTCACTTTACAAAATTCACAGCATCTTTTCCTTATCTGAATTCACTTCTTCACAGGGTCTCTCAGCCTTCCCTTGCTTCGAGTTTAGACCCTCCTGGCTATCCTTCGACGTACCAATGTTCAAAGTTACCTCTTTTCCAAACACAAAGGTATAACTCACAAAGGTTCCATCAGAAAGCATCCCTCTTCACATGTTGCTTGCAGGACTCCCTTCCCCATGCAAAACGAAGTCCTTTTGACTTTCAACTTCAGCATCTCAAATGATTCCTTCTCACACCTAGGCTCCCCTACAAACCCCTCCCGCTCATGGCATAGTTTGCAGACTGCATGGTCCACCCATTACAGGTCACGCAACCAGGTGTTATGTTTTGTCTCTTGTTTGGTTCTTATAGGGGTGTCTCTACAACCTCCCTGATCAGCCTCCTGCCTGGGGAACACCCCAATGCTTCTCAACACTCTTAGTTCACTCACAGTTTTTTCATTGTCAGTTTTTGCCGCTTTGCTCTTACTTCAGTTTTTATGTAGCTCCACTACTGCCGTGGAGCTTTTCAAAAAGGATTTCTATTATGCTCATACTTCACTCGTGCACAGCACCCCCTGGCTGCTGCGATGCTTATTTTCCTTCACAGAGACTTTCAAATGCGTGTAATGTCATACAGGACAACTCTGCTACTTCATATCCCTTCATACCACATCATTGCCCACATGTTAGCGATGTCACGATGGCTTTCGGGAACAAGTGCTCTTTTACTCATGGTCACACCGTTACAAAGTATACAGTATTTTCTCAATTGGTGCTGGATTTCTCTCTCATTCAGAAAGTCACCGGTCAGGGACTTCTCCGCTCCTACCTTCAGCGGCTTTCCCATCTGAGGGCTGGGTCTCTCCACCTACCCCTCAGAGCCTCCTGGGCTTTCTGCTTTACCCAGGGGAATGAGCACCTCTCTGGCCACACAGAGTTTGGGAATGGCATGCCCCACGGCTCCCGTCTGGCAATTCCTCCAGGTCTCTGGAGACACAACCTTCTCACCACACTTTCTCCTACTACATCCTGCAGTCTTACAGCGTCCCGGCGTCTCGCTCTCTGTTGCCCTGGTTTGGGCAGATCTGGCTCTGCAACCTCTCCTGCTCGCCATCCAGCTCGTTCTAATTGACAAGCATGGGTGTTCCTTTTATATTCACCTGAGTACTTAATAGGCTGCAGGTGGGCATAGTTGAAATCAATTGCCTGACCCTGCCTGGCCTTGTTAGTAGGACAGGTCCATTGCGGAAGTTGATGTGCCTTCATCTGCATCTTCCTCGTCCAAGTGCCATAGTGGTGTTTTGCATAGGAAGTCTGTACTCCTCTTCACGACCTCTTCTTCATCTCAGTATTTCACGGAGTAAGGGAATAGGACTGACAATAACTCATAAAGGCTATGGGAGGAGAGGATAGGTCACCAGCAGGAGTGGGGGATATCAGGTCTCGCCCTCAGATACCCTCTTTCCAATCCCAAAAGACCCTCCACTCAGGTGGTCCTCCCTCACTTGTCCGCCCCCAGGGTCGGGATCCAAAAGCTATGGCCCTTCCGTGGCCACATGAACAACGGACCCACAGGGACTACTGGTGAGAATGCCCACAGGTTTCTCACACTGTGATAGTGCATTGCATTTTACTCCCTGGAGGGAGCTTTTAGATGGTGCACACAGTTGCTCCATTTTAGAGGACATTGGGTTTTATAAGGATCTACATTAAAACGCAGAATTCTTTACTGCTTTTTCTACCTCGCAGTAATGGGATTCGGTATACCTTTTAGAACTGCATGCCCCATTTAAAGTACGTTGCCACATACTTTGGTCAGTCTTGCCCACACCTAGGTACCCCTAACCAAAGTCCTTGCATTGTTCTACATGGTCACACATCTAACAGTGGTTGGACACGCTGTATTTGTGTAGGTCATACTCTGTGTTCACACATAGGCATTGTTAAAAAGCACATTGCATTGCTGTATACTGTGCCCTCTTGCGTCCCTGCTACTGCAAGCCCCTCGCCCCAATTCGGGTACTAATGAGCATTAATTTAATGTTTCCTTTACTAGCAACGCACCAATGAGTCAACTACAGGCTCACAAAGGACAACCAACCACTACAAGGAGAAGATTGAAAACTCTAACCAAGGAGGAACTTCAATCTTATGGAAGAAGCCAAGCACAACTCAAACAATCCAGAACTCATAAAAGCATCCCCCTCTCAGAAATGAAAACAACACTAGGAGCACTAAAAAAAAGATATACTTCAGAAACATGGAGGAAACCCTACAACCCACAAGACAGTGTCATCTACCAAAGACAAATCCGCCACTACAAAGCAGAAATCCTGAAAGCAAAGAAACAATGTTTTCCAGACAAATCAATAATGCACCTCTTCTAAAGAAAGACGTTACCAAATCATTAATTATAGGGACCCCACTTCCTGCAGCAAAGTACAGTCACCTACTCTAAAACTATGATGATTTCACCGACCTTTTCAGAAGCAAAATAGTAAACGTTCAGCAAGCCATCCAGCAGGTTATAAGGAATGGTACAAATCTTAATAACATAGCACTGCTGTGAGCGATTGTCTTAGTTGGTATGCGTAAAGTGTGTTTGAAAGTAGAGGAAATTAATGTTCTGTTCATCTCATGTCCTAGGTTAAGGGATGTTTAGTTTGCGTGGGGGACTAACATTATTGGCATATTGGAGTAACCAAGAGGTGGATCCAATGCATATTACTTTGGGATTGGGGGGAAAATGAAAGGTGACTAGACACGCCCTTGTTCTATGGGACAGTAACTGCAAGAGTACAGCGCATAAGGAACTGGTGTGTACGGGAGGATCTACTGCTATCAGATTGGTAGGAAGAATTTAAGCAAGGAGAATTAAAAATTGCCCTTAATCAAATGATAAACAGATATTGTAGGTCTATTGGTAACTTCAGTCAGTTCATTTAAAAAGGAGCATACATAGAACCGAGCGATATCATTACAATCTAAGTTCAGGTAAGCAGACCACAGAATCTCTTATTCAATATCTCAATTAAATGTATCCATCCCAGTCAATGCATTTTGTTAACCATTCAAATTCCCTTATAAAGTGTTGATATGTGCATCTTCATAATGGTTTTATTTAACCTTTATAGATGTATATAAACTTTGTACTGGTCTATTGCCACTGGAGTTGCTTTGCTCCCGACTAGCTGCCAGCAACTTCAGAGTTAAATAAGTGCCTTCCAATTACGTCTGCTAAAGAGCACACCATGGTAACGGTTACTTAAGTGTCCTACTATTAATCTTTATGTTGTAGTGCCAATCTCTCAAAAATAGCAATTTATCCCCCCAACCTTACAAGGCCTGCTGTGGGCAAAGGTGCCAGAAGCCCCACTGCAAAAGGTCACCTTATCCTGACCCCCAACATGCTCAGAGAGAAGAAAATCTGCTGCACGGCCGCTGTTTGCCAAAGCCTAGCAGAAGCTTTACTGTGGCTGGCAGACAGCCAGTCTCCACCTTTGGAAAGGATTGGTAACCCTGTACAGATCCCTCTCTGTTCTGGCTCCCCAGTCACGCACCTATTGCGGGATCCAGCTCCAACCTTCTGGGCCCTATTCGGTTATTGAGAGGGCATGGCTGCCAGCGGGCCTGGAGGAATCTCATTTCATGGCCTCAACGTCACAACAACTACCGGGTCAGATTCAATTCGGATTGCAGATCGCTGTGCAATATTTGATCTCAAGGCCTAGTTCCCAAATGCGCACTTTTTCAAGAGATGCGGGGGGCACTTGTAAAGAAAAAGAAAAACAATAAAAACATTTTGAACCCTGATTTGCAAAGGATACGTTAGTGGCGAAGCAGCGATCCACAGGAGGGTCCAGGTTTAGAGACTCCGGGTGAAAAGGAATACAATTAAAGACTAGATCCTGCACATGTCAAAAGCGAATCATAATTCAAGAATTGTTTATTTTAGAAACAGAAAACATTAACGATTGAAATGTTTA
Organism: Ambystoma mexicanum; assembly: GCF_040938575.1. Taxonomy (NCBI): domain Eukaryota; kingdom Metazoa; phylum Chordata; class Amphibia; order Caudata; family Ambystomatidae; genus Ambystoma; species Ambystoma mexicanum. Next base: position 1,354,358,752 of record NC_090935.1, on the reverse strand, counting down.
ATGTTGAAATCTAAGAACATTACATGGTCTGTTTGTCGACTCTATACTTGATGAATATTACAAGCAGCCAAAACCAACAGCTGATGTGCACAAAGACATGTCCACATTTGAGTTAAGTGTGCAAATGCACAGGCTATGAAAAAATACTGATAACTATTATCAACACGTTATGAGTGCAATGCTGGCCCTCCCCTCGCGGAATACAGACCATTCATTCAGGCTACGATACTCATTATGAGGACCAGGCCCAGGAAAGCACCGGTGCACTTTACAATTTTGAAACAAGAGCGTGTTACATTTTATTCCAGGAGTAACGGTGGTTTAGTTAATTATGAGAAGATGGATGGAGAAGTGAGAATGGATTTGGGGTTAGGCAATGTACAGTATGTGGTGGTGCTTCATGACGTGAACAGGATTAGCCTGAAAAGAAGCATTTGGGTAGGAAAGGTGGGTAGTCAAAAGTGGTACATATGTGAGGGAGCTGAGATATTTGGGTCATTGCCAGGGAACGCCTGTGCCCACTTTCTTGATTTTGGGAAAGCCGGTGTTGCAAGAAAAAGGACTGCCTTGGCCAGATTATAAAAGTTAAAGTAGCCCATAATTCCAGTGTCAGGGACCCGAGCCTAATTGGAAGGGGAATTATACCTCTATTTCCAAGTCTCAGATATGATGCATTTACTTGCACAGGCCTATGGCTGGCCGAATCGGTTTGCACAAGTAACCAGGCATTACAGAACTTCCACAAACTTCGCTGAAAGTTCAGGTAATGCACAGATGGCCCAAAGTAGTTGCCCCCAACCTCTTGGAAATGTCACATTGTCTAATTGTTCATAGTATTTCTAAACTTAAATTATCTAGACTACGTTTCCAGCTCCAATGTATGAAATGGGCAAGCCCTCTCCCTTTAAAGAAAAGCTCAGTTCTGCTGGCTCCTCAAATTATACCCGGTCTGATTCTCCCTTTTCTTGGATGTCAGTGCAGCTCAGACATTAAGCCGGGATGGAAATGCTTAAAGGAGGATTGCACACTGACTATCCCTCTTGTTCACCACCTGCATCCCGGGTGAGCATGGCCTATACTTTCCTATTAAACCTCTTGCTAACACTGTGATGACTCATCATATTTAATATAAACCAATCTTCCTGAAGGATGTGCATGCTAATGACTAATGACTAATATTAGTATAAGAATGGAGGTGTATACATATACACCACCATTCTTAGACTAATATTTACACAATCCTCTAGTCACAAATAGCACTTTGTGACACTATTACTGTGTATGAAAAGCATAACAAAGCATCCAAACCCTACCCCGAACTTGGAAAGAATATTACAGGGGAAATCACGCTGTGATGGAGATGAAACACATTTACATTATGAATGCATCTGCAACAGCTTACAAAAATAAACAAATTAGAAATACAGAATGTGACGAATCCCAGGATATCGTCCCTGCTTCCCTAGGGAGAACCACTTCCCATGAGGCCAGGGAAGTGAGGCTGCTACCCATAGTCCACGGGGGTACAACGTCCTTTCATCGTGGGATGAAAGGCTGGGTTTTTCTCCGTTGTTATTTCAACGTGAAAACTCATTGAATTTTGTAGGGGGGTAAAAATATATAGATGGGGTGTGGGTGTTCGGGAATAGTTAAATAATTAAAGGGTTTGGGGGTTTAGGGGGGACCCCCCAAAATAAATTTGAAAAAAAACAGTTTTCTAGTTGAAATATCCACAGAGAAAAACCCATCGCTGTTTCATCTTGTGATGAAATTACATGGAACCGTCCCTCGGAGTGGGGGTCGGGGGGTGAAGGTGCAAAGGTAATGAAACAAAGAAGATTCCAAGCAACCCAGTTATAATTATAATTGTTTTTTTTTAATGCACTTAATACCAGAGATTGGTTTCCAAGCGCAGGATCAGGATTCAAACATGTGCAGCGCTGCATTGTCTTGCTTACAAGACAACGGGTTGCCCCTGAGCTATCCCCCCTCACCAGTTGAGAGGAATAACTTCAATACTGAGACGATTAAGAGGTGGGGAGTAATGGAGAGTTCTCAGCAGAACCAACTCCAGCAGTCTAGTCAATATGGACAAGCTGCCAATACATAAATAGGGAAGAAGGACTGAAGAGTTTGTTCAGTCTGCCCTTGAGGAGCCGCAAGCAGTTTCGGCGGATCGGAGAAGGGAGACCAGAGGAATCGAGACGTGAGGCGAGAAGCTGAAGCCTCCAAAAAAGGTTTAAGGAAGAAGGACCCTTCGCCCTGCTGGAAGCAGACCATAGAGGTCTCACTCAGAGAAGGGACCACACCATGCATGCCGGCAAAGCAGAGAAGAGCAGCAGCAAGCAGCTACGGAGACGCTGTGGCTGGGACGAATGACATGGAGAGCACGGGTCAGAAGAGATAAGACTTTTGGACCTGGCCAGAGCTGGAATGAAAGCTCCCTGAAGGTAGGGGCTTGCCGGGTCTAGCTGGTAGGAACGGGGACAGATCTGGGAACCCCTTAAGAAGGGTAAAAGTACCCTGAAGTTCAAGGCTGGGAGGAAAGCCTGTCAGAGAGACTTTAAAGGAACAACTGCATATGAAGTAGGGGTCTGGGTTCCTACGTACAAGAAAGAGTGTGAATAGATAATTACAGATGGAACAAGGGTCTGGGGACCCCAAAAACAGAGTAGGTATTACAACCACTATACCAACAATAACAGTGCCTGGCAAGATAGTGAGTCAGGTTTACCTTACAAGTAGCAGAGGAGCTGGAAAACAACCAGGGGAAGGGAGTAATTCCCCCTGGTGATACGAGAAGTTGCAAAGGTGCCAGAGTTAAGGGAGTCGTTTCCTCTGGGACACTAAAAAGGTCTGAGAAAGGCCAGGGGAAGGGAGAGATCCCCTCCACCATTTGTTGAAATATCTACAAAATTTAAGAAAAGACCCGGGGAAGGGAGATATTCACCCCATTGCTTTTTCAGTTGTCATAGTGCGTCCAAGAAGAGCCAGAGGGGAGGGAGCCACCCCCTGGTATTGTGAATCGAATAAGTCATTTGAACAGACTTTCTTTTCTGTGCCTGCAATTGACTGAAAATTCCTCCAAGGAAAGGGTTAGAACTTTTAGTTTTATGCAATCTGGAGAACATGTTTCATCAACAGGATGTGAACACAAAGCTTCAGTCCAGTAGAGGGGAGTTATCTTCTGGACTAAGTCCTTGGTACTTAGCTGAGGCAGGGAAGCCCCTCTTAGTGTTGGGGACAGTTAGGGATTTCCTCTTTTATTTTAACCCAAGTAAAAGTCTATAACCACAACAATGCCACCTGTGTGTTGGTCTCATACTTCCCCACCCTTAAAAGAAGCATGTCCCCAGACATTCAAAGCAATATTCTAGCATCACCCACGAGGTCGCTGATGTGTCCCTCACCAGTCGTTCATTCATGATATATGTTCTACAAGTCAACTGATATATAGTTTTTTCATCTACCCATATCCAGCCTAAAACCAACTAAAACTAATCTTAAACTCAAATTCCATCCCAGCTTAATCAATTTCCCAGAGCATTAGGATAATTAAAACTAACAAAACTTGGCCTAAAACCACGAACCTCTTCTTTGTATACAAATATTTTGAGAAAGAAAGAATTTCATCAAGCTACCTTGTTCATAGATGATAAATATTTATTTGGATCTATCTCCCAAAGCAAAACGCAACGTGCAAGGAAATTCATGACACTCATGCAAATATGAAGTCACATAATGGCCACAATGAGATCGCGGTGTGTTTATAGGACTACTCAAAATGTCACCAAAATGACTTGTGCATTTTGCCAGAATTAGGCTACGAAATTAAATCATTAAACTCTACTCCCCAAAGATGGAGCGCCATACTTATCTACATCACATCAATACCCATACCACTATTATAAACACCTCACTGGATGAATAAGCAGTACACTTGTACTACAAATACATAAATTACTGTTGAGCCTCCCATGTACTATATTCACAGCATGTGTCCCTAAAATTCTCCATACGGTGTATCACAGCATCAATTAGTGCATTGGACATGAAATACCCTCTATGTGCATCAGTGATTAACATATTCCTCAATCCAATACATATTACCCAATGCATCCAACACCCATCTGTGAATCAATTCATTAAATAATGTGCAGGGGATTAAACATCACTTGGAGCATCATGTCAGTGCATTTGATGCCTCCGGGTTGGGGCGCTATACAAATATGCAAAAATAAATTAGATACCACTGAGCGCAACAAAGATAACCTTGTGTACTGTAATTTAGCCCATTGAAGATCCCTGACTCTTTCAAATGCATCATATTGAGATTTCCCCCAGAGAAAAGTGTGGTTCAGATTTTGGAATGCAATGTAGGTTCTATTTATGTATAATTCTGTTCAATTAATGTAAACTGCCAGTCCGCCAAGCACACCAACTTTCCAAATGTAGAACGTTGGGGTTTGCCACTGTATCAGCGCCTTTTTTTTAATGCTCCTAACTCAAAGATATTTCACAAACTTCTAGTTGAGTGGTGGAACGCTAGCGGTGCCTGCCCAGCGTTTCACAGTCAAACTGTCCATAAAATGAATATCAGAACTCTGGCCTTGTCAAGAGGGTATTGGAACCACTCCCAGCCGGGGGTAGGAGCCCTACCAGGGAGAATACCAGAGCCAGTCCTTCCCCTGAGGAGCAGAGGAAGACTGTGGCAGTTGAGGGCCCTCAATTATTGCCCCCTCTCACCCTCTTGAGCCAGCTTATACATGTGCAGTACCGCTTTGTCTCACAAAATGCCCTTGGAACAAAATGCTTACCAGAGAGAGTGTCTGTTCCAGAAGCAGCACACCTGCGATAAAGATCAACAACAACAAAGACCCAGCAGCATCCCACACCCCACAAGGAGTGTGATACCATCTGGTCCAGACGACTCAGCAAAAACAACCTGCTGGCATCCCTCACAAGTTGGGATCTCCCGCTGGAGACAAAGAGCAAGTGATTTCGTAATAGAATACCTAAGTGGCAGCAGGGGAAGCCATGGCACACTCTGCACCAGCTGCGGCTACTCCCTGTACCTATGACAGAGCCACAAGGCACCCCAACACAACTTGGGCACTCAGCTTCCTGTGCCGCCATTCCCATTCCACAGCGGACTTGCAAAGAGAGAGTGGGTGGGGCCAACCCGCTATTTGTGAACGTCCTGCTGCTTCAAACAACACCCGAGGGAGACAAGGCCAATAATACAATGGAAGGAGGAGTGTTGGCAGGGGATGCAGGGAGTGTGGGGGGAGGAGGTGGTGGTGTTGATGCTGAGTTTGGATGAGGCCAGATAAGGAGGTGGCAGATCAAGAGACCAGCAGGAGGATGGAATGAGCAGTGGCCTGTGGAGGAGATTTCTGGAGGTGGTGAGGTATGGGTTTGTGAGTGCCAGTGGCACTGCAATGTGAGTGTGCAAGGAAGAGGAACGAGCAATAGGAAGGTGTAGTAGGAGGTGGGATTGAGTGATAGTAGTGCAGCAGAGCGGGAGTGGCAGTGTGGAGGAGTGGGATCAGCAGTGTGGAGGGATGGAAGTAGAAGTGTCATTGAAAAGGAAATAACATAAAAGGGTGGAGGTGAGGCCTAATGGAAATTAGAGAAATATCGGAAGAGCAGAGGAGGAGAGGGAAAAGAGTGGAGATGGGTGGAGCTGGTGATGGAGAGTAGTTGGAAGTAAGGTGAGGGAAAGAAGAATGTGAGCGTAACAGAACAAAGACTAAATCGGGCAGAATGTTTGTAAAGCAGAGTCGCCTATCCTGTCGAACACTAACTGGATAGAGAGGCACAGTCTCAGGAAGTCCCCGAGGGATGTTGGATAGAAAAGCCATCCAGCCTTCAGGCCTGCACATCCAGAATAAGATATATCTCAGACAGTGGAGGTCAATAATCGCCAGAGGAACCATTGAAAAACCAATAAATACCCTTGCACCGTCTTCGAGCTTTGGAGTGTTTTGTGTGCCACCCGTGACAGTAACACTTTGAGATACATATTGGACACCCTCCGAGGCGCAGAGAGAAATAGCAGGTGTATCAAAGCGTACAATAAGTACTAGTTTACAAAAGTATCCAGAGTTCCTCACAACACACCACAGGCGTCTGTCTCTTAACAGTCCTGAGTTTAATGCATTTTTACTTTTATCAATTCTGCTCTATGGATTTCAGAGGCTCTGTTCCACTTTCTGACCCCCAGATCATCTTTTTGCAGCTGGATAAAGTTGGTGATTTGATACCTCCAGTTTTCTCCTGCAGATACAAAAGTACCGATTCAGCCTCTAGAAATTATTCATTTTTATGGGGTTTTATTTTGTCCCACTCAAAATGCTGTTTTCAACTGTAAGCAAAGGGCAGAGGGAACAAAGCCCTGCTTGCAATTCATGATATTCCAGCGTTTTGATATTGGTAGAAATATCAGTGAGCAACACAGCAAATCAATGCATAAACTCTACACTTGTGAACCCACACACTTCACTTCCCACTTGTTCATGGTTGATCTGATTAAAATGATTTATTTTTCGATTGTTTTGTATAACACACTTGCACCCGATTGGTTGCTTTAGGGCAGAGGAAATCCACATTTCTGATGGAAAAATGAGTGCAAGGGTCATAGAAGGGGTACATAGGAGTATCACAGGGGAGTGAACTATAGGCTCGGTTTAAAAACCTGGTGTTGAAGTTTCCTAAACATTTTGTTGCTTTTCCTTCTGTAGGGGCTTCTGTGGCAGTACTATTCAAAAATGGTCGCCCTGTGCCAAAAGTGTTTTCCCATCCAAATGCACTTCCCTAACATCCGTGGGATAGATGAGGCTGCCTCTGTGATGATCCATGTCAGCAGTTTGCAAGATAGAGATAAATCCAACTAGAGATCTCTCTGCGGGAAAAGACTAGCATGTCAAAGTCGGATAGACTAACCAGGACCATGAGCAAACTCTAGCCGTCTAACACAGTGCTCTATGAGTGCAACTCTAAAGCTGCTTTAAACCAGCAGCCCTCATTCACAACAGCTAAAAGACACCTAAAGGTAGAGTGCAGAACTTGAAAAAATTGACGTGGTGGAAAGGGTTCCATGTAATAATGTCGCCACAAAAATCTCGCCATGCAAAAATATCGCCGAAAAAATGCCGTTTTTGTGGCAACATTATTGCATGGAACAATGGAACATGCAGGGGACACCCCCACAACCCCCAAACTTATTTTTTTCTTTTTTTTGCCCCTGTCCCCATATATATATGGTCACCCAAATAATATCGCCACGACCTTTTCCCGGCGATATTATTTACGGCGAGCATATATATGGGGATAATATTACCTGATACCGTGGAAAGCTGGCAGGATTAGAGAGAATCTCTAATTGGCTGCTCATTCCTTGAATCATCTCATGCTCTTTTTTAAGAATGGAGCAAATAATACTGCTGTGATAACTTCATAATTTGGCATTCAATTTTGACACAGCCCCAAGTACTACTAAAATAAAGAAACTGTAGGGAAAGCATAAGGGACGTTTGGCACCACAGCGCACTCCTCCCTAATAATGCCCTGGATCTTTTATCTTGAGCATCTCATTTAGTCTAATTGCCAGGCTGTTCAAATTGTAAAATCAACTACTACATCTTCTGGAAACGCACATGGCACAGTATGATAACCCAACTCCAGATAGGATAGCCACCAAAAATATCAAGTTGCTGTATTAAAACGAGATCATGAGCTGGAGAGGGGAATCCAAGACAGTTAAGGGAAATCGTGATCTGCTTTAAAATAGACTTTAAATGCTGTGCGAATTTGGCTACTTGGAGCTCGAATGCGTATGCCATGTTATGAGGATTTACAACACACATTGCTGCCATTTGCGTGGTCTCTCGGTGCACTGGTATATCTGTAAAGGACTTGGGGTGTGATAGGTTAGTGGGAGGGAAGAGAGAGAACATCTAAGCTAGCTTTGCTGTTGTGCTGATGCGTGCCGACTGGAAGGAATCCGAGTTCAACATGCAGGTCTGTTTCTAGGTGTTCTGTGATGAGGGCATAGAGGCATTTGTGTTGAGAGGGGAGCCTTGTGTGCCCATGGTGCTAGGATGCATTTTCCAGGACTGCTATATAGAACATATAGAGAAGTAGCGTTCTTTTTGATGTCTGTTGTTAGGATTTTTCAATTTCCATGTGAGTGTCCCAGTCAGTATGCATACAGTGAGTTTGTGAGTAGAGCTTAAGAATGTTAGCTCACCAGCTGCGTCCCAGTCAAAGTCTGGGTAGTGGTGCCCCTTCGGGTAAGGTACTTGTGAGATGCCCAAAGGCCCCCTGGAGTGGGCTATTATTTCTGGCAGTGGACAGTGTGCAGAGATTGGTCCTGGATGAATGTGCGATCACGGGGAGAAGTGCAAGACATCAGGAGTATGCAGCTGCAGGAACCAAGTAGAGAATGCCTGAGAATTGTACTGGGGAGCCTTCAGAGTAGGGACTCAAGAGACGGAAGAGTCCTAGTGGAACGCCCAGGAACAACTCAATAGTCTAAGTGGTCAAGGTGCTAAATCCAGTAGCAAGTCATGCAAATTACATGGGCATCAGGGTCTAAAAAGAAGGTAGGGCACCAGAGGGCAAAAATCACAGTGAGGCACAGGAGCGCAGTGTATTATCAGGTAGAAAGTAGAAAGGCAAGCAGGTTAGTGAGGAATGCGTGTGTAAAGATAAGACTCCAAAACCCATTCACCCTTAAGCATTATGCCCATAATCTTCTCCAGTTCAGAGAAAGAGGTTTGGCAAATCCATTTAGAAAAAAGGGCAAATGCCCAAGCCAAAATCCCATAACCGTGTCCTTAAATGTGTACCAAAAGGGAATCTTCTTGTCAACATAATTATGCATGCAAAGCAACCCTAACGCTGAATGGGAAAAGGTCTACTTTGTTTCTGTGCCTTTAAATCTTGATGCAGTCAACCACACTACACAGAGGCCGTCACAAAGGAAAGGAAGGATTAATGTTGGATTCCAAAGAAAAGCAAAAGTAGAATAGAAATGAGCTAATATTTCTTGATGTTTTGAGTAGGACTCGCAAAGCAAGTATAAGTGAACAAGCAGCATGTCTTGTTCTCGCCATCCAGAGTCTGCCGCTGACCTGCAGAAGAGACTTCTGAAGTTAATTTCTAGCACCAGATCGGCCAAAAACAGGACGACTATTTTTTTGCACAGTCGGTGGCAGCCTCGTGGAAATAACTCAGACTGCTGCTGCACCTCAGCAGCCGTGAATGCCCAGAAACCGATGCAGGCTCGGACAGGCCTCTGGGGCAGGCAATGCCCGAACCAAAAATGCTAAATGTTAGTGTGGGCCACTTTTCTGGCCAATGTGGGCCAGTTTGAGGAGTTACTTCACTATGCGGCTAGTAGTTTTGGCATTTCCGCGGAATAAATATTCTTTCAATTGTACAATTTGCATTACATTTTATCAAACAACTCCCCCGTGGATAGTATTCAAACAGTCTTATCACAAAAGGAATGAATTACCTTTTGCAACAGTGGGCCACTTTTTCATTGGTGCCCGAGACAATTGTATGCCCCATTCCGACCCTGAACCCATGCAGCCCCAGAATTTAGGCTTCATTACCTGCACAAACGTCAGCGCGGCTTTCTGTAGCAAACATTCGGCATAACAGAGCTCTGCATGCATTTCCTCTACAAGAAAAAAGTGGAAGGGGGACAAGGAGTATATATTTTAATTAAGATTTTTTCGGACATACAAAATGCCTTTTGCCTACAGTGCACAAAGACTCCTACATTTGAAACATGGATCTATAATGTCTCACACACACACCCCATTGACTTCTTTTGTTTTAGTGCTCATCCAAGTGACTGAAACGGGCTAATTCGGCACTGAAATGAATGAACTACATCACTCCCAATTTGACAATTACACCGAAAATGGAACCGATCATTAGAGCCAAAGTCAGTGAGTGTTCCAATAGTAGGGGACACTTAGTTGATCAAAAAAACTCTAAAAAAAAACACTCCTGGCTGAGATCTGCTTTGCATTTTGGTTGAGTCCACATACTCTGAAACACACATTTATCCTGGAAAGCTAAGGCACACCTATTCACAGAGTGAACAGCGTTCTGCTTTATAAGAGGTTAAAGATTCTTCAACATCAGACATGGAAGAAGGCCTTCGTTATAAAAAGTCATGAAATCATAACAGGATGAGGGCCTTTCAGTTGGGGCAAGTTGTTGCAAGCCCCGAGCCAGGGCATGTTAATGTTACAGAAGGTAAACCTGTTGGTTCCTTTTTTCACCTTCCTATGCTTACTTTGGTCACAGGTTACACACCCGCATCTAAATATTTGCCTCCTGATATTATGAGGTGATCAACGAGGTATAGCTGCAGATAACACAATATCCTGTATGCAGCTGTTTTTCCAAACTCTATCGCTATTGTAACCACATACAAGCCATTGTAAACCAGCATTGACAAAGCCACTACTTTTACTCATGCTTAGGCCTTGTATGTTATGTTGACTTACACCGCGCACTACTACCACCCAGGGGGCAGTCTCCAGGCGCTCACGTGGCTCTGCAAGAAAGAGGACGGTGTTGATTAGTGATGGTAGAGGGATAGGATAGATCCAGAAGCAGGTGATACTGGTGTCTGTGTGTGTTGGGTAAGCATTTAACAGGCATTGGTGTTGCATGGCTGAGGACTTGCACCATTTGGCAGCTACGGCTATCATATGTTAGGATATTAGGCTTTTATACTGTGCCAAATCACCACCGTATTAGTTTAAGCACCTAGGTTTGCCGGTAGAGTGGTGTACTGTGCCCCCACTAGAGCTACCCAGCCCTTAAGTCTGCTAGAGGAAGTAAAATGAGCAAGGAGAAAATGGGAAAGCAGAAAAGGGATGCTAACAAAGAGAGGAAGTAATGAATGCACTGTGTATGTCATTCTGGTTCCGTGGACACAGGTCTTAAAAAAAAAAAGGTTATTGCCGTAAGTGTTGAGATAACTGGGTTCCATTTCAAAGGCAGATTTGATGAATTTTAAGTTAGTACACAATGTAATGTTGGATGCATGTGGGGATCGCGGGTGTGCTCAGGAAATTCTGGAAGTTTGGTGGCTTATCTGTCTGGGCGTCTCTACTTTGAACCCCAAGTCAAACAAACGGTGCAGTCAAGAATCGACTGTGGATAAAGGTGAATGTTGTTTGCAACAGAAGGCAAGGGTACGCAGTGGTCAAACATCTACAGTAAAATTGTAAATGCCTGGCAGCTTGATGTCAAAAGGTTCAAGCGTTTCTTCCATGTAAAGTCTGGCTAGATTTAATTGACAGTGAGACAGTGTGGTGCCTCACACGGAAAAAGGCAATCAGCGTAGTTAGTTAGCTTTGCAGAATGTGGATGTTACACTGTGTCTACAGAGGATGTGGATGTACGACAAATATGGTAAGTAGGGAGAGAAGGGCCAGATGTCTTGTTCTTCTCTATGCAGTGACAGTCTGCATCCTTAACAAGGGATCAAGAGAGCACACTTCTTTGTACTTGCTACATTGGCCCTCAAATGTTCAGGTTCTTTGGCCAGAAAAGCTGGGAGGGAATCAAAGCTCCTTTAAACAAGGGCGGGTTTTGAAGTGTGCCTCCTCTGTAAGCAAAGCCTTTGACCAGGGCTCCCCAGGAGATCTTGAGGCCTGTTAGGAACTTCATGAGGATGCTTAAAGTGGTGCAGGAGGCAGGGTTCATCTGCCTCCAGAGTCTGAGGCAACCCCCTTCTAGCAGGTACTCCACATAATCTAGCCTTACCTACCCGCCCTTCTCGACCTGTGCTGCAGTGACTGTGTCCCTAAACCGAGGATCATCATGAGGCTCTAAAGACCAACAAGGGCGGAGAGAGTCTGTGTACCAGCTTACATTTCAGGGTCTACTTTGAGAATGACAGCCTTTTTCCGAAACGGATTTCATTATTTGGGTGTTTTGTGGAGTGCTACCTGCCATATTATTGTTGCTTGAAACCGCTTGACATTTAACATTAATGTGAAACGTTATAAGGAAGCAGAAGATGAGGTACCATGATATGACTTGACCATCCAGTATACCAAAACCAGAATCAGATGCCAAAACATAAAATGATGTGGTGAATATTAAAATAAAATGAAATATTAGCAAAACTCAATTAAAAACAAAAAAAATCAAATTCCAACTTGGCTACATTAAGGCAACAGGGAAGCGATAATTAAAAAAAGGAAAACACAGAGTGGACCAGGGCTAGGTTTAGATATAGCGAGGAATGAAGTGGAAGGCAAGCAAGGTGTGTGTGCAGGCTGGGCAGCCACCTAAAAGGAAAGTGTACATCCAAAGAAGAATTGAGGGCAAGACTTATAGATTCTAACAGCTTAAACATGACATAACATAGCATAACACAACAGTATAGCTCACCAAACCTAGAACATAGCACACTGAAATCGTCGTAATAGATAAATAGTACCAGCAGGCACATATGGGGAAAGCAGTAAATAAGACTTGATATTTTGAGAGAGCCACAGCTCCCAAGTAAATTGCTATCTAGAGTGCTGATAGTTTTTTTTCCATAGACATAACAAATCAATATATAGGCGAAAACATAAATTAAACAATGACCGACTATCTAAGGGTGAAATGTGGGCCTCTGCTTGGTGTACACTTGGTTAATGTTCATGGTTTTTTCATACAGGATGTGAGGAAAATCAGTGGCCATTAACAAATAATTCTGAATGCTGCATTTTCCTCTCACATACTGAGTTGTAAGGTAAGTGCGGTCGATATAGAAATCACTTTTTCGCCTCCCATTGTTTTTGCCTTAAGGTATAAAAGTTAGCAATTAAGACATTTTTTTTTTACACATTTGACTAGGTTCTCATGGATAAGCTTTCAACTCAAGTGATCAAGGAATTTGAAGCAGGGGTGCATTTTAGCCTCCTCAATCTTCAATTTTTTCATCCACGACTTGGGCCTTAATCTAAGCAAGATTTTAAGTGACCCTCCTAGTTTGGGCTTTCACAGAATTCCTTATCTGTTCTATGCTGACGATTTGATCCTCATTTCAAAAACTCATTCTGGTCTCCAAAAATTATTGGACGGCCTTGAGTCATATGTGGATCTAAATCATCTACAAATTAATACTTTCAAAACTCAAATAATGATTTGCAAAAGACATTCAGGCACCAAAAGCAAACCCTTCAGTTGGCGTCTACACAATGTCTCTCTAGCTCAGGTACCCAGTTATAAATATTTGGGCACTATAGTGGCTGATACGCCTACAACTCTTGAGCTTGATTTGGCAACCACTGGCAAATTACGATCTTTAATCGCCCAAGCAAGGATTCTTATGGGCAAATTTGACAAGTTCACTGTCAGACATGTATTAACATTCTATCTCCAGAAGGTGCTCCCGATTTTGACCTATGGATCGGAAGCTCTTTCCCCCAGACCCATTGAGTGGTGGGATAAATTGGAATCATCCTTCTGTAAACAGGTTTTACATTTGCCCGTGTGCACTCCTTTGCCTCTAGTTCGTTTTGAATTGGGATCTCTTTCCAGGGCTTCCTTTGTCATCTGGAAGTACTGTGCTTTTTTTCGGAAGTGTCTCTTGTCTTTGAACCGTTTAGATATTCTGGGAAAAGTTGCAAGTCATCTACTTTTGCGAAATGAGACATTCGAGAAAATGGTGCGTGTTCGTTATGAATGCACTGTCCGACGTATCTGTGGATTTAGACTTGCTTCTATCAAATGAAAATCGTGCCAAACCCAAAATAAATGTTTAACCTATAAGGACTTCGATCGCACTTTATTTGGCCATAAGCGACTCAGAGTAATGGCAGATTATTTGGCCAAATTTCCTTGTTCAAAGACTCGCCAGAAATTTCTTCGTTTTCGTTTAAATCTCTGGCCGACTCTCCATGTTCTGGCTAGAAGGAAGCAAATTGGAGAGGCTGAGAATTGGTGTCGATTTTGTAAGAATGTCAACCAAAAAGCAACATTAGAACATTGTTTGGTGCATTGCCCAAATTTGGTCTCCATTCGAGCAAAATGTTTTGGGAAGTTCTTTGAAGAGCAAAATGTTAACATACAAAAAAACATGTGGCAATGCATTTTCTCATCCGTCTCATTGGGTGTTAAGATAGCAACTGTACAGTTTTTGGATGCAATTTTTTTATGATCTACATTTGTAAGTTTCTTTTAATTCTGTATGTCCTCTCTTGTTTTATTAATGCTGACATATTAATGTTTTGATTTTTGCTTTCCACGTATCGCATTTGTATTCTTCTTTTATTTAACTGTAAAGAAGAAAAAAAAGTCACTGTTCTTGACACTTTGTATATTGAAAGGTTGATTTTATCAATCATAAAATAAAAAAAATAAAAGATCAAGGAATTTTGTGTCTTTTACCTTAGGCCATGAGTTCGTGCCTAGTAATTAACCATATTCCCTGAAGAATGAGTGACTATGAGGAACTGAAACATGCTGGGAAATCTGCCTATCATAAAAGAATGTGATGTTGTTAGCTATTTTACTGCACACTGTTGCTATGTGCATGGCCTGGGGGACCAGTAGGAGCGGGTAGGGTATTGTTTAGTTAGGACCATAAGGAGAGAGCAAGGTTGCATTGCTTTCAGTCGATGGTGCAGTTTGGAAGTACCCTGAGCTCTACAAGCTCAAAAATGTTTGAAGTGAGATATGCTGGGTGTGCAGATGGGGAAACGCGTGCTTGCAGAGTGTTCATGGTTTGGCTGGGGGCTAGCTGGGTCATGGACTGTTAGAAGGGTTGCATTGCTTGGAGTCAGGAGAGAAGATCTTCTAAAATCAGAGTGTGTATCACTAGTGTGAGTATGCATGCAGTGAGTAAGGGAGATAAATTGATGGTTAGTTGATATGGAAAACCTGCAGGACCAATCAATGACACTATTATGTGAAAACACATGATGCTCCTGGCAGCTGCATTGTGATGAATGGTGGTGCTGATTGCACTGTGCGTCTTCGGGTCAATGTCCCTCAGCGGCTTCCATCCCCGCATTCGGACGTGACGTACATGGCATGCATTGTGCCTGTTGCCTCAGTTCCAGTTTTCCCTCTTTTGCACAGCTGACTTGAAGATGCATTATCCCCGTGGGTGTTGAAAGAAAGAGCAGTATATTAAAAAAATCACCCAGAGTGGGTTAGAATCAGAGGGCGATGAGGATTCCATGGGAAGAACATCCAGTAGAAAGAACATTATCAGGGGAAAGTCATTTGTTCTTCTAATGGATTGTGTCCTCTGTAAGAAGCTCATGGTGGCAACAGTAAAGACAGACAAGTGATCACAGTTCAAGGGTGTTTATTAAACTGTATACAGGTTGGAAAAACGCCTAATCTAAACCTAAATATAAGATGGGAGCAAGCGTCGACCATCAAATGAAAATAAGGCAGTCCTTGTGGCGTTGTGTCAAATAAAAAAGGGCCTATACTAAGAAGCCTATTGCCAAACCCTACAACTAATACAAAAAAGGGTGTGGGATGGGCTTCAAGGAAAGAAAGAAGTGTTCTCGAATAATATGTCAGGAAGCGGTAGCTAGGTTCTTCCTACCCCACATTTTGAGCATTGAGTAAAGTGGAATCTTGGAGCACAGCACACACTCGAGCTTCCCCAGCACGAGTCGACAGCTCTGTTCCAATTTATGAGGAGCCTCGATGGCCAGGTCTCGTTTCTCTTGAAAACCTCTTGCATTTGAGAGCCTGATGTATTAAAATATCTAAGCAAAGGTTCCTTTAAGAAAATGAAAGTTTGGTTCCTGGTTTTACTTAGGGTGAGGGCTCTTCACCCCTTGGTCCTCCTCTTCCGGGCGCTGACCCCTGTTCCTAGTGGTTTTGGGCGATTGCTTTTCACCCGTTTGATCTCGCTCTTCCGGGCTTGGATACTAAAACAGTTCCTTTCAATATCAAGGACTTCAGTGGTCGGTTTCCTGGTCCCGAGGGCCTCATAGCGTTAAGCATATGAAAAAACAAAGTTTTTTTTACATATTTCTCAGGTGATGGCTTCACCCTAGGGTCCCCTTCTTCCAGGCGCAGACCCCTTGTCACCTCTCAGCCTCCCTCTGCTGGGTTCACTATGGTTTCTCAAGTTCCTTCTTTCACAAATCTCAATGTCTTTTAAACAGTTCCAGTGGACATCCCTCTGTTGGGTTCACTCTTGTCAACACACTGTTTCTTGGGACTTTAGACTTCCCCTTTTTCATCAGCATCCCTCAGTCGGGTTCATTCTTGCCAACTTCACATTCCGAAATGTTTGCAGGATTCACTTCCCTTGCTTTCTCAAAATTCGTAGGTCAAAGGCTTTCGACTGTACAGGGATTTTGCTTGACCTCCTGTATGACCACTTTGACCTAACTTGGCAGCTCTCCTACAGCCTTCTGGTTTCTGTAGTTTCACTCAAACGGGAAACAACCAGAGTCTCTCAAGTTAGCACCCACGTGGTGCCGGTTCCCTCTGCAGCTGGTCTCCCCTTAACACTTTTACAGTTCTTTGAACTTAGTACAATTTGCCAGTTTGTGTCTTTCATTCACCACAGCCCAGCTCTTATCAGCTCCCCACGAGACTCACCGGCTGTGATGAACCGCTTGGCGTTCCTCATAGCTGGAGTCAAGTCCGGTAGCAGGAGTTTACCTCGCTCCCGCTTATCAGCGTCGACACGCTCTGTGTGCCACTGACATCCGTTGCAGCACACTTGGGCCATTGCCCTCGGTCTCACGATTCCCTCTGCAGAGGTTTCGTGGGTCTTCATCGGAAAGGGCAAGGTTGCGTCGATATTCACTGCCTTTCTCCTCCTCTTGAACTGCCGGACCTGGATAGCTGTCTCATTTTGCAGTCTGATTTGCTCGTATTGTTCACTCTTGATCACTTTTTACCCCTCTGGGGAAGAGAAAGGGCCGTCAGGTGTGTGCGAGTCTGATCATTTGCCTGACCTTCGTATTGGGACAGGTCAGGTAAACTGCTCCGGTGTTAGTCCGTTCTCTGGTGTGTTGCGAGAATGTGTTCGTGTCAGAAAAGGAGTGGGGGGCAGCGGTTTTGAATGTCCTACGTGGTAGGATGGGGAAAAGGTGCTGAAAGAAGGGGGATACCGCGTCTCACCCGTCGGTGTCCCACTCACAGAGGACCCCCCATCCAGGTGATCCTCCCTCACTGGTCCACCCACAGGAACTGGATCCAATAGCGATGGCCGTCTCCTGGCCACCTGGATGGCAGATCCCCGGAGACTAGCTAGGGAGACACCTTCAGGTTTCTCACCTCCCAAGGATTCCTCATCTTTGATAGACCCGCATAGCAGTTAGATAGAACGAGGTGGGACCAGTGGATGTTGTTACTGGTTTATATTGTGTAAAACCGCTTTCCCAAACCTAGAATCCGGACCCAACAAGTTGTCCAGACTGTAATGTTTTGAGTAGGTGTGTATCGAAGACCAAGTTGCAGCATTACAGATTTCTGCACTGGTACACCTCTTTGCAGAGCCTAACTGGTTGCCACTCTTCTGGTGGAATGTGCCCATAGATTTCCACTGACATCTTTTCCAGTGAAAGAATAGCATTCTGAAATACACAGAATAATCCAGAGTGACAAGGTTTGTTTAGCCACAGACTAACCCAGTCTGTGTCCATTGTAACCAACAAAAAGTTGATCATCTTGTCTGACATTTGCCAATCTGGCAATATAAAAACTCTGAGCCCTTCTTGTGTCCAGTCTGTACAACCTCTTTTCATCCTTGGAAGGAGAAGGAAGTGGATAAAATGCTGGCAAGATAATCTTGTGTGTCAGATGAAACCCGGACACCACGTTGAGAAGGAAGGAGGGACAAACCCTCAAGGCTACCTTCCCCTCGGAAATTGTAGCGAAAGGAGGTTTACATGATAGAGCCTGTAGCTCACTCACTCTGTGAGCAGAAGTGATGGTCACTAGGAAGATTGTCTTGAAGGTTAATAGCCTGAGTGGACAGGAATGGAGAAGTTCAAATGGAGCTCCCATCAAAAATGTTAATATCAAGTTAAGATCCCAAACCAGGACTATGAAAGGGACCAGTGGAAAAATATCTGTCAGGCCTTTGAGGAACTGTATGACGATGGGTATTTTAAAATAAGAGTGTTGCTCTGGTGTGCATTTGAAGATGGATTGAAGATTGGCCGTAGTCACCTGCAGCCCGTGGTGGTCCCGGGGCAACAAAAAAGAAAGCACTGCAGGTGTTATCGCAAGTGAAAGAACCAATATCTTTAGCTCTACACCAGCTGCAAAACTTATTTCAACAGCAGTGATATAGTGATTCTGCTGCTGGTCTTCTGACTGTAAGCAACACCTCATTAACATCTTCCAGGAGGTCCCAATCTTTGTATCTTAACCTCTCAGAAACCAAGGGTGAAAGATCAGCGTTCTGATTTCTGGGTGAAGAAGACGTCTCCCTCTTAGAAGAGCAAGTCCACTCTCTGGGGAAGATGGAATGGGGAGCATATGGACATGTCTAGAAATTCTGGGTACCATGTCCTCTTAGCCCAATCCCGAGCAATCGGGATGATCAACTTACCAAATGTCCTAAACCCCCTGATGGCATGAGGAATGATGGGGACTGGTGGGAACACATACGGGAATGGAAAATCCCATTCCACTATGAACACCTCACTCAGAGTGCCTCTCTGAGGAAATTCCCTGGAGAAGAACAGGTTGAATTTCCTGTTGATACTGGATGCAAACAGATCCGCTTGAGTGGTTCCCCAAAGGGTGAAGATCTCTAGAAGGACTTCCTCAGCTAACTCCCACTCATGGGAGACTGGTCTGCCTGCTCAGGGCTTCTGCTGTCGTGTTCTCTTCTCCAGCTACGTGAACAGCTGATAGAGAGATTCCATTTTGCAGTGCCCAAAACCAGAGCTGCATTGCCATCCCTGCACAGCGATAGTGACCCTCACCACCTCTTATGTTGAGGTAATGAATGGCAACTGTGCTGGCCATCATCACCAGAACGTTCTTCCCCTGTATGGAACGCAAAAAGGCCATCAGCGCCAGTCTGATTGCCCTCAGCTCCAAAACGTTTGGGTAGTTGGATTCTGATGGGGACCAAAGCCAACTGATTGCGAATCATTCATGAAGGCTCACCAGCCCATAAAGGAAGAATCTGAGATCTGGCAAGGGTTGCCAAAAAGGTTCCCCTAGCATCACATTCTCCTTGCAGGCCCACCACAATAGATCCTGCGCAACGTTGCGTCGAGACTTGAAGAAAGGCAGTAATCTCTGCCTGAGAATTGTGATCATTGAGATCTGAGGGCCCACTGGAGGGACCTCATCCTTAAGCGGGTGTCTGGCACCAGGAAAATGCAGGATGCCATGAGACCGAGCAACCTCAGAAAAATCGAAAAGCTGGTAGATGTTGGACGTTTTGAAATGTTGTCACCAGCTGCAAGATATGTTGAGCCCTTAACTCAGAAGGCAAAGCCTTCCCCAAAAAAGAATCCAGGACTGCTCCAAGGAATTGAAGCTTTAGGGAAGGTTTCATGAGGGACTTCTTGACGTTGAGGGAGAACCCAGTTTGTGGAGAGAATGGTAGGTGCTGTTGAGATGTTCCAGAGCCTGTTCGGGAGAACAAGCTCTGATCACCCAGTCTTCTATTAGGGAAAGCTGTGAATCCCTCCCCTCTTTCAACTGCCAGCAACTTGGTGAAAACCCTTGGGGCGGCGGTCAACCAGAAAGGCAGTACTCGAAACTCAAAATAAGAACTGCCAATGTTGACCCTCAGGTACTTTCTGTGCTTGGGATGTATCGGCACATGAAAGTAAGCATCCTGAAGATCAAGTGACACCAACCAATCCAGGAGCTGCAGGGCTTGGAGGATCTGCTAAGGAGTGGCCATCGTGAATCTGTCCTTCCAGAGGAACTTGTTCACGTGTCTCAGACCCAAGATGGGTCGCAGTCCTCTGTCTTTCTTGGGAACCAGAAAATAAGTGGAGTACCAACCCTAGTACAGAAACCCTTTCCACAGCACGTTTCTCCGGCAGGGAGAGAATCTCCTGCAGAAAGAACGGGTTTGGTTGCCGAAGAGATTGCTCGCTTGAGGGACAATCTGGGGGCCTTTCCAAAATGGGAGACAGTACTTTGAGTAGCTACTGTCTTCGAGATGCTGAGTCAACCTGCCACCCATATGAGTCTTGGGAGTGAAGCACTGAAAGTGGTTTAAGGTCTGGGGGGGAGAGGGTAATGATGTCTGAGCTGTTCTTCCACGGCCTCTAGTGCCAGGCAAACATCTCCTTTGCCCTCTGTGGGCAGGCTGACCTCTACCTCTGTCCAAATGAAGAGTAGAAGCAAAAAGAATGCCCTTGCCAACCCTGGGAAGTTGGATGTTGCTGTTGAGGTTGATGGATGACTGCACCAAAGGATTGTTTAGCCAACGTAGAAGCTTGCAGCTTCTCTAAACTGTCGTTAGTCTTTACCTCAAAAAGATTTGACCCATCGAAGGGCATGTCCAAAAGTCTCGACTGGACATCAGGAGCAAATCCAGATTTGTGCAACCATGTGAATCTTCTTATGGCAGCGCTCGCTCCCAGCGAGTGACCAACACAGTCTGACGCATCCAATCCCGACTGGAGGGATTGGAAATGCGGCCTCCTTACCATCAATGATGATGTTGATGAAGCCATCCCTCATTTCCCCTTCAGGAATATTTTCAGCGCTTGGGCGACCACATGACAGTGAATGTGTATTTGGCTAATGCCTAAGATGTGTTAATGGCCGCAAGCGGCATACATACAGCGGAAAACACCCTTTTTCTCAGCATGTCATACTTTTGATCATCCGTATCAGGAGGGAGGGATGAATGGATAAGCGGTTGCTTTAGATGTAGAAGTAGCTGCGTGTACCACAAAGCTCTCAGGAGTAGGATGCCTGGAGAGAAAATCGGGATCAACAACCGATGGCTTATATTTTCTTACCAACTCCTTGTTGACAGCAGGAGTGGTATCAGGCTTCTGCCAATTATCCAAGATATTCTTTTTGAGTGCAGAATGGAAAGGCAGTACAGGTTCTATGGGGGGTCCGTTGTACAGGATATCAGTATGGTCATCTTGTACTATATCCTTTGCAGGACGTCCCCAACCCAAATACTCAGTGACCTTGTTCATCATTGTCCGGCGTCTGGCAAAGCTAAAATCCACTCCTGGGGAAGTGTCTAAACCACTAGTTTCCTTAAGGCAAGTCTCGGGCGACGGGTCGGATGCCGAAGAACGATGGCGTCTTTCTTGGCATTTTCTTTGAGAAGATGAAGAATTATGCAAATTGCTCCTTGACCTCGACCGCTTAGAATATTTGGAGCGTTTCCTATGCCTTTGATGTGACTCCCTTAAACTCATGTCTTCAGAGGATTTCCTCTTCGGGAGTAGATGACAGGGATTTAGATAACGACCGACCTAGGGCCAGTTTAGACTTTCTCTCCTTCAAGGCCTTGCTGGTCATGGACTGACATGAACCACAGTCATCAAGTTTGTACTCTTTACCGAGACACCAAAGGCATATCCTGTGTGGATCTGTGATCGGCTTCTTCGAGTCACAGTCCGCACACCTCTTGAAACCAGTCTTCGAAGTAGACCTACTCAAAGAAACAAAACTACACAGTAGAAAAGAATCGCTCAGAGCGTGCTGCGCATGCGGGCAACACAGAACTGAAGCAATGGGCAGAGTGCATGCTATTTATACCAACGTCAACGTTGCGTCAGAGTACTGGGATGGAAGACTCCAAAGAACATTGACCCGACTATGCACAGAGCCCTCTGCTGTTGAAAAGGTTTCCGAAGCTGAAAGCAGGATATCTGTATATCCAATATGAGACAATCCACAGGAAGTTTGTGTTTGGCTACTTTCCATTGGTTATACATTGAAAAACCAGGCTCTTAAAGTTTTCCTGAATTTCAAGTGGTCTTGCAGTGTGCAGAGTTCCCTTGGTAGCGTGTTCCAAGGTTTGGGCAACATAATGGAGAAGGTAGAAATTCTCGGTTTATCTCTGTGCAATTTCTTCGTTTTTACTGGCGCATTGTTTCTGGATTTTAGGTCTCTTGTTATTTGGTAATGAGAGATTTTGTTTTGGATGAACTCTGCTCATTGACACCGGAGGGCTCTGTTGGCTATGCAGAGGACCTTGAAGGGATTTGTTTTTTGACTGGTAGCCAGTGCAAAGAGCTGGTATTATTATTATGTGCACTCTCCTGTCGAGTCTGAGTAGTAGTCTAGCGCCTGTGTCTGGGATCTGTTGAAGTTTTTTTGTAAGCAAGTCCGGCATTCCAGCATAAATGCTGTTGGCTTCATTGATTGAGAGAGCCCGACAAATGGTAAATGTTCTGCGAGGTGTCTCACCCACTAGTCCCTGCGGATCGTCATCCAGGTGGTCAGGACACGGCCATCGCTTTTGGATCCAGTTTCTGGGGGTGGTCCAGTGCGGAAGGATCACCTGGTTAAAGGGTGTTCGGGGAGTGGAAGTGTGCCACCAGATGGCGAGACAAGGTATCACCTTCCCTACAACAATGTTAGCTCATCCTACCAGGTAGGATACTTAGAAAGTCCCTCCCGCCCTTTTCCAACAAAAACACTTTCTCACAGGCAGCTCACTGTGAGAGATAACTGACTAACACCCGATCCGTTTACCTGGCATGTCCCAATACAATGGGCAGGCAGAGTCAGCCAATTACTGATCATTACGCACACCTGACTTCCATCACACTTCCCCCACATGGATAAAAGGCGTAGCACAAAAGCACACTCTGAGCAAGGCAAAAGCACACAAGGAAGCAGCAGTTCCAAGATGGCAGTTTAATACAAGGTGGAAGACGGCAAGACCAAAGAGGATTGAAGGGAGGGAAGTGCCCTTGACCTTTTCATCGAAAGACCGCTACTTTCATGAGCCTTCGAGAATAGGAAACGCGTGACCAGGGATCAAAGCTGAAGAATCCTGCATTGTGTGTTGATGATACCCGGGGTTCTCCTGCGTCGATAGTCAAGGCGGAGAGAATTGCTTGCTACTGTGGTACTGTCCTTGGCTCCTACAACAAAGCAGCGCCAGTGAAGTCAGCAAAGCAGGTGAGTTGGGCAGACTGATACCAGACCGGTCTGTGATGAAGCCAAGGTTGCAAGCTGCAACAATGTACAGTGAAAACTGAAGAGAACAGTGAATGAAGCGTATGTGGCAAGCAACGCGATTAAACAGATGAGGAGTGATTGGCCTTTGAACCAAGATACAATAGCGTAGACGGTAGGCATCCAGCTGAAAGGTGGCAATTGTGAAATCTAAGTGGTCCTGCACTGGGGCAAGTAAAACCCTGTGCACATTCGAAGGTCTTCGATATTTGATGAAAAAGTACATACATGAAGTTGGCCCAAGCCCGGCGGAGGGAGACTAAGGGCCTCATTACACGGAAGGCGGTAAGGGTTAACGGTCACCGGTAAGGGTACCGGTGACCGTTAACCCTTACCGCCTTATTACGAGGTCCCTTTGCGGGACCCGACCTCAACGGCTGGTTTTACCAGCCGTTAAGGAACGGGCCCGCAAAGGGACCTTGGAGGCAATTACGGTACCGCACTTTGCGGTACCGTAATTGCCGCCTTCCCCATTCCCATTAAGCCCTATGGGGGCTCAAATGGGAATGGGGAAGTGCCATGGTGAATGGGGAATTACCGCCACCACACACCTTGGAATGTGGTGGTAATTCCACCATTCACAATGGCGGACTCGGTACGGTACCGGCGGCAACCATGGCGCTAATAGTGGCATGGTTATCGCCTACCGTGTAATGAGGCCCTAAATGTGTTTAAAGGGATCTGAATGTGGCTGAGGGAGATCCGGGGTAAACTGAGTCACCCGAAAAAGAATATCCTATTCTGCGAACATTGTAAAAGGTGGATCTGAGCATGAATTAGGTGAATCCAAAGTGAAGAACATTGTGTAAAAAGGATCTAAGCCCGGCTGAGGGGAATCCGAGGGAATATTGAATCGCCTGAGAAATTGAGTACTTGTAACAATCCTAAAGAACAAAGGTACGTATTGTTTGTTGTTTACATCAGACCCTCTGAATCAAGAGACTTTGAGAGGCAAAGAGACTTTGGCACGGAAGGCCTTGATGCTAATGTTTGAACTGTGTCCTTGTGCTAAGAAAAGTCAGAGACTGTGCTAAGCGCGAGTGCCCCGCCTTGTTGTGTGCTGAAAACATGGGGAAGGGAGGCCAAAGGCCTGAATATCCTGAAATATCACTTCTTGAACACTTCTTTCTTTTTCGTAACATTGTTTCCCACACTATTTGTATTTAGAGGAAAGGATTGGCAATCGTTTTTTTAGTATAGGCATTTTTATGTTGACAAGACAACACTAGGACTGTGTTACTATTTGATGGTCGTAGCTTGCTCCCATCTGTAGTTTAAGGATTAGATGGGTGTTTTTCGAACCCTTTGTTAAGTTCAATAAACACCCTTACTTAAACTGTGGTCACTTGTGTCTGTCTTACCGTTGATGCAATGCCTTCATTACAGAGGGATTGTGAAATAGGGAGTAATCCATTAGGTTGAGCGTAGATGATAGAAGCATTTTTTGATTATTGCACTGGCTTCTGGTTCCAATTCAGTCTGTTAGCCAGTAGAAAGCCAACTGTCTTGATCACTTTAGAAGTTTTAGAGCAGTTCCCTTTTCCAAAGGCCATTTTAGAGGTGTTTCAGGTGTGGCTTATGGTGAAACCGTCATAATTTCCATTTTTATCTGGTTTGAGTTTGAGGTTGCCATCATCCATTTTACTTCATGAGGCAGTTGCTGAGCCATTTTGTAAATTACATGTGCGTTATCTGCATAGTTGTAGTAGGTAAGCGCATATGCTTTTATGGCATTCACCAGCAAGGCCAAATAGATATCAAGGAGTAGCAGTGAAAGGCTTGATCCTTGAGGAACTCATGAAGTCAGTCTGTGGGTTTCAACTGAAAGGGGGAAGTCTGTCTTGGCTTTTAATAAGGATGTCATCCATTGTACAGTGGTGTTACAGAGTCCAGTTCTTTAGCAGTCTTAACATGCTATGGTTGACTGTGTCAAAGGTTGCTGAGTTATCCAGGAGAGAGCTCCAGTGGCGTTTTCATCTGCACATAATTTGGCATCATCCCAGATGGATGTTAGTGCTGATTTAGTGCCTCTGACAGCTCTAGACCAGACTTGTGAGTTATCTAATATGAGATTTGACTGTATATGCTTCAGGTTCCGACTGTAAATGTAGCTTTCTAGAATTTTGGCAGGGTACTATGTATATGGTTGAGATAGGTTGGTAGTTGGTGGGGCCTTTGTGTCCAGCTAATTTGTTTTAGAAGCAGTTTGATTTAGGTGGTCTTAAACGCTTTTGGTATAATTCCTGTTTCGAGTGAGCAGTTGAACGGTTTGCAGAAATAGCCTGCAGGTGTTTCATTGGTTAGAATCTGTTGATAGATACCTAGGAGGCAGCGATCCATCTGAGAGCTTACTTTTTGACCCTTCTTAACATTTCTACCAAATCTGGCTCACATAGTGCTTTAAAGCCTATGACTGGAGAGGTTGCTGCCATCAGTGAATGGATTGTGGTTTTCGCTCCTTAATGCTGTGTTGACTCTTGTTTATTTATAAGAGCACAGACAAAGCATTAGGGTTACTTTTGTACGTTTTGTATTTATTTTTTATGCAGCAAGCGTTGTGGCTACAGTTTCAGGGTAGGAATTGTAGTCCACACGCATTACGATTTCCATTGGCTGACAAACACCCAATGGAAATACTGTTACCATGCAAGGCACGTTGTAGTAGTGGAATTAACTAAAATAAATAACTGCCTTGCATTAAAACAGTATTTCCATTAGCTGTTTCTCAGCCAATGGAAATCATAATCACGTAACGTGTGTGGGTGGAGTGATGGGCACACAGCGCCACATTCACACATCTGCGTTGCTGAGCCCAGGTAACAGCCTGCATGAGCCAGCAGCTCAGCCCAGCCCAGGTTCACAGTGCTACGTGCAGTGCACACCGAGGCCTAGTTTTCCTTGCCTCCAGCAATGGGAAGTACTGCCTGGCATATTTTGCGACGTATGTTTGCGGCATGCAGTGCTTTTGAGCCTCTGAGATACTGCTGGCCAGATACACCGAAACTCAAGTATCTGGCCAGCAGTATCTTGAAGGCTCAAAAGCAGCGGGGGCTGCCTTAATGTTTGAACATTCCGCCTCGGGAGGGAGGGTACAATTTGCATCACTTTTTGAAAAAAAACCTCCCGTGTGTACTGTTCAAATTGCGTCACAAAAGGAATGAATTCCCACATGATTTTACCGCATGTGGGAATGAATTCCTTGTCAAAATGGCTAGGCAACACAATCACGCCATCCACACCCGGAAACGCAGCACAGCAGGTAAAATGCCTGGGGCTCTATCCAGTTTTTTTTTTTGCAACTGATAAGTGCTAACCTGGACGAGGCAAAACAGCCCTTGGGAGGTGTCCGTGCCACTGTCGGAGGAAGGCCAGCTGCGGGAGTGAATTTTCCGAGCGCATAACACAATAGCCCACCAGATACAAGACACTGTGGGCTTTACAGCAGACACCATGAGGTCAATTCCCTTCCCGGTTCCTACCCCATGGCCTTCAGCTCAGCTGGAGTGATCCAAGTACCGGCGCACCGGCCACCCAAGGGCGCTGGGAGAGGAGGGACCGGGCCCCCTCTAGTTCTTCATACTTTAAGATTGTGCTCACATTGCGTTTTTTCAATTAGGTTCACCTTTGGGTGATCACTTTTCCCCATTTTATCTGTTGAATGGGATTATGCTTCTTTCATTAACACAGAAGTAATGAATGTGCATTGCAGAGATAAGCTGCCATATGTATAGGGCACAACACTGCACAGGCAGCATCAATCATTAACACAGAAGTAATGAATGTGTATTACAGAGATACGCTGGCATATGTATTGGGCACACTGCACAGGCAGGATCACTCATTAACACAGAAGTAATGAATGTGTATTACAGAGATAAAATGGCATATGTATTGGGCACACTGCACACGCATCAGCAATCATTAACACAGAAGTAATGAATGTGTATTACAGAGATGTGATTCCATATGTATTGGGCACAACACTACACAGGCAGCCTCAATCATTAACACAGAAGTCATGAATGTGTATTACAGAGGTAAACTGGCATATGTATTGAGCACACTGCACATGCTCAGGCAGCACCAATCATAATTTGTAAAGGACAATGTTGGCTTAAATTGGGAACAGCCAGGATAGACATGTTGCTACAGAGGCATATTTTGGGCACAACCAGAATCACAATGTGTTACATCAGTGACAGTGCTGTCTTACACTGTGGACACATAGATCATTAAAATGTTTTGTGTTGTAAAATGTTCTCGTCTGCTGTTGGTGACATGGAATTTTCATGTTCCCCTTTAGAACTGATTATAAACGTATGGCTTTTTGGTCCGTTTTTCTGCTGTAAAATGCACCATTTCAACCCCATATTTGAAAAGAAATTCTCGGAGGGGGGACCCTGCAAACCCTCCCTAGATCCATAGCTATCTCGCTACGCTCGGTCGCCCCCACTATTTCAGGAAAATATTAACACATACACACTGAAAGAAATCACACGCAACTGACCTCGGATCATTTGATGGAGGGGCTCCCTCAGATACTCACTGCCCCTGACACCAAAAGCTATCTTTGGGACTGCATGGCGCATCACTGCCTGTGATGCTATTGTGTCAAAGGTCACACAATATCGCTTTTTAATATACTGCTTTGGGTGAGGTTGTTGACTTTTGGCTCGCCGGCCCACTGGGTGACAAAAAGTTAATGCTTCGGCCCCACATTCGAAAAGGTTGGACAAGCCTGCTGCTCTAGTAGAATAACAAGACTGATAGATTCTCTGGGAATCAAGTCATGAACAAAAATATTTAAGGTGTTTGGTTGTTCGTAAACAGCGCTGTATATGATTTGTGTGTATACTTTTGAATATAAGAATAGAGTGGTATAATGTTCATGATCCAGGTGTAGGACAAGCTTGTGGTCAGCTAGGACATTTATTAGGACAGAAATGTATCACGGTTTGGAAAAAGAAAATGAGTAAAGAGAAAACTGACGCATATTATTCAAGTGGGAAGTGCATTAGGTTGAAGGAGCGCTTTGTCTTTGTTATTTGCGTTTGTCAGAGGGTGCTCCTAGCCTTTAGATCAACCAGGGCCCTGTTATTTGTTTATGGAATGTTAGTATTGTCCGTCACTGTACAGATTCCGTTATGACCAGTTGGCACAGCAGTGACAGATTTCATTATGCCCAACTGAGACAGCACTAGCAGGTTCAATTATACCCATTTATCAAAATAAGGTCAGGTCTAATTTTCTAGCAATAGATGGGCATGGGATCCATGGTTGTTCCCCCTGCCTTGCCGTGTGGACACCAGTCCCTCCCACTTACCATGCCTCTCTGCTTTTGACAGCAAGGCTGTGAAGCACCCAGCTGGTCAGCCCTGTAGCAGCCAATAGTGATTGGATGCACAAGGAATATGACGGAAACAGTAAGCCAGAATACATGAATATGCATTATTTTGGCCAGGAAGGAGCTTCAAAACGTTTAAAAATAACTCTACCCGTTTCATCCCAGTTCATGAATTCCATAAGCAACGCTAAGGGTATGCTTCCTAGGTCTCGCGTGATAGGTTAAAATTGCAATTTTAACCTAAAATCGAGGCACCACATCCTTACATCAATTTACATGATTTTCCATTTTCTCTCTAACAAAGCACATTTTGCAAACACAAACGTGGGATTGGGAAATCCCCCAATTGTTCACACCAGTGTCTGATGGTAGAGCTGGATACGTTGCCAGGCATGCTAGGTTTACGGAAGTTCACAGCTTTGCAACTCCAAAAGCAAGCTCCTTTCACAGCATTGTCTCCTTTACGTTCGCACACAGAGATTCAGAATTATTACATTTATACTAGAAATCAAATTTAATAACATGATTGCTGGTCCCATTTTCTTTTTCTTTTTTTTTTTTTAAGGAAAAGCAGACATGTACTTTTTTCCTATTCCACAAAGCTCTTAATGGTCTTGCTCCTCAGTATCTGGTCGACTGCATCCATGCATCCTATTCTTCCCGCCACGCCTCCTCTGAACCAACCACACTGTTCCATCTGACTCCTCTCGCTCCCACCCTCTCTATACTCATCCCACTTTACTGGAACCTGCTGTCCATCACAATCACAGTCAGCCCAATGAAATCTCAGCTTAAACTTCACGTCTTTGCCAAAGATGGAGCTCCCTGCCGCCCCACCCGACTTCCCATGCCCATCCTCCCTACATGACCTCACCACTCCCCACCAGTTCCTCGCAATGTTGCATATGTGTGCAGTACTACTCGTGTGTTTGCAGCATTTGCTCTCCGAGGTTCAGTTTTTTTTTTTCTTTTCTTTTTTCCTTGGTCTATCTCCCACTTTGTTCCACCCTCAATCTGGCTCAGCACTTGTCATCTTTGTGTTATTGTACAGGTATATTACAGGCAACACTTAATCCATCTATAAATGCGTTATAAGTCATCTAGGTTGCAAAATTGACATTCCCATTTCTCAAATAAACATTAATACCATAGCATAGGTTAGGAACAATATTTTGATATAAACTACGGAGTGATAAGAACTAATTAGGAATAGCACAAGGAAATCGTTATTAACCTCCTCTAAGCTAGTAAGAAGGTTTGGAGTACAGTCAATAACTACTGTTATTGACTGCATTTTGAACATTCTGTCTTCAGAAGCCGACACGGAAACAACAATCCGTCTTCAGAAGCTGACAGGGAAACAACAATGTAATTTACAAGCAATATTTTATTTCAACAAGTCACCTTCTCTCTGGCAGGATTTTTTTTTTCAGCAACATCCAATATGACACGAAAAAAAAAAGAGAAAACATTGGAAAATGTTTTCACTTTCTTATAGAGAAATAGTTCACTTTTACATGCTTGCTCGTGTTAACCCTGTTCCATTTCAAATAAGTTGCAATTAAAATGCTTAACATTATGAAGACAACCATGTTATTTAAATACTACAAAATAAAACCACTTTTAAATGTATTAACTCAGTTTGTCTATTTACTTTACTCGCACAAAGTAAAATGTTGTATTTCACCACAAACACTCCAAAACATGGATTGCTTCTACCACCACGTGCTAATATCCTTATAAAACTCGGGAGTGGTCATAATGACCCTTCCATAATGACACTTCCCCAAATTACAACCTGGCGACAGGTCATTATCCCACAATAACGACCCGTCCTCATTCTGTAAGGCTATAAAACAACCGTCCCAGAAAGGATCGCACATCGTCAATATTGGAATTCTTTTTGGATAGCTATTGGCAAAGGTTGGGATTTCATGGAAAAATTGGTGGCGGTTTTGCCCATGGAGATTTGATGCGACTGTATCCAATTGAGGGCTATTGGGAATCTGAATCAGAAACAGTGCAAACCACCCAGGAAGGCGTGCAGTGTCTGCTAGCAGACACATCACCTTGCCTATGGGAGAGCGAGTGAGGGACACAGCAATGCGCAAAAAGTAACTCTCCACCCTATATTCACCCAAAGGCAAACTTATATCCGACTGCCTTAAGCTACACATGCGGGCAGGACCCGGGCAACGGTGGCTCATACAGTCCACCAGCAGAACTCTGCGACGCATAGGTCCGCTCTGGATGTTTAAACCAGAGACCATATGCTGGAAGCAATCAACCAGTTGATCCATCAGAGATTGCACAAAGCTTAAGTGGCATCTAATTCTCTACAAGCACCAGTGAGACATGAAATGTTTCACGGTTTCTGATAGGAGGGGTGGTTTGATAAAATGTTGCGCACGTCAGCTGTGTGAAAAAAATAGAAGACTAGACTAATGCATGCATTTCTGGTTTGCGCGTGCATGTTTATTCCACTGTAGATAGAGGAGTGTGTAATGGCCCACTTTAGTAGAGCGCTGCCCTTTACCTGAATGAATAGTGAAATACATGGCATTGCAAGGTCTCTAAAGAAGTCCGATATTGGGTCTCGTGGTGAAGAAGAGGCGAGTTACTCTGGATTGTCTAAAATGGTCAACAAATATGCAGTGGTCAGAAATACTGGGCATTGAGATGCATTCAGCCTCAAGAATGATACATACAGGTGGTGGGAATGGTTTATAGTCATTGCATCGAATGCAATAGCATCAAATGCCATCCCAGAGAGAAAAAAGCATCGAAAAAAAAACACTGAATGCATTTTTTCCATGTTTTTTTTTAATGGGGGGTCCCCCCAAACCCACTTTGTTAACCTTTAAAACCAAAACCTTTACCTTAAAAAAAAAGCATTTGATGCTTTTTTTTCGATGCTTTGTTTTCTCTGGTAGGCATTCGATGCCATTTCATTCGATGCAATGACCAGATCCCGTGAGGGAATAAGTGGTCATCAACAATAATTAACTGGGGGCTCACTTGCTTTAATGCAAACAGACTCGTGCACATTATAAATAATAAAACAAACTTGGTTTAGGTATTTACCATTATCAGAAAGGTGGTTAATCAAAAAAGTGGTCGCTGCTATAAGACCACGTCAAATGAAGAAACCCTGCTCCCTACAGAGGGTATCCTTTTGCTAGTCCATACACACAACCCCCTCTGGGCAATTGTGATTGTTTAAGCGCAAACACAGCCCTGAAATCCTGGCAGATGTGTTTCCATGGATTGTTTGCAGTGCGTACTGCAAACAATCGTACAGGCCTCACAGCATGTGCGTGCATTTAAGGCTTCTACATGGATTCCAATGTAATCCTCCAACTTCTGGCAGGTGTAAAAAGCTGGCAGATCGCATCGGAATCCAATGCATTTACGCCACCAACAATATCGGGTGTGTACAGCAGAGCAGATGCGAGACGTGGAGCCGGTAATTCGGTGCACGCCTCTGCTCTACCATACACATTGGAGTTGGTAAAAAGCATGTGTGAAAGTCTTAAGCATGCCATTTACGAACGTCATTTAAAATGATCCCAATACAGGCAATTGTGCAAAAGATGCAATCACCCAAAGCTTGCAATCATGCCTTCTCATTACCCGGGCTTTGCCCTTTTTTTGTAAATTAAGTGATTCATGTAGAAATACACTACATGCTGTAAGCCAGTGTTTATTACCGAGGCGCATCCTATGATCTTGCACGGTTCAATTTAGAGACCTCATTATTAGCGGGTCACAATTCTTTTCAGAACAACCAAATACCTTCCTTTTAGCACATACTCAAGAGAGGTTGACTTGTTACTCAACCTTTCGTTGTGGATATTGTCCTTCCAGAGTAGCAGCCCCACAGAACTGCATGGACAGAGCTGCTCTACTGCGAGAACATGCTGTCTCGACCTCATCCCCGGGACGGCCGAGGACTCATAATTTACTGTCAGAAAACGGGTGGACAATACTCTCCACATTGTACTGTGGCTATCTACTTACGGACGTTGTCGATAACAATGCGGAGAGTGCGTGCACACTAGTTAAATCATGTTTAACGGGAATCCACCAAGTGGAGACTGCTTTGCGTTATTCGAAATGGATTCAGCAACTATGCTGCTCTGCATTCAAGCGAGCCTCTGTAATTTGAATTGAAAATGGTGATGCCGGCCACTGCTGCTAGGCTACAAGTCACAGATGAACATTCAGCTTTATTAGAAGGAAATGTAGAATTTCTGAAAAACGCATGAATGTGTAATTTGCTATTACGCCGAAATGTTTGTACATGATTATTCAAATGCACATTATCAATACCAACAGGTTAACACGCAGAGTGTTAGGAAGCATGGACTTCAATACTTCTCCTCCTTACATACCAGACTCTCAAACCTTCCTGCAGGTCCAGGGTTTCCAAGGCAATGGCGCCTCATGGTGGCAACTCAACATTCAACTTTGCACAAGCCACGACAGCTGTGCCATAAACTAAGTCATCAAAATTCCTTGCAACTGCACCCACAAACTGACTAAATCTTGGTTCCAGAGGTGCCAGTTCCCTTGTAAGGTTATCCATCCGGAAGGCCTCAAAATGTGCACTCGCCATTAGTCATTGTCTTGTGATAATTGGGAAGAGAGGTAGAGATTGACCTTACAGGACAAAGGAGTAGTTTCTTACATCTAACTCCATTTCTCCAGAGTTGGTATCTTTCATGGATTCAAATGCTGTGAAATATTCCCCGTCAGGCTGGGAAAACCCGGTAACTTTAAAACTGTAGTTTTCCTATGGAAAAAACATTGACACCTCGAGTGTCCCATCAACGTTTTTGTGGGTGCTTTTGGCAGCACCAATGGGAAGTCCAGTGTATAGCTCCGCCCCGCAGCTTCCCCTCAGATTTGAACCTATGCAAAAGGAGGGT
This sequence comes from Ambystoma mexicanum, assembly GCF_040938575.1. Classification (NCBI taxonomy): domain Eukaryota; kingdom Metazoa; phylum Chordata; class Amphibia; order Caudata; family Ambystomatidae; genus Ambystoma; species Ambystoma mexicanum. The sequence continues at coordinate 1,354,325,317 of NC_090935.1, read as the reverse complement.
GTCCTAGAAAGGATGTTTGCCTGAGGGGGGAGGCTGGTGGGTGCACATGAATCCATGAAAGATACCAACGCTGGAGAAATGGAGTTACAGGTAAGAAACTATTCCCTTCTCCAGCATTGGATCTTTCATGGATTCACATGCTTTGAATAGATTTTGTAGCAGTATAAATGCTTGGTGTACATCAGGCAAACAGGAAGTAAACCTTAAATAAACATGAACCTTAAAGAAAAGCATACAACCGTAAGGTAAAAAAACAGGAGCAAACCCCGGACGCTGAACGGGCTTACCTTACTGGAACAGTCAGAGGACTGCTCACCCCACTTGCACATCTTCGGCATGTTGCTGGTGTAAGCAGTAGTGCCTGATGAAAGTGTGAGGCACTACCCATGTTGCTGCCTGGTAAATGTCCCTGATGGTTACCCGCGCCCATAAGGCCACTGATGCTGCAGTTGATCTCGTCGAATGAGCTCTGGAAGCTGATTGTAATGGTTTGTTAGGCTTTGAGTGGCAGAAGGATATTGTTGATGCCACCCATTGCGAGATACCTTGTTTAAATTGACTTCCCTTTATTGGAAGGGCCGAAGGCCACAAAGAGCTCATTAGAGGATCTAAACGTTCTTGTGCGGTCCAAGTAATACTTCAATGCTCTCTTAACATCTAGAGAACGCAGAGCCTTCTCAGCTGGAGATGAGGCATTTGGAAAGAAGGTTGGAAGAGTAATTGATGCATTTTTATGAAAATCCGATAGGATTTTAGGAATGAAAAGCGGGTTCGTATAGAGAACCATCTTGTCTCTCATGAAGCGCAGATATGGTGGATCAGTGACCAAGGCCTGGAGTTCCGACACCCGCCTAGAAGACGTAATTGGCATCAGAAAAATCACCTTCCAAGTGAGGAACTTAATGTCAGCTGTTGACGGGCTCGAAAGGAGGTTTCATTAGGGCTGCCAGAACTAGGTTAAGACTCCATACGGGAGGAATCCTTTTTCTTGGGGGGAATGTTCGAAAGAGACCCTTCAAGAAATGCTGCATTAGTCTGTCGCTGTATAGCAGGGTAGAAGATCTTTTATGTGTAAATCTTGATATCGCTGACACGTGTAGCTTGATAGAAGACACCGCTAGACCTTCTTTTGCTAACAACAAAAGATAAGGAAGGAGTTGTTGAGGTGTTATGTTAATGGCTGTAGATTAGGTTGTTGTGTACACCAAGCACAAAATCTCTGACACATGAGATGTTGGTGGATGGACCTCTTACAACTGCCAAGATGCGACAACAGTCTTGATGGATATTTAGATTTCCGAATTCGGGTTGGTCAGGAGCAATGCCGTCAATTTGAGGAAGTCTGGACTGTGATGTAATACCATCCCATTGTTCTGAGACAGGAGATTCGGCTGGGATCCAAGGTGATTCGGATTGTCCACTGCCAGATAAAGTAGGTCGAAGAACCAGATCTGCCTGGGCAAGAACGGGGCCACCAGGATGATCTTGCAGAGAGCCTTGCAAATCATGTGTATAGTTTTCCTTATGAGAGGAAAGGGGGGAAACGCGTAGGCAAACATTCCGTTCCAAGGGAAGGAGAATACGTCTTTTGCTTTGCAGAGATGCGAGTGATCTGGCTGTGTCTGAATCAGCTTTCAAGGCATTCAGAGATTTGTCTATTTTTTCACCAAAAAGACTTTCGCCCTCGCACGGCATATCCACTAACTTGTGCTGTACCTCTTGGCAGAAATCCATACAGCGAAGCCAAGCTTGGTATCTGAGAACCACTCCGTTGTTAATCTGATTGAAGCCGATTTCGGGCAGTTCTACAGATATGTTTATGTTGTGATTTGATGCCTCTTGCCCCTCTCGCACCAAAAGCATAGCTTCCTTTCTTTGCTGTTCTGTTAGGTGGTCTAATAGTGTGGCTAGCTGATGCCACATTTACCGGTCGTATCTTGCAACAACAGATAAAGAGTTAGCTGCGTTTACAGTTATTGCCCCTATGGTAAGTACCTTATTCACAAAGGCATCTAACTTACGGTTGTCATTGTCTGGGGGCGTAGGACACTTGGGTTGTGTGCACGCTTTCCGGGTAGCTGCAGCTGATCCGACAGACTCTGGCGTGTGTTGTGATATAAGGCATTTTGGAGTGGACTCTGGAGCCTTACGTTTCTTTTCCAGTCGACCTTTAAATGCCAGTTCCGTAAAGGGACGCTTCATAGTGCGGAGGCCTTCCTGCCACACATGATCAAGGATTGGAACGGAAAAGACAGCCTTTCTCCTCTTTCCCATATGATCAAAGAGGAAGCAATCCTTTTTTTCTTCTTCTGGGATTAGGCCGAACTCCTATATCGTCAGGGGGGGATGGCTGAGCAGGGCTGCCTGGCGCATCCTGGTCTAGGTCCGTGTCCCATGTGTCCGCTCTTCTCGGGGAATAGGAGACAGTGGAAAGCATGTCTTGTGGAGCAGTGTCTAGGTTAGTGTCTACCAGTTCACCTTCTTCCTGTTCTCTCTGTCGTGGACTAAATGTTGTAGGAGGAGGAGGCCTGGAAAGGGATTGCCTTCTAGGGCAAGCTCCATGGTCTTGAAAATAACCAGAAGTGTCCTTTTGTCGATGTGTCACCTGTGGGTCTCCATATGGTTGGACTGTTGGAGCCTGAGGTAGTGGATGTCTGGCATCCAGCTGACCGAGTAGAGACTGAAGAGTGGACAGGACTTGCATAGATAGTAAGGAATGAGTGTTTAAAAGAGGATACTGTGATGGAAACCTCCTATGTCTGCTGACGGCGACTTTAAAGAAGGTGTTTGAGATCCTCGCTGCAGGCCAAGCACAGAAGGATCTGGAAAAGGTGGCTCTGAACCTCATTCTTCAGTATCCGATTCAAAAACCACTTGACAATCGTAAGGGGATGCCTCAAAAGCTGATGTGATTTTGTGTTGCAGAATCTCTTCAGGTAACACGGTTGGAGACCTTTCCGAGGGAGCTTAGTCGAGTGTCCTGGGTCCAGATGGGTTTTTTAATATACCCTTGGGGGATAGTACTTCTGTCTCCATTTCTGAACACCTTGGCCCAGTAGACAATGGATGTGTCTGCTTTGTCGCCAGGGATTTTTTCTTCATCGTCGACGGGGTGGTCATCGACGGGTTGGTCGTCGTCGAGGTGGTAGTAGTCAACAAGGTAATCGTCATTGAGGAAGTCATCAATGGGAGTTGAGACATCGATGGAGCCAAGACCATCAGTGACGACGTTGTCATCATGTTTGACGCCGTCGATGGTGAAGTAGACGAAAGCTTAGACGACGATTTGGACGTCCTGTGGTGTTTTGAGGAAGACTTGTGTCCGGAAGAAGACCTAGGTGATCCTGATGACGAGTGGTGTTTCTTAGCGTTCGTCGAAGAAGGTTTCTTCGCTGAAGAGGTTGAGGATGATGTTGGCCTCGATTTCGATGACAGAGATTTCCGGGATGAGTCCGTGGATTTTGAAGATGGGTGTGAGCCCTTTTCTCTCGGTCCCTTCAACAGCGACTTTTACTAGTGCTCTGAGAAGATTGATTAGAGACTAAGTGGAATTTTTCACCACTTGAGAGAGGTTTTTTTTGGAGGCAATAAATGCTTGGCCTTATCATGGTCGTAGGAAGACTTGGCCTCACCTGTCCTCTACTTTTTCGTCGCTTGTTCCTCAGATCTTGAACTCTGACATGATGGCAATCTTTTATCTGAGGGAGTGGCTGCCCTGCAACTAGGTGATGAGCCGACCTCCGATGCCGGGTAGACTCCTTCATTGAGCCAAGTAATTAGGCGTCTGTTTCTGTCCTTAAGGGTCTTTTGCGAGAACCCTTGAGCGATGTCACATCGTCGGCTGAATGATCGGGTACAGACAATAGAGGCACTCCAAGTGCCTGTCCCCTTCATCTATGTTCTTCAGGCCGCAGGTTTCACATGGCCTGAACAAGGACTTTTTCGGTCCTGAAGATTCCATAATGGAGCTGGAGCTGACCTTTTTCGGTGTCGAAATACTGGAAAAAGCAGAGAAATTCTCTCAGGAGAGAAGCGTGAGGAATCCCAACAGTTTGGAAGATAGTTGAAATCTGAGGGGAAGCTGCGGGGGCCGAGCTATACACTACAACACATTGGTGCTGCCAAAAGCACCCACAATGACGTTGATGGGACACTCAAGGTGTCAACGTTTTTCCATAGGAAAACTACTATATTAAAGTTACCGGGGTTTCCCAGCCTGACGACAGGGAATATTTCACAGCATGTGAATCCATGAAAGATCCAAATGCTGAAGAAGTTGTAGTTGGAGGATCAAAAGGGGAGACAACGGAAGCAGTACCATCAGTGGAGAGGTTATAGGATGAAAAGAGGAGGGAGATTGTACAGGAAAAGTGGTAGCTGGAGGCAAGAGAGATAAAGATAAAGTGAAAAAGAGTAGGAGCTCAAATGTTTGAGGAAGGATACATCAAAGGATCAGAGGTTTCAAGCATTATACATAATGTTATAGCAGAAGAGAGGCAAGGAGACAGGAAGCAAAGGGGTACAGGCTGAGAGACTCTCCATAGTCTGTAGCCATCGCATGGAAGGAATTGGGGCCCATCTGTGGGTACCATTGGACAGATCCTAACCAAGGTTGGAGCTTCAGAGGATCCAGGCGTTCTGGAGGGAAGTGTTGCCCTTGGCGGAGGGAGGTGTGGTATAATTCCTGCAGCCAGAAAAATCTACATCTGAGAGGTGGAAGAAAAGCATATCACCGTTTGTGTCCCAGAGTAAGGGTGGTCTTGCCCACTAACCGAGTGAACAGAACCAGTGGCTGTAGAGGGCTCATGTCTATTCATAAACAGAGATTGTGGTGGAACCATAGCTTGACAGAAAACCAGGAGATGTGATGGGCTCACAGACAGGAGAACTAGAACTTTCAGTGGACTTGCAAACGCAAGGAGAACGACTGCATGTGGTGGGCTCACAACCTCGAGGAAAACCTGTGCATGCGAAAAGACCACGTCGTGAAGAAACACAGGAACCAGTAGTAGGACCAACTTTCAACTTGTATAGCATGACGCCCAATGGCAACCAAAGTGACTTGTTTGTTGGAAAGGAGAAACCACCAATAGACTTATGCCAACAAACATAGGACTCAGGACATTATGTCCTATTCTAAAGTAGGGCATTCTGTACACATTTTATTTATCCCTATGCACTCACTGTTCATTTCGTTTGTACCAAGCCTTCTGGTTCCAACATGTTTTCCTTGTCAAATAAATATGTTCAACCATATACTGCAGTGTTGCTGCATTCCCTTGGGCTTTCGCGGGTGTGCTGCAAGGTGAAGGATGGGGTTGACAAAGCAATGCTCTGCAAATTGTGTTCTTACAGGCCTTAAGAAATAGAATGCAAAGGTGAAGCAATATTACAGACTAGAAACTGCTGTAGGATCACATGATCAAGGCATATGTGGGCTCTAAGCCTTACAAACATGTCAGACGATATGCGAGTGAGCATGGAGGACTAGGGGCAAGAGGGGTCAAGTTTTATCCCTGTATAATAAAGTGTTGAGTCATTCAGTGCAAGGGAAGATATTACTTCAATGGGTGCCGTACTAAAATTCTTTCAAAAGAGGGGGTGTGAGATGAAGCCCTGGAGGGTTTGTCTTCTGGGGCCACAGCCATACAAAACATTTGTTTTGTAAAATCTTATAATTCAATTTAATTAGTAGAGTGTAAACGGTTGAGAACCTCGTTCTGGCGATGTTATGTTAGGTTTACTTAATGGGCACACTTTCACACCAGTGTTCTGCAGAGCTCCTCCATTGCCTTCCATTCGTTTTGGTTTGGAGGATGGAGCACTCGTGCCAAAGTGCATGAATTCCTTGGCTGGTGAGAAAAGACAGTGGCTGACATATTTCGACAAAGCAACTGTTGATCGTATGATTGTAGTTGGAGGATGGAAGATGTGTACCGCCCGATGTCCAATCTAGTTGGTCATGTAGAGCAGATAACGATTACAAAGCCTGGCCATGTTAGTGAAAAGTTCCCGAAATGCATGGCAGATATGTACAGCCTCGTCTTGCTTCATGCACAACTTCAGAGGCAGGCAGAGTAGACCGCTCCAGCTGGTGCTCATCCATTGGATCAAAAGTAATGGAAATTTTGCATGTACGTGCATTCTCAGTTTCAAAGACACCCCAAATCGGGCGTGCCTTCCCTCAAGCAGACTCCGACCAGGGGACCACCTGCAACAGTGCATTGAGGCCACTGATTGGTTGAATGTGGAGCGGGGGAGGAGTTTTAGTTCAAATAGCGCCTTTAGCATGTTAGGTCATTGGCGGCAGACTTGATGGTGACAGGACAGGGTAGAAAGGGGGCGGATGGTTAAGCGCTCTGTTTAGAGCCTTCTACCTAGGCACATTTTGCTTTCTGAGCCAATCAGGGAAAGGTATTTTTTTGATACCCCCAGCAACCCATGTTTGGATGGCATTGCGATGTCTGATACGCTAGTCTGTGTTTATATTTCTATTAATAGGTTTGACTTATGTCATATCTCTTGATCAATCTACAATTGACGAGCCATATTTTTCAGATGTTCATGGATAATGGTGAAAACACTTAATTGCCTCTTTCTCTGAAACAAGAGTTGCATCCTGTCAATAGCTAGATGGATGCAAAGCGGCGGGAGTGCCCCTGGGATGTTCAGCAGAGAAGGAGCTATGGCAGTAGCAAACAAACCCATGTTGATTCTGCACAGTCTATGGGATCCAAGGAAAAGGATGCATATCTTGACCTGTAACACCATTAGCCACATAAAAACACACACATATGCATGTGCAAGCAAGTGCAAACTCTTTACTCTCCCAATTTGTACACCCTGCATCCTTCGTTTTGCTCACAATCACCTCCACCCCGGCACCATGCTCCGAGGAGACCACTGATAATGCAAACCCTGTTAGATCGGGGAGAGCCACATCCCAGTGAGGCCAGCCTGCCGAATAAAGGACACAGAGACCAGTACTACAGCCTGGGGCCTTGTGCTCACAAATGCCTCGTGACACGGGTAAGCCCCTTTTATTTAACACGATGTAGCACATCACAGCTCCATGAAAGGGGCACACACCACACTCCTCCTTTTTCATAATTGAAACAAACCCAAACATGTATCGGCCACACAACTAGAGCAAGCAGGAAACAAACTGTCCAGCAGTAACTGTTCCTAATCAACAATAGTGCCACCTGGTACCTCGCTCAGGTCAGGGGATACCTACTTCAAAATCTTGCACTTAGCTCGGCTGCCGACGGCGCTTTCGCTCAGGATAGTGCCTCTCCCCTCATCCGTCGGGCCATTTTCATTACCACTGGACAATGGTCCTTCCTGATCTGACCCATCGCTCCATAGACCCCACCATCTTGGAGGACTCCTTGACATACTCCTGCCCTCTTGCTAGCAATTGGAAGAAACTGGAGTTTTTCATCACTGTTGCTTGGCTATCAGAGACGGTGACCATTGAGCCTTTTGTGTCCACAACTCTGAACGGTGTGGGATCATGAAGAAGTGACAACTTTCCTTTCAGGGTTTCTGGATCGAACCAGCACTCTGTCACCTACTTCCAGATGTTCTTCTCGCAGTTCTTCTCGCAGCCTTCCGCAGGCAGCACCCAGGTTGAGCAGTGGGGGGCGGTGCGTTATTCTGACAGGAATTGATACAGGGCACCATGTTCGTACTCCGCTTGCCCGTGCGCAATTCGGAACACCTTATTGAGGGTGCGCATCAGCCTTTCCGCTTCACCATTTGCTCAGGGCCACACTGATGTCACCTTCCGGTGTTTCACACCATGGGTCTGTAGGTAGTCAGAGAAAACCCCACTTTGGAAGGGCGGGCAGTTGTCCATACATAGTTCTGCAGAGAGACCATGGGTAGCAAATATCTTCTCCAATGCCGGCACCACATCCTCTAGTGAAGTGGACTCCACCTCCGGGTATCATGACCACTGGTCCACTAGGACCAGGAAGTGCATGTTCCAGCATGTGGATCCAAAAATTGATGTTTACAACCTCCCACGGCAGGCGGCTCCGGTCCATTGACTCAATGTAGGGTTCCTTCTAGTAGGTAATAGCTGCTTGGCACCACACACAGTTGTGGATGAACTCATCCACCTTGTCCTCGGGGCCACCTATAACCAGAGTCGCAATTTGGTTTTAGCGACACCATGATGGCCAATAAGCGTGGCACTAGGCTTGCAGGGATGACCATTCTCGATTCTCTGAGGACCAGCCTCTTGTCCATGAACGTGAATTCGGTCCTTATGTGCCGCATCTGATCTAGTACATTACTAGCCTCTCGAGTGCGCTGGTCCAGTTTTTCAAGGACTCTCTTTGTCCCCATAGGTTACAACAGAATGCAGTATTCAAAAGCACTTATCGCCCGCCGAGACCTCCCTTATGTCGTCAACAGACACGGACACAGGCATCACGGACATCGCCAGGATGTGCAAATATTCTTCCGTCTCCCCTTCCTCCGGGCTCACCTCCTGTTGTCCCACCTCCATGGGGTGGCAAGACAGATAGTCTGCCGCATTGGCGTTCCCCAGCTGGAATGCCAGCTCGATGTTGTAGCTCCTGCAGGGCGAGCATCCACTTCTCGATGCGAGCCAGTGGTTTGCAGGATGATCCAGCCATTACTGGGATCAGAGGCTTATGATCCGTGACGACTGTCACCGATTTTCCGTATGTGTAAAAAATGGAAGTGCTTATAGCCCTATAGTTCAGGCAGGGCCACTCGTTCAATCTGTGAGTATCTCTGTTTGGTTGCCACTGGGCGGTCAGACTGGCCACGGCTCCCCGTATGGTATTTTGGAAGGCCTATGTGGCCGATGAAATTCCAAAGTTAAAGCTTTTATACCTATACAGCCCTCTGTGCGTCGTAAACATTTGTAATGTAGCAGGATTCCAGATCCAACACCAACTGTTGGTAGCCAGATCTGAGGTCCAGCCGGATCTGAGGTCCAGCTCCGACTTACGGCTCTATTCGGAAGACGCATGTCAACACAGATGTGTATTGAGTTTGGCTGTTTGGGCTTTCTCGTAATCACAATGGGAGAAACCCACAGGGTCGGCCCTTCCACTTCCTCTATGATATCCATCTTCACCAAATTGTCCCTTTCCCTCTTGACTTTCTCCCACAAGAGGAATGGTACCAGCCAGTGTTTCAGCGCAATTGTCTGGATGGTAGAGTCAATATGAATGCTGATTGGGTCACCAGTAAGCTTCGCGTCTCCCGTGAACACGCTAGATTACCGGGCCAGCAGCGGCTGAATGTCTTCTAGATACACCTCAAAAGCGAAATTGACTATATGCAGCACCTCTGCAGAGGCACAGCCTAACAGTTTCACATTGCTCGCTTTGGTGACAAAGACTCTGGCTTTGATGGTTGTGTTGAACAGAGGCTACGAACACACCTTCTAGAGGCAATGGGTGTTTTCCTCAAAACGTGGATATACGCACTTGCGTGTCCTTTAAGGGTGGGGCGTCGGTCAGCTGCCAGTAATGTTCCTCCACCATGACACTCCCTGATGCCCCAGCGTCAATTAATACAGGGACCTGGGAGACACAGATGCGGACAACGCACTTAGGTTGGCTCCTCTTAGACACATGCAGCTCTGTCATACTAGAAATACAAAATATGTCCTCCTCATCTTCCTCTTCAGGCTGGTTCACCTCCAAGGGAGGCTGCTCAACATATGCCACAGACTTGGCCCTTCGCTGGGCAGTCTTTACAGTGAGGAAGGTTATATCCACACTGAGGGCACAGTTCGATCATTCTCCTGACCCGCCTTGTTCCACGATGGTTGCTTGCCCGTTTTGCAATATTGTCTTCCCAAAGCACATTGGTCCTCCAGCTTAACTGACTTCATGGTGGCACATAGCTTGTTCGCTCTAACATCCGAAAGCTCATGGGAGCGTGACAGCTCCAGGATGTGCACCAGGGTAATACCGGGCTTACGCAGTATGACATTGCATCTTTATGGACTAAAAGCCCCAAATCAGCTACTGCCGCATCTCATGTTCCACATCCGGCCAGGCATATGCCACTGCCATTCGCTGCAGCCTTCTGTCGAATGAGTCGAGAGACTCTCCTTCCTTTTGCATTGCCATTCTCATGAGGAACCTCGTAGTCCAGGTTCGCCATTGCCACAAAATATTCTTGGAGTGCCGCCTTGGCTGCGTCAAAAGTGCTTTCAAAAGGTTGTAGAGCCTCAAAGATATTGTGTACGGCAGGACTAGCTGAATAAAGCATGATCGAATTTTTTTGTAACATCATTATCCTAGCCCGTAACTGCCAGAAACATTTCCAGATGCTTCACCCACGCAAACCACCTTGGGCCTTAGGTTGACGGGGCACCTGTGACGTTGAATTCTGGCATTGGGGCAAGGTATGCTGAAGGACGCGGCATCCTTTGCCACTGTATCTTTCAAACAGGGATTGCGCAGACGGGTGCGTCACAACCAAACTCACTGCGGGTGGAGATACGAAGGTGGGCCGTGGGCCCACCTGCAGGCGAATGATGCTCGAGTCGTAAACGGGGAACCAGAGACAGGGCGCACCAGCACTCCAAACAGGAGTTGCAACTCCCTCCAGAACCAATATCATTGAAGTACTTGATGAGCAGCAATCTGGCTATGCAAGGCTCTACCCCTGCAAGGGAGCAGTGTCACATAGCTCTCAACTATTTGTGTTGCAAAGGCGGGTGAAACCACCCGATTTTGTTTTTGGCGGGTGAGGAGCCCATTGGAATGCATGGGCGTGCAGGAGGCTTGGCGGGTGAGTCAGCCCTTTACAAGGCGGGTGACACCCGCTAAAAGCGTGTGAGTTGGGAGCTATGGTGTCATTAAAGACAGGGTGCACAAGCACTCCAGGCAAGAGCTGCAACCCCTCTCCCGGTCTGGCGAGGGGTTGGATAAGCACCAATGTACTAGCACCATTTCATGAACTGACTTCACTTCCACTTCTGTGTGCTGATTGTTCAGGTCACGTTCTCTTAAGTTATTCGTTTTTTATATGGAGAGAGCAAAACTCCTAGCCACGAGCAACAGGGCACACAAACCCTTCCTTCTTTGTTAGGAGAGCGATACGAACATTCCGTTCAGTTCCCTTTCAGAATGTTTTTTTCTTTTTTAGCACACGTTTCCATTGCGGACTGGCAGCTCTACTGGAGCCCCGCTCTGGGGATGTGCTGGGGAAATAAGACAGAGCACTCTGAATACACCGCCGGCGGCAGGCCAGGTTATTTATTAGGCAGTTCCGGTGCAGCAGCGCTGCTGGGGCCCGGCCGCTCGCCGGCAGTTGGGGGCTTGTGCAGAGCAGCCGGCGGGGCAGCGGGATACCACCACGTGGACATATCGGCCATGGCAACCTGTTACGTCAGTGAGAGCCACGTGCCAGTGAGGCGTCCGAAGCAAATAAAGGACACATGACCGGTAGTATAGCCCGGGGCTCTGGGCTCACGAATGCCTCGTGACACAGGACAGCCCCTTTCATTTAACGCACACCGTGACGTAGGTAGCACGTCACAGCTCCATTAGGGGGCCGCACGCCACAAACCCCAAAGCACAAATGTGTTTGTAAAATAAAACAGGAAGATGGGCACACATACCAAAAGGGTTGCAGACATACACAACACTAAGTTTCAATGTGAATGCTGGGGAGCCCCAATGCATTACTTATTGATTCTGGAACAGTCATCAGAAATGGGCCGACTCAGCCGCTCATCTTTCCAAAGGCAATAAACTGAGGACTGTTAAAATGGGTAATTACTACTCTGCTTACTAGAATAATTATAGGCAGGAGGAAAACGGCTTGAAACAGTATACAGAAAATGTGATGATCTTTTTGTGTCCACCCCGTGGGAGGGGGGCAGAGGTGAGTTAATTATGGCTATGCTATGGGTTTCTTAAGCAATTGCACCCCGTTCAGGTTCACCAATCCCAACCATACCAAGAGGCAGTTCAGATTACATCCGCAATGGTTTTTCCTGAAAAGAAATCTGCAATTTGTCCTGTACGACCTCTCCCCCTCCTCCCCCCTCCGCAGTGTGTGCTCCAATCAAAGGTGCAAGGTACGAGATCGTAGACACACCCTGCAGTGCACGTTCAAGAAGCCAGCTTCAAAATGGCTTCCTACCATAAGGAACCCCCGCCACCCACAACGGCGACTTAAACCTCCGCATTAATTCTATATCGAGTATGCCTGCATAATTAATCAGGGAGCCAATTGTCAGTGCATCGAAGGTCATGGCTGTTTAGCAACATAGTGAAAAAGATTTTGTGTAAAATGAATGAGTTAAATACATCTTGGATTTCTAAAGGATGAAAGGAAGTAGTGCAACAGGCTTACCTTCAGTTAGCTGGTCCGCTGATTGCTTGGAAACGAGACTAGAGAGCGATTCAACTACCGTGTTTCTTTTTCTGAATCTACAAAAGAGAAGAGCCTTCAGTTGTGCACGTGCATCTGCAGACGTTGTAGAACGACACAGTATTTGAAACGTACTATGTAACTATGCTGCAGGCACTGTCAATTTAAAGTACTTGATGAAAATACAACAATAAATCCTTCACCGCCACATTAAATCAGCGCAATTAAATTTAGAGTGGAAATTTCCTCAAGCGAAACATCACACCCTAAAGCCTTTCTTGAAACAAACATTGGCAAAGCCAATAGTTTTGGCCTTTGTGCACGGACCGCTTTTTAACAGGACTTCAGTGAAGGACACACATACTGCTTATAAATCAAGTGGATGAAGGCAGACATGGTGAAGACATTTTTATTTTTACACCAGTAGCACGTTTACAGCACTAATTAAGCCGTTAAACTTCAGAAGACTGCCTGGGGAAAAAAGCCTGGCAGGCACTTCGAGTGCAAAGTTTGATTTTAAGGCTTGATAAAGGTAGCTCAAAGAGATCCCAGGAGGGTGTGTTTTGTGGAGGAAGTGGGTGGGAACGGCCATAGGGAGCTTCATGGCCATTGGCAGTCAATGAATGGGCAAATGAACACCACCTACAAGCAGTGTGTTCTACCTCAAATGCCATTTCTCCCTAGCTGTACTCTAATGCATTTGTTTTGGCTAATAAGTGGGATATGTTTGGGATATTTCTTCTCTGTGAAAGATAGTGAGCTAAAGACTCTGGGTAAGTCTCTCGTAACCGGGACTAATGTCTGGCGGAGAGACTCGCAGGACCCCCCCTTGTCAATTTGCATATTCAAGTAACTTTGGGTCTCTCCCTAAGTTACTAGGGGAATCCAGACGTTGACCCCTTGCTCACTATTCTTAGAGAGGCAAAGCTCCTCCCTACTGATGAGGTCCAACCAGACCGAAACACGTGTCTGGGGATGCTGTTGGTACTCTTGTTGAGAGGAGAATTGCCTAGCATTTCGGTGCTGGACTGCCCCAGGGCAGGACAAAGACTGATATGTTTGGGATATTTCTTCTCTGTGCAAGATAGTGAGCTAAAGACTCTGGGTAAGTCTCTCGTAACCAGGACTAATGTCTGACAGAGAGACTCCCAGGACCCCCCTTGTCAATTGGCACTTTAGCACCACCTTTTAGACAACTGAAAAGATCTGCGTCTTAAAACGGAAAGCCATATGTAACTGGTAAAGTGGCATTAGTAGTTTTATCTACGATGATTAGTCAATCGGAACCCATTAGTAATAATTGTGTATTTTAATAATGCTTCATGCCGCATTTCTCCCACTTCCGAGCTCTGCAATAGCTGTTATCACCCAATGTAATGGTAATCAAATTATCGACCCTGGAAGTATAAAGTGCTGGGTCGGCCCTTCTGTGGTTTTAACTTCCACAGTCCAGGCATGCACCATGTCAAAGACAAATTGCTAACTCATGATCTATCCTCCTGGGCACATATACAATCTGAAAAGTGAACAATTGTGTAGCACAACCTGCCATAGATGGAGCAAGCACTGTAATAACAGCTGTAATTAGCTGTTATTTCAATAATTAATAGCACTTTTTGATGAAACTCGGAAGGATGAAGGGCTGGGTCAGCCCCAAATGGATTTGAACTTGCTAAATTCATCCTCGGGCAAATGGCTTCCTTAGGAGTAGGTTGGTAAATCTCTGGAATTACCAGCAAACTGTTTTACCGTTAGCACCACTATCCAGCACATTTACCACCAGATTACGAGTGGTGGTATACCATATTAATCCCCATTTTTATAGTTCATAGGCATCCTTGGGGATTTATGCAGACTTACTGAGAGGAGTAATTCCTCCGAAGTAAATCTAGCAATTTTTTGATGTGTTTGTTCAGGATTTAATTCCAGCTCTATATGCTGGAAGCAAATCCTCCATTTCATCTTTAAAGACTGAATTTAGCGGTGTGGTAAAGTTAAGGGCCAGAAGAGAGTATTATAGTTAAACATGTATCCCTCTGCCAAACTCATAATGAGGAGCAAAGCCAAGTATTCGTGATCTATCCCGTGGACATATGTAGAATTTTAAAGGTGAACACTTTTGCAGTACCACCCGTCATGGCTATACCACGTATTGCCAATACTTTTCTAGCTTTCCACCTATTTGTTCTGTCAAATCCTAATTGGCTAGATTTCTCTTTTGAAGGTGCTCTCAAGGGATAAGAATGGGCTCCTTTTGAGTGGTGGCCAAATTGCCGACCAGTTAACTGACCTTTCTGGCAACTGCCCTTGATACAATCTACATTTACAAGTCCCAATCCAAAAAAAGAAACCAAAACATTGTGACTTGGAAAATTGTGCCCCCCCCACCCCACGTTGAGACACTTTGATGCCGATTTACTACCTGAATATTGGTAAAAGACCACCCCCTCGATTACAGTAGGGGGCCCAGACTTCAGAGAAAGAGGATATCTTAAGCGGCTAGGCATATACAGCCCTCGTAAACGCCACTTACTCATTTGCATAGTCATGTTTTATTTAGGAGATTAGAGTACCATTTTATTGGTACTCGACGCTGTGGCAGAGTGCCTCTTCTGAAATGTTTGTGTGAACGGTCTGCAGCTGCCTTCTAAATGGCAGCAGTGGACTATGTAAACCCCAACTACCTGCAAGTCAAACTGTGGAAAACTGCCATTCACGCACAGGGTTCGAAATTAAGATTGCATAAGTAGGAGCTACAAGCATCTCCTGGATAGACAGCATTTGCCAGTCACCAGGAGCTACCCTTGGGGAACAAGGAGATAGTACATAGCGTTCCATAAATCTAACTTCCAAAGAAGATGCAAACATATAATTGTGTCCATTATCTAGAACCCCTTGTGCTTTAAATGTTGTTTAGCTGCACCGTAATGTTTATTTATAAATTCTACCAAATGCACAGAGTTAAATTCACATAATCCACATGTGTGCTTTTTGGGCATCAGTTCGCCTGGTTAGTGTGGAAGATCAGAAGAAGGACACAGACTATTAGATGACATGTTTCAGAATGGTTTGTTAAAATAAGAATTATAAGGCTCAACTATCATTATGGGTGGGCCCTACCTATCTCAATAAGGTGCTCATCAGTCTGTCGTGGAAGTCCAAATAATGAAGTCCGCTGCCCAAAACTACTCTAACTGACCCTACCACTGGGTAAACAAACTTAGAGTCAGAGAACGACTGCACTCTTCTTAGGATAGTTCTAGTATCAGTCTATAGATCAGTATAAAGTCCTTAAAGGGATGGTCTAGTAAAAATTTTTATTTAAAAAATAGATAGGCCACATAAAAAAAAAATACTAGCATCCTCCGTTTTAAAACTTCCTATGTAAAATTTTGAGCTATTCAAGCTCAAAATTCGAAAAAGCAAGCACAGGGGCGCAGCCATTTTGTGAAATGGAGGCCCTCCTGTGCTGGCTTTTGCTTTTGCGGCACTAATGAAGGAAAAGCCAGCCAGCTGTAGTAAACAAAGTCTACCGCTGGGTGGCTTTCCCTTCATTAGTGCCGGGACTCGGAGGACGCGGACCGGAGACCAGAGCAGGAAAGCTGCAGCTGAATCTCGGTAAGTGCTATTTATTTTTTTTACAAAAAATAAGCACTAGCTGCGTTTTTTTTTCTAAGTTTTCCGGGCTGGAGGAGCCCGGAAAACTTAGAAATAAAACCGCAGCTTTAAAAACGTTGTATTTATGTTTGCGGTCGCTTTTGAAGCGACCGCAAACATAAATACAACGTTATTGTGTTGGAAAATGCTGCGGTTTTTCTTTCCAAGTTTCTCAGGCTCGTCCGGCTCGGAGGAGCCTGAGAAACTTGGAAAGAAAAACCGCAGCGTTTTCCAACACAACCGCGTGTGTTTCTGCCTGCTGTGGCTATCACTTTGGGTCTCCGGTGCTCCCAGAGCACCGGAGACCCAAAGTGAAAGCCACAGCAGGCAGAAACACACGCGGTTCCCCGTGGGGAGCCAGAGAGCCCCAAATGGGAAAGCAGATTCAGGCAGACACAACGCGGTTGTTTTCCGCAATGCCGCGTTGTGTCTGCCTGAATCTGCTTTTCCATTTGGGGCTCTCGGGCTCCCCGTAGGGAGCCCGAGAGCCCCAAATGGAAAAGCAAATTCAGGCAGACACAACGCGGTTGTTTTCCGCAATGCCGCGTTTTGTCTGCCTGAATCTGCTTTACCATTTGGGGCTCTCGGGCTCCCGTGGGGAGCCCGAGAGCCCCAAATGGTAAAGCAGATTCAGGCAGACAACGCGGTTCTGTTGGAAAACGCTGCAGTTTTTCTTTCCGAGTTTCTCAGGCTCCTCCGAGCCGGAGGAGCCTGAGAAACTCGGAAAGAAAAACCGCAGCGTTTTCCAACACAATAACCTTGTATTTATGTTTGCGGTCGCTTCAAAAGCGACCGCAAACATAAATACAACATTTTTAAAGCTGCGGTTTTATTTCTAAGTTTTCCGGGCTCCTCCAGCCCGGAAAACTTAGAAAAAAAACCGCAGCTAGTGCTTATTTTTTGTAAAAAAAATAAATAGCACTTACCGAGATTCAGCTGCAGCTTTCCTGCTCTGGTCTCCGGTCCGCGTCCTCCGAGTCCCGGCACTAATGAAGGGAAAGCCACCCAGCGGTAGACTTTGTTTACTACAGCTGGCTGGCTTTTCCTTCATTAGTGCCGCAAAAGCAAAAGCCAGCACAGGAGGGCCTCCATTTCACAAAATGGCTGCGCCCCTGTGCTTGCTTTTTCGAATTTTGAGCTTGAATAGCTCAATATTTTACATAGGAAGTTTTAAAACGGAGGATGCTAGTATTTTTTTTTATGTGGCCTATCTATTTTTTAAATAAAATTTTTTACTAGACCATCCCTTTAAATATCCTCTCGTTACTACTTTAATTCGTCTCGATTTTAAATTGAGCTGGTGAATATTCTTCTTTCCTCAAGACTTACCTATAGGAGTTTCTTACAGCGTTCACCCTCCTAGTTTGGGCTTCTCAGTATTTTCTAGGATATGTTTGTGGTTTGGGTTGGCTGTTCCTCTTGGGTTATTATGATTCAACTCAATTAGATCTTTCCGACCTTGGGACTGTAGTATTTTCCAGAGTATTATCTTTATTGGTCTCCCACTCTTCTTGTTCAGTATTTCAATAGTTAGCTGCTCACGCTTTAAGTTTACTTTAGACTCTTTTCCCCTCTCTCAGAGATTTAGGATATTTTCGTGGTTTGGGTTGGCTGGCCCGCTTGGGTTGGATTGAACTCACTTAGATCTCTCTGACCTCGTGTCTGTTGCCCAGTTTGTCCCCTTTCCTGGGGTACTATCCTCACAGGTTTCCCACTCCTTCAGCTTTTCAATGGTTTGCGTGTTCGTGTTACCACACTTTAACTCTCTTTTTTTCAAGATTAACTGTAACTTTGTTTCATGACTAACAATGAGATGAGTTGTCTGTGGTATAATGATTCCCCCATCGAGGCCACTTGTGACTCACGTACTACTGATTTCCTTCTTAGAAGGGGTAAGGCTTCTGGAGTCTGGTTCTTCAGAATCCTTCTCGCTTGGATTCAACACTAGTATCTTTCCTGAATCCGTGTCTACTTTCTCATGCTTCTCTTCTATGCCGGGTCTCTTGTCTCTTCGTGGGTCTCCAGTGCTCGGATATGGGACCGGACATACTGTGGATTTGCGACAGTGATGGTCTCAACGAGGTTTGTAGGACCAGTAGTCCACTACGTGTCCTCTGCCGTGGTCTCGCCACCACCTGTTCCTGGGCTCTTTACCTTCTGGATTCTCGTGCTGCAGCTACACCGTAGCTCTAGCGTTCAACTCTCTGCAGTTGTGCAAGTTCAAATCTCGCAGGCTCTCTGGTTCCTGCAGGATTCGCGCAGCTCGGGACCACCTCGGCCGACATATGCACTCCTCTCTCTCTCTATGAGTCATCAAGGCTACATTAATAAATATACTCAACTTAGTAAATTGGTTATTCTTATTCAAAGGACCATATTCCTTTTCAGTAAAATAATGAAATATCGGCAGAGTTTTTTCATTCCAGCCTGGATGTGAAAAGGTTTCTGATATTTGAGAGCATCCCATGCAGGCCATCGTGTGTACAGGTTTAGGGAGTTCCTCATAGGAACGGCAGTCCATGTGCCCTAAGTGGGTGTCTCTCTCAGTGAGGTTCCACTTGCCTCAGCCACTAGGGAGGGAATTGCAGAGCAGGTTCACCTCCCTAGCCTCACACAGGAGGGGTTCCGCCTTGGGGTGAAGGGACACATTTATTCGAATGGTCACAATAGCCAATTGTAGCTCCTGGTTTCAAGCTAACCAGGCTCTTCTAGACTACTAGCACGAGTTAAATAGGTCAGAGCACCCTACATTTCAAACCTGGGCACTTGTTGGTGAAGGTGGTCAGGTTGGTTGGGCTCTGGAGCTGCTCTAAGGTGAATGTGTACTAAGAACAAATAAGTGTGCCTGCCTGGGGTTTGGCCTGTTTCAACTTTCCATAGAAAATATCACAGAGGAGAGGTGTGAGAAACCTGAAGGCACTCTCACAACTACTCCCCAGGGATCTTCTGTTCAGTTGGCCAGGGAAGGGTCATAGCTTTTGGATCCACGATCCTGGGGGCGGACAAGCGAGGGAGGATCACCTGGGTGGAGGGTCTTTGGGGATTGGGGAGAGAGGCCGGATGGTGAAATATGGTATCCCCCTTTCCTAACACCGACTTACCCTCCCTTCCCTCGGTCTTCATGGGCTACTTCGATTCATGCCATATTCTTCCCTGCGAGTACCCACCAAGCACTGAGAAGAGGAAGAAGCAACTAGGAGTAATGCACACTTCCTATTCCAAACACCACTCTAGTACTGGGACGAAGAAGAGGAGTATGGAAGCATCTAATAGTGAAGGTCAGGAATGTCCCATTAATTGGGTTCATTATGGTTAGGCAAGGCAAGCCAACAAGTCACCTGAGGCCCCCTAAAATGGCTTAAATGTATAATGACCCAAGCAAACAGGAGGAGAACCACCATGTTTGGAAAAGACTCAGAAGTCTCCACGCCAACATCGATCCCGAAGGACCTACAGCTGGTGAATGCAAACCAGCAGCCTTCGAAATGGAAGTTGGGCAGGTGGGGCTGTCGAAGGGGGGGGAGAAAGAGGAGGAAAGAGAGAAAGAGAGAGAAAGAGAGAGAAAGAGAGAGAAAGAGAAAGAGAGAGAAAGAGAGAGAAAGAGAGAGAGAAAGAGAGAGAGAAAGAGAGAGAAAGAGAGAGAGAAAGAGAGAATGAGAGAAAAAGAGAGAAAAAGAGAGAGAGAGAGAGAGAGAGAGAGAGAGAGATAGATAATCTGGAGCTGCAGGAGCAGCAGAGATGCAGTCCGTGTCTATTGTGAAGTGAGACGCCGAAAAGGGAAGTCAGGACGTGCCCAACGAACATGGCAGTCTGTTTCCCCGCTACAGAGAAGGTGAGCGGGAGCAACAGGAGCCGTTGCTGGGGAGACGCAAAGAGCCGGTGAGTGTCAGAAGGACACAGGAAGACCGGACCACTCCGAGGCAGAGTAGCCGGAAAAGGGGCCAAACAAGGCTAAGGGAACTCATGGTTGCGCAACCTGTGATGGGTGGACCGTATGGTCCGACAACTGCGCCTAGACCAGGGAGTTCCCCACTGTGAAGATTGCAGATATCACAAATCAAGGCAAGGAGAAGCCCAGGGTTCCTGGTTGCGTGACCTGTGATGGGTAGACCGTTTGGGTCTAACAACAACTGCGCCTAGACCGGAGAATCCTAAGTGATGACAAAGGGCATTTGAATTGAGCTACAAAGAACTGTGAAACAACTAGTAAAGCAAGGCAGAAGGTGGGTCAAGTAAACCTATCGTTTTCTTGTGTTGAACATTGAGCGGATGAAATCAGTATAACTGCGGCAGTGAAATCTTGGGCAAGGGAACCCTGAGAGGTGAAAGAACTAAGAAACACTGTCTTGAGGAAGGGAACCTCAAGACCTCCCTTTTTGTGTGAACTGTATTATATTGATCTGGCAGGACAATGTTGAAACAGGCAGCTACTGGAGCTGCGTTGAACTTTGGATAGGGAACTAAAGAAGAACTTTGAGCTAAGAACAGCTGAGACTTTATCTTAAACACTATTTTGTTGACTAAGAAGAATCCCCTACTATTATTTTTAGATGCGAGGGCATGCATAGGTTTTTGACACAGGCAAATTGGAGGGCAAGTTAGGCCTTACACCATCCTGATATTGAAATAAATCATTCTTTGAAACTTGAAATCCGTTGTCTGTGTCATCTCTCGATACCATGCCGGTCTTACAGCGGTCATTGAGGCATGCAAGTAGTCAGCACACAAAAAGGTATCCTTGTGGTCTAGAATTGGTTCAGTGCTGTAACAAAGTGACTACTGGTCGGCAGGTGTACAGGTGGTTAAACCACCTACTCAGCCCCACACTACTACTAAAACAGCAGTGATCCCAATCATAAATGTGAAGCAGATACAGCCCAACAGGTATACCTCCTTCTCCCCTCGTGGTTGTGCAAATACGAGCACAGGCTATATCTTCAGGAGGGGTGTGAACCGATAACCGGAGCTACGCAAACAGCATTAGTACAATGGTTAAAAAATGAAATGTCCAATCAAGATCCTATATAAAGTGGTAATTTAATAAAACAAACAATGCAATGAACTAATCACTCACCCATATAAGAGAAATACAAGATATCACAGACTATTGGAGTGAAAAGGCACCCTGTGTTGATGAGCAGCTGTGCTCGGGACACAGGATTCCAGCAAAAATGAACAAGTTAATTACCATATCTGGTAACGTTCTTTCGCTGGGATGTTCCTCCGACGTATTCCACATCTATGACAGGTAATGTCCACAGCTGTGCTGCTTCGGAACATTTTTGGCAGAGGGCATCCTATGTCGATGGCGTCAATCCGTTGTCCCTCGAGGGCCTCCTTCGAGGGTCGACGTCACCAGATGTTATATATAGGACGCACGGCGCCCGTAGCCTCAGTTATAGTTTTTTCCCAGAACGCGTGGCGCCAATCTCCTGCCGGTATGACTGCAGGTAGCCTTGCAGAAACGTAAGCTGCAACCGCATAGGAAATTCAGTAGAGGGGCAGGCTGGGAGGGCGATGTGGCATACGTCGGAGGAACATCCCATCGAAAGAACGTTACCAAATATGGTAAGTAACTTGCTCTTAGAGGGGATTGTGTTCTCCGAAATATTCCACATCTATAACAGACTCCCAAATCAGTACCAACTTATGGAGGTGGGAAAAGAATTTACAATTTTAGAATGCCCAATGAAATGCCTAATAAAGGACTGCCTTACCAAAAGCCAAATCCTGCCCATGGATGGAGTCCAAGGAATAGTGTCTCACAAAAGTATGGACTGAGGCTCATGTGGCTGCTTCGCAAATATTGCGAATAGGAACGCCCCTCTGTAGAGCAGTGGAGGCAGCCACACCTCTAGTAGAGTGAGCCCATAAGCCTACTGGAGGGTCCTTTCCCGCCAAACGGTAACACTCAGATCATCAAAATGATCCATATGTATAAGGACTGTTTGGAAACAGCCTGACCCAAGCGCCTTCCAGCATAACCAACAAAGAGCTGATCGTCCACTCTGACCCGGGACATCCGTGAGAGATTGAAACTCAAAGCTCTCCTAGGATCCAACCTATGGAGCCTCTCCTCTTCCTTACCAGGATGTGGAGGAGGATAAAACGCCCGAAGAATCACCTTCTGGCTCAAATGGAATTCCAACACAACCTTTGGAAGAAAAGAAGGCCGCACCCGCAGTACAACCCTGTCCTTATGGAAAACAGTAAAGGGTGGCTTTGGTGGAAAGTGCCTGCAACTAACTCACTCACTCTGCGGCAGAAGTAACCGCAACTAAAAACACAGTTTTAAAGGACAACAGTTGCAACTGACAAGAATGTAAGGGCTCAAACGGAGCTACCATTAGGAACTTTAAAACCAAATTCAAATACCATCCGGGCACCTGGAAAGGCGACGGTGGAAACACATTAGTTAGCCCTTTCAGAAACTGGGAAATCAAAGGAATCTTAAAATAAGAACATTCCTCAGACGAGCGCTTAAATATAGACAGCGCCGCCAGCTAACTCTTAATGGTACCCAAGTGCAGGCCCCTGTGGGCTAAAGAAAGCAAAAAAGACAAAACCAAAGGAATGGAACATTGGAAAGGATCCACATTCTGTACCCTGGACCAGTCACAGAACTTTCTCCAACGGCAACGGTACAGGGATTTCGTTGTGAGCCTTCTGGTCAAAAGCAACACCTCCATCACGTCTTTGGGGAGATCCCAATCCTTATACCTCAACCTTTCAGATACCACGCATGAAGGATGAGAGACTTGACCTCTGGATGGAGAACCCGACCCCCCCCCCCGTGAGAGCAGATCATCTCGGTAGGGAAGAAGGCGTGGAGGGCAGATGGACATGTCTAGAAGGTCCAGGTACCACCCTCTCCTGGCCCATGCCGGAGCAATGAGGATCATTCATGAACCGAACCTTCGTAAAAGTTACGGAATGATGTGGACTGGAGGAAACGCGTACAGCAGTGGGAAGGACCACTCCACGCGTCCCCTAAGGCTCCTCTTGGGGGAAATTCCCACGAGCAGAATCTCTCGCCCTTCCGGATGACACTGGTGGCAAAGAGATCCACTTGTGGGGTTCCCCAAAGGGGAAAGATCTCCAAAAGAACTTCCTGAGCCAGCTCCCACTCGTGAGAGACCGTGCTCTGCCTGCTCAGAGCGTCCGCTGCCACGTTTTCGTCTCTGGCCAGATGACCTGCCGAGATCGAAATTTCCTGCTGGATGGCACAGAACCAGAGCTGCATCGCCTCCCTGCACAATGGGAGTGACCCTGCCCCCCCTTTTTTGTTGACGTAGTGCATGGCCACTGTATTGTCCATCATAATCAGGACATTCTTCCCCCGCACAGACGGCAGAAAAGCCTTCAGGGCTAGCCTTACGGGCCTCAGCTCTAACAGATTGATGTGTCTAGACTTCGACGGAGACCAACGTCCGCTGGCTGTCAACTCATTGGCATGAGCGCCCCAACCTGTGAGAGATGCGTCCGTCACAATTGTCACCTCTGGCCATGGTTGCCAAAATGGTGCTCCCTTCATCAGATTGCCTTCGTCGGCCCACCATAGAAGGATCCTGGGCGACCGAGGTCGGAATCTGAACGGGAACCGACATCCTGCCGGAGAACTGCGACCACTGCATCTTGAGAGCCCACTGCAGGGATCTCATTGGCAGCCTGGCCTCGGGCACCAGGAAAATGCAGGATGCCATGAGGCCGAGCAACCTCAAGAATTCGAACGCCGGGAGACTCTGGGCACGTTGAAACTTGTCCACCATCTGCAGAATGTGATGAGTCCTCACTTGGGGAGGCGAACACTGCCCCAGGGAAGTGTCAAGCACTGTTCCGATGTATTGGAGCCGCTGGGTAGGTGTCAACTGTGACTTCTTTAAATTGAGGGAGAAGCCCAGCTTGTGAAGGGAGTGCCAGGGAGTGCCAGGTGATGGACAGATGATCCAGGGCTTGCTCTCGAGAGCGCGCCTTGATCAACCAATCGTCCAGATAGGGGTGGGAGTGAATCCCCCCTTTCCTGAGATACGCTGCCACCACCACCATCAGCTTGGTGAAGACCCTCAGGGCGGAGGTCAATCCGAACGGCAGGATCCGAAACTGAAAATGCGAGTCGCCAAACGCAAACCTCAGGTACTTCCTGTGTTTGGGATGAATCGGCACATGAAAGTAAGCATCCTTGAGTTCTAGAGACAACAACCAATCCTGAAGTTGAAGGGCCTGGAGGACTTGACAAAGAATTACCATCTTGAACTTGTCCTTCCTGAGGAGCTTGCTCAACCAATGCAAGTCCATGATGGGTCTCATTCCCCCCCTCTTTTTTCGGGATCAAAAAATAAGGGGAATACCATCCCTTGTTCCTCTCCGCTACAGGCACCAGTTCTATGGCGCCTTTCTCCAGCAAGAATAGGATTTCCGGCGCATGGAGCTGATCCGGACGCTTCAAAGAGAGCTTCCCCGGTGGATTGTCGGGAGGCCTCTGCCGGAAGGGAAGACAGTAGCCGTGGGCTATGATCTCCAGAACCCACACATCTGAAGTAATGACCCGCCATTCTCCAAAAGTCTGCCCCCAACTGGCGAACCATGGGACATGGCCTCATGACTGAGCGGACATGGCTGCGGCAGTGCCTGAGGGCAAAGAAGCAACTGCCCGAGCGGCATTGGCACCCCGAGTACCTTGCTTTCCACCCCGGGTACTCCTACGGTGGCCCCTTTGACTGGCAGCTCCTCTCGATCTACCAAAGGAAGAGTAGTACCGAAAGGAACCTCCCCTCCATTGCTGTCCCCTAGGACGAAAAGGCGGAGGTTGACGTACTGCAGCGCTCAAAGACTTTGCTGCAGCTTTGGAGGTCTGCAACCTCTCAAGGCTCTCGTCAGCCTTGCTGCCAAACAGATGAACACCATCAAAGGGCATGTTCAGAAGAAGGGATTGCACATCAGGAGCAAACCCCGACTTCCGCAACCACGCAAACCTGCGTATCACGGTGCCCGCAGCCATGGACCGGCTGACAAAGTCTGTCATGTCCAAACCCGACTGAAGGGATTCGCACATGCATCCTTGCCGTCTTGCACGAGGGCTAGAAAACCATCCCTTTCTTCCCCTTCGGGAATATGCTCAGCCGCCAAAGACGCACAGTTCCACAGAGTGTGTGTAAATCTCGCTAAGGCACGAGTAGAGTTGGCTGCCTTCAACGCCATACCCACAGCCGAAAATACTTTCTTCGCCCAACCATCAAAGCCCTTATCGTCCCTATCAGGAGGGATGGTGGGGTGCACAGCCTGCTTTAAGGAGGCCGTAGCCGCCTGCACCACCAAATTCTCCAGAGTAGGGTGCGTCGATAAGTAGCAGGGATCACTACTGGATGGGCTGTATTTCTTCAGAAGCGACGTATTAACTGCAGGTAGACTCTCCGGCGCAGTCCAAGCCGCCGCCACCCTCCTTTGCAAAGCCATGTGAAACGGCAACACTGGGTCCGTCAAATCATCTTGAGCAAAATCAACAGGGGAGCAGACCACCCCAAGTATTCTGTCATCCTTAACATGAGATGCCGATAGGAGGAATTTGCATGCGCCCCAGGCTCAGGTAGGCCAAACTCCACCTCCGGAGAGGTGTCAAGGTCACTAGCGTCATGCAATGACTGACGGAGTTCCTCCATCTGACTATGCCCAGACAAAAGGTCATCAGGGACATCAGGAGACACAGGCAAGGCCATCTCCTCATCAGACAGTTCCTCAACCTCTGAAATATCATGTAAAGGTTGGAAAAACCCCAACCTAGGAGGAGGAACAGAAAAGGGCTCAAAAACAGGCCTCATAGACTTACTGGCAGCCTTCCTCAGAGGTTTCACAGCCCTCAGGGGCACCTCCGTCAAATCCTCCACAAACAGCATCGAGGGCGCCAAAGGAATTGCCGTTGACGTCGACTAAGGCGCAGACGGCGTCGAAGACTTCAAGGCCGGAGCCTCGAGAGCCCCTCGACGGACACGGCGCCAATGGCGTCGACGCCTTCTTGGAAGGCTTCATAGGTTCCGACGGTCTCAATGGCATTGAGGACTGGGACCTGGATCTGGCACGGCTATGGCGATCTCCCTTGTCGGAGCGTGACCTCGACGGCTCCCGATGATAGCGCAGACCGCCCGAGCCCGAAGACATGCGAGTGGTGGACCTAGCCCTTTCCCCGCCGGCTCCTTTCGAAGGCGCGGCTGGAACTCTGCCTTGCGACTCGAAAATCGAAATCATCTGCTGGCGGAATGCATCCCATTTGGCAGGCGATGAAGACTTGGTGGGACAAGTGACGGGGAAGGTGACTGGTGATGGTGCTTCCTAGAATGCCTCGATGAGGTAGAGGAATGGCAGGAACCACTCCTAGGCCGAGACCCCCTGGATTTTCGCCGACGTGGAGAGTCGCCTCTCGAGTCGTTGGTGGAAAGCCCGGCGGACTTCGATTTACGGGGCTTAGACACCCTACCTGCCTTCAATTTCCCCTTAAGTTCCTGCAAGGCCTTAGACGTCAGGAACCGGCAATCCTCGCAGTCATCGGTGGCGTGGCTTTCGCCGAGGGACCAGAGGCAGATATTATGCGGGTCCGTGATGAACATCTTCGAACAGCAGTCCCGACATTTTTAAAGCCAGACTTCGGGGTAGTAGAAGAAGATGAAGACATCGTACACGAAGAAAGAATCGAGTGCGCTGAGATTCCAAAGCAAACACTTTTGCGGAAAAAACGGAACTGGGGCTACGGGTGCCGTGCGTTCTATATATAACATCCAGTGACGTCGACCCTCAACGGAGGCCCTCGAGGGACAACAGATCGACGCCATCGACGCAGGACGCCCTCTGCCGAAAATGTTCCAAAGCAGCACAGCTGTGGACATTACCCTTCATAGATCTGGAATACGTCAGAGGACACAATCCCCTCGAAGTCAGGGTTCAAGTACGTTTCTTTAAAAAGGCAGACAAGAGAGGTTTAAAAGTCACTATAGTTTATATTTTGTTTTTAGGGCTGAACAGCGTTGAGCCGGGCTTCGAGGGGATTTTACTATATTTGAGCTGGTGCCACGACTTGAGTCGTGTTGTCCCTTTTGCAAGTCAGCATTGAGCTGGTTTGATGTGTGGGATCCTGTTCAATTAAATCGGGTTTGAGGCAGTCAAGTTGATGGCTTTAAGGTTCGAGGCAGTGGCCGAATCTGTTGGGAAACTATGTTTCTGCTGGGTCGAGTCACTGTTCAATACAGTTGCTTCCATGAAGTCAAGCCAGTCATATGTTCGTTTCCATGAGCCGTGCCGCGGTCCAGATGGTTGAGAGGCAGGTAAGCAGTTTTAAGTTGCATAGAGTGCTGTGAGAAACCTGAAGGTGTCTCCCTAACTAGTCCCCAGGGATCCGTCATCCAGGTGGCCAGGACACAGCCATCGCTATTGGATCCAGTTCCTGGGGGTGGACCAGTGAGGGAGGATCACCTGGATGGGGGGTCCTTGGGGAGTGGGATACAGATGGGTGAGACGCGGTATCCCCCTTTTTTCAACACCTTTTCCCCATCCTGCCACGTAGGATATTCCAAAACAACACCCCCCGCCCCACTTTTCTGGCACAAACACTTTTTCACAACACAAAAGACAACAGACTAACACCAGAGCTGTTTACCTGACATGCCCCAATAAAAGGGTCAGGCAAAGTCAGGCAATTGGTCAGAATCACACACTCCTGACGGCCCGTTCCCTTCTCCACAGGGATAAAAGTTGGAGCACAACAGCACAGGACGAGCAAGGCAGACCGCATGACATGAGAGCTAACTCAGCACAGCAGTTCAAGAGGAGGAGAAAGGCGGCGCATAACGACAGGGTGACAAAGAGAGAAGCGACCTTGCCCTTTCCGACCAACACCCGTGAAACCTGCGCGGATGGAATCATAAGACCGCGAACAATAGCCAGCGTGTGTTGCAGTAGATGTCAACGGAAGATGAGACCCTCCTCCGCTGATTACCATGCCGGGGAGAGACGCTTGTCTCAGTGGTACCAACCTTGACTCCAAGGAGAAAGAAAGCCAAGCGGTTCATCACAGCTGGTGAGTCGAGGAGAGTCGATAAGAAACCGAACTATGTTGAACGAAAAGTAGCAAACGGCTAATTTGAACTTTGAAAGGCTTAAAGAAACTATTTATAAAAAAGGGGGGGAAACCAGCAGCAGAGGAGTCCAGCACCACGTGGGTGCTCACGCAGGAAACTCTGGGTGGTTACCCGATGGTAGAAACTACCATAACCAGAAGGCCTTGGGAAGAGGCCAGAAGAGGTCAAAGTGATCATACAGGGGTCTTGTAAAATCCTCTCTACCGTTGGAAGTCTTTGCCCAGCAGATGATTGTGAAGAAAAGGGAAGTGAATCCTGCTTGGTGAAATTAACGCATGAACAGTGTGTTGACAGGAGTGATCCCGACCGAGGGATGTCCACAGTGAATTGTTTGAAAAGACATTCAGACTCTTGAATGCAAGTAGTATTGTAAGACCAGGAGAAGTGGATTGTTCCCCTGGGCATTGGGATCCGCATCCGGCAGAGGGAGATTCCAAAAGAAAGGCCTGAGCCCGATTGAGGGAAGTTTGGGGTCTGAGCCTGGGAGAGGGAGACCGAGGGGGTGGAAAGTCATCACCCCAAGGCTCATTTGGAAAGGAACATTTTGTTTGTTTGTTGAATACATCAGGCCCTCAAAAGTCAAGAGACTTTTTATTGAAAAGACACTTAACCATTGAAGAAGCCGATTGCTCGTACGGAACTGTCGGCTCGTGCTGGGAAAGCTCGAGTGTGTACTGTGCTCAACAGATCCACCTTGTCCCATGCTCAAAACCTGCGGAAGGGGGACCCCTGGCGATCACATCCTGACTTATTTGTGAACACTTTTATTGAAAATCCTATCCCACACTCTTTCTGTAATTAGTTGAAGGGATTTGGCAATAGTTTTTTTTGTATAGGCCTTTTACTTGGACAAGACGCCACAAGGACTGCCTTATTTTTTGTTTGATGGTTGAAGCTTGCTCCTATCTTAGATTTAGGTTAGGCGTTTTTCCACCCTGCACGTAATAGTTTAATAAACACCCTTGAACTGTGATCACTTGTGTCTGTCTTTACTGTTGCCACCATGAGTTCCTTACAGTGCCAAGTAAAGCATCATGGTTCATGCAGCATCTCGAAGCGAGTCTAGCATGGCTGAACCAGCTCTTAAGGTGATGAAACATGGTTCCAGCCGAGCGACGTCTGGGTTGCTGGGAGGCACAATTCACGGTGCCCAGAGACAAGGCGGGTCTTTAACTCTGTTCTTCCACTCAAGGAAACTGGTCTGAAACCTGCAGGGGTTCTTTCACCTCTAGTGAGCATGATCCTGGTCCCAGTGCACAGGCAGAAGAAAGGACTTGGTCCAACTGCAATGTCACTGCCACTGTCCCCTGGGGATGGTTAGGGAGCAGAGCTTGTGACTGCCTACTTTTTTTCTCCTATATTGCAGAGGACTTTGGAATAGGCTGCATTCCCAACAGAGGCCCAGTGAATCCTTGTAAGAGTTAAAAAATGAATCAACTAACAGGATCTCCTGCCCTTGTAAAGGTAAACTGCTATAGCGAAATCGTCCAGAACAAGCCTCTTTCAGGGGTCCCATCCAGTGTGAGGTAACACGTGTCTTTTGCATTATGACATCATACCCAGAGTGCTTTGCAGGATGTTGTGGAGAGCCCTAGCAAAACCCAAGAGGGTGTCACCCCTCTCCTGGCCTACCCCCTCTCCTCTAGGATACTCTAACTCCACCCCTTCCCATGTCTCCTGACTTCCGAAGGATTATGGTGAACAGTACCTTGGTGTGAGAGTGGCTTATGTCTGGGCTGCTTTTGAAGCACCAGTTCCCAGAGGGGCTCCCACAGAGGGTGCATGTGCAATGTGGGGGAAAGGTGTTTACCTTCCTCAGAAAGATCCAAGAGGCAGCTTCCTGGGCATTTTCCCACATGGGTGTCATGGACACAACACACTACAAGCTCCAAGAACTCCCGGCATGTATACCACAGCAATAGCCACACTTCAATAATACTTTATATACAAATAAGCCTTGTGGAGATTTACTCCAGGGCTCTGTTCATACAATGCATGGTCTATTAGTGTATTCTTCCCATTTTAACACAGGATCACTACACCATCTTAGACATAATGGATGTTCAAAACTAATATTCCATGTCCAGATCTATTTGATTAGAGTGACATAACTGTGCACTTCTTAAACAAAACTATATTCCTCCTTTATCACTAAATAGAATATGCATTCATATATACATGAAATTACAGTGTAAACCAAACATTACAATGTTCACAATCGAAATTCCTTAGGATTGATAGATAATTCTAAATGGGCTGGCTCCCGACCTTCGACAAATGTGGAAAACAGAGCAGAGGAATGTCTTGAGGAGTATAGGAAGAGTGGATCCAAAGGGTACAGTGTAGCAATATTTTGCAGATTTACAAAGAGTGGTCAGAGAGTGGAGCCAAGCAGTAGTCTACGGGCCTTAGTCATGTTAATGAGGTTGAGGTCACCCATGATGCATGGAGGGACATCAGCCGGGAGAGTTTTCAACAATAGGTCGAGATCATGCGTCCCCGATGGGGCAGTAACTGAGCTGCATAACGAGCGGGGAGCAAGGAGCTGGAGAGAGATGTGCTCAAAAGAAAAGGAAAAGAAGGGGAACAAATTTTGTGATTTTGATAAGATACATCAAAAAGTAGGAGGAAGCAGACTCAGTGTGGAGGGCAACCAAAACATCTAATTAAAACGATTTAAAACATAACGCCATCTTTGAATTTAGTCATTCACATAGTCCATACACATATACAAAAAATATAAAGCGCTGTTCGCTACTTTTAAATGATGCATTAAACACACAATTATTGAGCTAAAGTGCAAGCGCCAAGCATGATCATTAAAGAATAACAACTCAAATGTGCAAATTCGTGACCTTGGGCCTCATTCTGACCGTGCCAGTATCCTGGCAGTAGAGCCGCCAAGATGCTGGCAAATATAGTTACAGTTTCCAGCACCCGGTCCGGCGGCATTGCCGGATTACCGGTGCCGGTAATGAGAGCTTTTTTTGCCGGTAGGGCGCCTGGCTTACCTCCAGCTTGGAGGTAACCTATGTACCCCAGCACCAAACCCGTAGTCGGCCATTCCGGTAAAGTGCCAGTATTCACGAATACCAGCACTTTTTTTACCGGACTGGCCCTCATAGAATGAGGCCCATTGTCACAAGCAGAAAAGTGCAAGCAATGGGGCCAGCAGCAGCAGTGAAAACAAAAGGAGTATCAAAGCTCAATAGAGCCAATAAATTCAAACCCTGCTGGGCAAAATAGCTACATTTGAAAAAATATATATGAAAAAATATGTGGCTCTAATCATGCCATCACAAATGGGTTAGCTTCATTCCACATGTAGAATTTTACATAAGGACAAAGGAAGAGCAGCAATAAGTCTAACATAATAAAATGCTCACGTGTGTGATGATGGACATTGTACGAATGTCCAGCAGCATGGACACCAGCCAAATCGGCTAACATTCTAGAATATGGAAATATAGGCATTAATATGCAAAAGAGCCCAAACCGATGCTAAAGTAGTGCCCCATGTAGGAGAGGAAGGGAGGCAGGAGAGCAAGAAGAAAAATTCAAGTTCAGTAAAGTGAGAAAGGAGGAGTGGAGGATAAGACTGGTGAGATGGATTCAAGGAAGATATCACAAAGCAAATTACTCACAGTTTTAAACCTAGATGAGCAGCCATGTAACAGAGGCTGGGCAAAGTATAGGGGAGGGCGAGTTCAGCTAACATGCAAAGCGGCAATACCCTTTACCAAGCCTCTGTGCTAAGCCACCCAGGTGAGTCTGCCCAGTAACAAGGTGTAATCAGCAAGAGGCTAGGTCATGTGGGCCACTTGTGGCCCAATCAGCCTCTGGCAGCAACAAAAGAGGCCAGTCAAGAGCTCTAGATGGAGGAAGAGCTTGCCTCCATCCTTAGGCTGGCTGGACAAGGCCTGCACAAAGGCTCAGAAAGCTCTCCGTCAGCAGACAGCAGGCAGTGGCAAGTGTGAGGAGGGCACACAGAACCCAATATGCTTTAAGGACCCCTAAGAACAAAATGGAGCAATGTACCTTGCTTGTTACAGGCGAGTAGAGAATTCACAACTAGACTTCAATAAATGGAATAAAGCACTCCCACTGTAATTTAGAAGGCTATTGCAAGTCACCAAGTAGTTCTGCGAGCAAATATGGGCACAAGGCAGGTTTCCTTTAGTAGGATACAGAAGTCTAAGGTGACTTGCAATATTCTTTTAGCAAAAGGGATATTTTGTATCCCCTAAATACATGGTCAGTCAATCATCCAAATTAACAAACTATCATTTGATCGCTCTGATGCAAGAAATAGTCCAGTTGTTGAATTGTTTAATAAATAAATCTAGATTCGGCTCAGTTGGGAAAACACCCACCATTAGGCGAGCCTGCAGACAGATTTATGCTGTTCTGTGTTAAACCTCAACAGTGTGCTAAATTTACAGAGTAGACAAATGTCTCATTTACCAACTGATCGAATTCATAACGGCAGTTAGTTCAAAAGAATGGAATCTGGGCATCAAATGCAGAATCCCAAAATAGCGAATTTCTGGACCCCATTTCACTGCATATTTATGTGGGTTGGAGGGGGTAATAGAAATGTGGAGGGTTATGGGGAGTGGTGCAGGTGGTCTCCCCATAATAATATATATATACACATATATCTCAAATGGGGGACACACACACACAAAAAGTAATACAAAATAAAATCGGCATTTTGTGATTCAGTATTTTATTTTCAACAATATCACGTAGATCCAGAATCTGAAAAGCTAGCAACTGCTTTAAATACATGTTTAGTGGCTGTTGTATTCTGCAGGGAGCTACTTTTCACCAAGTGTGCTGGCTCTGGCAGCAGGCATTGTGACATGGATCAACAGTAAAGTAAGGAACAAGTAACTTACCTGTAACTGTTGTTCTCCAGCATGGGTCTGGCATGGATTCACATGCTCATGAATATTCCCCGTCGTCAGGCTGGGAATCCTCGGTAAAGAAAAAATCAGTATCAGTTTCGTTTCTGATCTGTCTTTCTTAGTAGTAACCAATCACTGATCTCTGGGTCATACTGTCCCCAGCCAATGACTGCCCTCTCCCTAAGCCCGCCTCTGGCAGCCATCCTCAGATTTGGTGGCACGCAAAGTGGCAGTATGACCAAGTGAAGAGCCGCAGAGGGGTAGGCGGGAGGGTTCGCATGTGAATCCATGCCAGACCCATGCTGGAGAACAACAGTTACAGGTAAGTAACTTGTTCCTTCTCCAGCATGGGGACTGGCATGGATTCACATGTTCATGAATAAAAGAATACATAGCAGTACACATGCACAACCATGGGAGGCGGCAGCAGGCTCAACATTAAGCAATACAACAACTCAACATTAAGCATCTCTTACCTCCTCACCAGGCTCACCTTAGGCGAACAGGTTGCGCAGCACTGCTTGGCCGACCCTGGACTCCTCCCTGGAGTCCCGATCGACACAGTAGAATCTTGTGAAGGTGTGCGTCGACCTCCACGTAGCAGCCCTACAGATGTCCAGCAGGGTTACACCAGACAGGAACGCCGTGGTAGCAGCGATCGCTCTGGTCAAATGGGCTCTCCGACGGCCAGGCAGCGGTCGGTTTGCCAACCGGTGACAATGCATGTTGCAGCCGGAGAGCCATCTGGAAATGGAAGTCTTCGAGAGAGCCTTCCCTTGATTCACAGACCCAAAGTTCACGAATAGCTGTGAAGTCTTCCGAAAACTCTTCGTGCGGTCCACGTAGAACTTCAGCGCTCTGGCTACTTCCAGCGAGTGCAAAGTCCTCTCGGCCGGCGTCAAAGGCGACAGGAAGAAAACTGGTAACACCAAGGGCTCGTTGAGGTGGAAGTCCGACGGCACCTTGGGCATGAAGGAGGGGTGTGTCCGAAGCACCACCCTTGTGTCATGAAAAGTCAAGCATGGAGGCTTGCAAGATAGGGCCTGAATCTCTCCCACTCGTTGTGCAGAGGTGATGGCCAAGAGGAACGCTGTCTTCCATGACAGGAACTTCAAGGGCGCCGAGTGCATAGGCTCGAATGGGGCTCCCATGAGCCTGGTCAGCACCGCATTAAGCTCCCACGCCGGGGCAGGAGCCTTCACCGGCGGGAATGAACGGAATAGTCCCTTCACAAATTCCTTTACCAGGCGATGAGACCACAAGGACGCCTGTCCCGTATGTCCTGGTATATTGGGAGATGGCAGCCAGATGTATTTTTATGGAGGTGTGAGCCAGTCCAGCCTTGGCCAGCAACAGTAAGTACGGCAGCACTTGAGGGGCCGTAATCTGCAGAGAGTTAATCTTCTGTGCACGGCACCAGACAGTGAACCTCTTCCATTTATGACCATAACACTTGAGAGTTGAGGACGCCCTAGCCTTTGCAAGAACCTCTCTGCAATCAGCCGGGATATCGTACCCTCCAATCTCTAGTGCTGCAGGAGCCAGGCCTGCAAGTTCAGCGACTGTGGGTCGTGGTGTAGAATGGCGCCTCCTTCTCTGGAGAGAAGATCCGCGTCTGCCGGCAGCCTGACTGGCGGGGACGTTGACAAGTCCAGAAGGTCCGGGAGCCAGATCTGCCTCGGCCACGCCGGTGCGACGAGGATCATCCTGCACCTGGACATCTTGAGTCCGATGAGACGGAGCAGCAACGGCAACGGAGGGAATGCGTATAGAAACAGGCCGCCCCAAGGGAACGAGAAAGCATCGCCCATGCTCCTCGGCTGTGGGAACCTGCTGGCGAACTCTGGCACTTGGAGTTCGTCGCCGTCGCGAACAGGTCGATCTGGGGTTTGCCCCATCGTTGGAAGAGTCGATCCACTTGATCCTGTCGCAGTTCCCACTCGTGGCACGAGCGCAGCTCCCTGCTGAGTGAGTCGGCGATGGTGTTTTTTTATTCCTGCCAGGTGGAAGGGAACCAGAAACATCCCCTGGGCGACGGCCCAGTGCCACAGATCCTGGGCCTCCTTGGATAGGGCTGGGGATCTGGTGCCTCCCTGCTTCCGCATGTAGAACATCGTGGTGGTGTTGTCGATGAAGATCCTCACCACCTTGTCCTTGAGGGACGGGAGGAATGAGCATCTCCTTTACCTCCAACAGCAGTTGAGGGACATGATTCTCCTTCCTGGCCACGGGAGGAATGCAAGGGCACCTCTTTAGGAATTCTAGTGAGTGCCCGTTGGCCAGGGTGTCCAACACCCAACGATCGGTGGAGATGGACTCCCACACCCTGACGAACTTCGTCAGTCGGCCTCCCACTGGGGTGCTTCGGTGGGGGCCCGACCACCCGGCCGGGTCAGCTTGAGCCATCCTTGTCGTCGGAGGCAAACTCCGTTGCCCAGTTGGCGAAATCCGGTATCGGCAATGTCACACCGTAATGGCGTGATCCGACGCCACCTCGCCCTCCTGCAGTATTTCTAGGGCCTCTGCCCTTTTTTCATCAGGCAGGAAATCTATCAGGGGCGCCATCTTGAACCAGAGCTCCCTGTCGTAGCGGGCCACGATTGCTAAGGCATTGGCCGCCTTAATCGTCGTCGCCGCCGACGAGATGACCCGTCATCCCATAGAGTCCAACTTCTTGCCCTCGCTGTCCGGTGGGGAAGTGGAAGTTGAAGACGCCGCGCCCGCTGCCTTCTTCTTAGCCGCTGACGAGACGACCGAGTCCGGCGTGGGCTGGGCCCTGAGGCACAAGGGGACGGCATCGGGGACTCGGTACTTCTTCTCGTACCTGTCCCTCTTGGCGGGTGTCATGGCAGGGTTCTTGAGGACGGCAAGCCCCTCGTCCCAGATGTCGTCGAGTAAAGGCACAGCGAGGACCGTCTTCCTCTTAGCCTGTCGTCGTTGGTACAGAAACCCCTCCTTGTTCTGTTCTTCAGGGCAGAGCTGGAAGAGCTCGGATGCCCTGGTTATCATGGCATGGAAAGAGCCAACCTCATCGGCTGTGGACGCCTGTGGGGGTGTCGAAGGGATGTCTGCTGTGTCATCGCCGCCGTCGTCCGTCCCCGTCGCCGCATCCGTCGCCGTATCCTCTCCCGGCGAGGGGGATGAGGGGTCCACCGGGCCTCGCAGGCACTAAGGGCAGAGCGGGGTGGACTCTTCTCCGCTTGTTCAGAGAGTTTCCTGACGGGCCTGGTTCTGGATCCTCCGTCGGGGTCCTTGGTAATCTCGTCCTTATCTCGGTACATATGGATTGGATTGCCAACAAAATGGCCGCCGAGCTATCCTGGGGCTCGGGCAATGGCTGCGACGGACGGGAAGGCCTTTCCACTGGGCCCTGTTCGTCATCCTCGTCGCTGTCTTCGATCACGTCAGCAGGGACCGTCCCCTGGGATCGAACCTTCTCGAACCTCTCGTTGAGGTTTATGAACCTCTCGTTGAAGCCTATGGACCTTTCGTTGAGGCCCCTCTTGGTCTCCACCAGTTCCTCCTCAGAGTCTGATTCCGAGTCTGAAGCGGCCACCGCCCCCCCTCCCTCTTTTTCAGCCGGGGGCTTCACGGGGGTCTTAGCGGTGGGCTGGAAAGAGGATTCCCTCCGTGGTGGGAGAGATACTCTGGGCCCAGAGGCCGTTTCCACTGGCGTAGTCTCAGCCGGCTCCGCCAGGGTCGCAGAGACCACTCCGGTAGAGGCCGTAGCCGGGTGGATCAAGGCCCTCACCACCTTAGGTGCGTGCTGGGCCTTCGCCTTGAGGGGAGGGTCAACGCCTCGCTCCCCCTTCGAGATCGGGTCCGCTCCAGCGGCCTACCCGGGTTCTCGGACTTCTTCCCCAAACCAGAGCGCTGGCTCGTGGTCGAACGTGCCGGGAAGCAGCGCTCCGAAGAGCCCGACCTATCGGCGCTCCCGGAGCCCGCAGACTCGCGGTGCTTGGCCTTATGTTGGGCCCCCATCGCTGGGGCGCCCTCAAAGGACTTAGAAGCCCGCTCAACCTTCTTCGCCTTCTCACTTACTGTGCCCTTCGCCAGCCAGGAGGCGAGGCGGGAACGACGATCTTGTTTGGTCCGTTCCGACAGGTTCTTGCAGAACGCACAGTCCTTCTCCACATGCGTCTTGTCCCCATGGAGGCAGTAGAGACATCGCGTATGCTCGTCCTCCCTGAAAACGTTATATAATCCGCATCCAGGGCAGTTCCTGAACAGCTTGGATACGGGCGTCGAGCTTCCTTTGTCCTGGGCCATGTCTGTTGGGTAGGCCGCAGATCTTCCGGAATCCTCCAAGAAGTGTAAAGTCGACGAAAACTTCACCCTTGAGGGGCGTAGAAGAATTCCGAAACGGGTCCCCGTTATCAGAAGTAGAAACGGAGGAGCTTGAAGCTCGATTAAACCTAAAAATGACAAAATCTCCTGAAAAAAGCGTGAAAACGCATTAAAAAACTCGAGAGCTAAGCACGAGGACTGCCAACACTTGAGCGTGCCGTAAAAATCTGAGGATGGCTGCCAGAGGCGGGGCTGAGGGAGAGGGCAGTCATTGGCTGGGGGCAGTATGACCCAGAGGTCAGTGATTGGTTACTACTAAGAAAGACAGATCAGAAACGAAACTGATACGGATTTTTTCTTTACCGAGGATTCCCAGCCGGACGACGGGGAATATTCATGAGCATGGGAATCCATGCCAGACCCCATGCTGGAGAACAGTGATATAACCTCTGTGGAACAACATTACATGCAGGCTTTCATACAGATACAGCAGGCTCACATATATTACAAAAGAACATTGATGAAAGGTTACAAAGGAAATTATTGCAGGTTCCAATTCCCATGTACTAACGGAAAACCAAGTTAGCAGTCCTGCAAACTAAATACAGGGTTGTCCAGCTCCAGGCCTCGAAGACCAGAATCCCAACTGGGTTTCAGAACTTCCCCTCTAATATTCATGAGAAAGAAATTTGCATACATTTACAATCATTGTATGCAAATGTATCTCATGATTATTAATGGAGCTGGACAACCCTGAACTAGAACATCACAGCATAAAATGATGGCATAATCCACTGATGAATAAGTATAGCCTGAACCAGAGTAAAATCAGTCTGGCTTACCGCTGGCACGTGTGCAGGGCTTCCTTCATTGTACTAATTCCCATTTGGATATCTTGCTGTTCAAACGTCATAGCAGCCTGCATAACTATGATGGTGCTGTACCCAAGAGCATGATACATGCTGTCTTTGGCCCTGGGAAAGTAAAACAAAAATGTTAATACCAAGTATCCTACTGTTATTTTAGGTATGTATGGTGAACTCCCTGTAAATAAAAAGTGGCAAAGGTGTGGCATCACGTTTATGAATTAGTTTCATTTTACAATCCAAGTTGTCAGAAAGAGAAAAAAACATCAATGTTCAGACTTCAATAATGCTTGTGAGTAAATTAACATGTTCATCATCCTTATAGCCTCTGAGAATACATATACTGTATACAAAAGTCTGTCAAATCAACACATCATGCAGGATGCACGACAACATTTAGAGCAACAAAAGAAATTCAAAAGCCCTGGTGCTGGACTGGAGAATTTCAGAAAAGCATCTTGGAATATGAAGCCTGCACGCCACGCGGATGTCTTCCCAAATGACCAACTTCTCACCCATCAACCTGTCACTGGAAAGGGAACTGAGAAGACAGTCGCCCTCAACTACATGAGTAGATCTTCAAAGAATCTCTTGCAAGAGGACCAGACCTGCTTGTGGCCCAGATGCAGCATTGAGATCACAAACATCCAGGTCTGCAACAGAAAACTCCTCCTAGCGGATAAGGACCGCCTCTGGCTTCCTATTCTGCTCAAATTTTCTGCTCACCTGGTCAACCACAACATGCTGCTCAACACCTTTGCCACCCAAATGGGATTTGAAGAGCCAGTCATTTGCTGTCCATATGGGCTTCTGTACATATCAATGATGTTCAGTAGCCTGCAGAGTGCCACAAGGATCCATCTTCTCCACAGTCTTCAACCTCTAACACTGAGCTACCACTGGGGGAACTTTGTGTAGAACTCAACATCGAAATCCCCTGGACTGCAAACAACACAGCTCTATTTGAAGGTCAGCCGAGTCAATGACATTTACCCGATAAAACGCTACTTCTCTCATTCAACTAGAACTCCATATACCATCCCGTATAACACATCCAGGCTTGTTATGTTATGTTAATTACACTTATAAGGCGCCAAAGCCCGCAGGCATCCAGGCGCCGAAAGACAGAAGAAGTTGCAGACAGAGCTGGAGTTATTCTATTCAAACAATATAGTCTTCAACTGTTTACGAAAAACAAGGTGGTTTTCTGTCAGGTGCATCTGTGTCGGAAGAGAATTCCAGGCTTGCGCGCCTCGGACACAAAAGGCCCTACCTAAACCACGAGACCTTTTTATCCGGGGCAAAGCTAACAGAGACCCAACCGAGGAACGTAAGCTTCTTGTTGGTTGATAGACATTTATCTTTTGCTTCAAATAAGCCGGAGCGTTTCCAAAAATACACTTATGACATGTGGTAAGTATTTTAAATTGGATACGAGCTGCCACTGGAAGCCAGTGAAGTTTTCTTCTGGCCGTACTGGTGGGTTCCGAGCTTTTCATCTGGAAAACGATTCTAACAGCTGCATTTTGTATCTTCTGCAACTGTTGGATGTCAGCTTTATTAGCTCCCCCCAACAGTGCATTACAATAGTCTATGCGGTTAGTATTACTGCTCTCACAAGTTTTATGCGATTTTCTACTGAAATCAACGGGGCTACTTGTCTCAAAACCTTTAGGTGGTAGT
The DNA here is from genome assembly GCF_040938575.1 of Ambystoma mexicanum. NCBI lineage: Eukaryota > Metazoa > Chordata > Amphibia > Caudata > Ambystomatidae > Ambystoma > Ambystoma mexicanum. The sequence continues at coordinate 1,354,285,411 of NC_090935.1, read as the reverse complement.
TTGTGTGGGTAGTGATGGCAGTAACATGTGCCTCACTATCCAAACTTTCCTCCATATAGGTACCCAAAGTCTTAACTTTCTTTACGGTTTTGATTTTAGCACCTTCTATCATAAAACAATTATAGTCTGGGCTTAGTTTGAGTTGGGCATGCTGGGAGCCGAAGAGCATCAGCTCCGTTTTCGCAGCATTCAAACAGAGCCAATTAGTTGACATCCATTGTTTTATGACTTCATATGCTTCGGCTACTGTTTGTTGGTCAGCTTCATAGTTCCCAGTTATGTTCAAGACTAGTTGGAAATCATCTGCATAGTTACAGAAAAAGATCCCCAACGATTCTAACTCGATACATAAGGGAAGAATGTAAATATTGAACAGCAGGGGAGAGAGACATGCTCCCTGGGGGACTCCACATGTGATAGTCTGTGGCTCAGAAGCACAGTCACCCCAGTGGACACGAGACTGGCGACCCTCCAAAAAAGATCTGAGCCAAGAAATGGCATTTTTGGAAAGTCCACCTACCGACGCCATTCTGTTGAGCAAGATCTTGTGGTCCAGCAAGTCGAAGGCTGCCGATAGATCTAATAACATCAGCAACCCTGACTTGCTATGTTCCAATTTACCCAACATGTATGTCTGAAGATCCAATAAAGCTGTCTCCGTTCCATGGAAACTTCGAAAACCTGATTGCTTCACATGTAATATGCCGGAGTTTAATACATAGGCTTGTAGCTGTGTGGTCGCTGCCTTATCTATAGGTTTAAGGAAAAATAACGTATTTGTGATTGGTCTTAAATTAGTTGCATCTGATGGATCCAGACCTGGTTTTTTTTGAGGAATAGAACCTGTACGAAAAGAGGACTTTATGAACCGGCATAGAAATGGGGCAAACAGTTCTTGATGCTCCAGTATATATTTTGAGGGGAAAATTTCCCCAGGACAATTTGTGGGATGCATATCTTTCAATAGCAACAATGTTTCAGCTAAGTTTGGTTCTACAACATTAAAATTACCTGGGGTACTAATACTGGGGTACTAATACTGGTTCACTCCAAGCTTGCTGGCTTGGAGTGAACCATTGGTCCCGCTTCAAATTTCTCCTCTTAAACTTTAAATCTATCCAAGGGCTTGCCCTCAATCACTTTAATCTGACTACCTCTATTTCCCGATACCATCCCAGTGACATGAATGTCATCATATCCCGCTTGCTGGAGCTCATCCACCACCCCAAAAGCAGTCCAAATGCCCTCCTGGGGCTTTCACCGTTTTTGTAGCAGAAAATACTACTAACCTATGCAAGGACCCAGAGAGCTAGACTTCTGTGCTTTATGGTATGTGACGAATCGCAGGCATTCGTCATTTCTCCCGAAGGGGGGGGGGGGGACTCCTCTTGTGGGACTAGGGAGGTGATCCCGCTCCACAAGACCCTCCCTAGGGGCCGAGGCACGTAGGACTGCACCAGGAAAGACTCCCCCTTTGGGGCTAAGGACTCCCATTCCTGTGTGGAACTCCCAAAGTCAAATATCATATATGAGACTGTCTTCAATGAAGAACAGTGTGGCAACTTTGTTTGGCTGAAGGCAATGTAAAAAGAAACACTTGTGGAGAAACAAAGGAAAATATCACTTTCACCAGAGACCTGTATTTAACTGTGGCCGGTCAGAGCAGAAGGGGGGGAAGGAAAGTCCTATGCGCAGGAGAAGCCCCTGACCTCATTGCACCTTGTGAAGGTGGAGTCAAGGCAGATCGCGGAGCCCACGACTTTTGAAGAGCCAGAGAAGCTGTTATGCTCGATTTATGCTTGGTTCAAAATGGCGCGGGCGTGCAATGCATCCTGGGAGGGCACGGAGCCATGTTGGATATTTACTTCACATCGCAGTGAAAAGCTGCACACATTTTGCTGAAGTGTTAGATTCACAGTGCTGAGACAAACATGCTTTTTCAAACTTGGTATGCAGTCAAGGCCATTTCTGCTGGGAAAGCCAACGTTGTTATGGCTTGCTACTGTTCTCCGTGGAGCGTGTTTTTAGAGCAGGGAGGCCCTGCGTTCTTTGAGGGGAGCTCTCAATTGACCCAGCTAGCAACCGACGGCTGTTCCTCAACTGCGCAAGTGCAATTTCCAGAATGTTCGGGAATTAACTCCCCTTTGTGGAGTGTGTATATATGTGGAGCTACGGAGGGGGTCAGATGAGACTTCAGCCAGAGAAGGACGCTTACGTCTGGCCTTCCTGTGAGCTGTGGAACTCTCGGCCTGGCTGTCCCCGGGGTCTTCCAGCCGCTTCTGGACGAGATGAGGACTGCTGTTACGCTCATGGTGATGTATTTCCTTTTGACTTCTTTACTTCTTTTGTGATGTATGACCTTACTATTTTTATGAGTTATTTCTATGTACTTGTAAGCTTTGAATAAATAGCCGTAAAGAGCTGATTTATCTTCTAAGAGTGCGTGGTTGTGAGTTATTGTGTCTGTCTGTCTTTTTTGTGGTTGAAAGTACTTGCTCCATAATTGCATTGATGAATTATGGTTGTTTCGTGCACTTTTCGGGGAAGAGCAGTACATTTTTGGCGTCACAAACAGGATGTACGTGATGAGTTGTTCCGTGCATCCAAGAGTCTGTTGAAACATAGATAGGATTTGGTTGTCGTGTAAGTGAAGTTTTTTCTTGAAAAGTGAAGTTTTTGTCTCTTTGGTATCTGTTTGAGTGCCTGTGGGAGTGATTGCAGTGTGGAGAAGAAAATATATAGGTTCAACGAGGTTTTGCTTTACTTGTGATAATGAGTAGTTTGTTCAAGAAGAAGAACGTTACCGCTGGCAGTGACTGTTCTGATGTTGTTATTCCAGGTTGGACGAAGAGTCCGTATGATAAACTGGCTCAAGTGTGGGCATGTGGTGCCGGTTTAAGTGAAACTTGGGATCAAGGATTGGGAGATGCCGATCCGACTGATGTAATTGCATGCTTGCAACAAGTTCCAGTAGAACGTGGTAAAGAATGTGCCGCATTAGGTAGGCGAGGTTGGGTTCTTTTGCATGCTTATAGGAAAATACATCAGATGTAAACCGACATAAAAAATGAGGTGTTGCGATTAGAGAGAGAGTTAGCTGCAGAACGGCAGACTGCGTTAATGCAGCAGATTCAAATGAAATTGCTTAAAGATAAGGCCGCCACATACCAGACGGTGGCCGAGAGGGCAGCAGTCAGAGTCGCGCGATATAAGTATAGGAAAAGACGGGGAGGGGTCAATAAAAGAAAGGTGGCAACTGTAATCGCTACCGCTGGTGTAGATTGGGATCCGGACAAATGGGATGGTGATATTTTTGTTTCGACCAGTTTAGAAAGTAGTTCCGCAGAAGAGTCTGACCCCAAACCAGAGGTGAAACAGAAAGCAGTGGCGGCGAAGCCTGTTAGAAGGCGGCGAGCCGGACCACACCCCCAGAATCCTGGTGGTGGTATGGTGGATTTAAGTACTTTTGAAGATTACACACAACAGGAGGTTGGGGAAATTATTACCTGTTTGAGGCAAAAATCAGGGGAAGCCTTATTGACATGGATGGTGAGATTATTAGACGGGGGTGCTGCAGGATGGTTGGTAGATTCCACTGATTCACCGCATTTTTTACCCCCGTCAATTGACACCAATGTACAGGAGGTCTTAAGAGCAGGACCGCCCCCTGATGCTAATGGTCAAGATACGCAGGTGTCTTTGTTGCACCTGATAGCCCAAGCATGTAACCGCAAATACCCTATTACCACAGATTGGCCCAGTGAAGAAACAAAGTGGTATACGTTAAGAGAAGCAATTCAAAAGGTCAGGGAGCATGCTATGAAAGAGGCGATTCACATAGATGCTCCTGATCACATGGGAGCCGTACCGCTCTCAGTTTCAACTCGAAACATGCTGATTAGAAATGCGCCACCCGCATTCAAAAGTGTCATTATGACTTTGCTCGTAGGCATGACGGGTAAGGCTACTGATGAGGTAGCAGATGCCATTCGGCAACTTGCAGATTTGGGAGAGTGGGATAAGAGCGATAACAAGCCACGAGAGAGAGAGGGGGGGGCGTAGTGAGAGAAGAACTGAAGGCAAGATAGCAGAGACTCTTGAGTGTCCCGAAAAGACATGTTTTTGGCTTTGTTAAAAGATGGCGTGCCACATGAAGAAATTGATGGCATTGAAACCAGAGTAATGTATGAATTATACAAAAAATGAGGACTTGCAACCAAAGAGCGCTATAAACAGGTTAAGAAACAAGTAGTCACACGCCACTGGGGGACGCCTCACCTTCTGCTCCCCCTGCGGAAGAACAAGATGAAGGGTCTATAGGGACACCTTCCCCGCACCAGCCGACATACGCTGATTTGAGAAAGATGGTGAGTGCAATGCTAGAGGCGGAGACGAGTCACACTCATTCGAAGTTTGACTAGGGCTTCGGCCAAGCTCCGGCAGCGTCTGCCCGCATAAAAGTGGATAGGCGGCCTCATGTTGATGTTAAGATTTTTTGGGGGCCAGGGAATACACAAAGGGTGCGAGCATTGATAGACACCGGGGCGGAGGCCTCTTTGATTCATGGTAATCCGACACGATTTAAAGGCAAACAGTTTACGATTACAGGTTTAGGGGGAAAGGAAACCCCCGCAGTTCAAACGAGAGTGGAGATGAAAATAGGCAATTTAAAGAGGCAGAAATACCAAGTGTTGATTGTCCCGATACCTGAATATATAATTGGCTTTGATGTTTTGGAAGGGCTAACCTTGGGACTTGGCGGAAAAACGTACCTGTTTGGGGTGAGTACATTGATTTGTACACCCATTACCGTAGGCAAATTGAAGATGCCCCCAGTGCAAGTGCCAGTGGCGACCAAGCGGGTAGCCATGAAACAATACCGCATTCCTGGGGGGCACAAGGGCATTTCCGACCCCATCAAAGAGTACGTGGAGGCGGGTGTATTACGCCCTATTACCACATCATGGAACAATCCGCTCCAGCCCATTAAAAAGGGGGATGGGTCGTGGAGGATGACGGTGGATTACAGGGAGTTGAATAAACACACTCCTCCATTAGTGTCCGCAGTCCCAGATGCTATTACTTTGATTGAAAATGTTCAAAAGTTTGAGGGGACTTGGTATGCAGTGATCGATTTAGCTAATGCATTTTTCTCTGTGCCAATTGCTGACGGGTGTCGAGAACAATTTGCATTTTCGTGGGGTGGACGTCAGTACACTTTCACGAGACTACCCATGGGGTACATGCACAGTCCGACTATCTGTCACCGGCTGGTGGCAGAGCATTTAGACAAGATACCGTGTAAACCTGACATACAAATCTCTCATTACATTGATGATATTTTGATACAGGGCAAGGATGAGCACAGCGTGCAAAGTCAGCTAGATGTCATTATAGAAGGATTGAAAAAGGAAGGGTGGGAGATTAATCCGAGTAAAATTCAAGGTCCAGCTGAAACAGTGATATTCTTAGGGATTCAGTGGCATCATGGGCATCGAGAAATGGTGCCAAAAGCACGACAGAAAATACTTGAATTCACCACTCCAACAAGCAAAAAGCAAGCTCAGCAGTTTATAGGACTGTTTGGGTTTTGGAGACAGCACATTCCGCATTTAGGGCAGATATTGGCCCCCCTCTACAAAGTGACACGAAAGAAATATGAGTTTCAGTGGGGGGAAGAGCAGCAGAAAGCTTTTGAGATGGCAAAAGACACCGTGCAGCAGGTTCTTGATTTATGGCCCTTGAAGGAAGGCGAAGTGGAATTAAATGTGTCTGTGCAAGACAATTATGCTAACTGGAGTGTGTGGCAGAAACAAGACAGAAAACGTGTGCCATTAGGGTTTTGGAGTCTTAAGTTGCCCGACGCTGGTAACTCATATACTCCGTTTGAGAAGCAATTGCTGGCAAGTTATTGGGCTCTTGATACAGAGCAGATGACGCTGGGTCATGATGTATTCATGGGACCTGAAATACCAATCATGCAGTGGGTACTGAGCTCTCCTAAAACGCATCGTGTAGGACATGCGCAAGAAGCCAGCATAATTAAGTGGAAATGGTATATTCAAGACAGAGCCAAATCAGGAAAGGGTGGAGTGGCAAAATTGCATGAGCAAGTAGCTAACATACCGCCCTCAGATTACATACCACCGGAGGTGCCTGAAAAACGCGAGTCTCCCGTGAAATGGGGAGTACCTTACAGCGATTTGACCGTGCAGCAAACAGAGCATGCTTGGTTCACGGATGGTTCAGCTCGATATGTAGGAACTGAGCGGTACTGGAAAGCAGTGTCATACAATCCCAAAACAAAAAAGATGTTGACAACGACAGGGAAAGGAAAGAGCAGTCAGTTTGCAGAACTTTATGCAGTTTACCAAGCATTGAAACAAGAGACCTCTGCTGGTCAATGTCATGTATACACAGATTCATGGTCAGTGGCGAATGGATTGGCAGTATGGTTGCCAACTTGGCAAAAGAATGGATGGAAGATTCATTCAAAAGAGTTGTGGGGAAAGGAACTGTGGCAAGATATTGCGGAAATATATGTTACAAAGTGAAGTCACTATATGACGTGGACGCGCATTGTGCCACAGATTCATTAGAACATTGTTTTAATTCTGTTGCAGACAAACACATCAAGATTGCGACAATGGGTGCAGAGGCTCGGGAAGACGATATGGAGGGTTTGGCCAAATGGGCCCATCAGAAAAGTGGGCACCTTGGAGAAAAGGCTACTATCAGGTGGGCACAAGCTCGAGGCATCAGTCTTCCGTTAGAAATTGTGAAAACCATTATTTTGCAGTGTCCCGTGTGCCAACACCAATTGGATAGACCCATACCTCAGATTGTTAGAGGCACCTGGAGAAGAGGAAAATTACCAGGTCAAATTTGGCAGATTGATTATATCGGTCCTATGCCAAACAGCAGAGGTTGTCAGTATGCATGCACTATTGTGGATACATACTCGGGATATTTGATGGTTTTGCCGTGCAAACGTGCAACCCAATTGAACACCATCAGGTTGTTAGATCAGATCATATTACGTTATGAAGTGCCTTTGCAGATTCAAAGTGACAATGGGTCACATTTCAAAAGCAAACTGATCCAGGAATTTTGCCAAGAAAAGAGCATTGAGTGGATATATCACATTCCCTACCATTCAGCTGCAGGAGGGCTAATTGAACGAATGAATGGGTTATTGAAAGAACAGTTGCGAAAACCTGGAGATGGCAGTTTGGCAGGCTGGCGTGATCGTGTGTTTGATGCAGTGCAAGTTTTGAACAATAGGCCTGTGTATGAACATGGAACTCCTTTGATGCGATTAATAACTCCTAACTTACAGGTTCAACCCAATTCAGTTAGAGAAACATTGTTATACTGGGAAATTACGGCAGGTTCTTTAGCTCCCTATCGAGCAACTCCAGAGTCAGCAGGGGTAGACTTGCATTCTAATGAAGAAATCAGATTAGATCCAAGAGGAATAGTTATCATTGAAACAGAAATTGGAGTACAGATTCCCCCAGAGCATATGGAATGGATTGCCCTTAGATCTAGCCTAGCATTGAAGGGAGTTCAAGTGTTGGGAGGGGTAATTGATGCTGATTACCAAGGTGAGATCAAAGTCATCTTAATGAATAGTGGGGATCAATTGTTATCAATCCACAAGGGTGATCGAGTGGCCCAATTGATAGTAATTCCCATTAAATTGTCCATGATTAAGAAAGGGGAGCCTCCTACAGTGTTAACTACCCGTGGGGATCACGGTTTTGGCTCTTCAGACAGTATGGTACCGGGCGCAAAGGTGTGGGTGGAAAAGCCAAGTGGCCCACCAGTGCCCGCAGATGTCATTGCATCAGGCAAAGATCAAGTGGTTTTAGTTATGGAGCCTGGTAGAAAGAAATGGCAATACGTACCAGCAGACAAATGTTACCTAAGAGAGTGATGTGCAACACTGATATCTCTTTTCTGGGTTTGCTTTGTAGATTCTGGGTCTGGTTGGTGTGACTGTGGCACTAAATGGACTCCATTTGGGCGAATTCGACAATCTTCTGTTACCAGTGACAATGTCACATCTGTGCCAGTGATCAAGGGGATACTGATAGTGATGAATAATGTCCCCAAGCCGCCCTATGCCAGTGCCGAAAAGCCCACCAGACCGAAGACATGGATCCGTGAAATGCGACAAACACATCAGGAGCAAGTGAAAACGACCTTGATGCCAGCTGTGCAGGAATCCTTTGTAGGAAGGAGATAACACTCTCCTATGATAACCCAAGAAGAGAATATGTGGATATATCTGGCACAGCAAGTACTGAATATATCACATTTTTGTCTTTCTGATGTGCCCAATGCTGAAGCTTTATTGACTACGTTTAGTAGCGGTGCCGACGCCTGTTCCGGTTTTAAAGCATATTTTCGGCGTCACACATAATGATACTTTAGTTCAAGACTCAGACATTAGACAATCTTTTCAGTTTATGAGTATTGCAGGTTCTGCCAAGAAACATACAAGAAATGAAGAAATTTGACACGTGTGATTACGTACAACATAACCCAAGGCGATGTGTGTTATATTATGACGTGCAAAGCACAAGAAATTGGTAAATGCAGAGAGATAGAGTTAACCAATCAGTACAATCACACTACATTCGAGAGGAGACTGTGTTCGCAAATGTCACGCAAATGCACCAGTGTAAATAACACTATGGGCCTCATCACGAGTCTGGCGGTAACCCTTAAATGCGGTGGTAGCGCTATTACCGCCACATTTAAGGGTCTGCCAGATCATGGCCTTGGCAGATTTCCCCCCAGCTTTCAGCTGGGGGGAAATCTGTGGCAAAATTGCCGATTTTCGGCGATATTGCCGGCGGCGGGAAATCCGCCAGCGGTAATAGCGCAAATTTTCCCCATTGGGCCCAATGGGGAATGAGGAATTCCCGAATGGGCCCAATGGGGAATGGGCAATAACCCTTCCGCCAAACCCGTGACCCGGCGCTAATAGCGCCGAGAGTTTGGCGGTAGGGCTATAAGCGCCGGCGCTAATAGCGCCGGCGTTACCGCCCAACTCGTGATGAGGCCCTATGTCTTGCAATCATTCAGTAATAACTGCTAGTCATTTGTAACTGCTAGTCATTTGAATCATGTGAAACTTCCAACAGGATGGCTCTTTTCATGTGGTAACATTACATATACTTATATTCCAGCTAACATTTCTGGAGGTCCATGTGCTTTGACTCGATTAGGACTTATGATGTTTCCTTTACACTCAGCGATAACTCGAGGTAAAAGGTCAACCTTTGAATCTGTAGGGCTATCTCCTGACTGTGATTCACATGTACATTTGCTATCCGAAGCTGAGGTTCTAGCATTAACCCTTTCATTAGTAGGTCTTTGAGGTTTAGCTGCTGGAGGTTACAAATCGTTGATGAAATTAGCGTGTTTAGTAGTTAAAAGCCTTAATCATACTTCGCAGGCTTTAGAAGAATTACTCCTTGATAGTCAAGTTATTAGAAAAGCAACCTTACAAAACAGAGCTGCTGTTGATTACTTATTGCTGAAACATAATTTAGGGTGTAATGCCTTTGAAGGTATGTGTTATTTCAATCTAAGTGACCACTCACGATCCATTGAAAGTCATATTCGAGGCTTGAGGGATCTAATTTCTCAAGTGTCTCAAGATCATAACAAAAACTGGTGGGATTGGTTATTTTCATGGATACCTGATATTGGGGGTACACTACATTATATTTTTGTTTGCATTTTTATTACATTGTTTATTTTAATTGCTTGTTGTTGTTGCCTTCAATGTGTTCCCAATTTAGTTTTAACATTTCGTAGGTTTCAGAGACCAGTTCCAGTGCCACCTGGCTACGGAAGATAAATATCCAAAGGGTGGAATTGTTATGCTTGATTCAAAAAGGCGCGGGCGTGCAATGCATCCTGGAAGCGCTCTGAGCCATGTTGGATATTTACTTCACATCGCAGTGAAAGGCTGCACACATTTTGCTGAAGTGTTAGATTCACAGTGCTGAGACAAACATGCTTTTTCAAACTTGGTATGCAGTCAAGGCCATTTCTGCTGGGAAAGCTAACGTTGTTATGGCTTGCTACTGTTCTCCGTGGAGCGTGTTTTTAGAGCAGGGAGGCCCTGCGTTCCTTGAGGGGAGCTCTCGATTGACCCAGCTAGCAACCGACAGCTGTTCCTCAACTGCGCAAGTGCAATTTCCAGAATGTTCGGGAATTAACTCCCCTTTGTGGAGTGTGTACATATGTGGAGCCACGGAGGGGGTCAGGTGAGACTTCAGCCAGAGAAGGACGTCTGTCCTTCCTGTGAGCTGTGGAACTCTCGGCCTGGCTGTCCCCGGGGTCTTCCAGCCGCTTCTGGACGAGATGAGGACTGCTATTACGCTCACGGTGATGTATTTCCTTTTGACTTCTTTACTTCTTTTGTGATGTATGACCTTACTATTTTTATGAGTTATTTCTATGTACTTGCAAGCTTTGAATAAATAGCCGTAAAGAGCTGATTTATCTTCTAAGAGTGCATGGTTGTGACTTATTGTGTCTGTCTGTCTTTTTTGTGGTTCAAAGTACTTGCTCCATAATTGCATTGATGATTTATGGTTGTTTCGTGCACTTTTCGGGGAAGAGCAGTACAGAAGCCCAGTGAGAAGCCGGAGATCTGGTGTGTACAACTGCAAGGAAAACAGCACGAGAAGGAAGAGGTACCTTGTAGTGGTGCGACCATGCGTGCAGAGTGGTAGGCAAGATGCCTGATGAACAGTGCTGAGACTACCATGACAGGAAGGGAAGCTTGAACAACTCCTGATCGCAAGCGTCTGCAGACAGCAGAAACCCAACAAAGAACCGAGAACGGAGATCTGTGCAGTGTGAGGGAGGCGTGGTAACACAAACATACACTGACACAAGAGCTGCACGTTTCAAAACCTTTATTGATGGTTTAAAAGGGGTTGGGAAACTCTAAGATCTGAGTATTCTCGACCATCAAACAAAAAGAAAATACAGTCTTAGTCAGTCCTTAGTCAAAATAAAATGGCATATACTGATAAACCGAGTGTCTGCCTTCTTTCTAATACAAAAAATGTGTAAAGGGAATGTGTAATGCAAAAAGCAAAATCAGTGTTCAAAAGATATGTTAGGTATAGCTGATTAAACTCCCTTCCCCGTGTTTTGTAGCATGGGCTAAGGTGGCACACTTGGGTCTTGCGACACACTCTGGCTTCGGGCACAAGGATGCAGTTTGTTTCGTGGACCAGGGCCCACTTGGCCTTCGACTAAAAGTCACTAGTTTATCCGCTGGACCTCTCTGCTTTCTCTCATTCCAGCCCAGGTCACCTTTTAGTTTGTAATACAGTTCAACAAAAGTTTGTTTCCTTCTAGTTATCACAATTCAGTACAGGTTTCCCTCTGCCGGGCTCCAACCTTTCAATCACAATGTGTGGTGTTTCCCTTCGCCAAGCTTCAATCACACCTTCATAGGCTTCCCTCCATCAGGCCCAAGCCTCCTTTCACTTTCCTTCCGCTGTCTAAGACTTTCAGAACCTCTTGGTAAATGTAGTTTCAAGCACAGTACTTATTTAAAAGTTCAAACATCTCTCTCACATCCAGGTTTCTCTCTGCCGTGATCAAACCTAACAGTTCAAATCTTGCATCTCAGTTTTTTTCTCTTCCCGCTGCTTCTAAGGCATCAGACATTTCCAGAGACTTTAGATTAGGCAATTTTCTTTTGCTGGATCACTTTGTTACATTGTATCTTTAATTTACAGTTCTATACAATGCTTTGCTTTCTCTCGCATCTTATCGGCACACACGCAACCTTCATTCGTCGGATACTTTTGCCATCAAGTTTCATTTAACACAGACCACACTTTCATTGCTTTTATCAACTCACCGGCTTTGTTAATTCCTTTATGTCTTTTGCGGCTTTGATCCTGAAGTCAAGGCTGATACCACAGCTGCTGCTGCACCTCCCCAACTCTGCCGTTCACACGGGAGGGTGCCTGGCATCCTTGAAACAGAAAAGAGGTTTGTCTCTTCTCTCTGGCTAGGCTTCCTTGCGCAACCTTCAAGGGCCTTCGGAGGTAACAATCTCTCGCCGGGGTGTCCAAGGTTTCTCTGAACCTCGGTTCCGTCCCTCTGCCTGTCGCTCTGCTCCGCCTGGTTCGCCTTCACCCTGGAAGAACTGCTCCTTCTCGTGCATTGCCACAAGAAAATGTCACTGGACTTCAAGTCCCATAATGCACTGTTCTTATTTTGCTCCCACTTTGCCAGCTCCCCTAAACGGCAATGCAGGGTTTTGTGGAGCTGCACTAGTTTAAGGGGATGATTGTCGAGGTCAGGGTCTTGCCACCTGCCCCTCAAAGTCCTGGGATTTCCTGTTTCACCCAGGGGAGGAGCTCTGGTTTGGGCATTGCCAGGTAACCCTAGGTGCCCCTGGTTTGGCCCCCCCTGGAGTCAGAGCTTCCTCGCCATACTGCAGCCTCTCCTGTACTCACAGGCCCAGCAATTTGGCAGTCCTCCTTGCTCCAGGCCTTCCAGGGTCTCTCCAGCCCAAGTTTCTTCCTCTTGACCTCTGTGCTTTCTCCAGCATCCCTAGCTCACTGGCTGGGAGAAGTAACAGGTGTCAGGTGTGAGTGGTTGTCCAACCCTGTCTGACTCTGCCTGACCTGTTTAACGGGACAAGATGGAGTCTGCCCATAGGAATACATGGTACATTGGTTCCTATGGATAATCCTCATAGCTCCAGTTTGCCTCTTCTTTGCCCCATTGGTTTTGGGAAAAAAACTATGGGGAGGAATTATGGCAGTTGTAGTGTTTCTGAGTGGTGGTAGGAAAATTATAAGAAATGCTGCTAGTCAAAGGGGAACAATCTTGGTGCTGTAAAACATGGGATGATATATGTGTTCTCCTTTTCCTGGTTCTCCTACGCCTCCCTTTTGTGTCGATACCTGTTGGAATTGGGGAGAGGGCAACGGTATAGGATTCAAAATGGTGTTTGTTAGGATGGGGAAAATAGGGTGTTAAGGAAAGGGGGACACCATGTCTTACCTTGGGACGACTCCTCCCTCTCTGGTCGACTCCCCGGGTCCAGACCCAAAATCAATAACCCCTCCCTAGCCACCCCCGAAGAGGATACCACGGCCGTTGATAGGGAAAAGCCCTTGGGTTTTTCGCAGCAGTGAGAGGATCGAAGAGCAGTATCCGAGTGAGAGAACAGGCCTGCAACCTTCCCCCATATAACGAGAGTTACTGGGGGAATTGGGAATAGCTGAAGGCCACTGGAGAATCACATGCGGGAAGAAACTTGTCCCAGTACATAGAACAAAAGAGTAAATACAAAGCTGAATGATTGGAACTATAAAAAGCAGAGAAAGCAAATAAACACAACAGGGGAAGACCGAGGTTACTTGAAGAGAGAAACTGGTCCCAGTCTTGAGGACGAAAAAGCATTGAGAAAATCGGTTAACAAGGCATATGAGCAATGTATAAAAGAGTTTTCAACAGCCCAGGTGGGGAGCCAACAGAGACTGGAAACAAAAACCCAGAGAGGAAGGACAATCATGCTATATCTTCAAAGTGGAAGCCTAGAGAAAGTACAACCCTGAAACGCATAATGGGAAAAACAAGATAAAGCTTGTAAGTGCAAAGCATAAACTAAGCAGTGTCACATAGCAATTTGCTATGCAATTCTGTAGGTTTGATAATTCATTTGACACTTGTGTAGCACCGCTATCTATATAAATTACCCTGTCCAATGAAAGCACAGCTCACCCTACATTCCTCTCTTGCCCACCGGCTCTCTCCGCCCATTTTTCTCAGTTCACTACTAGTTCAAAGGAGCTAATGTAGAGAGAGTGCAGCAGTAATCAGCTCCTCCACTCTTAAAAGTACCAAAGGCCTATGCGGGAATGCTTACGAAAAGTCCTTTCATTTTCATATATTTGCAAACCAGAGGTGATCAGGAACATACTTTTATTCTGCTACTATATCCTGTTTAGCAAAGATCAGTATGTGTTAGCTTTACTTTTACTTTTTTTAAAGACAGTCCTCCAATTCCATTCATAAAAATGTTTGTGACATAATGCATAATCATAGTATTGCTACTGTAAAAGACTGCAATGTCTCCATTTACAGTAAAGGGTAGGTTAGTGTATCTAAATCTCAGTGTCGAATATATTTCATTTATGAATTTCTTTTTTTAATTACAATATTTTAATTTACAATTATATTTCATTTTGTCGGGGTGAACACTATTTAAAATGTACATGACCACACAGCCAAATGCTTTTGATGGCAACCCTAGTTCTGTGACCTGCTGGTTGAATATATCTGTGCAACTGGTGCTCAGCCCATGAGGTGATCGCAAATTCCATGACATTCTATCTTATCACTCTGGTGCTTTATACCAGCTACCCTGGAAGTGAGATGTCTGCAAACTACAATATTCCACGGAGTTTGCCCAGTTCTTTGCCAGCTAGGCCATCCACTTTGCTCAGAATCTTTTCTTTCCTATTACATAATGAAAATACAAAGCTAACTGGATGTTTACACAAATTATGATATATGATATGATATTGCATTTACAACACGCCTGTACACAAGTGTTTCTAGGCACCACAAGACAAGGGAGGGAAGACCAGACAAACGATCCTAATAGGCTTTGTGTCCTTCAGATCGTGCAAGTGCGACAATGCGAGTTACAGGGGGAAGGGAGTGGGGGAAGTGCGAACAGGGCATCAAACTCTGAGAAAGTGCAGCCAGGGCAGCGCGGCTCTGGGTATGTGCAAGAGGCAGGGGGCTGTATGGGTTACAGTTACAGCCCTAAGTGCGCGCTGGGCCTGGAGGCAGTGCAGGGAAGACTGGACATGGAGGAGCCTGGTACCTGGTGAACTCAGGGGGTACCAAGCAACCAGTCGGTGCAGCAGAACAGGTAAGTTAGCAAGGAAACAAGAGAGAGAAGGCAGAAGAGAAAAGGAAAGTCTTGAGCTGCTTCCCGAACGTTAGGTGTTCCGGCTCAAGTCAGAGTGGCAGGGAGGCCATTCCAGAGACAGGCACCTGCAGAGGACAGAGATCTACCCCCCACAATTCTATGCTCTCGGAAGAGAGAGTTGGATATAGTGTGGGCTCCAGCCCCAAAAAGCCTTGTGGACGATGCACAGGGTCTTGAACTTCATCCTGCAGACACTGGGAGCCAGTGGAGAGATTTTAGGGCCAGAGAGACCTATTGCAATACCATACGCTGGAGTTAGCCTCCAGAGCTTGCTTTGCTCTACGATTATGTTTGCATTATATATTAGTCACATGTTTCTCCATATATTCGCCCTTCATTCACTCATCCCCATTCTCACAACTTCACATCACAGTTAGGAGCCTACTTGAGCCTTTTGGATTTCAAATGACATTTTAATATATTTAAACACTATTTTTTGATTTTTATCAAAATCATATATAAAAACATTTATCTCTTGTGTAGTTCACAGTGGTAGAAAAATACACCATAAATAGAACACAATGTGTAAAATCTAGTATAATTCACAACAAAAAACAATTTATTTTGCAACAATTGCTTAAGTGATTGGGTCAGTACTACAGTGCCATATTTTCACCCAGACAATGTACCAATTTTTAGGTACAGTACTTGAACTTGAGGAACACACTATACTGGTCTTGATTGTTGTAGTCTTTAGTTGGCATTTCAAAACTGGTCATTATTATCTAAAATATACTTTAACAGATTGTACTTGACCAGACTTTTTAGGACCAAACCACCGGACTGGACCTAAAGCAACCCAGTCTAGATTTGTAACTTCTCAGACCATATTTTTCATCTAGCGTATACTGTGTTTCCACCATAAAACATGTTGACACTTGTGTGTTTTGGCCTTTACATAAAGGATCCACTCGTACTCTGCCGAGTGCTCCTCATTTTTTTCCTTTGGGCCTTCATCAGGACAGGAATTAATATAAAGCCCCAAACCAACAAAGTTTTCTCATACACAAAACGTCTGAACAACAATTTCCAGGCCTTCTTTATCTGTTTCAATTTTCACCTCTTGGGATTTTTCTAATTTAATCTCATTAATCTCATTTCACAGCAGGTTATGCTATTTGACAAATTGAGAGGATTTTCTTCACTCTTCTCCCGTCCTGCATAGCCAACCTACTTTCAGTCTTAACCCAGGCCTTCCTATTCACCCTTCAAGCCTTTCATCTTCCCTTGATCGGAGCTCTTCACTTTTTATGCTCCACTCTGGGTCTTCTCATCCCCACCATAATTCTTTTTTTCTGTGACCGCGTGTGCGCATGCTCGGTATGGCCAACATTATGCATTCATTATAGATTAGCACCTATGGGAGAGAGCTGGCCAATCCACAGGCGGGTAACGCTATTGGAATCTACAAGTAGCCACCCGGCTTTAATGCTGGCCGGCTGTGCCTCTGCTCAGCATTCAGCCTATACTTGGAACATCGATTCAAGTCTGTCTGTCTAATAGTGGTGCACTCTCTAAGAAAATCATAACATGGAATGGATTAAAACAGGGATGCCCACTCGCGGTTATATTATTTAATCTTTACATTTCAGATTTGAACAATGCCCCACTCATAGGGCAATCTTCACCTCCAATTCTAAATGGCAAAGAAATCCCATGGAAGGTCTAGGCCGATGATCTTGTCCTGTCAAGACCCCAATTGGCTTGCAACGAAGGCTAAATGCTGTGCTGGCCTACTTTATCCCCAATGGGCTAACCATTAATACTACCAAAACTCAAACTATGTCCTTCTGGAAGTCCCGAAAACTGAAAAAAGTAAGTTTTTGCTATTTCTTGGATCAGAAAATCTGAATCAAGTGGAAACCATAAAATACTTGGGAGTATGCATCAATTCGTCTTGGGACGAACATGAATGGGGCAAAGCAATTCGTAGGAAGGTAAATTCCCTAGCCTGCCAAGCACTGAGTATCCATAGAAAGTTCGGGAAATTTTCCTTACGACCAGTAATGATATTCTATCGTCAAAAGGTTATCCCGACTTTAGCATACAGAGCCGAAGCGGCACTCAGTCTATCATGGAAAATATTGGATCTTTAGAGAGACTTTTTTGGAGGAAAGTACTCTCATTGCCAAACTCCTTTCCCATTCCCAGAATTAGATTCGAACTTGCAATTCAGTCAATCCATTCTTTCATCCTCTGGAAAGCCCTTGATTTATACCAGAAACCAATAGCTGAAGAGCACAGTTTAACTCTAGACATATTCAAAACAACGGAAATAAACCAACAAAATGGAATCCTGAATCTAGGGAAAAAAAAGTTGTTCAAGCTGGCTAAAAGAGCTAGGATCTTCAGAAGAATCATTTGTTAGGAACCCGGTATCAATAAAAATAAAATAAATCCATTGGAATGATTGGATACAGACTCAAAAGGAAAAAATACAAACTGTCCATTAACTGCCCTTCTGATACACGTGCGCTATTTCAAATGCCAGCCTATCTGCAAACATTCCCCTGTCCGAAGGCCAGAAATCTATTCATGCATATAAGATTAAACTTGTTACCAACAAGACAAATATTAGTACAAAGAAAACAACTGGATTGTAAACCAGACTATTGTAGATTCTGTGCCACTCCTGATCGAGAAGAAACAATTAACATCTTTTGATGGAATGCCATGAACTGTGTCAGATCAGAGTAAACTATCCGGATCTATTCCAACTTGAAGACCGATGGACCCCATTTTTACTAGGAGAAAATAAATCTTTAATTTTCAGGATTTTGGATTTTGGGTGGAAGTAACAACACTAAAGGTTTTCTGAAATGTACTGGTAATGGGGACAGTTCAAAAACTTTGCAACCGTGCTACGAATTAATTTTGATCTACCACATGGAAATGAAAGACTAATGATCACTTGATAAATCTTAATCATGATAGCGGAGATTACTTCACCTAAAGTAATGGATTCTTTTAAATTGATGTTATAGGAAATTGTGTTTAATTTTGATAATCATGAAAGTGATGAAAGGATGTAAAAGGGCTTGTAATAAACCATAATACTAAGCTCCAGTGCTGGACTATGATCAGCGATTTCCTGCAATGACGTTCAAGCCAATCAACGCCCGTTGGGCCCTGGGGGACCTGGAGAGTACACACCAGGCGGGGGTGATAGACTGAATCTCTGGCCCGGGAAAACCGGAATGATGGGGGAAAGGGACACAAAGCCAGAATCTTTTCTTTGCAATGTTATACTGCCACCCGATACTGTTTGTAACCTATACTGCCTTGCTATAAATAAACACATTTAAAAAAAAAATTAAAAGAAACCTGGAAGCGGTCCACCAGGCTGAATCTCCACTGGACTGCCAAACATCGTCACCCACCACCAGCGGCCACTCACCTGTGCACCCCCCTCGCTAACCTACCTGTCCTGGAAATAGTTATTACCAATCACAAACATATGCAAACATTTGTGTTACGGGAAGCATGAATTGCGCAAGCCTTGTTCCCTTAAAAACCAACAAAAAAGTATCAGCAGCCCAGATGGTGGCTCAGAGTGCTGAATACCGCTTTCATGGGGCACACCTGGCTTAGACTTGAGGCAATTTGCAGGCCTTTCCCGTCTCAACGCAGTATTTAATCCTGTTCTGAAAAAAGTTGACATCAATGAAAGGCAAGGGCCATTGTGTCCACCTGAAGCTGCCATTTACCCAGCCTGACTGCCGCAACACCAACTGTACCCCGATGCACAGCGCATTGCACTGGAAAAAAAAATCAGATCTTTATCATCATATCCATTGATTTGTGTCCATTTATGCTACTAACCTTTACATTTTACAGACACTCATCTCACTAATGTCTTACCTCAGTGGTACACAAAAATAAAATGCTTTATCGTTGCTCATTTTAAGTCTTTTATGTCTTTTATACGAATAACTTATGTGACATTAAAAATAGTAGTACAACACTGATAATCAAATATGCTTGTTTGCTAATCAAGAAGATATTAATTAGCAATCTCTGCTAACCGATTTCTGAAAACAAATGTATGCCTTGCAAGTGAACAAGATAAAAGGACAGACAGCCTCAGAGAGAGAAACCATGGCAAGAGAAACCAAAAAGGGAACCGAGGCAACCATAATTTAGGAACACCAGAGCAAATAGATTGTGAAGAACATATGTGACGACAAGAGAGTGAGGAAGTATTGGAAGGAAACGTTTTCCAAGGATACGATCACAGAAAGCACAACACCCAAGAGTTGTTTTGAAGAACTACAAGAGTATAAGAGAGACTATCAAAGGAGATTACGCTACAAACTATAGGTACCAAGATGAAACCTGTGTATGAAAAGACTATCTGACGAGAAAACCAGGAGAAGAGGCATTGTCTTGGCCTATAGTTTAAAAAGAAATTAAAATCATAAAATTATGTGGAGAGCTCCATCTCTGAAAGTGAGGTCTGCTAATCGGACACCCCTTTCATTATGTTCCATGCTAGAAAAGCATAGTGCACATATGACTTTTCTGAGTGTGTCAACTGGCATCTTTAAGCAGCTGCCTTGTGATTTGGCAACATGAAAAAGTTTCATCTGCATGCCTGGCAGCAACGTTTGGAACCAAATGTCCAGGAGTCAGGATATACCTTTAACCCTGGCCAATCCTGAATCTAAATTAAATTCTATGATTGATCTGGTGGAAGATGGCAAATCCTAATAGAAGCCACGTATGGTTTTAACATGATGTCCTTTAGGAATCCACAATTATTCTGGCCGAAAACCTATTGATGTAATTTCAGCTTGGTTGTTTGTGAACTCCTGGTAAGGAGCTCTTGTGTATTCACTGTTGTCACGACTTGAATCCCTTTCCCCAAACTCCTCCTCACCTGTGTCTTCTAACGACTCTTCCGATCTCTCCGCTTCATTCTTCTTCCTGGGTTTCTTGGCTTCTGTTATCTTCTTCTCCTTCGTTTGATGTAAGTAGGGACGCACGCTCCTTCGGTGGCCACCTTGATCTGAATTGTGTACAGACCTCGGGGACCCCCGAGGAGCACGCCTCTTGGACAGGGGAAAAAGCCAAAGGCTGAAAAAACCCTGTTAGGTGTTTCCTTGATCCTTCCAAATCGATGGTGCATTGATCCGGATTAGAAAAGGGACGCTTACACTGTTAGACCGGGAAACACTTGAAAACTTTGGCAATACTGCTGGCAGCAATCCGTAATAGTCAGTACTAGTAAGGGGGTAAGACCTGGATAGCTGGAAAGGTAACAGCAAGGAGCAGGAAAGGATCCTTTGATCTCTCAATACAGGATTCTGAAAGCAGCCGAAATGGAAGGTTGCGATTCCGGAAGCTGGAAGGGTACTGGATGAGGTCCGGCGTAGGAACGGAGCAGGCAAAGGTAAGGTCTGATCACGGGAGCCGGGAAAGCAGGTAAGAAATAGATTAGCAGAAAACACAAGGAAGGATATATAAACTCAGAAAAGACTAATAGACGAAAGATTAGTAAAATTGAGATAGAAAAAAGGTACTGATAGAAGCGGTACTCGATATAAAAGGGGAAATGATAAATACAGTAGAAAGGCAAAATGCCGTAGAAACTAAGAGACAAGTAAACAGAGGCAGTGTTACAAAAGTAGAAAGTATGCGCTATGGTGCACAACAGAATAGCTGGTAAGATCCAGTAAAAGGTTACCTGAAGAATCGAATGCTCCTAGCGTGAGGGAAATACATGATAGATGAAAAATAAGCAAGAGGAAGTAATGTAGATGGGAAAAAATCTGAAGAGTGAGTCGCTTTGGAAAAAAGGGACTGGCAGCGCACGTAACCAATACGATACAACGCACCAAAAGACAGTCTGAATAGTTGTATATAGATTCCGACGGCCATCTTGGTAATAAGCTAGACCGTTAAGGTGGAACTTACAGTTCCATCTTAGTAGTACTTCCAACTACGCCAGATCTTCCAGGGCTGGTGCATGACAACTGTCTGGAAATTAGTTTCACCCAAAACAGGCCATATGGATTCAGCCCCAGCAAAAGCTTCAGTCCCCAGCCCCAGCAAAAGCTTAAGTCCCTGTGAAATGTTATTCAGCTCCCAGGAAGACCAGAACTGCCTCCAGGGGGCAGGCATGTGTCCAATGCTTCAAAAGGACATGCTCTGCCAGGCCAAAGAAAACTCACATCAGGGTGTTAATGATCAGAGACCCATTGATGTAGGCAGGCAGAGGAAGGGGCGAAGAATAGCACTGGAGATGGCTCCAGTTAAATAAGGGTTCCACCATCTTGGATTTTCCTCATGCTCCCAAACATTATGGCCCCTCCCCATTTTCTGAATGCAAAGCAGTCGGTATATGGCATTACCTGTTGATGCCATACCCAGATTAGGATTGTACCCCTTACAGAAGAGAACCAATCTGCTGTGGCCTTTTGCCTATATAAGGGGCAGGAAGAGGAGACCTTCCCCTTAGCTGAATCATCTTTGCACATCTGAAGAACGATGAATACATGTGGATCTTTAGTGAGAGTATAGCCTGCTCAAATGCCCTCACGCATAGAAGTGAAGTTAAAGGCTCAAAGAAGGGTAATACACCTCTGGCGGATCTTATTTCTTCCAACGGTATACGTTTCTACACTTATGCCGATGGTACTCAGCTGGTTTTTTGGCCCGATTCTACAGTCTCTGATCCTGAAACAGTGTCTATCAAAAGATTGGTGGATGGATGTCTAGGAACTGGCTGAGGTTGAATGGGGAAAAACAGATTTTGGTAGTTGGTTTTTATATTCTTATTCTTTTTGGCACTCAGATTTTGACAGATTCTTTGGGACACTATATGGCCTAGCATGTTTGTTAAGTGTCAAGGGCTTGAGCTTCTTCCTTCTGGTTCAAGAGAAACACAGATTGCATCTGTTTGCAATGCAGACTTCCTTAAGTTAAACCTTTAAGGAAGATCCATTAGTTTATTTCATTGCAACTTCGTTCCACAGTAGTTACTGCTTTAATCATGGGCTCCCTGGACTGCTATAATGGCATTTATCTCAGACAATCTGATTTCGTAGTCCAGAGGTTCCAGATTTTACAATATTGTGCAGCATGTTCCCTTCTCCAGATTTAAAGCAGGAATGTGTATCAATAGTTCAAAATAGAAAAGTTCCTTTCTACAACAAAGTTCTGATGAGGTTATTCTGGCTCCAGAAAGTCTCTCACTTGAACTTTCCAACACTTCCACAGTTCATCTTTAGCAACAGCAATGTTTTGTCAGGATGATTCCACAGTTGTTCACAAGATACTATAATGGTCTTGCCACTTAGTCTTCTTCATAGTCTTTAACCACAACAGTACTTCAACAACTTCTTCCTGGTCCACCAACCTGCCAGGTCTACCACTATAAAGTCCTTTGGCCTGGTATACTCGCCATGCCAGGGCACAAAACTGCTACAACTACTACAAGTACTTGTGTGGTAAAGTTCACTTCGAACAACTTTGCAAAGTCTTTTGACTTTCAACAACATAAGTATCAACAACTTCAGTATGCACTACTTCTTCTGGGAAAACATGAAACACATTGGTGCTGTTTGTTCCACCCTTGTGATTCCCACTTGCAAAGCAGTTTATGCTCCTCTTCTCCTGAATGTTCTCTATCAGGAGGACAGCTCATCTGCCAATATTGTTTTCCCCTACTTACATCAACCAAATACTGATAATGGCTATGTCTCACACTTGCTCTTGTTTGGCTTAGACAATGCTTGTTTGGGTCTTTAACATCTACTTCCTCTCCCTCTTTTTGGCATTAGAGGTTACAATTGTCTTGCTTCTTAATTGCCCTCTCTTGACCTTGGCAATAGTGAGTCTTATTAACTTGCTGCTCATGGATTTGGTAATGTTGATTGTTATTAATTTCTTTTAATATTGCCCTCTCTTGGCTTTGGCAATGGTAGTTACTTCAACCTTTCGAATTACAATTCTAACCTTGTCTGTTGCACATATGCTTATTCTGACACTTCAGTTTAGCTGCTTTGTATCAGATTGGTATGCAAAGTTATTCTTAGTCTTCCATTTTAGTCTATTTCCATTAGTTAGGTATTCAATATTCCTAATAGTGGCTAGCGAGCGATTGCAGTGTGTTCTGGGGTCACACAATACTTGTGAAGTCACCAGGTGCTGCAAACGCGTCCGCTCACTCCGCTGCCACTTCTGCTTCTGTTTCCTCTGCTTCCCGCTGCATGGTAAGTTTCTTATTTCTGCTTCCTGCAGCAAGGAGAGGACCGTTCCTCGCTCCACGAGCACACCAGTGCTCGCCTGCCATTAGAGTACAAGTTACTTTGGGGAAAGCTTTTCAGATTAATGCTTCCTGCCACGCAAACTCTGCATACCAGGGTCAATAAGGGTAGAGACCCTCACAAAAACGGCATCTGCTTCACAAATAGCAGTGGCTCTGGCGTGTCAGCTTCTCTTCGACTTCTGCTGCCACTGCAACGTGGAGTATCGACCATTACACCCTATGCTTCTCCCCTCTTCATCGTCCCAGTACTTTGGGCATTGTGGGACTTGAAGTCCCCAATGTTCAAATTACCTTTTTCTTCTACAGTCTCAACTTTACAATAGGCCATTAATACTGTAGGGTCTCAGGGAAAGTTGCATTCCTCTTGGCCTTTTACACCCCCGCCCCCAAATGTGATTCTCCCGCATAACACCCACACGCAGGAAGGTTAGGATCAGGAAGTGTCTGCCTTTCCCTGGCCAAACATGGGAAGGGTCCCAGGCCAGGTTTCCTGGGGGAATCATCTCCGATTCATCATAGGTCCTTATCATGGCCATACGTCTGAAGGGAAGACTACAATTCGAAATACACTATGGCCAAACTCGTACTGAAACTCAGTGTGCACAAAACACCAGAGAATACTGAAGAAGCTCACCTGTCAAAATCATTGCCATTCAATATCAAGAGCATTATCATTACAAAAATTTAGAATCAGGTTGTAGAAGTATGTTTACCCTGGAAATTCTATCAGACTAGCTGCTGCTCCAATCTCTTTGGATCCAGTCCTGGCAGCTCTGCCACCCCTGGAAGTAGGTTTAACTTCCTCAGATCTTCAGAAACATCAACCGAGTGTGCTATATAGGGTTGAATCAAGCATTACGGTAATCGCATGAAGACTAGCAAGGAATAGTTGTTGTTCTATTCTGGAATGCCATATCGCAAGTCTAGGTCTCCTGCCTAGTATCCAGGGATACTAATAGCAATAAACCCCTCTTGGCGGGGGCATTACCGGGGCAGGTAATGCCCCATGCATTCATTAAAGGTTTAGTTGAGCTGTGCTGCCACTGCAATCCAGCAAGGCCGCAGCCCTGTGAGTTCATACCATGGTATGACAGCAGTGCACTCTACTGCAATCAGTTGCTCCAAGGTAGATGCCCACGTTGCAGAAGGTAAAACACACAGTACTCCACCAAAAAAATACAAACTTTGTGTGAAAGATAATGCAACAGTACTAGTCATCCCTGCTAAAGCAATTGCTATTTTCCTGTAATGTAACACACAGGGCCTCATTACGAGTTTGGAGGTAGCCATGATGCTATCAGCGCCATGGCTGCCTCCAAAATCGTGTCCGGGTCCGGGTTCCTAGAATGAGGAATTACCGGGTCATTCCAACCTTGGAGGACCCAGTAATTCCTCATTCAAAAAACCAATCCCCATTCCCATTCCCATTTGAGCCCCGACAGGGCTCAAAGGGAATGTGGATGGAGCTAATAACGGGCCCGTTATTAGCTCCCAGACCCCTTGCGGGACCCGCAAAGGACGTCTGGTCTGACCAGACGTTCTGAGCGGGTCCCACAAGGGAACCTCGTAATAGGGCTGAATGGGTTTACCGGTGCCGGTAAACCCATTCCGCCAACCTCGTAATGAGGCCCACAGTCTTATGTAATGTTTGAGGAATGGCGTACCAAATTCCCTGTGAGTACACAGATCTTAAAAGCCATACAACGATCCAGAAGTGCCACAACATACAAAACACTTTGGACATTGACTCTTTTCTATTCCTTTATCCACCCTCTCCATCAGCTTCAGTGTTTTGAGAGAGCTCAATTCCTGCTTTTTTATGCCTCCTCTCCTTTTTTTCACTTTCCCCTCATGGCAACTCAACAGTTGCCATCATCAACTTAGCAGTGCAAAGGGACCCCCAATGTTTTTCCTTAAAGGGAAAGTGCGCTCAAAAATTGTATTGTCTTAAAAGATGGGCAATAATCAAAAACATATTTAACATCTTTTTAAAGAAAGTTCTTACCTAAAATTTTGAGCAAATAATGTTTAAACCCCTTTTATTTCAAGCACTAGGAGGCATCCATTTTGTGAAATGGATGAGCCTCCTGTGCGTCTGTTAATCTCTACCATCACGGCACTAATGAGCAAAAGCTACCTGCTGGTAGCTTTTATTACAGCAGCTTTTGCTTCATTTTTGCCAGAGAGCAGAGAATGCAGGCAGGCAAGAAGGCTGCTGCAGTAAGTGCTTATTATTTTCTTTTTCAATGAAAACCACAGCAATTATAAATACAATTGCGTTGTATTTATGACTGCAGCGGCTTTCGCTTTGAGTATCTCGGGAGACTCAAAGCAAAAGTGGCAGCATTTATAAATACAACGTTGTTGCATTTATAAATGCTGTGGTTTTCTTTTTAAGTTTCCCGGGCACCTTCGGCCCGGGGTAGCCCGGGAGACAAAGTGAAAGCCACTGCAATCATAAATACAATGCGGTTGTATTTATAATTTCCGTGGATTTCTTTTTAGGTTTCACAGACTTCAGGCTTTTGCTTTCAGTCTACCGGGCTCCCACTAAATACAACGCGGTTGTATTTATAATTGCTGTGGATTTCTTTTTAAGTTTCACAGACTTAAAAAGAAAACTGCGGCAATTATAAATCCAACGCCTTGTATTTATGATTACGCTGGTTTTCGCTTTGAGTCTCACGGGTTCCCCCAGGCCGGGGGAGCCCAGGGGACTCAAAGCAAAAGCCACTGCAATTATAAACACAGCATTGTTGTATTTATGATTGCCGTGGTTTTCTAACCACAATCATAAATACAACAATGTTGTATTTATAAAACCACTTACCGGCAGCAGCCTTCCTACCTGCATTCTCTGCTCTCCGGCAATAATGAAGCAAAAGCTGCTGTAAGAAAAGCTACCAGCAGGTGGCTTTTGCTTCATTAGTGCAGCGAGGGCAGAGATTAACACAAGCAAAGGAGGCTCATCCATTTCACAAAATTGATGCCTCCTAGTGCTTGAAATTAAAGGGGTTGAAACATTATTTGTTCAAAGCTTTACATAGGAACTTTAGACAGGAAAAAACATGTTGAAATGAAATGATGCTTAGTTACAGAATATGATATGGCATTTATAACGCGCCTATACACAAGTGTTTCAAGGCGCGACACTGCAAGGTAGGGGGAACAGAGGGAAGACAGCGATCCTACTAGGCCAAGTGTCATTCAGATCATGCAAGTGCAGGGGAAGGGGAAAGTGTGGGGTGGGGACAGTGCAGCACATGGAATAATAGAATAAATAAAAACAATAAGAGAAGTGGGGCCAGCTGGTGGCAAATGCAAGGGTAAGTGCAGACATCAGGTGTTAAGTGCTGATGGGGGACTACAGGGATACAGAAAACAGTCCCCAAGTGCAGGGGTTGCCAGGAAGGCAGTGCAGGTGTGTAGCTGGCAGGGTAGGGGACATGGGCCCGAGATCAGAGGGTGGCCAGTTAACCAGTAGAGTTTCAGCCAGGAATTCAGCAGGGGGGAGGAGGAGAGAAAGCAGAAGCAAAGTGTCATGATGCCTACCCCCGGGGACCCAGAACACGTCCAGCAACCCCGGAAGCAGGCATCAAGTTATCCTAAGCAAGCCCAACAACCCCTGCTAGGGGCTATTTGGGTCCAGTCCTGGTGCCTATGGCGCCAGGCTCATATGGAGAGTCAGTCCTGGCGCCACAGGCGCCAGGCTCATAGATTAAAACTCACCTGATGAAGACCATGCTGCAAATTTACCTGATGCAGACCATGCTTCAAGAGCTCCAAGCCAAAAGAGGCTTGGAAGGGACTACTTTACTTAGGGACCATTTTTTACTTGGTCGGGGCTGGGGAGGAATACTTACCTGGGACTACTTTGGAGGCTATTTAAACCACGCCCGAAGAGCAGCACACGCTTCGCGTTATTCTGCATCCAGCAGCGTAACGCTCACCGTGCCTGCGAGTCTGCATCCAGCCTTCTGCCATGCCCGCCTCGAGTTTGGAGCTCCTAGAAAAAGGGAGAAAGAAGGAGAAAAGGTTAGAACAAGAGCAATACCTTTAATCCTTACCTGAATTCCCGATCCATCGCGCCTTCGAGCTGGAAGAAAGAAGTTATTTTATGCGCGTCGCCTGCTGCAGCGCCGCGCTGAACTCACCGGCCTTCGCAGCATCTTCACATTCCACTGCATCCTCCTGTATGTTCCCGCTGCACTCCGGCACCTAAGGAGAAGACAAGAACAGCAAGGTGAGCCAAGGGAATACACAGAGGAATATTAGTTACCCTCCCATAGACTTACCTGATTTTACCACCGGGGGTACTATTGCTCTTCACGCGTCGGCGCAGCTTCCACTGCATCTTTGCCGAACCCTGGCCCCTAAGAGGAAACAAAAGGACAGCAAGGTGAAACAAAGGGACTAACAAGGGGAAACCTCCTCACCACAATAGACTTACCTGATTTTACCGCCGGAGGTATTATTCCCCAAGACTTCATACTTTTTCTCAGCGCCTGAATAATGGAGAAAGCAACAGGTTACATATTGACATTATTTTATCGAACTTTGTTGGAAAATACAAATCTTTACCAGAATACTACCGGTTGCCACGGCAAACTCTTCATTAGGATCAAGCTGCAACCTGCAAGGAATCGGACAAGAGTGAAAGTCAGGCATTTGAACTCTTACGAACTTTATACTTACGGCGTCTTGGCGGGAATCTCGGAGTCAGCGGGGGTGGGGGATTTACGCTCAATCCCACGGGTGGTTAATTCCCTTTTTCCATTTGCAAAAGAATATTCCTACGGGCCAAGCAAACGAAGCTAGGTGGGCCAGTCCAGTCCGTCATCTTGGCCCTATGCATCACATTGGTGGAGACCGCAGCTGTCCAGTTCCGATCGACGCCTCTGTGGGAGCCAGGTGAGCATAACACAAAGAGGAAGGTTTTGAGGTGCTTCTGGAACCGGAGATGGTTCTCCTCAAGTTTCAGGGAGGCTGTTCCAGAGGGAGGCGCCAGCTAAAGAAAGAGATCCACCACCAACCCGTTGCTTGGAGAAACGACTGACCCTGAGGGAGTTGGAGGCAGATGAGCAAAGAGCTCCAGAAGGAAGATATTTAGGAAGAGAGATTTGAAGGCATTGAGGCCCCGGGGCCCAGAAGGCCCTGTGGACAATGCAGAGGGTTTTGAATTTAATCCTCGCAGCCACTGGGAGCCAGTGCAGAGATTTCATTCTTGGAGAGATACGATCCCTGGGCTTGAGGCCAAGGACAAGTCTTGCAGTCCTGTTCTGGATGAGTTGCCGTGGGAGGAGAGTAGAAGCAGGCAGATTTGGAAAGAGGCTGTTGTAATAGTCCAGCCTAGAGAGAACCAGAGCTCTGGAGACAGTGAGCTTCTGTGGGAAGGAGAGGCAAAGGAAGAATACCACTGAGGAGGTGCAGCTGGTAGTGTGACTTCTTAAAGACGTCAGAGATGTGAGGAGAGAAGGAGAGTGTGGAGTCGAAGATGACCCACAGGTGTTTAGACTTGCAGGAAGAGGGCCAAGAGAGGCCGGCCAGAGAGTGACAGGAAAGGAGGGTGCAGGTGTGCCGATGAGGAGCACCTCAGTTTTACTGGCATTAAGGCAGAGATCATTGGCGGCACACCACTCCTGTAAAGCAGACAGACAGTCCGAGATGAGAGAAGGAGAAGAGGTGGCCAAAGGTAGCCTGAAAATGAGCCGAGTGTCATCCGCATAGCACTGAAACCTGGGGCAGAGAGCGGCAATGCGGTGGGCAAGAAGTGCAAGGTATTGGTTGAAAAGCCAGGGAGAGAGGTTCGACCCCTGGGGACACCACAGGTAGAGATAGAGCTAAAGGAGAGGAAGGACCCAAGTTGGACATGGGAGGGTCGATCAGAGAGGAAAGAAGTCAGCCACATCAGGGCCTGACAGGCGATACCCAGGTTATCACAGAGACACTTGAGCAGGATGGCATGGTTGACCGTGTCAAAGGCAGAAGAGAGATCAAGTAAGATGAGGACACAGGGGGTGTTGGAATCAAGGTTGGAGAGCAGCCCTTCACGGATGTTCAGGAGAGCACTGTCCGTGCTTCTGGCAACTCCGAAGCCAGACTGATGGTCATGAAGACAACCAACAGATTCAGTATGAAGATTAAGCTGGGAGATGGCCAGCTTTTCCAGGAGTTTGCCCAGGAATGGAGTGATGGAGATTGCGCCAATGTAGGAGGCAAATGTCACATTGGGGTGTTGGTGTGTGTGGTGGGGTGCGGGGAGGGAGTGTGTCAGGGGGCATTTAAATACTAGTCTATCTGCTCCCTCTACCATATGTTCTGAAGTTTTTATTATCCCCTGGCTGTGGTTGGAAACCCCTATAAGGAAACTTGAATTTAGAAATCTTTTGAATCAACTCAAATGCATTTCTATATTTTACAGAGCTGCAATAGGCTGCATCAGATACAGGCCCGAAATTAACTTACCATGTATGCATTATTCTTCCATGCAGCATCACTAGATCTGCTGAATGGGTCATGCACATTTGTGACTCATTTATTGTGCTTGACTGTGTAATGCAATAGCGGTTCAGCCTGGCTCTGCAGTTCAAGGCGATACGATTTGAATGTAAACACTTTATAAATGCCACATAACAATGCAACACATCACTTTTCCTCCTTCTGTGGGAGAGCCTCATTCGTGAGGCAGTTTTGGAACAAATCAACGTGTACTTCAATTGCATTTAATCCTCTTTGGGCCTGAAGTCGGGCCCGTTTCCTAGCCCCTTTCCATACATGTATCTCCTGCCACACACAGTGGGCAAGTTCAGTCCTGTACAAAGAGGAGGTTGTACAGCAAATTCAACTGTTTTACCCAAGAGCGGTCACTTCTCCCTACTGCCACCTGTTAGACTAACCAGACAACTGCAGCTCAAGGCAATAGATGTAAGTGGTAGTATATATTTAGATACTATCAACCGCCTACTCTCCAGAGCTCCACCAGGAACCCTACTGGTTTGCGGACAGGACCAAATATCTGCACAGGCTGTAGCCTCAGGGCTGTATTCTCAGCAGGGACGGTACATACCCAAGTCTAAGAGTCTTTGGGGGTTGAATACTTATTTACTACTATAAAAATGGCCGCTCAGGAATGAGCAGCGCTCCAGTGCTACACCTTTTGGCATAATTGTGTTTGCATTGTTGGCTAGCGGTCTAAAGACGTCCCCCTAGCTCCTTGCCCTCAAAGCATTGCTTTATTGTGGCATAAAGCACTATAAGTGGCCAATGTTAGCAGGCAATTTAAATGTTCAAAGGATATTCTCGATAACGTACAGCTATGAATAGTTACACTAACTACATAACATACTTGCTGGAGGTCTAACCATTTTCCCCTGTGTTAGCCTCTGCCCATCTCCCCTCTTTCTCTCTTATCACACTTGATGAGGTCACCAGCGTTGTCTGCTCCATGAAGGTCTCCCCCTGTTCCTCCACAACCATTAAATGCAATATTGTCTCTCTTGCCCCTGCTCTTGCTGATTTCTGCAACCACTCTTTTGCTACTGGATCTTTCCTCTTCTCCTTCAAGCACACCCTTGTGCGGCCCCTCATAAAATAAACGGATGCAGGCCCTTCTTGTCCAGCCAACTACCGTCCCATATCTCTAACCCCCTTTCTTGGGAAACTCTTGCAGAAGCTGGTCTTCCCCCAACTGAAGGAGTACACTGAACTTGTTGGTTGCCTGCACAACCATCAATCTGAATTCTGAGCATCCAGAGGCACAGAAACTGCTCTTCTGAACACCGTGAGGAACTGCTTGCATCTCTTGACTCCAACTCTGCAGCTCTTCTCATTCTACTTGATGTCTCCTCTGCATTTGATATGGTCTACCACTCCATCCTCATAATACGGCTCTGCAATACCTTAGGTATCTCGGAGCGGGCACTGGACTGGCTGACCACCTTCCTCAATGACAATCCCAGGTTATTCTGGGCTCTTTCGCCTCCTCCACCTCTATCTCCACCTGCGGCGTCCCCCAGGGCTCCAACCTTTCTGCCTGGCTCTTTAGCACCTATCTTGCTCCACTTGCACACCTCATTTCCACCTTCTCCCCCAACTTCCAGTGTTATGCGGATGAACCACAACTCTTCTTCAAACATCCCTATGATCCTCGCCTTACTTCGTCCATCATTCCTGACTGCCTGTCTGCCATCCAGGCCTGGTCTACTTCCAAAGATCTCTGCCTCAACACCAGCAACACAGAGATCCTTCCTGTTGGGACTCCTGCTCCCTCTTTCTATCCCTTGCTATCTGACAATTGTGAGGAACTCATGATATCAAAAGGAGAGTCACAAACAAAAGATTCAAGTTCAACAGCTTTATTTATAACATTGCAAGGGGTTTAAGACTTCCTAACTGGCCCTACATCTAAAGTGGGAATAAACTCGACCATAAAGTAAAAGTAAAAACAGTCCTAGTTAGTACAGTCCAAACAAAAGGTTTGAAACCTCATGCCTGCCCTAATTCTAATACAAAAAGGTGTAAAGGAAAAGTACACAAACTGAAAAGGATAGTGTTCTCAACAAAAGGATCAGGATGGCAAGGGGTTTGAAGCAATGATGAATCTCTTCCCCACGATTTCACAATGGGATTCGAGGGCATACAGGCAGCACAGTTATCCCCAGTGAGGCACACTCTGGCTTACTGGAGCGAATCAATGGAATGTTCAGGCTTCTTTTATAATCAAATGCTAGTTTGGGCTTTCCAAAAACAAAGGTTGCAAATGTTTTCCACAAATAGACTTCTTCGTCTTGAAACAAAACCTTAATAGTCAGAATCTTTCATAAAGGTCTCAGCGATACCCTTCCCCGAGCTTTCTTGGTTGAAGACTTTTGAGACAGCGTAGGTTTGGCTTCGGACTATGCCTGATCACTTGAACAACCGTTGACTTCACTTTCTCCCAAATCTTTCTGGTACTTGTAGTTGTACGATTTTGGGCTTCTCTCCGTTGGGCTCAAGCCATTCACAATATTACTGGTTTCCCTCAGTCAGGCTCCGACCTCTTATCTTTCACATCCGCCTCCCTCAGTCGGGCTCAGTCTTGAAATGCGTTTCTCCAACTCACATAAGCTAATCTTCAAACCTCTTTATTTTCTATTTCCAGCAATCCCTTTTGCCTCGGGACTTTGTGCGCTACGTTTAGAACGCCTTCCCTTTCATCTTCACATAGTTCAATAGTTTCTTCTTTCAGGCATGTTACTACAGAGACTTTCGACTGTGCTGTATCCAAAAGCAGGACCACTCTGTGTATATTGTATCACACTGTCTCTTTAAAGCATTGATCTTTCTTTACTCATGGTTGCCGTATTTTGCCAATATGCTCTTATTCAAAATACATTTAGTTGCCACCATGGTTTGTCAATTCACATTTCTGATTTTATTAATTGTAAATCGAAATTTGTGGTGTATGCTATTTTATGCGTATGCCGCAAAGTATATGTTGGTTCTACTATAAGAGAACTGCGAGTTCGCATTCGAGAACATTTTGCACACCTGAAGAGTCAAGATCCGAAGCTGCCTCTTGCACTTCATTGGCAACAGAATCATCAAATGGATTCAGTAAAAGATCTTAAGTTCATTGGTCTCATTCAAGCGCATTCCCACCCAAGAGGCGGGGACCGTCAATTACTTTTACGCCAGCTTGAGGCACGCACCATCGCCAAACTTCGTTGTACCAGTCTTGGTCTCAACACGGACACGGAACTAAATGTATTTTTGTAATGCTTTACATAAATGCTGGTGCACATTTCCTATACTTGCAGTAACTGCATTTTCATTATTCCCTGTTTGTTTTTATGTATTCACTTTTAGTCAAATTTAAACAACCCAGATCATCAGGAATCGCTGCCAGTTTCTAATTGCTCATCCGTCCACTGCTGTCATTGAATATTCCAGAGATTTTTGATTTTTTCAATTTTTTTTTTTTTTTTAATTCCAATTAAAATATTTTTATTATTTCTATTTGCATGCACACTGCCATTACAGCTTATTATGCATTAGACTTTTATTTAATATTTATTAGTTGTGCTAACGGATGTAGACATTCTCTAGGGCATATATAAAATGCAAGCGCTTGCCTTATTTAATACAAGGACTACCATTACCACAATTCCATGCACTAAATTTAACCACATGACTGAGTCATGTGACACATTTTTAGGTTCTTTTCTCTAAACACATGGAAGGAATGAACTGCACAACACTGATTTCGTGAAGCGTTTGGACTTTGGCCACAGTGGGGAACCAGCCCCTGAACTCACAGGTATGGGCTTGACAGTACCTTCAGAGTATCTCACTGTTAGAACGATTTTCACAAATATTCATGTTATTTGACCCATCTGTGGAATTGGGTTTTGATGCATTGTCTTTCCTTGGCAGTTGCAACGTTTGAACAAACTCCCATGTTCTGGGAATGTACCACACTGTATCAGTAACAGAGACTGCTTCAGGTATTGCTGTCCATTATTTTTACGCATTTGGATTTTTTTGACAACCCATTCAAGTCATAAGTCGATCTCCTGTCAAGGCAACTCATGCCTTGGGCTTCTTTGTTTATGTATTTTTCAGTTATTTGCCGCTTATTTTCTTGAGGAGAATCAACTACTTTAGAATTGGCCCATATATCTGCCCCCCCAGGAGGGCTTTGGGTTTTCCAACGCAGTTTGAATAACATACGGTAAAACATTTATTCATTCTAACATTTATATCACACATGGGTGACAATGTAACAATACATTTTACCACCATGAGGCGCATGAGGGATGAGCATTTTGATCCTTGGCACAATAGTTTGTTACCTTTGCACTATGCGTGTACATGGGATTAACCAATTGTAAAAATGTACCAGTTGTTTATTTATTTAGGATTCAGGCTTATGGTGTTTTTTTTCCCCTCTCTTTTTTACATATTATTTTGTTTTCATCATATGGACATTCACATATTGGCACTTCGACCGCGATTTTTGGTTCGACAATATATGGTAATAAATCAAATGTTTTTTATTTACTTCTTATTTACTTGGAATATGTTTCACATTGAAATGGTTGCTTTGCTCTTTGACATGATGTAATGTACATATGGGCTTTTTTCTTTCTTGTTTGCATTTCTCTTCTTTAACCCTGGCCTCCTCTTCTTCCTCTGCTGGTTAATTTTGTTTAAATTTCAAATGTTCTTATCTTTATGGCATGATTACATAATATGTTGCTGTATTTGAATGCATATGAATCATACTAACACCACAGTCTTGCCTTGAAAAGGACCCGTTGTTCTGGGTCGAAACACGTGTCGGCAGTCTTGTTTTTGCATCATTTCATAAAATCTGTTTCGACAGCGTATTTTGACTGAAGAATCTACTTGCTTTGGACTCTTTGTTTCACTGTATCTGTTGTCCAGTTACACACTCAATTTGAATAGGACATCTACCATTTGCTCAGGGCTGCGCAATCATTTAGAGGTGACAATTGCAAGTGTTTGTCTTGAAACAGTTAAAAAAAAAAACAGGCCTTTGTTCTTCTCTTTTGTTAACTCACCGGCTGTGTTTTAATATTGTTCGCGTGCCTGAGTTCAAGGTTCCTTTACTCATAGCTTTATCGAACCTCCCCAATTCGATCATTCACCGGGAGGGAAGCTGGACGACTTCCAGCTCAGGTTATCAGTTGCTTGTTGCAAGCACGGCTCTTTTGCCTGGCTTACTTGAGACCTCTCCACAGGTGGTAAGGTCCTCTGGCTTTCTGCCTTCCAATCTCCCATTTGCAGCAGCTCCTGAAGTCTGGCCCGTTCTCACTCCCAGCCTCGCTCAGACTGTACCTATGTGCTCCATCTTTTATCCCAGGTGGGGAAATTAACAGGTTTCAGGTGGGTATTGGAAAGGGAGGCCTGATCTCTTTACTAGGACAGAGCCATTGAAAATAATCAGAGGTAATCTTCATGACTCTGTTCCTGATCTTCCTCGGCCTAGTAGTACTGATAGAGTAGGAAGGGTGAGGATCATGGGAATTGTGGCCTACAAAGTAGGTTGGGAAAGAGGTACGGATTATGTCAAAAAAAGGGGTGAAGACAAAAACTGTGCGGTTGGCATTTTCTTCTGTAGTAAGTAGAAGCTGATTTTTTAAAAAGGTGTTTGATGTGAGGTAGAATTTGTTCCATCCTGGTTGGTATTCCAGGTTCGTTTTCCTGTAAGGGATAGGAGTTGGTATAACAGTAACCTACGAAGGCTGAGGGGAAGTCTGGCAAAGACGTTGAATCAGTGGAGGGGGATTATGATGTCTCACCTTTAGGTGTTCTCCGCAAGGTCCCCAGAGATCCTTTACCCAGGTGATCCTTCCTCGCTTGTACAGCCCCAGGTTTGGAATCCAAAAGCGATGGTCCGCCCCTGGCCACCTGAGTGCAAATCCCTGGGTTCCAGCAGTGAGAACACCTTCTCGTTTCTCACACGATCCTCTATGGGCTCTCCCCCCTTCTTCATCTGAAGCCAGAAACCTTGGAGTCATCTTCGACTACTCCCTTCCTTCCTCCCTGACATTCAGGACCTTGCCAAGAAGGCCCACTTTCAACTCCACCTCCTCAAAGGAATATATAATTTCCTCCCTTTCCCCCAGAAGCTCAATGTCTCTAGAGCTCTGGTTCTTTTGAGGCTAGACTACTGCAATAGCCTTTTCCTTAATCTACCCTCTTCTTCTCTACGACCCTTCCAGCTAATACAGAATAGGGCTGCAAGACTTATCCTTGGCCTCAAGCCCACTGACTGCATCTCTCCAGACCTAAAATCTCTCCACTGGCTCTCAGTTGCTGAAAAAATCAAATTGAAATCCCTCTGCATTATCCATAAGGCTTTCTGGGGCCCAGAGACCACGCTATCTACAACTGGCTCATTAAATACTCTCCCTCTAGATCTTTACGTTTCACCGGGAAACGCTTTCTCTGTGGCAAGCGTCGCTAAACAGCAAGATGGTGGCCGATCTCTTTCCTCGGCAGGCATACCTCAGGAAATATATCTAAATGAGCACTGTTTGTTGCTCACAGGCCATTCAATCGGATATTGGTTGGATTCTTTCACCCTCTGAGTCACGCTCTTCATGTGTACGAGGTTCACCCCCGGTTTTGTCCTGTTTTCTACCCACCAATGTTTGGGGTAAGTTTACTTTAGGACATGATAAGTTGAGTCCAGTCAATCAAAAACTTTTTATGCAACTCAATAGGTCACATATGTCCAAATGTAAATATATGTAACTCTTTTACATTTTAATTTTGTTTTTAATTTCAATGTTTTTGTCTGCTTCCCTGTAGGAGTACATTCACCCTGAGGAAGGCAGTTCATTCCAAGCCAAGCAGGTGGCTTGCCGAAACGCATTTGGCTGTTCTTAGTATGGACTCTAAAACATTTCTGAGAACACCCTAAAGGTGTAAATGACTCATGTGCGTAGGCAGACCTGCAACAAACAATTAACTTATGTTTCTGTTGATTTTTTTGATCCGATTTGTTTTGATCCAGTTCTTTTGTCATTCATTCTTTGGTCATCCATTTTTTTCATACCAAATATTTATGTCTAGTATGTAGGTAGATTTGCAAACATTTATGAATTAATTTTTGATTTATGTCTGTACAACATATTAATAATTATTTTGTGTTATGTAAAACCAGCTTTTGATGTCTGTTCAAAATAATTTGCATCTTTATTGAATACATTTCGTTTATAACTATCAGGTTTAAACCTGTTATTTATGATAAAACAACTGTTTTGCTAGCAATTTTATATTTACATCTGGATGCTTAAAAATGCATGAAAAGGTAAATTAACATTTTATTATCCACCTAAGGGATACCATTATTAGAACTACTAGGATTCAATCCAGTTCAGTAAATCAGTTTGTCTGCACCTCTTGGAAATATTTGTTTTGTACCTTTATATGACCCCCACCATAGCTGCACCACGAATGGGGTACCCCTATCATTGTTTGCGTCAGTTTTTTGTTAACTGATGGAATTAATTCTGGTGTCTCCCAATTGGCATTAACTTTCCTTTGTAGAGCTAGATGGAAAGGAAGAATAGGGTCCTCCTGGGGTTCCTTTATCTAAAATATCAGTCAGGTCGTCCTGCTCAAAAAATGGTCTGCTCAAAAAGTGGTGCAGGCCTTTTCCATCCCAGATATTCTATGACCCTAGACATTAGTTGTCTGTTAAGGTCCCTCAACATGGTCTGAGGGATATGGTCTGCCAAACTCGATTTCTGGGGAAGTGTCCAACCCACTTGCAGATTGCAGGATTTCATGAAGGTCTTTTATTCTTGAATACAAGGCCTCTGGAACATTATGTGGCCTATAATATAACACAAAGGGACGGGATTCGCCCGAAGATGGCTCATCACAGGGTTGGCTGGCACACTTCGATCCCAAAGACATGTATTTCAATGTCCCCCACCTTCAAACTGCACAGGAGATTCCTCGAGTTTCTCTGGGGAGTGATATTGTGGACTTTCACTTGCCTCCCCCTTCAGTTTACCACTGTCCACCCCACAGCATAGCGATAAAGATTATCATATACCTAGACAACATGATATGCATATCTGCGGATGGCAAGCTCCTCTTCGACCAAGTCAGCCTTTTCCTTATTGAAAGAAATGGGATTATTTACCAACTGGGAGTAATCAGAACTCTCCCTCTTCCGATCTGACTAGAATTCATGGGCATCGACATAAGACAGTGTCTGCAATTGCCTTCCTGCAAGGAGACAGCGTCAAGTGGGAGATCTGCACCATATTCAGAGAATGCTCTGTCTCGTAAAAGGATCTGGAATGATTAGTGGGCATTTTAGCCTCTTTCATCCAGGCCATAGTCCCAGGCCCTCTGCAATACTGTGCCCATCAACAGCTAAAGATTCCACATGTGCAGAATAACTGGTCCGATTCCCGGATAATGCATTCGAACACAGAAGCTCTGAGCTCCACCTGTGGTTGGATCATATGGACATGTGGAATGGTCGAACTAGATTTGCCTCAAAAGACTTAATAGAGCCTAATGCTAACTGCTTCAGCTGGAGAACTTGTTGTGGTGATATTTTGAAGGAGG
The DNA here is from genome assembly GCF_040938575.1 of Ambystoma mexicanum. Taxonomy (NCBI): domain Eukaryota; kingdom Metazoa; phylum Chordata; class Amphibia; order Caudata; family Ambystomatidae; genus Ambystoma; species Ambystoma mexicanum. The sequence goes on along the minus strand of NC_090935.1, from coordinate 1,354,247,033 downwards.
CGAAGGAGTGGTCTCAAGATACATTTGCCTTACATATTTATTGTATTGTATTCTACTTGTCATTTGTATAGCACAATTTTACCATTATTACAGTCTCAATGAGCTGTAATGGCTAAACTTCTGGTGGGCTCTTTTGTACTCAGAGCCCACAATGGCTCGTGTGTCGGTGCATGTATTCTGCTCCGAATGGACAAAACTTTCATGGTTCACTATATAAAACACTTAGGGTGGACAAGGTTGAGGCTCTTGGCAGAGCTGGTAAAGGATTTAAGGCATTATTTCCTGCAGGCGGTGATCCCTAGAGACAGAATACCATCTGGGTCTGTCCAACATTTTAGCAGACTGGACTTCAAAGTAACTCGTGGACCTCAGCTAGTGGAAACTGGATCCATTGATTTTTGTGATATTCCAGAGGGTGCAAGGCACTCTACACAAATGTCCTTGCATCCAAGCTCTACATTTTCCAGCTGGAGCCCAGACCCCTTTGCACTTGCAGCAGACTCACATTCTTCACCCATGGGAACCCTGGAGGGAGTACACCTTTCCCCCTTGTGTCATGATAGCATCAGCATGGGTGAAAGGTGTTATTGTTCATAGTGACACACTAATGCAAAACGCAAGCCTGGAATGAAGTTCTTCTGGAACTGTCCTCAGATTTTCCAAACCTACTTCCCGAGAACTGTAGCATTTTAATGGACTTGATGGGAATATAACGTCACCGGATACTGAACAGTTCATTGGCCCTGGTTATTTGGACGGTTTCAGGACGTGTTGGCACATTCCATGCCTTTCGGCATCAGCTGTCGGTCTCATCCAGGACTCTTGGGTGCCATCCACTTCCAAGACTTATAGGGGCGCCATGGTCCTTATGTAGTTGCTGGTGTGTGGAACGGGATTGTGATCGCATGTCATCTCCTCTAGTGCATAGCAGTAGAGCTTGCTGCATTAGTCTACAATTCAGTTATTTTGGGGGGCACATTGACATGGACAGATACCCAGCCAATTAACTCCGGCTAGAAGGCCGGAGTTAAAACTATGCTACGTTCCACAGTCCCTTGAGCTATGTAAAACTTGTCTTTGTAATGTCAATGCTTTCTGAAGTTCCTCTGGCACTGGGATGATAAGAGTTCCTTCAAATTTAGAACGTTTCTCCAAGCTTATGAGGTTACTGTGTCTGACCCCTTGCAAACAGAACATACAAGTTCCACACATTACTCACATATTTATTCTCTGGAGGGGGAAACTTATACAGTGTTCAGGAGGTCTACAAATGGTATTCTATCTGTATCCTGCTTCTAAGCGCTCTCACAATTGTGCATGGTTCGATGTCCTAAACAATACAAGTCAGTTACAGCCGCCAACAAGTCAGCAAACACAGTGCAGCTTTTTTTGACTCCCAGGAAACCTTTTACGCTAGTGTTGGCTATCCCCTTGGTGAGGTGGTTTCACTGGATCATGTAAACAATGGATATATAGTTTCCATTTTCAGAGCCCACTCCTCCAGCTGCGCTCTAGCATTTAAACCCCCTTGCCTGGGAGCAAAGCTTGAGGAGATAAAGAAATCAACAGAAACTCTGTGCTTCAAGAGTTATTTTCAGATCAAGGAGGTGGACTAGTTGGGGGCGAAAAAGCTTTGAACAAGCACAATACTCCCCTTTGTGTATAGCCAGAGCAGAGAATATATAGTCCCCAAAATAAATAATGAGAGATTTCTAATGATGTTAAAGACAGAGGCAAGTATTAATCCACCCTTTATGTAAAGTATTGCACCTATCGTATCTGTTTTGATGGTGCATTTATATCAGGTTCATCCCAAAGAGTAATAATAAATTGTTCCTCCAACGCGGAGCCCAAACCGTCCTGATTGGGGACATTGCAGAGCATCATCCGAAAGTAAGAACAACTGGCAGCTACTCTCGGTGTAGAGGGGATTGTTACTAGTTTTCGTTGGAAGTGTCATTTGGTTTAAGTTGACTGGACTGCAGGATTGCTATTTAATTCTGGAGTGATATTCAGCTTTCATCGCTTCAAAAGGCACAGGAGGTGGCCCAGCAAGGAAGTGAGGTCATAGCTACCTGCACACTGGATTGCACTAGACTCATTTTAAGATGTTTCTATGTCACAAATCTGCCTGAAACTGCATGAAAGCCAGGGTTTACTGTGGAATTTAGTTTGGTCAAGAAATTGGATTCTGTCAGTTTTCAGTAAAAGCTAGTACAAAATTAGTGAAGCATAATACTCTCCCCAATGTCTTTAAAAGATGTGGAAAGATCTTACACTACTTGGCAAGGGAAATCTACACTACAACAGTTTCACAGAAAATGCAGGTGAATGATCTTACCATGGACGTAACAATGCCAGGGCCTCTGAGAATTTGTTGTTTAGAAATAAGTTCAGTGCCATCGTACACTCCTCCAAGGCACTCTTGAGGTCCATCTTGGATGCCCTAGAAAAGAAAGCAGGCATGTTAAAAAACAAAGTAAACAATACCAGGACTTTTAAACTTTGGTACATGAAACCATTGTGAAATGTAGAACAACTTTTCTGATTTTACTAGATGTAGAGGTTATCAAATCTAAAGTAGCCAGAAGCGGAGGTCTTGCATTTCTTCAGGACACTGTATGCAGCCATTGAAGCTCCCAAATTAGTCATGCTCATACACACACGCGCCTTTAGCTATGTGGAGCAAATGTAAACATAGATCATGCTAAGGTCATTCTCACAGGACAACAGCTTTCAATTATACATATGTGATCATACTTTCACACTCTGAAAGGTAAGACTCGAATTAAGACTAGAGGTCAGGGGTGGAAATTTATGAAAAACTATTTTAGTTTCAGTACGTAATGTTAATGAAAGGATATGTTATGTTGACTTATACTGTGCACCGTTACCATTTGCTTGGACTCAAGGCGCTCACATGGTTTTGTAAGAAAGTGGCGGGGTAGGTTAGTGAGGGATATGATAGAGGTTGTGATCTTCTGTTGATGCTTGCAGAACCAGGAGGAACTGGCATCTGTGCGTGTCGGCTTTCTAAGTGTGCTTTGATTGTGTGCACTGGCTTATGTCCGGAGGGTTAAGGCCCAGTATCTGGGAGTGTTTGCAGATGTTTGTTGTGGTGAATGTGTGGTGTGTGTGTGTGTGTGTGTGTTTCGTTTGTAGTGTGGCTAGCCTTTTAGGGCATGTGTGATGCTTGGGAGGTATGCAGTAGAGGAGCAGGGTAGGTTGGTACAGTGGCAAGCTTCAGAGTATAGCATGCTTTCAACACAGAGGCAGGATTCAGAGGGCAGCAGTACCCTATTCAATCTGGTATCTATACTCAGAAATACAGCTGTGTTAATGTACGGTGGCTATGCTCAAAAGTGTACCTAGATTCAATACAGTGCCTACACCCAGAGATTTTGCTAAATTCAATGCAGTCTCTACACTTCAAAATTCTATGTGCAATAAATTGGCTATCCTAAAATTCAGGTAACCTCAAAATTCATCCAAATGCTATACAATGGCTATCCTAGACATGGGCCTGCCGAGAAGAGGTTCCATATGGTCTACAGAGGAAATACTCATTGCGGTACAGCAAATGGTGGTAAAAACTATTTTTCCACAGTGTCTTGGAATCAGAAATGCATGTGTTTCTGTATGGAGGACAATGTTCCCTGTAAGCTGTGCGCATGTGTACTTGCCCAGCTTCCTTCTGGGTGCCGCTCAGAAGATTTTTAGCAGCACACAGAGGCAATTCTCACCTATGCAAAAAGGTTTAATGAGGCACAAGCCACAGCAATTACCTGACATTTGCTTTCTCTTAAAATTGTTAACTAGTCATGATATTCTGGTGTAGCTCATTTACATTACCCTACTACAAGCGGGACCTTAAAATCCTAAAAATAGAATGCAGCCACAAGAGGTAAAAACTCATTTGAAAAAGTGGCTCCATGAACAGAAAAATCTAACTAAGATATGCTTGCACACATTAACCAACTGCTGTTCCCTCTCCACCCATGAATCCTATGCTTTAGTCTACGATGCGCTTACTCTAACCTCTACCCCAAAACATATTTAGATATTACCAGACAACCTTGACTCTTCCTCTCTTGGCTCTGCGAAAGGTTACCAGACATGTACTTGCATCCACTTATTTTATGTTTGTTGAAATTTGAATAGTGTTCAAGTACCAGAACCTCTGTTATTCATCGTGCCTTATAAAAAAGTTCATTTTTGGAAGGTCTTCCAGCGACTACCCTGGCACCCCTGAGAGGTGGCCTGCATGCTGCAGCACCACTCATGAGAGGACTCTGGAAATCCAACCCTGACCCTCTTCTAACTGCACTGGCTCCCACTGCAAGCCTGTATCATCTTCAAATCCTGTTGCATCATCTACAAGGCTGTCACCCTGAGGTCCCCAAGCTACCTCACTGAGAAACTCTGCATCTCCAGAAGCCTGTGATCTACCAGAAGTAAGGAAATGTCAAGGCTTGAACTCTGATGGTGCAGGACGAAAAAAACAAGAACAGCCTTCTCAGACTATGCTCAAAGACTCTGAAACCTCCTACCATCAACAGCAGACGTATCCCATTGCTGCTACCGTTCAGGAAAGAGCTCAAGAACCTCCTCTTCAAGGAATGACTCCTCTGTAACACATAGGTCCACACACTCTCCACTCCCCATCGTACCTGATACTATGTCCCCCCCCACTGTCTCCTTACCTGGTTGCTTGTAGATCTCTTGCTGCAAATTGGCCGCTATTGCCCTCCTCTGTTAGCTCCCACTCCATTTCCCTCACTGTGTAATTGCCCCTAGGATTGTAAAGCTCTCTGTTGGTTCCCGAAGCCAGGTCCGTGGTCAATACACTAATAATGTTAATAATAAAAGCATCACCCACACTATGTAACCTAATTATTATCTCAAATATTGGATACTGACTGTAGGTAAACAGGCTACTTGGATATGTAACCCCATCCCATGCTTCCTATTCTTAGTACATATGTCACGCAAGCGCTTTGAAGTGGTCCCTTGAATGTTAACGCATTATAAAACCCAAATATTAATTTGCTATCTAAGAATTTTGAGTAAACCAATGTCATGCTCAGAGTCTCCTACTTTAAAATTGCTAAAATGAGAGAGCAACATTGCAATATCACTTATTGGCCTGCAAGGGTAAATGAGTATGGGCTATACCAGGTATTACTCATCTATAGTATTAGGGCAATTGATATTCAGACAGTAGAATGCTTTTCAAACAATCTGCATCCTTGTTCAGAGTTGCATTGGGCATAGATCTTAACACATTATATTGTATTCAATGTTATACATAACGATTTCACTTATCAGCTGTATAATCCTACCCAACAATATAAGGGTATAATAAGTTGCAAATTATCTTGTATGCTCTGCAAAATAATTGTGAACCTGCAGATTCATGACATTTTCTTAAAATGCATATCATATCATGGTGAGGCACTAAATGTTTTGCTTGCAAAGTATTATGCGTATACAAATATCCCAGTGAGTGTTTCACTGCTACAATCTCTCACGTTTTACAGTGCTCTGTCAACTAGTGTTGGAGGAGAGCACAGGAGGTGGGGAAGGGTATTGGTGAAAGGGCACAGGAGAACACTCCTTGCAGGTGATGAACAAATCAATAATTATCAAAAACCAAGTTTTGGCAGTACAGTGTAGAAAATGTATTTGTTTGCTGAAGGAAAGGCAACAACTCTAGCAACAGTCTAGAGAACTGCACTTTCTTTTTCTATCTATGCTCAGCTGCTGAAGGCATTTCAATTTAAACATTTGTTCTGTTTTTACTGACTGTAGCATCCCCCTGCATCTTGTTTAACTGATAACAATGTATTACAGAGGGAACCCGAGTTACAGAAGAAGGCTCTCAGGCTGTTGTACCGCTGAGCATTGATGCTACAAAACTAAAAGGCATAAATATGTGATTTACTTCAACAGGTCTCTGTAAGAAACCTCAGTAAGCTTCGTGTTGCATTTTGTCTAGGCTGTGGCGAGGAAGAGAGGGCAAAACTATAGGCTGTATTATGTGCCCTGTCATTTTACTTCCGATGTTAGGGTTACAAGCAAGTCTCTGATAAGAATTTGCTTCCTACTTACAGTGAAATGATTTTTCATGGAGTACAAAAAGTAATTATCTTTGGCAATAGGAATACTTCATGCTTAATAAAATATGTTATTTTGCCCTTAAAATATCTCTTGAGAATGGTCAGAAATATTATTAGAGTTCCTTCCTATGCCACTGCTCTGCTGATCACTGATTCGAAAAAATATCAGTGGAGTTTTGTGGGCAGAAGCCAGGGGTTGGTTCCTATGTGTTCATGGTTTCCCATTTTTATTGGGCACATTTTTTTGTTTTTTAGGGATTAAAAATTGATGGTGTATATGTCTCTAAACTGTGAGGCTGGTTTTGAGTAACTCACAGAACAACATAATGTGGATACTAAGTAGAAGCTGGGGAATTTTGATCATCATATTCTGTGGTGCAGTTATAATGAAGCAATTATCCTTACAAAAATTACGAGAGGCATGTTCTCATGGCCCTTGAATTACTTCATTAAAATGGCACATGAAATCCTATGGACATGTTTTCTGACATTCCTTTTATTCCATCTGCAAATATTGTATCCGGTCTGATTTTTGATAGCCACATCAGTTATGAAAAGTAATATTGTTTTTTTTGTAATACACCAAGTGTTTTTCCATTGACATAAAGCACACATATTACTCTGCACACAAGTACTTTTGCTAGCTACTGTGGCATATCTTGAGGTCTTGAACTGGTTGATGAGTTCTCTTTATGATCACATATAAAATATTTATTTTTAACCTGTGTGTTTGGAAAAGGTGTTATAAAATGCACCTTTTATGCAGATTAGTGAAGTTTTGCAGTAGTTTGGAAGGGGCAATTCCTTTCCAAACTCTCTTCAGAGATGGTAGCTCACTAACTACGCATACTCACAAAGTGGCTTACCTTGTGAGTCAATTGCGCACATGCAAAGTAAAGTGCGCATGAAAGGCAACCAGTTCTGCACTTACAGATTAATAATTAGAGGGAACATTGATGGAGGACAACCTATGTCACTTTCCCCGAAGTCTTCGATGAATGGCGAGGGCTGGGTGTTGACCGGTACTGCCCCAGAAGAGTGCATCGTATGACCACATGAAGGAAGGCCAATGGCATGGTTCTGTTGAGTTTGCCCAGTGAATGAACCGGATGTTTGCTTTTGAAAACCACATTACAAGAAGCTACAGCAAGTAGGTCATAATTCTGAAGCTTACTTTTAAAATCGAGTTTTAAAACAGGTGTAATTTTATAAAATGTACCCTTATATGTAAAGCAGTCATTTTACGTATCCATCCAGTTTGTAATACTCTTTTAAGGCAGACTAGTCACCACAACATAATTAAACGAGAGGGGTCTGCCGATGTGCAGACCAGGGCTCAGGTTTGTGAGCACATACTGTCGAATGCAACAATAGTGGTTTATCAATAGAACCCGCCAAAGTCCATTAAAGGCATGGTCTAGTAAAACATTTTATTTAAAAAATAGATAGGCAACATAAAAAAAAAATACTAGCATTCTCTTTTTTAAAACTTCCTATGTAAAATGTTTAGCTATTCAAGCTCAAAATTCGCAAAAGCAAGCATATGGGCGCATCCATTTTGTGAAATGGATGCCCTCCTGTGCTGGCTTTTGCTTTTGCGGCACTAATGAAGGAAAAGCCAGCCAGCTGTAGTAAACAAAAGCTACTGCTGGGTGGCTTTCCCTTCATTAGTGCTGTACGCGGAGGACGGGGACCGGAGACCAGAGCAGGAAAGCTGCAGCTGAATCTCGGTAAGTGCGATTTATTTTAAAAAGAAAATAAGCACTAGCTGCTGTTTTTTTTCTAAGTTTTCCGGGCTGGAGGAGCCCGGAAAACTTAGAAATAAAACCGCAGATTTAAAATGTTGTATTTATGTTTGCGGTCGCTTTTGAAGCGGGGAGCACCGGAGACCCAAAGTGAAAGCCACAGCAGGCAGAAACACGACGCGGTTGTGTTTACATGCCGCGTAGTGTTTCTGCCTACAGCTGATTTCCCATTTGGGGCTCTCGGAGAGCCCCAAATGGGAAATGCTAAATGCTGCGTTGTTTCTGCTTGAATCTGCTTTCCCATTTGGGGCTCTCGGAGAGCCCCAAATGGGAAATGCTCTGAATCTGCTTTCCCCACGGGGAGCCCGAGAGCCCCAAATGGGAAAGCAGATTCAGGCAGAAACAACGCGGTTGTTTTCCACAATGCTGCGTTGTTTCTGCCCGTGGGGAGCCCGAGAGCCCCAAATGGGAAAGCAGATTCAGGCAAACGCTGTGTTTTCCAACACAATAACGTTGTATTTATGTTTGCGGTCGCTTCAAAAGCGACCGCAAACATAAATACAACGTTTTTAAAGCTGTGGTTTTATTTCTAAGTTTTCCGGGCTCGCCCAGCCCGGAAAACTTAGAAAAAAAACCCAGCTAGTGCTTATTTTTTTTTTTTTTAAATAAATAGCACTTACCGAGATTCAGCTGCAGCTTTCCTGCTCTGGTCTCCGGTCCCCGTCCTCCGCGTACAGCAATAATGAAGGGAAAGCCACCCAGCGGTAGCTTTTGTTTACTACAGCTGGCTGGCTTTTCCTTCATTAGTGCCTCAGAAGCAAAAGCCAGCACAGGCGGGCATCCATTTCACAAAATGGATGCGCCCATGTGCTTGCTTTTGCGAATTTTGAGCTTGAATAGCTCAAAATTTTACATAGGAAGTTTTAAAAAAAGAGAATGCTAGTATTTTTTTTTATGTTGGCTATCTATTTTTTAAATAAAATGTTTTACTAGACCATGCCTTTAATTATTTGGAGGCAGAAACCAGACAAGGTCTGTGAATCTGCCTTTTTACATAAATGAGAACAGACTGATCTTACAGCGCAGGGTTACAGTTTGCTTCAATAGCCTCCATGTCCACACTGTTTGTTCAATATGTGGAGCTTTTGGAATGGAAGCCTAAAACACCTGAAAACTAAACAAAATCACTCAGCTGCATTTTCCTTCAAAACCCAGAATTCCTGGACTTCATAACCCCATGCCAAACAATATGTTTGTCTTTACTTGTATATGTGTCCTTGCCATGACTGAAGAGCTTCCAGAGGTCTGTTGACTTCTGGATGAGACTGCGCGCATGACACCAGGGGTGGACAAGGAACCACGAGGCCCTGGAAAATGATTTCAAAGCAGCCCCATATCACAAATGTTCAGCAAGCCCAACCATTACCAACGGTTACCACTCAAGAGGGCCGGGGTTCAGAGGCCTACCAGGACCTCTTCAGCGTTTGCCATATGCCATTCCACCCCTGTGCACAGAGATTGTTTTGTAATCCAAGAGGTTAGCAATATATTTTTAGTAGAATAATAAAAGGCAAGTCGATAGCAGCGAGCACGTATGCTTCAAAACATTCAACATGTTAGCTCCATTCCTCTACGAGTACAACTCAAATATTAACAAGGAGTGTCGCCCCGTTTCCTCGCTTACCCACTCCCCCATACAAGCACCCCCTCCTAGCTCCCTCACCACCCGAAACCACCCCTTGGGGCAAATGAGTGAGAAAGTGACAAGTGTAACCAAAAGGGACACAATAGCAATGCACATTTGAAAAAATAAACGTATTGAAAAAACACAATAACAAAGACTCTCAAGGTCAGGGCGTGGCTTGGGCAGCCATGGAATAGGCTGCGAACCCTGTGTGCTCCGTGATCCGGCGACCAGATCTGACTACAAACGCCTATTAATTTACCCGTTCATAGCTATAAAATACATGGAGAGGCGTGGGAAGGCATCGGGAAGAGCATGAAAGAGCTGGCAGCACGCCCGAGGCCGAGGAAAAGCCGAACGGATACATTGTATTCACAAGATCAACCGCGAGAGAAACATCAAAATGGCGATGGTAGCGGAGGACAAAGGGATCCCGAGGGGTGCGTCGCTGTAAGAGAATTGCCGTCTCGGTCGGAAGGCTACAGTAACACATTACGGAAGCAGAACTACAAAATGACATTTATTTGCTGCTGGCGGCCGTTAACAGCGTGTGTCCCCTGCTAGCATAGCCGTGGACAGTGATACAATGGAGGCGTGCATCGAATGCGTGTTCCCGCTAATGTACAGTCACACGGAACGAAAATAGATTAGAGGAGTAGCGCCTACTGTGTGCGGAGTCGGAGGCAGGGAGCAGCGGCCGACCCTGCAAAACAGTGGGCTGTCGCAGCAACATATACCCAGTGCAAGCCTGTGGCCGTGAGCTCCTGAGACGGGTGCTGCGTGCTATGAGCACCGAACGCGGGATCCCCGGCATACTGTTTAATGCAGCGGAGCCAAGACCAGCATGCCGCATCTATAGAAGACAGTCAGTAGCTGGCTGGTGGATGCGCACGGATATAGCAGAGAGCCGTGTGAGGCGCAGTGCGCGGGCGGACCCTCCGTCATACCGCATTCTGAGACTGCGATCAGTGGAAGTCCTGCATTGAAATACTGGCGTTTTACAGCCACACATGAATGACCCTGTGGATTGATGGTGGACTGGGGGTAATCTAGGAGGTGGAGTGCCTCCGTATCCCCTGACAAGGTAAAGTGGGGGTAATGAAAATAAATTGGTGGCTGATGCGCAGCTCGGCCCATACCATAACAAGAACATACCCAAACTTTGTGAAAATCTATATATGCCCAGGCAGGCCAACGTAAGGAAGAGAAGCAGAAACAAAACTGAGAGCTGGTAAACGTGAGCCCCTGGGCTCTTGGATCCAGGCGCTCGACGGAGCAAGCAATCAGTCGAGAGACCAGAGGCTCACGTAACGGATGCAAGGTGGCGCCGAGGCTGGACTGGTGGAGTTCCTTGTTGAGTTGAAACAACGCAGCAGGAGAAGCGGCTTCACGAGGAGTCGGACACTAGCAGCTGAACCAGGATTAGAGGTGGAAACCAGAGGAGCCTGAACGATCGCTGGAGGATCGTGATACAGGAAGCAGGGGTGATCCGGTCCAAACACAGGCGCCCAGGCGAAACCCCTCCTTTGAGGCGGGTGTGTGGTGCTAGACTACCTGAGGGCCTGAAACACTGTGGCAAGGACGGCTGAACGGACTGAGCGACCCTTAGACACAAGCTGATGGCGCATGGAGAATTGTACGCAGGAGAGTAACGTGGGAGGATACAATCCATTTGAAATCCAATTTCACGCGCCGCAACATAACGCAGTCTGCTGAGGCTATCGCCCCAGCGCCTGGAGGACCTGGGAGTGATTCAACGACACTGAATAGCTGAAACCAGACACGTAGGAGGATTGCGCGATGTCAGTGAAAGGGCTGAGAGCCAAGTCTAAACAACCCCCAATGGAGGTCTTTGCGAAAGCGCAGTGGACCCCTACAACAGCAGCACAAAGCACGCGTGCGGCCCCCGCAGATGGCGCCACAGAAGGAGATAACCGTCAGGTCCTAGCGGCCATAACAGAATTGAGCACCAAATGGGGCGCAGCTATGGCGGACGTGCGGACAGCCCTGGAGAACTAAATTGACGCTGTGGGAATTGAAGTCACCCTGTTGCGACAAGATGTTAGAGTGCTGGCAGAGAGAACGAGTGGCCTAGAAAGCGCAGTGAAGGTTAACACGGATGTCAGCACGAACAACGCAAAAGAGGTCCACGTGTTAAAACAGCAGGTCGCCAACCTCGAGAATCGGGTGGAAGAAGCGGAGGGAAGGGCGAGAAGGAACAACATACGGGTGGTTGGCCTACCCAAAGGAGAAGAGGGCCAGGACCCCACGAACTATGTGGAGAACATGATCCTCCAGGAGATAGGAGCAGACAAGCTCTCGCAGTGGTTCTCTGTTGAGCGTGCGCACCGAGCCCCGGTGAGAAAACCATGACCTGGGGCCCCGCTGAGGCCGATAATCACGAGAATTCTGAACTATAATGACAGGGAGAAGATCCTGGAGTATTTTCGTAAGGGCGGAACAATAGAGAGAGCAGCCACCAACATCACGGCATACCCGGATTACATGATAGTGGTGCAGAGGCAACGGTATAGCTATGTGGCCGTCAAGAGGAGGCTGCGCACGGCAGGAATGAAATATATGCTTCTATACCCGGCGAAACTAAAGGTGTTGCACAAGAGCAGAGCGCTGTTTTTTGACACCCAAGAGGAGACGGCGTCGTGGCTGGATCTGCAGGGCTGCCTGGAACAGGAGGCTGAACGAGATCATCAGGAGCATGACAAGTGAGGAGTCTGTGTCATGGACATTGAAGGGATAAGCAGGAGGGTGTCCCTGCCATGGGAACATGGGTGATTCGATGGACATTTTGCAGCCTTTGGACCTTATGCTCTGGCTGGACTGGAATACAGTGAATTAATTGCATGATGGAGCTGAATAGCATTAACATTACGCGTAGTAAAATAGGAAATAGGAGCAAAGGGATGAAGCAACCTACCCCTGAGAATTTGTAGTTAAGTGGCCATTAGGGCGACTTCACCCTACTGAGCCCTGGGTATAGACTCGCCAGACAGGGCTAGATGTGGTGGTGCCTGAGATCCAGGGATGGAGCTGGGCAATAGTTGGGGAGGGTGTTGTTGGGTAAGGGTAGGGAGGTGGGTGGGAGGGAGGCAGGAGAGTTGGTTGTGTATATAGTTTTGGGGAGTTTAAGTTTGAATACGGGCCTAAATAGAAGAGTCGAACGATTGAAGCTGAACTGCACTGGTGGGAGGAGGAGAGGGATTTGGTCATGCCATGGGGTCTTAGAATCATCACTTGGAATATTAGGGGATTGAATAGTTATCTAAAGAGAAATAAGGTGATGCTATACCTTCGGAGACAGAAAATTGACATAGCTTTGCTGCAAGAAACGCATCTGACGGAGATAAGTTAGAAATGATCAAGAGGAAATGGAAGGGAACGGGGGTGGGTTCTCAATATTCGGCCTATGCCAGGGGAGTGATCACCTGGGTGGTGCCACATGTCAAGTTTCAGCTGTTGCAGACGCAGGTGGAGGCAGATGGGAGACTGGTTGTGGTAAAAGGGCTAGTGGAGAATAGGGAAATAAGTGTGGTCAACACGTACGCCCCAAACCAAAACACGGCTGCCTATTTTAGGACGCTGTGTGGCAATCTGAGCATGTGTGTGGGGGGTGCGGTGATCTGGGGTGGGGACTTTAACTGTGTATTAAATCCTCAGGTAGACAGGTCAGACGGGAGGCAGGATAGGCCGGCCCCGTCGGCCAAGGCATTACAAACACTTCTGGATGATTTTGGATTAGCAGATGCATGGAGAGAACACCATCCCCAGGCGAGGCAGTATTCACATTATTCAGCCCCGCAGCAACTACACACGAGGTGGGACTGTCTTCGCCACTCCAGAGATACTGGCCGAAATCACGCAAATTGAATATAAAGCAAGGGTCCTCTCGGACCACTCGCCCCTGCTCCTTCACTGGCAATGTTGTCCCCCGAGAGCAAGAATACCGACATGGCACCTCAGGGCAGAGGCGCTTAGAGACCCCATCTTTAGAGAAGACATGAGGGAGGAAATTGTCAGCTATTTTGAGACAAACACGGGCAGTGTAGACTCAGCGGGTACTTTGTGGGAGGCCTTTAAAGTTGTGATTAGAGGAGTAGCCATAGCGAAATCCAAAGGATTGCAGGGAGGGATCCTAGCGGAATTGCAGGAAGCCGAAAGAGAATTGGAAAAGGTGCTGAGGGGTGGGAATAATGCCACTCAAGACAATGGCCTAATATTGGGACTGCAGCAAAAGTGTGCTGAGCGCTGGGAAAGATTGTGTAACCTTAATTATAAGAAATATATAGAGAGGCAACATGCAGGGGGCGACAAACCAGGTCCGATTCTGGCATGGCTATACAAAAGCAAAACCCTGAGACCCCCGATCAGATTGATAGAAAGGGAGGGTGGAGAGGAGGCGGACACCCAGGAAGGAGTGAATCACAAGTTTGTGAAATATTACGGGTTGTTGTATGGGGATGATGGGGAGGATGATCGCGAGAGGATAGAGGAAACACTGGAGGACATAGGATTGCCGCAGATTAGCGCAGAGGAAAGAGGAAATGGACGCACCAATTACACTGGAGGAGCTAGGAGAGGTGGTGAGGCAGTTGCCGACCAGTAAGACCCCAGGGGCTGAAGGGCTACCGAGCGAGTTCTATAAAGCATTCAAGGATGAGGTACTCCCCCCCTGCTGTTGGACATGCTAAATGAGGTGCATGAGCGAGGCAGACTGCCAGAGTCATTGAGGGAAGTGATCATAATACCGCTCCTCAAACCAAATAAACCTAGACATAGCTGCAGTTCCTATAGACCCCTGTCAATGTTGAATCAAGATAGTAAAATTTTGACTGCTATTCTGGCCAATAGACTGCGTAAAGTTATAGACAAATTGATACACCCAGATCAGACGGGCTATGTCCCCAATAGGAACATATCTCATAATCTCAGAAGGCTCCATAGCGCCATTGAATACGGGAACACGAGCGAAGATGACCTGGCGGTGGTTTCGCTGGATGCAATAAAGGCCTTTGACTCGGTCAAATGGCCGTGGCTGATGGCGGCCCTTGCTGGCTACGGGATGGGGCCGGATACCTACGGTGGGCCAGAATGTTCTATAGTGAACCGCTCGCTAGGGTTAAAACGGGGACAGTGGTATCGGAGAGGTGGAAACTTTGCAGGGGTACCAGACAGGGCTGCCTGTGGTCTCCTATGCTCTACATATTGGCTCTAGAACCCCTGGCCATCTATTTGAGACAACAATATGACACAATAGGCATCCCTGTGGCTGATGAACGACACCTGATATCATTGTATGCAGACGAAATACTACTGTATTTGCGGTATCCAGAAGAGAACCTTCAACACATACTGGGGGTGATGGGAAGATATGCAGAAATGTCTGGTATAGCAGTGAACCCCCAGAAGTCTAGCATGTTCCCACTGGGTAGGTATAAAGGAATCCCCCTAGACCGCCTTCCAGTGCTACTGGTGCAGTGGGCTGCCAGCACATTTCGTTATTTAGGAATAGATATATATCACTCTGTGGAGGAAGAACACAAGCGCAATACAGAAGTAGCTGTCACGAAAATTGAAAACTGCATGTGATTTTGGGTTAAGCTCACCTTAGCAATGATGGGACGTAGCGCAATGTTAAAGATGGTGGTTCTGCCTAGGCTTCTCCACTAATTCGGGAATATCCGTATTTGATACCGAAGATGTTCTTTAGTAAACTGCCCAGTATGTGTCGGGAGCTCTATGGAAGCTACAGAACCCCTGCGAAAAAGGGGGTATAAATTGCCTAATTATGAAGCCTACTATGTTTCGAGCCAGCTGCAATACGTGGCTAAATGGCTCTCGGAGGACGCGACCACTGAAACCAGGCTGTTCCAACAGGACTGCGCCCCATTCTAGCTGAGAGAGATAATGTGGTTACCCCAGGTTGCAATAGAAGGGCGCCCCAAGATGCTGGTGCTAGGCTGGAAGATGTGGTGTAGGGCGTGCCAACTGATGGGGAACCCATGCCCGTGCTCCCCTCAGGCACCGTTGGTTGCGCTAGCGGGTGGAGATGTACAATTTAGGGCGACAATTAGAAACCACTGGGAACCGGTTGGGATAGTGACATTGGGGGATATCTGGCAAGATGGGACCATAACAGATTTTGAGGAGTTGAGGGTAGAAACTGGGTTGCACAACGGTCAGTTTATCACGTACCATAGATTGGTGCGGGAGCTTAAGAGAATGTGTTCCGAATTCATGCTCGAGGATGAACCAGATATTACTATGGATACAATATATGATATAGCAGAAGGGGGACACAAGATATCTAGGATATAAGAGTTGGTGATGTCTAGAGTGGGTAAGGAATTAGTGCAACTAAGACTGGATTGGGAGGAAGAAGTGGGTGAACCGATGCAGGCTGGGATGTGGGAACGAATTCAGGGGTATCATAAGAAAGTGTCGAGAAATGCTAGACTACAACAGATGCAATTGTATATTACGCATAGAGCATACTTGACACCCCAAAAGATGGCTAAGTTTAAGAACATGGGACGACAGGCATGCCCCAAGTGCGATGAGGAGAATGCGGGCATGGTACATATGTTCTGGTCATGCCCGGTCATTGAAGGCTTTTGGGGGGAAGACTTGCCACAAACCACGATTGGAGTCATGGTGGGGGGGATCTGCAAAAATGGACGGAGGCCGAAACCATGGTATGGCAGGAAACTAGCATTCTTTCAAAGATTTTTCCTGCACATACCACGGGCTAACATTTGAACTAAGAAAAACAATGCATATTTATCACCCACTCCATATCTACAACAGTTTCCCATCGTGGTGGTTTCAGTACTATCCGAGAGAGAGCACCTAGGCTTAAGATGGGCCTGTTCTGTAAAACGATACACCTCCGGTTCGGACTTCTATAGCAGTCTGCCAAAAACACAGGAAAAACATGACACGAAAACAAAGTTGGTAGCCAAACAACCACCTCCCAAAAATTCTCACTATCACTATCAGACCAACATATTTCACCATTGTGCTTTTACAGGGCCATTCGTTTTGTAACTTTTCTGAAATAGCTCACCTGAAAAGCTTCAGCAGGGTTCTGCACCCTATTGCTCCCCAGATGTTATGGAGTACACCTCCCATGATTCCTCACCATTAAATATGCTGGGTAGAGCCAATCAGAGTTTAGTCCAAAATATCTGTCGAGCCAAAGGCGGCAAACCCTGTGGACCCTGTGCTGGTTGTGAAGCTTTTTTTTTTTTTTTACTTTTCTTTATTGGAATGGTGAGTGAACAGACATGTTAAGTAGATTTCGGTGGGGCCATTGCCCAGCTCCAAGCGGCACAGCAGTGAATTAGATTACATCACCAGGAGGAGGGGAGGACAATAGTTCTAGGTCGTCCTTGTTATTTAAATATGTACAAAATTCTGTCCACACATTCCTGGGGCGGGAGGCCAGCGGGAGGGTATTGATATAGCCCTCCTCGCACGATTGAGTCCAGGTGAGGGCCCTCATCCACATCTCAAACGAGGGGGGGGATCGGCGCTTCCAACATTGTAATATGCATTTTTTGGCTATTATGGTGGCGACATTGAGAAACCTAGACCTTTTCCTTAATTCTGGGCTACCCCACAGGCCGAACAGTGCAGCTAGGGGTTCTGCAGGGATACGGGACGTTGTAATGTCTGAGAGAGCATCAGTTATGGCCTTCCAGTACCAGAACATGTGTGTATGATCTGCAGCAGGAGAACCGCACTTAGGGCAGGTGCGGGCCTGGGTGTGTGCAAGCCTGCCCAGTCTTTGAGGTGTGTAATATAGTCTGTTAAGGAGCTTGTATTGCATACACCTATGCCTGGTATTTAGAGAGGTGGACCGGGTGTGTGTGCACATTTTCCCCCACATTGTGTCCGTAATGGGGAGGCCCAGCTCCTCACTCCAGGTATCTCGCGCCTTGATTGGCACATCTGTGGGGTCGGCAATCAACAGTTTGTACAGCGCAGATACTATCCCCCTAGCACCAGCCGAGTTAGATGTGTACTGGATCTGAGGCGAATCTGGAGGCTCATCTGGGTATAAGGGCCACCAGGCGCGGAACGCCGCTCTCAGCCTGTAGTATTGTAGCAGTTCCAATGCAGTACCTAGGTGTCCGGGGCGCCTCGTCCGCGGAGTGATAAACTTCCCGTCGGGGTAAAAGTCGGTCAAAGCTAGATAGCCTAGATCATGCCAGTATTTCATCAAAAGCTTATCATGTGTGGGGCTGAGGCCCGGGAACTGCTAGATGGGCAGCCATTTGTAGTACGGGTGGTGATCAGGTTGCATCTGCAAGATATGTTTCCAGGCCCTAACAGTGGCCGCCACGGGGTCTGCAGGGGCGTCGGCGTGATATGTATGATGGAGGATTAGGGAGAGGGTGTTAACGCTCTCACTCGCTAGTTTCTTGAGCTTCACATGCGGGGGGGTCGGAGAACGTGTACCAGTGTGTGGCGTGTTGGGCCTGCACAGCTGTCCAATATTTGGCAAAATCGGGGGTGGTGAAGCCCCCGTTACCATAGGGGAGAGTCATGTGTTGCCATTTCTTGCGAACTGCGCCCGAGTGCCACAGAAATTGGGCACACGCAGCATGTAGATTCTTGAAATATCGTTTTCCGGGCCAGATCGGCACATTTGCAAAGACGTAGAGAAATTTAGGGACCATAATCATTTTGATTAGAGATAGTCTACCTGACAAAGAGAGTGGGAGACTGCGCCATTTCAACATTTGAGCCTCAGCAAGCTGCGACACAGCCGCATAATTGTCAGCCAACAGTGAATCTTTAGTGAGGGACACCTGCACTCCAAGGTACCTGATGCCTCCCGGTGACCATCGAAGGGGGAATTCGCAGGACGGTTGTGTAGTAGAAGGGGTGAGCGGGAAGATTTCTGATTTGGAATAATTTATGGTGAAGCCCGAGAAAGTGCCAATTTTGGTTATGTCTCTTAATATCGGATCTAGGTGGGCAGCCGGGTCTCTAATATATAGGAGCACGTCGTTGGCGTATAGAGAAATGATCTCGGGAGTATCACAGAGACGTATACCTTTGCGCGTATGTTTGTCCCTTACGTTATCAGCCATGGGCTCTATGGCGAGCGCAAAGAGTATCGGAGAAAACGGGCAGCCCTGGCGGGTACCTCCGTGGAGAGCAAAGGGGGCCGAGGCCCTGGAGTTGACCAGGACTCTGGCAGCGGGGCTTGTGTAGAGGCGTTTGATGTACGACCTCATGCGTGGGCCAATTCCCATTTTGTGGAGCACCGCCCACATGTATTGCCAGGACACCATATCAAACGCCTTCTGGGCATCGAGGGTGACTGCCAGGGCCTGTGCGTTGGGGTCAATCCTAGCCAGAACATTGAACAGGCGACGGATATTTAGGGCGGTAGATCTGCCGGGCACAAAGCCACTTTGGTCGGGGTGGACTAGGTGGGGCATAATGGGGAGAAACCTATTGGCAATGATCTTGGCAAATATTTTAGTGTCAGTGTTGATCAGAGAAAGGGGCCTATAAGACCCACATTCGTCCAATGGTTTGCCTGGCTTGGGTAGTACAGTTATAAGCGCCTCACGCATGGATGGGGGTAGGATGTTTGACTTTAGGGATTCGTTCCACACCTCCAGGAGTCTGGGTGCCAGAATGGCTACATGCTCCCTATAGAACTCAGAGGTGAGGCCGTCGGGGCCCGGGGCTTTGCCCCTGGGGCAGTTCGAGATGACCGTGGTTATTTCATCAAGGGTGATAGGGGCCTCAAGGAGGTCACTGGTCGCGCTGGAGAGGTGGGTCATGGGGATCTGATCTAATAGGGCGTCGGTGTCTTGCAGGCTGTGTTCTTGCTGTGGGCCATATAGGGTTGTGTAAAATGTGGTGAATGTCCCGAGGATTTCCTGGTCGGACCAGCACATGGTGCCTCGTGTGTCCTTGACGCAGTCGATGCGATTCCTGCCCCCCTCAGTACGGACCAGTCTGGACAGTGTTCCACCCGGCCTATCCCCCTCACCATACTTCCTGGCCGCCACAGGGCGGGCGAGGTACCGAACCTCTCTCAGGGCGTGGGACTCGAATGTTTCTAATTCCGCTCTAATCTGTGCCAGTGCAGCCGGGGAAGGGGAAGAGGCATATGCCCTCTCTAGCTCTTTTAATTTCGCTTCTGACTGTTGCAAGCTATTTTTTATGGCCTTGAGGACCCCAGCCTCTCTAGATATGCACATCCCTCTGATGAAGACCTTGAATGCCTCCCAGCGCACTCCATCAGAGGTGTCATGCCTGTTGTTGCACTTGAGGAATGTTGTTACATTGGACGAATGTGGGTCTTATAGGCCCCTTTCTCTGATCAACACTGACACTAAAATATTTGCCAAGATAAGTTGATATCCGCTAAGATATCGGCTTTAAAGACTATGTCTGGCAGGGCCTCCGACTTAAATCTCCAAGAGAAGCGGGGGGGCTGGTCGTGTCCCAGTGTTATCTGGAGTGTTACCGGTGAATGGTACGATATGGTGCGCGGTAGTATCTTGGTCTCCATGACCCTGCCCATCATGCAGCTCGATATGAGGAACAGGTCGATCCTGGAGAGGCTATCGTGTACCGATGAGTAGAAAGTGTACTCCCTAACTTGCGGGTTGAGAGCTCTCCCTGCATCCCTGAGATCCAGTGTGTCGATATGGGCGTGTAGCCTGTGGGCTGCGCGTGACGGGGCTCTGCGGGCCGTCCCAGATCTGTCCAGGTCTTTATCTAGGATCAAATTCATGTCCCCGCCCCAGATGATGGGAATCCCAATGTATTTCAGAAGTGTGGTGGCGATGGTGTCAAAGAACTCAGGGGCATCAAAGTTCGGGGCATATGTGTTCACTAGGAGGCATTCCATATTGGCAAGTGAGCAATGGAGGATCACATATCTACCCTCAGAGTCAATATGGCTGGAGCGCAGGGAAAACTGGACTGATTTATGGATTAGGGTCAGGACCCACCCTGGATTTGGTGGAGTACTTCGTGTAGAATCTGTTATTGCCCCACGCGGGGGCGAGACATGCTGCTAGGCGCCCGAGAGCGTGGGTCTCTTGGAGAAAGAGAATTTTGGCGCCATGTCGCTGGGCATAGGCAATTATCCTGCGGGCCTTAGTGAAATTGCTTAGGCCGCGAACATTCCATGTGACAATGTTTAAAGCCATAGCAATATATTACGGAACATCCCAGTAGTAGTATTCATAAGGGTTGTCCCTCATGCACCTGCCATGTGCACAGCAGCGCTGAGTTAAGGTCATGCGTCTCTCAGCCATGTTTTTAACTGTTAACACAACCCTAATTACACCACCCCCCACCCTCACTGCCCAACCCCAACATGCAGTGCAGCTCCCCCACCCCAAAACACACCCGATGCCCCATGGGATCGCTCCGACCGGGAACCAAAGGTCGGAGGACCAGATCCAACGTGGATAGGGCTACATCCTAGCCCAACAGGGGCCAGTCAATAGGAAGAACCAAATAAAAGTGAAAGCAAACATTGCAACTGCAACGGGGGGCGCTAGTGCCGTGCGGCCGGCATGCGTGGCTTGATGTGGGGCAGCAGACGCTGTCCTGAGTGTATTGTTGCGGTAAAACAGGTATCGTAGACAGCCTCCGAGAACCAGAGAAGACGCTCTGGCAAGATGACATCGCAAGAAAGAGCAGGGCACAGGGATAGCTCCAGGGGGCAGGTGAAAGAGAAGTCAAAGAAGCAGTGCAGGAGCTAGCCCATGGCCCGCATATACATGGCAAGAGGCCGCCGTTATTGAGTGGACACGGTGGGGTTGCTATCAACACATACAAAAGTCACGGATCTCTGGACACTTTGAGAACATCGTAGGCTGTGTAGTCTATGGCGTGTGGTCGGCTCGCGGCCCGGGGGGAGGTATATGTAGTTCAATAAACTTCACCGCTTCGTCAGGGACAGTGAAGAAGATCTTACCGTCATGGGTAATCTTTAGTCTTGCCGGGAACAGGATGGCGTAGGGGACGTTGCGCTCCCTGAGCAGTTTTTTGACGCCTAGGAACTGGTGCCTTTCCTGCTGCACGGCCAGCGAGAAGTCTGGGAAGATTCTAACAGTATGGGCTTCAAAACACAGGTCCCCCCTTTTCCCGCAACAGACGGAGGATGAGATCTCTGTCGCGGTAGTTGAGAATCTTGGCAATAATGGGTCTGGGGATGTCGCCGGGTCTGGGCCGTGGAGCCAGGGCTTGGTGAGCCCGCTCGACCGTGAAATACGGAGAGAGAGCAGGGTCGTCCAGCAGGCCCTTGAGGAGTTTCTCCACTGCGTCCTCCATCCGCCCCTTGAGGGCATTTTCAGGGACCCCAATAATGCGCAAGTTGTTCCTACGGGAGCGCGACTCCAGATCGTCACACTTCGCCTTGACTCCTTTCATGTCCCACGTTAGGGAGGCCACAGTGTCCTGAAGTGCGGTGATGCTATCTTCGTTCCCGCAGATCCTATTTTCGGCCTCGGTGATCCTCGATCCTGCCTGGTCCACTCGAGCCTTAAGCGAGGCGACGTTAGCGTTGATGTCTAATTTTTCATGGAAGGAGGCAAAGTTTTTAGCCATGGATTCCATTAGTAGGGTGAGGTCAGGAGCCTCGACCGCACGGTGCAGGGTTAAGTCTGGCTCGTCTTGTAGCGATGATGTGCTGGCTGGCTCATCTCGAGGGACCGCTCGCTTTAGTGTAATTGTCCATTGTGCCTCCTTGGGCCCCGCCTTATTTCTGCTAGGCATTGTCGTTGTGGTGGGCACGGTTGCAGTGAGGGCCCGCTTATGGGTAGGATGGAGAGCTGGGATGGGCCAGGACCAGCAGGCTCAAACACAGTCTCCTTCGTTGGCGGTAGGCGGTTAGAGGCAGGTGGGGGACCGTCGCGGATAGCAGAGAGACAGCGGTGGAGCGGCAAGGCTGTGATGGCGAGTGATTGCGGCCCCCTTATGTATACAGGTTGCGTGGGGGTGCCAGCAGGATTTTCTCAGGGGGCCGATACGGTCAGCAGAAAGGTGGGCAGGCAGTACGATGAGGGCCGCTTCTTTATGACCTTACAGGCCCTTAGTGTCGCAGATAGTGGGCAGAGGTCTCGACGCCCACCGCTCGAGCCCCCGCTCACCTGGTTTGCGGTAGCGGGACGATGGGATCCTCCGAGTCATCGGCGCCGGGGGGGTCGCGATGATCACTGACGCAGCAGGTGGCATCCACGGTGTGGCGGTGTCCGCAGCAGGACCCCCAGGCACTCGCCCCGATTTCACAGAGCAGCGGGAGCGGGGAGGGGACCCAGGAGACAGGCAGGCCAGGCAGGCCAGGTGGGAGGGACGGATGTTAGGCAACTACTGGGGCCGGATGGAATGCTAGGCCCAAATCCGACAGGGCCACCAGCCAGGTCCCAGGTGGGCCGATCGAGACCAAAATCGCACAAAATGTCCAGTGAAGTGGCAGAAGCAACTCGGCCAGCTTATAGTCCTTCACAACATCGGGAACCGCAGATGGGAGCAGATGAATGACTAGGCCGCACGGAGCTGAAAGGCTAGGCAGCAATCTTGGGCTGCTCCACAGCGCCACCCCAAGCTTTTTGTTTTTGTATCGTTTTAGTACTATGAGCTATAGATGACCCCAATTGCAAAAAAGAAGCATTGACTAAGCCAACATTTCAGTCCTTTGCAGTTTAGTGCATTTTAGATTTGTAGGCAGGAGTACAGTATATAACTAGTAATTACTTTAAAAGTTCCAAAAACGTCTCCAAGTTAATGTTTGCTGACACGTAATATTAGTAATAGACCTCCTAAAAAGACTTCCATCAGGTACGGTGAAACCAAACATTTTTATAATTACCATGCCCACAGTTACCGTCAGGCTGGCTTATGCCAGTAGGAGGTTGGATATCTTTGTTGGAGAGGTGGGTACAAGGGTGGACGTGTGTATGTAAGGAGTCCTAGGGATGATCTCACCAGAACAAGCCGCTTGCGAAGTCTTTCCCTTGTGTCAGCAGATCAGCCCCTATGAACATTATTTACACCAAGTTAAAAGTATGCATAACGTACCTGTAATATTGGAGCAAACCGCAGACCACTGCAATATCTATGGATGTCCAGTAGATTAAACCACATTGAAATTGTGCTGTGCATTAATTCATGTCAGCCCTGCTTCTCCGGATGCTCTATTGTAACCCGCCAAAACCCATACATATACATTTGGTTCAGTTAGCTTGTGACACCTGTGCACCAAAACCAATAATTCTAACTACCTGATGTGATCTGGAAAAATGACTGAAAGCACAGTGGAGCACCACACCTCCCAGGCCTACAACCTCAATCCTGTATGCCTATATAATCCAATGTTATTCTCGATATAAAAGCAAACCCATGAAGCACAATT
This sequence comes from Ambystoma mexicanum, assembly GCF_040938575.1. Classification (NCBI taxonomy): domain Eukaryota; kingdom Metazoa; phylum Chordata; class Amphibia; order Caudata; family Ambystomatidae; genus Ambystoma; species Ambystoma mexicanum. The sequence goes on along the minus strand of NC_090935.1, from coordinate 1,354,223,069 downwards.
TTGTAATAAAGTGTAGTGAATATTGCAAATACATTATATACCAATGTTTAAATATTGGAGAGGAATAAAAAATGTAAAAATATTGTTCACTTTAGGACTCCTCCTGTGCCCCCAGATCTAGCACCGCCTTCTATTGCTAACTTGTGTGTGTCCCGCCGGTACCAGGTGAAGAGGCAGGTGGGAACATGCAAGCCTTTGAATTGGCATTCAGAGGGCCTGAAGCAGCGAGTCAAACAGAAGGTGAAGGAGCAAGTGCATGAGGGGTAGGAGCTGAAGGGAGAAAGGATGGGCAGGGTTTCTGAGGAGGAGTGTACCAAAAAAAGTGGGTTCTGGGGGACTCCTTGATAATTGTTTTAATTTTTTGTTATTGTTTGGTTGTCAATTTTCAGCTTTTCAATATTTCAACAATCATACTACAAAATAATCAATTCAACATTTTACAACTATTTATCCACAAAATACCACCTACAAATTCATATCAAGTTTTAGAAAAGAACAATTAAAAGACCTTCATGTGTCACCTAATCATTAATTCATTACAGATTTAAATATATTTGGCCAGAAAAATACATACAATTCACAATAATAGTGCAGATCTTCAGGTTTCATCCTTTCCAACCTCCAGTTCCTCGTTTTCACTCGGTAAAATGGTTAAAAACAGCAGGTAATTGAGTGGCCACTAAAAATGATTTCCCACATTTTATCTGCAGTCAAAGATGAATAGTCCATTTAAATAAATAAATAAATAAAAAAATCGGCAGAAAACCGGTCCTCTTCGCATCATTAAGTTAGGGCAAATCAATATGTTTTATAGTCTCTACTTCCTTCAATTTTTCACACAATTTTTCAAATAAACTCCTAATACGTCTCTAATCAACCATAGAGTTAGACGTAGTCTTAAAAACAAGTTCCTATACCTACAACTAGGACATTTTTGTAAATACATTGGAATTTGATTGTGCTTTTATAAAACACATGCCTATATTAAATACATACTTATTGCATTCTTCCCAGGTGTTTATCCAATCATTATAAAGCAAGTTTTTTTTTCCGCACCATCCGGATCTTGTAGTAAGAGATCAAGGTCAATATTTGACCATAGCATCAACTCATGGCACTCATTTTTCCAAGACTTTAGCAAGCTATCTGTCTGTGTTGTTAATATTTACACCAGTGCAGATAACAAGGAGGTATTGGAGAGACTATTTATAAAACATTTCCTATATAATGCTAACATATGCCATTCCACGAACCTTCTCAATTATCGTAGGCTCAATTCAATCAGAATTATTCAGAAAGGACATCTTTTAGGCAGTAATAATATTCTTTTTCAATATAAGCCTTCTAGTCTCTTACAATTTGGTCTATGTTCCACCAACTTTGTCTCCACAGCCTTTTGTTTATAAAAAGTGATCACTGGGACAATTGAAAATGCACCATATTTTCTTATGGATGATGGATGCTTGTACCACCATTGTCTCCATCTTCCGCCTCACCACCAATTCGTAGGGATTGTCGATAAGGTTGGGATTTATATTTAGCCCCAAGTATGTATATTCTTGGACAATCTGCATGGGCTGATTACATATTTGTCAGCAAAATAATGTTTTTTTAATACTTTTTCTTTGGTGCAAAGATTAGTATTTTAGATGTCTCTACATTAATATTTACAGAGTTTTCCACTGCGTATTGCTGTACAGCCTGCAGCTTTCTTTGAAGTCTTATTGGAGTTTTATCCAACAGGACTAAATAGTCTGCATACAGTAGCTGTGACATTACTACTGTCCCTAGTTTGGGTGGGACGGAATTTATCCCTAAATTACTTATAAAGAAGTTAAAAAGTGCCAGTGCTAACATGTAGCCCTGCTTTAGGCCTCAATACGTTGGAATTGCAGCTGTTAGTAATCCTTCCTAATTTGTATGTATGTCTCAGAGTATAATTGTATAATCAAATTCAAGATGTAATCTGGACAACCTGCCTCCTTCATTTTGTTCCACAACAATTCTCTAGCTATCAAATAAAACACCATCTTTAAGTCTATAAACACTACATAAACTGGTTGACCTAATTGGGTTGCTCTCTTTTCTATAGAGGATACCATTAAAAGATTTTGGGCAGTTCCAATGCCTGCTACAAAGCCCGATTGGCAAATATCAAAATGGGAATTATCAGTTATCCATTTCATTACATTTTTTAACAATAGGCGCACAAACAGCTTGCGCAGTGAGTCCAGCAAGGCTATTGAACAGTAGATTAGCAGGTTATTTCCATCTGCTTTTTTGAAGATCGGAATTATAACTGAATGCTTCCATGTCGCAGGAATTATTTTCTCATGTAGCACCTGATTAAATATTAAATTTAGTATGGATGCCCATCGTTCTGGATGGGGTTAGAACATTAGATTAGTTAGCCCATCTGGACCTGGGGCCCGAGAGGTACTAGTCTTTTAATTTCATATACGATATCATCCTCATCGAACACTAACTTCTGTGGGTCATCTATTGGTGTACATGTCCTCTGAGGTTGGCTCTGCACTCTCTCATAGAGTTTTCCAAAATAAGCGTTCAACTCTTCTTCCTGAATTGAGTTTATCATTAGTGGAAGAGGTAGGTCGTTTGAGGCCAACTTCAAAAGAGACCATATTTGTGCACTTGAGTTGGCATGTAGCATAGCTTATCCATCTTGTTGGAGCATCATTTGTTTATACGTTGATGCCCAATTTTGACATATTTTTTCCTGTTTTTTAGCAAGACACATTTAGGTTTTACATTTTCTTAAAGTAAGACCCGGCATTCTTTCCTCAGTTGCAGAATTTAAAGTTTTACTTCCAAGTCAAATACATGTCTATGTTTGAAAATGGTTCGATTAACCAGTGCGTTTTTTTGTATAAACAAATTTAGAATCCCTACATAATCCTCTTTGCGTCCATTATTATTTATTTTATATTGTATTTTGCTCATTAAATACCCTTTTAAAATGGACGAAATTCAGACTGGAAAAATTAATCTATTTCTTCCCAATTCAATCTCCACTTTATGATTATAGGTGGTTCTCAAGGGAAGGGGAATCAATTGTTCCCAATTTAATGTTACGATTGCATGATCACTTGAATGCTGGAAGGATGCTCAAAAATCCATCATTTCATTAAAGGCATCTCTAGAGGTGGACCTCTAGAGATGCCTTTAATGAACTCTCCGCTCACAAAGCCATAATGGATTATGGCTTTGTGAGCGGAGAGTCTCCATGTTGGTTGAGAGGGAATATCCCCTTTAAAGGCTCCATTTAACATTGTGAAGTACCTACTGGACATTAGCTGCAACCATCCATGCGCTCTACAAGTCATCCTATTATTTCCTACATCAATGCAATTAATATTCAAATCACCTGCTATGAGAACTATACCTATACTATCATCTGCCTGGCAGACATCCAACATATTCTCTACCGCTCTTATGAAATGGTTATCTGTAATTGCTTGCAGATTCCAATATAGATTTCATAAAACATACTGCTTCTTTGGATGTTCCTTATTTTGAGGGCCATACAGTCTCGTGAGTTGAACAAAAGGATTTGGGACTGCCCAAGATTCCAGGGTTAATCCTGAATCTAATTTACAGGGCGTTAATAAACCGGCTGAAGACCTCCCTTGTTGACCCTTGATAGCCAGAACCAAGCAAAGTGCATGATTTTCACAAACTGGAGATTCCCAAAGCCACGTTTCCTGTAATAAGATTATGTCTGCCTTGCCCAAGATATTATTCCTTTGCAACATCAGGTGCCTGAAGCCTCTGGTGTTCCATGAGGCTAATCATAGCCACTTTTTTGATGGAAAGTGTTGGCATTATTTCCATGAGCTGCATCTTTGATTCCCTAAAGCTCCTTGTAGCCATGACCAGTCAGTATGGTCACTGGTAGGTGGGGGATCTATAAAAGCCACTTCCCTTACTACATTTCCCTGCTCTCCTTGACAGGAGATACACAAAGATAAATATTCTGAGCTAGTATTCTTGGGTCGAGGAGTCCTGGTCTCTGAATTTACATATGCTGGTTATGCCGATTTGTGTTCCCCAACCTAAATCCCCTCTCTGTAAAATGGTGCTTTGCCATCCACAAAGCTCCTCTAACCAATTTAGATGGAACTACTAGTTTTACTTTGTCCAGATAATTATGATCAAGAAATTGTACCTGGGCTATATCTCTAGATCAAATTGCTTCTAATCCCGGTATTGTTCCCATAAGTGTTAGAGCATTAGTTCTTTTGGGATAAGGATCACCTCTTAGTCTGTCTTTCATCCCTTTGTCGGTTCCTTCCTTGGGACATAGG